>NC_134594.1:45082414-45784914 GCF_037038515.1 Microtus pennsylvanicus | reverse complement strand
ACAGTTGGCCATTAATTTTTTTTTCCTTATGGACAAGCCAGATGCTGTTTGTAGCAGGCCTTAATGTGGGTGATTTGAACATCGAAGCACATGTATGTTTTAATTCCTGTGTTCAGAGACCATAGGAAAAAAATGTTGACCGGAGAGCTTAGAGTGTGGGCTTTTCCCACTTTGTTCTAAGAATGAACCCTTTTAAATCTGTGGGACCTGTCTATTTAACTAGGGTAGAAATTCAGGGGTTGTAGTCTGAGGTCTGTGGAAGAATTTGTTCTTCCAAGAGTGTTTTTAAAATTAAATTATGTATTTTCTGCTTGGGTTGACTCCACTAGTCAACAGGCTAATGCAATTTAATCCACCATTATGAATCATTGACAGTGACCTTCACCATTTGCTCAAATCATGAAATTTGTGATTGGTCTAGTCCCAGTGGACTCTTGACAGAAATGCGGCGGTCCATGGTGTGTCTGTTTTACAGGAATGCGTACAGGGCTCACCAAAGGGAGGAAGCAAGTCCGTGTCTCTTGTAACCAGACTTGGAACCTCTGTGTGATTTATCACTTAGCACCCTTCTGGAAGAAAGGGTTCTTTGTTCACCAACCCTCTCTTTTCTAGGTCCTGACCAGTAGATGGGGTCATCATCTGTTCCTCTGAGAAAACCTGGCAGGTAGACCAGGGATCTGGTCTTACTTCCTTAGCTGGGACGGGAGGGTCTGTGGCGGACCAATAGCTGGTATCTGCTTGTGGGTCTCTTCTCTGCTCCTCTTCATGCAACTTTTCTTTTTTCCCCTGAGTGCATCACGAAGCAGCTGAGATTTTTGTTCCTTTGTTTTTCATGGTGGGTTGGGCCAACCCAATCAGCATCCCTATCTGCTTTCTGAGGAATGTTGGAATCAACTCAGAGGCTCCTATTCCTCCATCTTGGCCGTATGAAGTGCCTGCCTACTTTCTAACAAATATGTTCCCCCTCATGACTCTCCTTCCTTTCTTAGAGTCCTCTCATCTGTCCCTGGGGAAGCAGGTGACTACCTTAGGACTTGGTAACTCTGGAATCTCATTCTAATTTCTTTAGAATAAAATAAAACCTTTGTGGGACTCAGAGCAACAGGGCCCACCCCTTGCTGGACCACATTAAAATGGAAATCTCCAGGCCTGGCAGTATCCTGATTCTGTTTTGACCCAATCTTTGCCTCTTGTTCCTTTTGTGACCTTTCAGATTTTGAGTTCCTCACTTGCAAAATGAAGCAAATTTTGAGTGACTTCCAGGGTCACCTCCAATCTCTAACAGAAAATTGCCTTGGTGAATTCAGAGTCCACTTTGATAAGACATGGTTTTAATTTTAATCTTTCCTATGAATTTCGTTTTGTTTCCGTCTTTCTCTTTCTCCCTTCTCTTCTTCCATCCCTATCCCCGCTCCTTCCCTGGCCCCCTCTGTTCCTCCCTTCCTTCTTCTCCATCTCCCTTCCCCTTCCCTTTTCCCCACGCACTCCTCTTCCTTGCCCATTGTCTCCAGCTTTCTCTCTCTTTCCTTCTCTTTATTCTGCCTTCCCCCTCTCTCATATTCATCAACACTGAGATGCAAGTGAAGTAAATACACTTTCTATAAATGGAGAAGAGGAAGAAAAGCCCAGAGTAAAGCCATCTTTCTTATTCCGGAGGCCTTTTAACGAGCAGTTCCCAGCCGTGGCTCTTGGCAGTGAGGAGAAGGAAGCAGATCACGCAGCCTCATTTATAGCCTTTTCACATAACCCAGGCTATAGCTGCTTTTTTTAAAAGAATGAGCCGTTGCGCTCTGAAAAGAGCCTAATGTTTCTGTGAATAACATAATTAAAAAGAAGACGCACACCAATGACTTAATATGGGCCACTGTTGGTGAAGTTCAGGAAGCAGGGTTTGTTCCTGAGGCCCATGGAGAGGATGGGAAGAGAGAGAGCGCGCGCGCCGAAAGGATCCAGCTGTGCACTGGCGCAGCACAGACAGCTTCCACCAGTTTCTGGGTCTCGCTGGCTGAGTCAAGCTCAGGCATGCAGGCCTAAGGGAGCAAAAGAAGAAACACTGTGCAGAGAAAGAAAAGGAGAAAACAGTCAGAGATGCAAGGGCTGGTGTCCCTGAGGCACATTCCACCCAAGCTCAGTTCCCTGATTGCTCAAGGGTGGCGCTGTTATGGCCCTCAGCATCTAAGGGAGAATAGAGACCCCAAAACATGAAGATTTCACGCCTGACCCAGTCAGTCCTCTGGTGTTGACATTCGTGTCCTTTAGGTTTGGAAGCATCAGTGAGCCTGAAGATGTTTTCACACCCTGGGAAGCGGATGGTTGAAGAGATTATTTCATCAAACCATCATTACAAAGTGTTTAACGAGTCTAAGGTTTAATGGATATCTTACTCCAAGACTGCCCTCTTGACATTTTGCTTCCTCCCTGTTGGTACCACTTGGCTGGCAGGAAGGGGCCACTTTCTACTAGGGAGAGTTTGAACGCTTGATTCTGTGAGGCCTACTTTTATAACACATGATCTTTACAGAACTAATAGGAATGTTTCCTGAGTGCAGGCAAGCAGACACTAAGGAAATATGCAGATTTGGAAACAGTACAAAACACCTGCTCGGAAGAGCCGTGACCCCTGACTGTGTGTTCGCAAAACCTTGTTCAATGAACACCAGCTGACAAGGTACAAGCATAGGCCTCAGTAACTTGGTGAATTCTAGCTCATAAACATGAGGACTCTGTCCGGCAGAAGGGTCTTCCTCTGCTGAACCTAGAAGGCCTGAGGGATTTTAGCTGATTATTATAGGGGTTGCATAGCTAGATGTATCCTCCCTCAGCCCTTAAGCAAACACTCTGAGTCCCAACAAATCTTTGGTTTTATTCTACAGTCTCTACCTAGAACATAGTATGTTTGTGCTGACTATGGAAGGTTAAGGGAAAGACACTGAGAAGTGGGAGGGATCAAGCCAAGCCCGCCACACGTATCTTCACCCCGGAGCGAGTTCTGCTTTGTACCTGAGCTTGCTCTACACCAAGCTCCTGGCCTCACCCCTTAGAAACAAAGAACTGTCAAACACAAAATAATCACTCCAGTCAAGCAAGTTTTCTTTCACTTTTTACTTATTATTTGGAGAATTTGAGGAAACTTACACCTAGGTCAGCTAGACGGTTTCTCTCTTCTGAATATTCTTTGCAATGTTGGGAGACTGTGTTCTCAGGTCTCTTATGGTTTCTATCTCATGAGGAGGCCATAATGTCCCTACTGTTCTGAACACCTTTTAATGTCTGTGGAGCAACCCTGCCCCTGCAAAAGTGCTATCTTCCTTCAAAGCAAGGTACGGGTTTGCTTACTCCCCAGTCTGTGTCTCTAGAGCAAAAGACCATCGCACACTGGCAAAGAGAGAAGAATTCATCCCCATTCATGGGGAACACTCTGTGTAGGTATCAGTGCTGATCTATTTCTGCTACCCCCGTGGGAGCTGGGATGAGAGGAAAAGAAAGCACAGTAAAGCTCAGGCTGCTTGTTGTGAGCTGTAGGCACGTCGAGTCCTATGTCTCTGATCCAGGAGGCTTTCTTCTGCCAGGCTCCAAACCGCTCATGAATTGTGTCAGAGTAACTTGCTAACTTACAAAAAGGCAAACTTTTTGTTGTTGTTATTGTTTGTTTGTTTGTTTTATTGTGTGTGCTCGTGTGCATGTGATTATCTCTCTGTGTATGTACGTATATGTATGCATGGATTTATATATATGTATGTATCTCCTTGCAGGAGTGTATGTTACCAGAGGACAACCTCATGTGTCAGTCATCTTCCCACCTTGTTTTGTACAGGGTGTCATGGCAGATGGAAGCTGTGCATGCCAGGGTAGCTGGTTTGAACCATCTCCTAATAGGAGCAACTGGAATTCCAGATATCGCTATAGCACCTAGTTTTGTGCTGGAACCCAAGTCTGGTCCTCACACCTAGGCATTGCTTGACTGATTTACTCATCGAGCCATCTCTCCAGCCCATGGTGAGGGCTTTCTCAGGATGAGGTGCTGAATAATTGAGAAAAAAATAACACTCTTACCCCTTCACTTCAATAGGGCAAGAAAGTGGCCAATGAAATAGGGCAGCCTGGCACTTTATAGTCTTTGAAGAGATATGAATTCTGAAACAGAAGTTGCGAGGTTTAATTTTCCTTCTCTTGAGACTGTCACATTGGAAATGGCTGTGTTGGACCCGAAACATCAGGTTATTGAAACTAGAAACACTGAAAAATATTTCAATGAAGAAAATTTAGCCTCCCAGGAAACAGTTGAATAACACCATAGAGAAATTAATGAAATCCACTTTGTTTCTGTTAGTGTAGATTTCAGACTTGGTTTTCTGTCATCATTACAAGGATGCCTTCTGCCAATATGAACTCCTATGATGTATAACTTTTTTTTTTGTATTTGAAGAACTTGTGCAGGAAGGTATTCAAACTTAAATGCAAAGAACAGCAAACATGAAACATGGGGACAAATCTGCGACTAATGTCCCTTGTTTGTTTGTGTTTTCTTCAATTCTTTTCTATTTCCTATTGTGCAGAACTTTTTAAAGTGAGCTGCATTCAAACAGTACAATTTCAGGTCATTGCGGATAAGAAAAATAACTCTTTAAATAGGAGAGTGTCTCAACAAAATGCTACTTAGTAAAAAAAATAATGCCATTTTAAAAATAGATTAAAATAAAAACCCAGACACAAGGTCAAACAGATAGAAATTCATTTCCATGGGCAAGATTTGTGGGCACATTATTTATTTCACTTTGTATTTTAGTTAGAAAGAGAATTGGGCAAAGAAGAGGCCAGTTTTTACCTTTACCCTTAAAGAATACCCATGAACTTCAGATGGACACATCACCATCTCCTTTGAGGAATTCTGTGTGACTATCATGTGTAAATATTTGACTTAATAAAGAAATGCCAGTGATGAACTACAGCCCCCGAGTAACCTCTCTATTTTGTTTTCTTCATTTCCCCCTCTTGTTTACATATAAACTACAGTAGACATGCAGTTTTTCACATGTGGAATCCTCACATCACTACACAGGAGTTTAGGAGGTAAAGAATATTCATTCCAAGGTGCTTTAGTGGGGAGCTTGGATGGCAGTATGTTAAAAGCTTGGGTCCCTAGCACCTATAACACTGAAGACCTCATCTATACCCCACTTCTGCCAGCTTGGTCTTAAGACTAAAAGATGACAAAACCTCCCCACAGAAGCTGCCAGATGGGTGGGACCACATGTTCACATACATGAGCCTGTGTGGGGCACTTAACATTCAAATAACAGTGGTTAGCATGTTTTTGAGTTTCCAGAATTACTTCTGAATTCAGATAACTAGTGAAAAGACAATGTTATAAATGTCTTTATTACTTAAAAATATGTGGGGTCATGTGCTTTTCTATCATTTAGTATGATTGACAGCATTTAGAAGAGTGTTTATGTGTGAAAAGTGGGGCTTTGGTTTTTAAGAAAATACAGTTCTTTTGCTCAAGATTGGACAGACTTATCATTGTTTGTGTTTGTGACACAAGCATGTAAACTGATTTTAAAAATAAATTTTCTTAAAGATTTTTGATATGATTTGATATTTTCTTAGCTATTCCTTATAGTCCTTTTCCTTCATTTTAAGGTTCTATGCTTTCTGCTTCAAGGTCTCTGAGCAAAAAGAAAATATGTATTTCCTTAGCAAATATCTCTAGTCCAAGATAAAACATAAAGGTTAATAAGAAAAAAGGCTAGAAAGAAGGCAGAACATAGATAATTATATGTCATTCCCCATTTACGAAAATCTATGTCCTCCCAAATTCGTATTTGTTAGCATCTAAGGTGATGGTATTGACACTAGGAGCCATTGGTAGGTGATGAGGTTGTGGATGTGATTTGTGCTCCTGTACAAGAGACCTGAGCTCCCTGCTCATTGTGGTGTTGGTGACTGAGTGACAAGATACCCCTCAGTTGGGTTCAGTGGGGCACACCTCTGACCTCAGTACTCAGGATGCTGAGGCAGGAGGATCATAAATACTAGGCTAACCTTGGATATATAGTAAGAAAATGAGAAACAGATTCTACAAAGCAACTACATTCCCTTTAGATTCTGAATTTGGTAGACCTTAGAGTTGCCAGCCTCTCCTACGGTGGGAAGTATATTGTTGGAGGAAAGCCAAATCATTTTGTCCCTAGATCTCTGGACCTTCTTATTCCTCATTGCTGTGTTTACTTCACTAGATAGCTGATGTGGCAAAGTTCACAGCCATCTTTGACTATGTAGAAACATTGGTCCAACCCCACTCCTAACAGGTCTTTGGTTGCTTTTTGTAGAAGAGTGATTGGCATTCGCTGTGTGTTCTACCATCAGGGAACCCACCCTGGGAACTGATGTTCAAGTCATTAATGAACTTTTCATCAGAAGGAGTTTTCACTGTGCAATCTCCCTCCCAACCCGTCAGTGAGGTAGGAAAGGAACCTCTCAGATTCATTTTATTCCTTACCTCACTGTAAGTGAGAATATGTGTTTGTGTGTTTAATGTATGCCTCCTATTTCTTCTTACTCAATTAGCTTTCCAAGATTATTATTATTTTGATATATTTTTATCAATGAGTTTTGATACAAGTGTAACATCACTTTAATGTCCTATATATTATATTAATTTCTTAAGCAAAACTAATCCTAATTTATAAAAACACACATCTATCTATCTATCTGTCTATCTATCTATCTATCTATCTATCTATCATCTATCTATCTATCATCTATCTATCTCCCTATCATCTATATATGGTAATTCTCTAAATGAACACATCTTACATAGGAATGCAAGTTTCAGATTAGAAGAATATGAGTGTTGCTATTACCCGCTTCTTTTTTCCTTTCTGGTCCACTTGGAAGAAGGAACCGACAGTGCAGCCATCCATCCCCTCATCGGTAACTCATGCTGCGAGTGTGAGCTGTAAGTGTGACGGGTGTGAAAGAAAACACCGTGAGAACCGAGCGTCAAAGCATAGTGATAAACCACAAGAGAAAAGCAATTTGCATAGCTTTGCCGCTGTAAATTATTTTATGAAAATACGTAGTTCCCATTGTTATGAGCAGGAAATTAAAGATTCATAGTACAATGCTCATTTATCATCTGTAATCAGCAATCTGTAAAAATGTTGCAAATTGATCAGACATGTTAATTACCTAATTAAATACAAAACTGACTAGAATGAGGCATAGCACGTTAAACCAAGTTTGATTTATACAAATTTATATGTAATTATTTCAACTTTGAGGGATCTTTTGCCAAATGTAGATCTCACAACCCTTAACACACTCATCTTTCACACAAAGACATTTTGACATGAGATTACTATTTTAACTTTTCTTCAGACTCTTTTGTGAGCACCCATGCGTGAGACAACGTGAGGGCTGACATTTCAGAGAGCTCAGGAAAGTGGTAGAAATGATGAACTTACTCTAGACTTTCAGGTCTCTGGCTCAACATGGCTCCTCAGCTCTTTCCTCGCTGTACTAGCCAGCTGTGAAGGGTGTCTAGATTAAAGCTAACCTCTAGGCACATCTGCAAGAGATTGTTTTGAGTACGTGGGAATGCCTGAAAGGATGGGTGGGACCAGCCCCTGACTAGGGATCCAGGGCTGTTTAAACTGGAGCAGGTAAGTTGAGCCCGAGCCTGAATGCCTGCTTTTCTCTCTGCTTCCCTTCCACGGTGGGCTGTAGCCGAAGCTATGGGCTAAGTAGAGCCTGTCTCCCTTAGTTGCTTTGGTCAGTGTAATTTGCCACAGCCACAGGAAGAAGCCACGGACCTCCCATGGTAATTGCCATGCTGGTTTTTCTATGCTTTCATTGCAGGGCTTGCTCACCACTTGTTCTTTTGTCCGTCTTCTGCATCACAAACTCGGAGACACGAGGCCAGTTACTTGTCTTTCTCATGTTAGTATCTTCTGTGTCTAAAACAAAGCTAATCCTGATTAAAATGTGAGTGGTAGATACTGCAATTGATTTTAGCCAAAAGTCCAATAAGAGAAATTAATGATAAATATATAAGAAAGCATGTGCTTCTATAAAAGATAAATAATGAAATCTCCGATGCTTAGGTGAAATCGTGTTCTAGAGAGCATGCGGTAACATCTGCTAGACGCTCACGAACTGAAAAATCTAAGTCTGCTTAGGTGGGAAGGATGATACTTGACCGGCTATTCGATGACAATTTGCAGTACTCTAGAAAAAGAATATTCAACATAAAGCACCAGGCTAACAATAACCTAAAAGGATAAAAATGCAATGATGCCATGGAATAAAAGACTTAAACCCAGCCCTCCCATGTGCTGTAATCTTGAGTTCAGAGTTAGCCTGGGCTACATAGGGAGTCAAAGACAATCTCAGCTATATGAGACTCTATCTCAAAATTCAATAATAAAAAGCAACTTACAAGCATTACATCCTTATTAATTATAGCCAGAGAATCCCATTTAATTCTCAGAATATGAGCAATCATCACTTGTCAGGTAGACTTTTGAGAAAGAACAAGCTGATAAAGCTCTTTGAAATTCAGTGGTAAACGTCACACTGTCGAAGAATATCTAGCCTTGTCACTGCTGGCACACCGGTTATGAGAGGATAAGCTGAACCCATCAGGCTAGAATCAGAGCTTTGCAGAACTTTTAGCATTGCCGTGCGATTTGCAGATTAAAGATGTGCACCTTCCTGTTTAGCTATCCTCCGTCTGCATGAGGCTTTTGGAGTGACTGAGACACCTTAGTCTTATCAACCAGAGTTGATGCTTACCATGCCTCAAGTTAAAACACAGCCACAGTGAACTTCAATCCTTGCAATAGGAGACATTCATCGTGAGGGCTCCATGCATTTCAGACACCACTGTAATGCCTTGAATACCTTCAGAACATAGACATTAGCCACTCCGCATATATTTTAATGTATGCATTCACTAAATAGTTCTTCATTTTTCCCAGCTAATTACTTTTTTCAGGCTACAGGTTTATTTTCTTTTTAAAAACATTGCCAAGTTTAAAATAGATAGAAATTGGTTCTTGAAGATTCAGTCTAGTGCTTTTGAGGTATTTGCCTACCGTTACAAAGCTGGTGATTTAAAGTCCTCCTGGGGGAGTCTCTTTGTGAAGGGCATGGGTATCCATCATACACGGTATTCTGTGTGTGTTCTTTTAGCAGCACGAGTTCCTGTGAGGGGGATGGCTGAGCGGCTGAGTGCCTCGTGCGTGTGGTCTGCAGTTAGAGAGAGAACCAGGAACGGTGGTAAGCTTGCTGTCAATGCACTAGCCGAGATATTAGGATGAGGGCTCGCAATGATCTTCCTGAGATATGAATGAGTGTGGTGAAGCTGACTCAGCAAATATGCCGGTTTCTCCAATGACCGACTTCCTCTTGCGAAAACCAGTGGGCTTCTCCCATACTCCTTGCCATCTTTCCATGACATTGAGGAAATCATCTTCCACATGGACAGTGAAAATTGTAACGGTTATTTGCTCATCCTGGTAGTTTTCTTGTTGCCGTCAAAAAATTGCTTAAAGCATATGTCAAGTTTGCTGGGTGGTGATGAGTTGGCTTAAAACCTGATCTGAGGACCATGGATAATTGAGCAATGTCTTCATGCTATCTTGGTCTTTCTGGGGAGCTCCTGTGAATTTCTGTGGGTGTGTGGGTGTAAAGGGGCAGGAAATGTGTGTGGGGGCAGGGGGTGCATGTGTGTGTGGGTGTGTGGATGTGTGGGTGTGGAAGGGCAAAAAGCATACCAGATGTACAGACACAGGTATCATTGATCCTCTTTCCTCTCTACAGCACCATAAGTCTCCTTGGCAACACACTTTCTTCTTTGCTTTTGGAAATTATCATAAAATTGAAACAGCTTGCATGCTTTCAACAAGGCAGATGAGCAAATCCAAGGCTGACATGGTTGTTCTTGTAGGGGAGAGGGCTAGCTTGAGAGTCGGAGCTGGATGCATCATGTGGCTGCATGGGACTGCCCTGTAGGAATTTTCCCATCTAGACTTCAAAATACCTGGAAACCCAAGCGACGGTTGCCAGGAAACCCAAGTGACTGGTGCCTGGAAAAAGAACAATTTGAGGTTCATTGCAAGAGCCGGTTCCAGGGGGAAATAATCACGCAGGCATGGTCCATTTTCTGCTTTGTTTCCCGGTAAATGGAAAGGACTATAATCTTCCTAGTTACCAACGAGAAAAGGAAGAGCTCAGCCTTGTAATTATCGAACGCAGATTTGCTGACACGGTGGAAATGTTAATTTTGAAATAATAAACATTTGGTATAGCAACCAAATTCTCTGAAGTCTTTACATTATAAAAGGGGAAATACGTGTAAGTAGACAGTGCAGAGGAATAATTCTTCCCAGTTTTGAATAACAAGGAGATGGACTCAGGAGCTATCCCATACCCCCAGCTGTAGAGCCCACTTCAGCATACAGGGTCTTTTCCATCATTTCAGATTCCATGACGCTGCTACTGAGATTCTCTAGGAGCCTCCCATGTGAAGCCATGACTGTAAAGATATCATCCTCTCTGTGGATGCATTCCAGATGTCCAGGAGATTGATCATGGTACCTGACCACTCCAACCGTTCCAACAATGGCTGTGAAAGTTCATGAGTCTAATCGTTGTTGAATCTGTGAGGGTAGACATCTCAGTTGGTTTTCAGTATATGCTGCAATCCTGAAGGAGAAACCTCTAATTCTAGCAAAAGAAGAAAATTTGCCACTGAGAGCGAAGGCAAGAAGGCAAAGATCAAGCACTTCCTTCTCTCATGTACTTTTTATAGGCTGCCAGTAGACGGCATGGCTCAGATTTAAGATGGATCGTCCCGCCAAAAAAGGTGCAGATTTAGGGTGAGTCTTTCCATTTTCAATGATTCAATTAAAATCTTTGAGAGGTGTGCCCAGCTGCTTGGGTTTTAGTTAATTCCAGATTAGCCAAGTTGACAACCAAGAAGAGCCATCAGAGACAGCAAGCCTTCCCTATCCTGCAACAAACATCCTTATGGAAATGGTATTAACTCAGTTGGCCATCTCCTCTTGCATGACGACCCATAAGATTCCAGTACAGAGAGCAACTGTGGAAAGGAATTCAGCGAAACAGAGACCAGAAACGAGTTATCCTTTGGCCCCAAAGTGTTCCTGGATGCCTTGCCCGTTGACTGATGTTACAGGTATTGTTTCAAATCCTGATAGATTGCTTCCAGGGCTGGAGGTGTGATCCAGTGTGGGAGTGTTTGCTTAGAAAAACTGGCTCCATTCCATGTTCTTCCCTTCTATAGAACACCATTTTCTCCAAAATGAATTTTCATTTTTTATTTAGAATAAATTGAATAAGCAATGTTTCTTAAACATCAAACAAATCCCCTAGCTATGGTTTTTGACCATGTTTACTGTAGTAGGCATGAAACCTTTTATATGGAGAGCACCTCAAATTCAATCAGTTGGTTATCTCTATAAAGTCTTGTGAATATTGCTTCAGTAGACACATCTTATCTGGGAGGCTGGTCACAGCATCCAGGGTCCAATGCTGGATATGGCCTACCTTTTGATGTTGTTTTTCTAAATAGTCACGTTGTCAAACTGTCCTTTAAATATTAATCCTTGTAGACATAGATCTATGCAAATTAATTTTTATGTTCATAACTCTGGACAGAGAAACGTCTAGGTTCCGTGGGCAGTGGTTGATGTTGAGACACGTCGTTGTTGGAAATGTTGGAGTAAGTGCCTGTGAGTTCTCAGACAACGCAGCTCACCTAGACCAATGCCTCCCCCAAGGCTCGGGAAGCATCACAGAAGGGGGCTGAAATAGTATAAGAGCTGGAGAATGGGAAAGACTGTTGTGAAATGCTATCCTTTGGCCATGGCATGGTTCTGGAATGTATGAATTCATAACAGTGAGCAAAACTCAAAAGGACCCAAACAAGATCTGGCTAGTTATGAATTCTAATGTGAACTGAAGAGTTTTCTGAGGTCTCACTCATAGCTGAGGAGGTATTGGCAGTTAGTGACTACTGGGAGAAAGGGGCTTACATTTCTGTAGAAGTGTGTGTGGCCACTGGTCCCCCATGCACCAGTGGATGGCACATATCCACGCACCTAGGCATTGCTCCAATGGGACTGAGTGGGTGGGAAACAAATACATTGAAAATATCATAAAAGAAGGACATGTATTAGAAGAGAGATGTGATAGGTAACCCCGAGCCAGTTGGGGGATCAGGGATGGATATGATCAAGATGTATCATGATCAATATGTACGCATGAATATTTCAAAAAATAATTTAAAATTCTTACAAAACAAGCAATTTCTAATGACTATAGAAATTGTTCTGGAGACAACTTCTTCTACCCTATATTACACCTTTGAGAGATGTTACTAAGAAGTATTGTTCTTTTTTTTAAAATTGTATTTATTTATTATGTATACAACATTCTGCCTCCATGTATGCCCTCACGCCAGAAGAGGGCGCCAGATCTCATTATAGATGGTTGTGAGCCACCATGTGGTTGCTGGGAATTGAACTCAGGACCTCTGGAAGAGCAACCAGTGCTCTTAACCACTGAGCCATATCTCCAGCCCCAAGAAGTATTGTTCTTAAAATAAGTATATTTTAAATTAATATTTCATTAGATACCAGTTACACAAATTATATGTAATTGTAGCAATTATGTAATTATCGTATAATATTTATGAAGAAGAAGTATTTCTTGGAGTTATAAATGTTTTTAATATAAAATTGCAGTAATCAAAAAGTCAAAGTTTTTAGCATATCTCTAGAATATAATAATAATCCTAAAATAATCATTTCACTTCGTGGATAGAGTTCTCTATGATAGCTACAATGTTTATCTTGTTGGAGTTGTGTTTTAGAAACGCAGGCAAGATTTAAGACTTTTAAATTAATATATATTCATTGTACCTAATGTTGGGTTTTATAACTAATTTCTTTCAAGCGTACCATATATTGTTCCATTTTTATCCCATTTCCTCCCCTTCATGCTTTTCCTCCTTTCTCTTTATCCTCCCTGTTCCCTTTGTCTACTTTCTCTCCTCCCACGTCTCCTGTTCTTCCCCCAGTCCTCCTTCTGCTTCCGTGTCATGTTCCATGATGAGCAGTCCTGCAGCAAGCTGGCTGTAACATACCTCCGTAGGGGTTGACTTAGAGTCCCAGAGGGCATAGCTGCATGGTATGGAAGCTCATTCATTTTTATTTTTTGACACACCTCCATATTGAGTTTGACATTTGTTAGACTAATTTACTTCCCACTCCCAGTGTGCATAAGGGTTCCCTTCTCCCCACACTATTGCCAGGTTTGTTGTTATTTGTTTTCTTTATGATAGTCACTTTGTCTGGGGTGAGATGAAGTTCTAGTATAGCTACAATTTTCATTTGCCTGAAGACCAGGGATGTTGAACACCTTGTGTGTGTGTGTGTGTGTGTGTGTGTGTGTGTGTTTCTATTTATATCCCATCTTTGAGAACTGTATGTTCATTATCTCATTAATTGAAATTCCCTCTGAGCTTCTGTTAGATGCTAAGAATAGATAGGCCATGTCCCAAAACACAGCAAATGCAGTTTTAACTCAAATCCTAAAGAAATCAGACACAGGAATTCTGTTGGGAGTGAACATTGGAATTTCTCTCTGGAAGAACATATTGGATTAATTTTTTCATAAGAGGACAGAAAAGAATTCATCTCACGAGAGGCTGAACATAGCAAAGCCAAGACAGAAACCTAGAAGACCCTGATACTAACGCAGGGGATGAAGAAACATTGATCAGTTTGACTAACCAGAAGACAATTATGGGGACTATCAAACCGGATTAATTATAACCCAAAACACGAATGGCATCAACTAATCAATTAAACGATCCAGGGTAACTAACTTGATTAAAAGACAATATCTAATTACCTGTTGTCTTAAAGAAACACAGTGAACTATCAAAGATATACAAAGATAGGGCCAATGGTTACAAATCAACTGATCAAGGAAATGGTAGCTATAATCAAGCTAGCAAAGATAGTCTCATATTTGAAATAGCGGACTTCAAAACAAAAATATCCAGAAGAGATAAAGAAGGTCCAAGATATCAATAAAGAGAACAGTTTATCAGAATGATGTGCCATGTACACCGGGAACATGTGTTATGTGTAGTGTATCATAGCAACACTGACGCACACTCCTCATAACTTTTAAGTAATATTTGGAAAGATGAAAAGTGAGACTGTGCTTATCCAAATCATGAATCCTATCTCTTAAAATAATAGAATTTGTAAAATAATATAATGTGAAAAACAAATTCATTTTATAATTAAGTTTTGGATCAAAGATGAACTGATATTGCAATATATGTTTAAGGGGCTGGAGGGGTGGTTCAATGGTCAAGAGCTCATACAGCTTTTGCCAAGGACCTGAGATCAGTTCCAAGCATGCAAGCTGAGCTGCTTATGATTCCCCGTAATTCCAGATTCAGGGGATCTCACGCCCTTTTCTGGACAAGGTGGGTCCCTGCACTCATAACTGCACATCCTCATACATATGCCCACACAAACGCCTGCACACATGTACATGCACAACAAGCATGACTAAAAATAAAAGAGATAATCAGAAACTATGCGTCTAAAATGTCTTCCCTCTCTGAGAGCTCTGCTGAGGAACTCACCACTCATGATTTAGCTCCAATAATGTGCTTTCAGAAATAGTATCTTTTTTCAAATAGTTCTATTCCTTTAAATGTTCCTAAGGACAGTAAATGCAAAGTTTTGTTCAAATTAGCTTTAACATTACTTAAAAAATCATGCTCAGTTTGCACCAAGTCATGAAATATACCTGTACACCTCTCTGAAGGACATCTGGTTTGCATTATAGGATTGGCTTGTTCTGTCTATGTCCTGATTTTTCCATTTATATCCCATTGTTGTTCAATTTTCTTTGCCAACGCCTTTCAAATTCTAGTCTTTCCTGGGCTAGTAGGAGAGAGTGTAGAAATGAAGTTTTTTTGCCGATGTGTTTATAAAGCTGTTTAAAGGATACACACGAGAAATATAACGTGCTCCATATCATGTTGCAATAAATGTAGCTTAATTGATTTTTATATCTTCTTTAAGCCATTGACATATTGTTTTCTACTTATTTTTCTGTTTTTTTTAAATCTCCAAGAGTTTTGTAACTACCTAACATCAATGTGTGCGATTGTGCTGCTGTATTAACTAGCTGACCAAGTTCACCAGCTTATCATGATAGAGTCTAACGTGGCTCCCAGAATTTAGGAATCTAACCTTAGTTGCTACCTTAGTCTCTTTTATTTGAGTGATATTTGGACTTTCTTACATTTTCAAAATGAATTAATCCTTCACACTTGCTAATTGAATTGTTTATTTTTATAAAGCCTCCTCTGTGTGATTTGGACTCTTTAGAGTTGATGTTTATATTCTGCAGGGATTTTTTTTTTTCTTGCCCGATTTCAAGTTTTATCAGGCTTTCTCATCTGCAATGTTTAAACAAGGCTGTGCAGCAGACAACCATAAAATCCTGGTATTATGCAAAGGAAGCATTTGCTTTACTGAGAGCAATCTCCTTGACAGGAGATTCTCCATTCACCTAGATGAGGCCCAGATGTTAGCTCCATGGTCCATGGGACTCCCTTACACAGCTGCAGCCATCTGTGGTGGGTGATGGAGATGGGTCTTCTTTGGACAAACTGGATAGGGTGGCTTCACATCCATCACCTCATCATTTTCAAAGCCAGGAGCTTAGACAGGCCATTCTTCCCAGGCGGTAGCAGAAATGGAAGAGGGAAAACCAAACATTTTTTAAGCCTTCAGTCACCTAGTGCTCAGTACTTTCTCACTGGCTGCAATAAATCCATGTTCTGGCCTAAATTCTAGAACAATGGCAGTGGAATAAAAGGTTTTAAGACAGTCATTGACTTTTTACAGCATTGGGGAGATCATTCAGCCAACAAAATATTAGCTGAAGATCTGAGTTCAATGCTCAGAATTCACATTAAAATCTCAGTGCAGGGATCGTAGAGACAGGATGTTCTCTGGCAGCTCATTGGCTGCCAGCATAGCTTGCTCTGAGAGTTTCAAGGTAACGAGAGACACCGCTTCAGAAAACACAGTAGATGGTTACTGTGCAAGGACACCGAAAATTGACCTTTGACCTCCAAATGTAGGCATGCACATTCACACATAACCACGTATGCATGCACATGAGCCCACATGCATCTCACACAAAAATATTGAACTTACTGTGTGTCATAGTAAGAAAAGTCTTAGAATAGAAGTTTTATTAATGCTTTTCTGAATGATTGACATTATCTCACAAAACCACACCATGAATGTGTATTAATATCACTGTATAAATGTTTCATTTTCATATAGTCTGCTCGATAGAATTTGGGGTTGAGGTGTTCAAGAGGTTTTCTTCAGATACTTACAATGATGCGTTTCATTTTCTTTACATCTATCAAGGCATAAGATTACTGCAATGGATTTTGTACCCATTCTCATGTTCCAGTCATTGTTCCTCATTGCCAAAGGGTTTTCAATATACACAAAAATACAGAATCTCTTAAGTGCTTATAAGAAGGAGCATGGATCAAGTAATGTCTGTTAACACTTCAAATACCTTATGCTTAGTAAGTGAAAGGTCAGAATGAGGTACATCTGTTAGTGTAGGCTCAAGGTTTTCTAGGTCAAATTAGATACGGGATATAGCCAAAAACTTCCCCCCTAATGGAACTGAGTACAAAGATAATAGAATTGTTCTTTTACAATTATACCAAGTCCGGAAACCGGTACTCATTTTTCCTGTGCTCCCCATCTCCTAGCTCTGTTCCTGCTCCGCTCCGTTGTCCTCTGTATTATTGGAGCTGGAGTCTACAAATGTTACCCCATTTCCCTTGTCTATATTATTGGAGCCGGAGTCTACAAATGTTACCCCATTTCCCTTGTCTATATTATTGGAGCCGAAGTCTACAATTGTGACCCCATTTCCCTTGTCTATATTATTGGAGCCGGAGTCTACAAATGTTACCCCATTTCCCTTGTCTATATTATTGGAGCCGGAGTCTACAAATGTTACCCTATTTCCCGTGTCTATATTATTGGAGCCGGAGTCTACAAATGTTACTCCATTTCCCTTGTCTATATTATTGGAGCCAGAGTCTACAAATGTTACCCCATTTCCCTTGTCTATATTATTGGAGCCGAAGTCTACAAATGTGACCCCATTTCCCTTGTCTATATTATTGGAGCCGGAGTCTACAAATGTTACCCCATTTCCCTTGTCTATATTATTGGAGCCGGAGTCTACAAATGTTACCCTATTTCCCGTGTCTATATTATTGGAGCCGGAGTCTACAAATGTTACCCTATTTCCCGTGTCTAGCTGCCTTTCACAAGCATTAGGAAGAGAGGTAGTGTCCACATTTCTCTACACATGTGTGGAAATGTCACAGTGAAACCTGTTATTCTGTATAGTTAGCAGTGCGCCAGCAGGAAAGAGAGCATGGAGCCTGGCTGCCTTTACCTTCCTCTCCAAGTTTGTGATTACTTAAGGGTGATTACTTAAGAGTCTGCTTAGGAAACCTTTCTGGTGGGAAACCAGGGAGCAGGGGCTGATTTTCCTCACCTTCGCCTTTCTCTCTAGCCATGCTTCTTGGAAGGGGTTTTTTCACCTCAGAAGATTCAGCTTTGGCCACAAAGTCCCCGCTCCATGTTTGCCGTCCCTCATCCCACGATGCTCTCCTATCTCTATTGCTCTTGACTCAAAATACATTGTGTCTTCCATTTTGTTTCATCAGCTCTAAAGACCATGAGCTATTTTCTATATTACAAATGCCTGGACCACCTCTCTGTTCTCTTTGGCTCTCTCAGTTTTCAGAACCTATGTAGGACATTTCCTGTACCCCACCCCTCTGGTGAACTGCTGAATTGGCTTCTGTTTTCTTTACTGGACCTTATTAGACTGGAAAATAGATGCTTCTACAGTATTCTAGGCTCTGAGTGAAGTAAAGCAGGCTAACGGCTTCCTCTTGACTCCACCTACTCTCTCCTTCTCGATCTGCTTGGAACTCCCACCTTACCCTGTTCTGCGCTGCAATAGGCCCAGAGCAGCTTCTTTACTAACCAATGGTATTCACATCATACAGAGGGAATACATCAGTGAGGAATTACTTAAAACCTACAAGATTGTTTATTTAGAAAGTTGGATGATGCTAACTGTTGGTAAGACATGTGGGCACAGTGATTGCTATGTATGGACGGTAAGGGAGTGTCAAGTACCTAGTCACTTCTCACAGACACAAACTCTGTAACCCACCTCATTTTGGGTTGCCATCTTCACTCAGGCCCTCCAGAGGACACATAAAGGCACGTATAGTCCAAATCACATGTGAAGAGAGTCTGCAGAAGCATCTGGAACTCCAACAGAAGCACAGTGAGGCTTGTTCTGCAGTTGTTAAACACAACAGTGTAAACACACTCGTGCCAATGGACACCGAGTTCATAGAAAATATGAACTGTATTAACCAAGCATGGACATGTCTATTTAAATGAAAATAACAACAAACAACATAATAAAGATTTTTATGGGATCATATGCAAGGAGAATATGCAAAAATAAACACACTTGAATGCTTCTGAAAGTGAAAAGATGGGTAGTTAGATAACCAGACTGAAGAAAACACAGAGACAGTAAATGATGCCGTACTGTTGGGGGAAGTGCATGATGAGCTCAGTTCTCTGCAGTTACCTTTCAGAACAGCCATGAATGTGGAATTGTTAAGGAAAATAGTGCTGCTTCGCCTTCAACCCTAGGCTGCATAAGTACTCTTCTAGGAAGAATTACAGATACGAAAATATACAATCAGAGTCGTCATTACCCCTTAAAGAAAGTAACATGCCCACTAAACAATATTCCTTCCTGAACTGTAGGTTATGATAGTCTTAGGGGGAGATGTATAATCTTCCATGGGGTAGTTGCTCTCAGTCTAGTTCAATATTTTCTGAAAAGCAGTAGTTTCTAGCCAACTTTATGAGGCTCGTATAAAAGTAATTCCTAAAGTAGATATAAATGATAAGTGGAAAGAGAGCAGAAGAATTGGGGTTTAAAATCTAATTTTCTGCGTTAGAATCTGTGTATCTCCGTCCCAGTGTGTCAGATATTGAGCTGGAGACCACCCGGAGCTTCTCAATGGACTTGCACACTTCATAAAGCAATCTGTGTGCCTGAGAAGGGTCAACATTACCCGCTAGGCATAATGTTTAACCAGGGTTCACAATACTCCACCGTTCAGGGTTATTGATCGTGTCTCTGTTTGCTTTGTGTCTGCTTCATGCTCGGTTTAAAGTGGAATAGGCTAAAATCTCCAGGCATAATCACTGTGTTCTCTCTTTCTCTGCAGCTTTGTGATTGTTGAAAGCAGATGAATAAAGTGCACATTTATAAACACACACCTTCCATCTTCTTTGACCAGAACACAGAATTCTTTGTATTAAGGTGATATCACGGCTCCTGGACTGTCCTAGACTTTATGCCGGCAGAATAGAAAACACGTGGTGCCTCACACACACAAGAAAAACAAAAACACAAAAACAAAAATGCTTGCCTCTAGAGAGGACAGCACGTCAACGCTACCTCCAACTCACAGTCTCCAAATTTGTCCCAAATGTCAATGTTGACATGAAAGTCACATCTGACATTGATGGGCTTGTTTGGGCCATGGTATATGCTGTTTCCTGGGATAGTGTAATCACAGGGCCGTAGCTAACCTTAAAGGAAGTAAAGATAGAGAACCTGCTGTGTGAATGCTTCACATTGAAAGGAAATACTGTGTAATATTAAAATTCAAAATTTATTTATTTATTTATTTATTTATTTTTTGGTTTTTCGAGATTTCTTCAAATACACCAAAAATATTACTTCATTGCTTTTTTTGTGCAAAGTTATTATTCAAACATTGATGGGTTTAACCCTGAGTTTTTAGAATTTTGTGATTTGCATTTTAAACAGGGACTCTCACTAGCTCAAACTGTCTTTGCATTCACTATGTGGCCTGGGCTGGCCTCAAACTCATGATCTTCCATAACTGGGCGGTGGTGGTGCATGCCTTAGATTCCAGGCAAAGGTAGGCGGATCTCTGTGAGTTCGTCGTCAGCCTTGTCTACAAGAGCTAGTTCCAGGATAGGCTCCAAAGCTACAGAGAAACACTGTTTCGAAATCAAACAAAACAAAAACAAACTCGTGATATCCCTGCGTCTCAGTCTCGCAAGTGCTGGGAATGCAGGCTGAGGCAACACGCCCGAGTCTCCTGCTTCGTGATGTCTTCACTTTTATATTACATCGTCTTTGGCCAGCATATCAGCATGTCACGTGCTGGGAGATCTCCTCATCTTCCTGTAATGTAGCTTTACTGTTTTACCGCTCGCCTCCCTTTCAGGCTTCCTCAGGAAGAGTTGAGCGTGGGATGGAGCAGAGCACTCGCTCATTTCCCCGCTGTTGGCACCCTCTGTCTACCTGCACAGCTGCCCTCTTTTCTGGAGCTAACGTGCGTTTCCCCTAAAAGATTTCTTTCAGTTCCGCATTACTTGTTTAACACCCGTCTTCTGGCCTTTGAGAGCACTTACCACGCTTGCTTTGGCAACGACGCCACCTAATAGACAGTCCGTGTTTAATACCTCGTGAGGTTTGTTCTTGCAACCGTTTGGTTATAATCGACACGGGTTGCAATGCGTACTTGGGGAAATTAAAGGCTGAGCTAGAGCGATAACTTAGGGAGTCTGAGGAACGGGGACTCGCGACATGAGCGCCCAGCCCAGGTAACACAGAATGGTGGGTTCCCCGCGAACCCCTTTCACACTGCCTGAGATCAATGCAGCCTTAGCAATGAAGTTCCTTCGTTAATGTAAATTCTGCTCTCTGGAGCGGAGAAGGATATGCAGCGCTTTTAGAGGGAATTAAAGATGGTTTCTCTGCTGCATTTGCCTCTTTTCCCAAGCCCAGACAGCCTGTCTCTGAGAGAATTTCTGTCGTGTTGATGACGTTTCAAAACAGTGGTAGGGAAGAATCTGACTTCACCCATTGTTTCCAGCACTTCAGAAAGGTGACCCAGGTTCACTCTGTCTAGCAACCTTGAGTCTTAAAGCTTTTCAAAGTCTTTATTCTGATATTCTGCCATTTATCTGGGATTGATTCAAAGGTTTGCTTGCTGTGCGTCTGAGTAGATTATTTTAGACAAAAGTTTCAAGTTGCAAAGTATTAAAATGTCTTCTTTTAATTTTAACATCATGTTTTTTTCCCGTCATTTAATCAATTTGAGAGATAGGAAGAGGGCAGAGTAGTAACCTCTGCAAACACTGGCGCTCAGCCTGTGAAAACGGCAGTGAGGGTGCTGGAAGGCCTCCTTCCCACGCCCTTTCTGAAGGTCATGCACAATTTGTAAAATGTCAAAGATTAAATTAAATTTAAAGTAGTTGAATAACACAGAATATGCAGACATTTCTTGAGTAAAAGTAATAAAGACAATTTTTAAAAAAATCAAAAGAAATACTTGAGAAGAAAAAAATTGAGGAACATTCAATAAAATGACAAGAGAATGTTAAGGTTCAAGTGATGGTTGAGAAAGGACTACTGTATCGAGAGCTTGTTTTAGTCACTGCACGTGAGTGTGTGGGGGGGGGCGAGCTTTGCCATGGGAACACATCTGGCGTGGAGGAGACCGGCGTGTGTGGAGGAGTGAGAACAGATGAACAACACATGATTATCTGGCAAAGTGGCAGACAGAGCACAGGCCTGGAGAGAAGATTGGGACTGGGGAAGCTGCCCTGGTGCTGAGCAGTCAGGGAAGACCTGAGATTGTGTGTGTGTGTGTGTGTGTGTGTGTGTGTGTGTGTGTGTGTGTGTGTGCGATCTAAAGAGTGGAGCATTTAAGCTACAGACTTTAGAAGTCAGGCAGGGCACCGGGAATGTGTTGCTAAGAATGTTTCCTTTACCCCATTTTAGCTTGACTTGGCTGCACTGAATCCACATACACATACAGTTAACAGCAACAGGATAAATAGAAAGGCAGTGGAGGACAGGAAGGCAGTGGAGGACAGGAAGGCAGTGGAGGAAAGGAAGGTGGTGAATCCTGTTTGCTGATGCTGCTCCTCCGGGGAGGAGCTCATTGTCTGAGTAGAAGACCCATGTGCAGGAGAAAAAATAGGGCAGAAAAAAACGCTGGGATATGATGACCAGGTGGGTACACAGGAAGAGAAGTAAGAGGCAATAATTCCCAAAGGGTGTCGAGTACAGAGAAAATGGGGTTAGATATGGAATGACGAACAAGGAATAGAGCTAGAAGGGCCCTTAGCAGTTGTGTAAATCACCGTGGCTCCTTATGAGCCTTTCAGCATGTCTGAACTTCACTGAGTAGCACAAAAACAAAGTTTAATATAACGCAACACAGTTAATGCATAATGTATGAATTTTAACTCTCTGGTGGTTACAAAGGACCTTAACCTGAGTCTCCCTGTGCAAACATGAGAACAAACTGTTTACCCTCTGTGTATGCAAATTGAGAATTCTTAGTAAAGTATTTATGCACCATTGCTGACCTTCAAGGTTCTTTGTGAAAAGTCAGGCCTGCTGAGATGAGCAGCTTGTGACTCTGTTTCCTTGCATTTAAAGCAAGTTCCAGAAGAGAAGTTGGCTGTCACCCACATGGGAATGTGATAGCAGTATAACTGTCTTACTAAGTATAAACTATTTAGTCTTAGTTTGATCAAATGTTGAGTTTTCATGCAGAACATAATCAATACGATGGAATCTATGTTTAGGACGATTTAAAAGCTACTGGTATTGACATCAGCACACTCATGAAAATGACAGGCCCCTGTGGAGGTGGGTTTTAAAATTCTGTTTGAAGATATCTGCCAACATTGAAGCTACCAGAGCAGAAGAGGTCTCCTAATGTCAACATTGGAGCTACCGGAGTGGAAGAGGTCTCCTAGTGTCAAGAATCTGCCGGGGCACCCGTTGTTATGGGGAATAAGGAAGAGGCCAGAGACAAGGAATCGGAGGCTGAAGGTGTATGAATTCTTAAATACATTTGGATATGGATTCTCCCTCAAACACCAGCTGAAGAGTTACAATCTCCACCAAAGAAATCTCTTTTCAGTATCCCACGTGACTGTAGGAAAATGTCTAGACAGTTGGAATTCAGCTCCAGTCACAGGCTGTTGGAGAGGACGATTGTCTGCTCAGGGGAGACACGAGTTCATATGACATCGCTGAGACACAATGACGGTCCAAGAGAACGTAGTTCATTAAATACACGATGCTCATACGTGAAGATGTGTGGGTGTGAGGAGCAGGAGACAGTAAAGAATGCAAAGAAAGTGAAGAGGGAAAACAGGCAAGAGGGAGCAAGAGAATGTAGTTGATACAGGAAGTGGAAACAAACCCTTGCAACACGTGCCGGGGCTGTAGGTGGGCAGGAAAAGATGGATAAGATGGTTAAGTTAAAAAAAAAATAAAAGTAGGTCTCATAAGTTATTAAGATTCAAGAGAGCCTGGGGATGGGTGAGTCCGTGGTTCAACATTAGTCATCTCAGTGTGTTGGTTTGGGAGTTGTGATATGGAGCTAGAAAAAAGAAAAGATAGATTTTAAAGGTAGGAAGAAGAAAAAAGTATGAGGAAAGAATGAAATATCAAATTCAAAAGTAGGATTTATAACCTGTGTATCCGTATGGTCCCATATATCTCATTCTTGATATTTTTTTCACTGAATAATCAAAGAAGAGACTTTCACCTCCTACATTGTCTAAGCACAGACAACCCAATGTCTTCTTGCTTTTTGAATCTCATTAAGACTCCTGCTTGCAGTGTTTCTGTTTGTTGAGTGCTGGGAGCAGTCTTGCAATGTGATTAAGCACACAGACCTAAGAGTCAGGGCAAGTACTGAGTCGGACACTTCCTCCAAGAATGCTCTAGTGAAAACTATGTCTCCTCACTATGCTTCAGTTGTGGAGATTAATTAATAGCATATGCCCTTCCAGAGGACTCACTCATTCCTTCAAAAATGCTCATTAAATCTCTTACAAGACCTTCATCGTATCAAATTTCTGAATACTCTATTTTCTGAAGAAGTTGTGGCAGCCGTAGTAATAGTTCCAGCTAAGAGAGGTACTAGAGAGAAGAAATTGGCAATTATATGTAGATAGAACCACAGGAAACAGTAGAGAAAACAGGGGTTCACTGAGCACAAACTGGGGTTCATCCTCATTGTCACAGAGCACGCTGGGCATGGTTAAACCGAAAGGAGGTAAGTGTGGGTGCCCAATTGTGCACGAAACACACAGAAAGGAAAGAGAGAAATCTCAGGAACAGTCTGTTTCCATTTTCATGTTCTGAAAACTTTTTTTCTTTCTCTCAGGGAATGAAAATTCTTAAGGAGTCCAGGCAGTACTTGTCAGAGTCAATAGTTTCCCCCTCTTAATTTTTCCTTTGGGTGGAAGGAAGTGTTTTATCATCTGCTTCAATAAACTGTGTAAAAAAATTGTGATTGAGTTTTAGATTCTTTCCTGTAAGAAGCTAAAAAGGAATTGCATTTGACTTTAGATAAAGTAAACACTCCCTTTCCCTATTTATTTAACTTTGGAAGGTTGTGGTTTTCTAAGTTTTGCAGAAAAAGTAAGCCTGCACCACTTGAGTGTATAAATACAACATATGTATGCACACACATACATGCATGGTTATGTTTTACAGCTAAAACACCAACTTTTTAGGGAGAACCTGGATGTGGATTTAGGACTATTAAATGTCTTGAGTGTTTGGACATGATGGAGGCAGCTTAAGAATCCCAAGATAAAGAAAACCTGGTAATAGGTTTTGTTCCTGAGCGGAGCTGCTGAAACCATTTCTTTTTGGATGTGGCCCAGGCTCAGAGATTAAGAAGTGTGGCTGAATGGTGAGGGAGAAATAGACATCTACATGGCTTGGGGTCTGGTTCTGCTGCTCCACACCCTCCTCACCCCCAGAGTTTTATCTCAGGTCTCTGCTTGCTATGGAAAGACAGATGCTCTTTTGCCACCTAGCGAGATGTTACAAACAGAGATGAGGGATGGTGTCATCAAATGAAAAGTTCTGGGGTGGAGGCAAGAGTGTCTCTGCATTACTCCTTGTACAGCCATTCCCAGGAGCCAGCAGAAGTTCTGCACATGGAACAATATATATCTGTGAAGATGGTTCTGCCAGAATAGCAATAAAGACCCAGGAAGGTAAAACTCATGGTCAAGAGAGTATTATCTCTGGCTCAGAGAGAAACTTTGTCCAGTTGGGTCTGATCAATGCCCTGGCCAAGGAACCATTCCTAGGAATGTGGGCTTACCTTAAGCCATGCTAGAGAGGTAGGTAGAATAATTAAACAGCATGGCTTTCTTTCCATCTTTTCTGTATTCTCCTTCTCCAAACAGCTGCTAATATTTATAGCACTACCTGACCTAGCAGTTTTTCTTTTAAATACCAATAAAATTGTCTTTGAGCTTCCATTGGAATTTATTATCAAATTGCCTTATTAATGAGACTAAATGTAGATGGTGTTTTCCTGTCCCTCTCTCAAATAATCACCAAGAGGCTTAATATTAAATACAAATGCTCAGTCAATAGCTCAGGCTTATTAATAACTAGCTCTTGCATTTTAAGTTAGCCCATTTCTGAGGAATATTCTTTTTACACTGTGAATATATATTGCTGTGGTTGGTTTAATAAAGCAGCTGACTGGCCAATAGCTGGATAGAATAAGGTTAGACGGGAGAGTCAAACTAGGACATTACTTAAAGAAAGAACGGCAGAGTCTGGAGTCACCAGACAAATGCAGGAGATGAATGTGCTATGCTAATAAAGATACCATCACGTGACAGAGCATAAATAAGGAAAATGCTGTTTAAGAGGGCAGGGAGGTCAGAAGCACAGCAGGGAGAGAACTTCAGAGACAGAGAGAGAGTAACAAAACCCAAGTCCCAGAAAAAGCACACTTAGATTCTGACCAGCGGCTAGCATCTGAAAGACAGAGATAGATAAAAAGGGAAAGGAAAAAGTGGTGCTTTTGTGAGACTTAGGCCTCAGAAAGCCAGAAAGACTCAGCCAAACCTCATGTTAGCCAGAAGGGATTATGCTGGAGGGTAGACATTCTGGGGAGGAAGAATATATTTCATTAGAGGAAGATCCACTCCCCGGACAAGGAAGGGAGAGGGCAGGGCTTGTCTCTTAAAGGGACAGGACAGACCATTATACTTACAGTGAGACAGAAATCACATGTTTTATAAATATTTGTAACCCTAACAAAAAGTTTGATGACAAACCTTTTTTTTCTTTTGCTTCACTTCGATTCTCTTTTCTAACATGGAATTCTTTTTCATGAATGCATAAAGACACAGAAAACATGTATATTGGTGAGGAAATGTGGTGTTTGGGTATGTATGTACATGTATGATGTACATTAGGTTAAACACAACCATAGCCCAAATGGCTCTTTGTGGCAGAGACTTCCCAGATGCCATCTTATAACATTTGGAATGTCATTGCTGTGGCCTTGAGTCTCTCTTATCTTCAGATAGTCAGAACTCCTTCCTCCTATCTGACTTAGTACCAGCTGCTCAGCTTTTCTCTATTCTTTTTAATTTTTAAAATTTGTTTTACATAGAAATCACAGTTCCCCCTCCCTCCTCTCCTTCTGTTCTGCTTCCCTACCTTCTTTCTACCTTTCTAACCCCCCCATTCACCATTTAGAGTTCACGAGAGTGAGACCAGGTGACAGGTGACTCTCTGTGATTGGCTTATTTCACTTTCACTTGACAACTGTGATTGGTAGTTCAGTTCCTGTCATTGCAGATGATAGTGTGACACCCACATTTCAAACAGGCAGAGATGATTATTTTTCGAAATTAATTTATAAGGTTTGACATTAAAATATTTGAAGGCTCAGCATGGGCTCTTTTTTAATAACATAATTTTTTATTGATTCTTTGGGAATTTCACATCACTTACGCCAATCCCTCTTACCCCAAAGTGTCTGCATATCCACCCCTCATTCCTCCAGCATCCCCCGAAAAGAAAGCTCCTAAATTAATTAAAACAAACAAACCAGAAAAACCCCACCCTACTCCTCAGTCTTTCCAATACCTCTTCATTCATCTTAGTGACATCAAGAGCTGCGGTGTGTCACATAGTACACCCCTTTTGTCCAATCGGCCACACCCACAAAACATTCATTGCAGTGAGTCATCTGTCTGGTTCAAGGCCTCTGACTTCTGGCACACATCATCACTGGACCCTTACCGCAGTTCTTCTTGGATAGCCTGCTGTTGTCACAGACGTGGAGAGACATGAAGATCCTGCCATTATTGTTCCACAGGACCAGTCTCTTCCTGCACTCCAGGAGATCATAGATGAGGGTAGATGTTAGGGTGGGCCAACTTGGCCCAGGATATGGGTCTGGGTGGTAGTTGAGCTGGCTGCTGGGACTGCCCCCCTCAGGTGAGGGGTGGAGTCAGCTCCCCTAGGCCCAAGCCATGGGGGCCTGGCTCTTCCATGCCTGTGGGGAGGGCTCCAAGTGCTATAGCCATCTCTCCATGACGGGTGGGGCCAGCTCTCCCAGTATGGGTTCATCAGGACGACTCCAGATTGTTTGGAAACAGCAGGTATTCCGCTTTGATAATATTATAAGGTTGGGCTGGTATGGTCCTCCCGGGAGACTTGGATTTGGGACCCAGGTTCCAGGTGGCCTAGGTTCTGCTGGTAATGCTGGTGGAGGTGAGTGTCACTGTGAGACCAGTGAGAGCCCATTCCACTTCAGCCCCGGGCACTTTCTCCAGGCTGGCACAGAAGTGTAATGACTCAAATGTGCTGAGGAAATGACATTAATGAGAAGAGATGCTAAAATTTTTGTATGATAGGATTTTTACTAAGTAAATGTGTTTTGTGAAAGAAATGATTGAAAGAAAATGCATCGGAATGTTTATAATGATAAAATTACCTCTTGATATTGAAGGTTACAGATAATTTTTTTTCTTATTCATTTACTTTTCCATTTTCTATAATAAATATGTGACATATTTTTCTAGCCAGTAAAAAGAACAAGGTAGATACAGTTTCCAATCCCGAGAGATCAGGCTCCTGCTCTTCAGTATGATTGTGTTTGCTTTGTGCCCCTGTGTTTTTCTATGGACAGTTTGTTTTCTTTTCATGAAGTCTAAAAGGCTCTTAAGAATTAGAAATGAGCTTGCTGTCCTTGCTGGTCACAGCAGCATTATGCTAGGGAGACCAACAGGTACAAATCTGAGATTTTAAAATGAGATTGCGTTTCCTGGAGGTGACCTCTCCACACTAATGGAAATGCTAGCAATGTAATAGAGTTTGTTTTATTAAACAGAATACAAACTACTGTCTTTGAAAATTAATATCTTCAAAAATAAATAAAAATACCTGGTTAGTAGATCAATATGGCTATATTTCAAATATTACATAGCAGTGGTATATATGTATAACATAGGTGTCTAACACACACACACACACACACACACACACACACACACACACACCATTAGCACTACTGTCACAGAGGCTGAGTGGCTAATAATTTCTTCTGACCATCATTTAAGAGCCTGGAAATCTCCTTATGGGAAGTGTGACGAAGGGAACAGAACCCTTCTCTGCAAGGCCTTCATTATATAGTCCCCACGTTCCTGCTCCCTTACCACCCTGAATCTTAGCATGCTTCAATCTTTAGCTGCAGAGAGAGGGCTAAGCGATGGGGTCTTTGTGCACTTTAAAAACCCATGAGCATGGGTTCAGAGGATGTCATGGGCTCTTTGGTTCTTGTCCAAAGACATGGATGTTTTAAGGAGAAGGTTATTAGCAAAGCGAGCTAAACATGCCAGAGCCAGACAGTGGACTGCTCCAAGGCAGGGAACACTCAGTAGGAACAGGGATGTCAATTTTAAAGCATGCTTTTGAGACAAGTAATGTAGTCATAGAGTAAGGAGAACCTTTTTCCTTCCAAATCGTGGCAAACTGCATCTCCCTTTCAGAGCATTCCTCCCCACGACCCCCACAAGAGGGGAGTATGATACAAAATGAAAGTGATAGCAGAGGGCGTGGTAAGAAGCCAGCAAACATCAGCTCTGCAGAGGAAGCCAGAGTCCCCTCATCCGTCCTTCTGGACATTAGAGGGTAAGGTCATTTGGACCCTCCTAGAGATGCA
Source organism: Microtus pennsylvanicus (assembly GCF_037038515.1). Taxonomy (NCBI): domain Eukaryota; kingdom Metazoa; phylum Chordata; class Mammalia; order Rodentia; family Cricetidae; genus Microtus; species Microtus pennsylvanicus. The sequence goes on along the minus strand of NC_134594.1, from coordinate 45,755,630 downwards.
GCGGCAAGCCGGGGCTGCTGGTGCTTCCCAGTGTGTTCTGAAGAGGGTTTCTGGAGTTTTGTGGGGGCGGGGAGCTTAGGTGTCCTCTAGTACGTCTCCCTCCTCTGTGATTATCTCTTCTCTGATCTGCTGACTCATCTGCATGGGTTGTCTGAGTAGATGACACCCACCCTGCGGAGGCACAGTAGTCCTGCTGCAGGCGACGCCTGAGGATGCACCGTAGGCATGGTAGCCTTGATGGCCCAGTTCCAGCCCTGTTCATTTGAAAAGCAGAGACCCCATGAGGTCGCCATATAAGAAGACATTACTGTCCCCAGTGCCCTGGTGTGTTGCAGCAGGGGTGGAGGCAGAGGGGGTCACAGACTGCAAGGGTAGGTGACTCACTGGACAAGCCAGTGTGTGAGTCTGGGGTGGACAAGGGCAGAATAGTCTAACTGGATCCCTGAAAGCCTCATGACAGTGGCACCAAGAGCTTGATGGGCTGTCACCGAGGAAGGAATGTGGCTCCTTTTGAAAGGACTTTAAAATACTTCCCTTGTACACTGTTCCTTCTTGTTTTCTTAACGCTTACATCATCCTCACCCTTCAATACTGAAGGAGCCCCTCACATCTGCAATGAATTTTATGTCCATCAAAAGAAATTAACCATACAACCGAGCCAGCTCAATTAGCTATCAATTCATAGCTTTTTTCTAGTGCCTTTTGATGAGTAGACAGGCTCAGACTTTAAGTTCTTCACAGAATATTTGTCATAGCAGGAAATTGTTATGCACTAGTACTGAAGATTTTAATGGCGATGTGTGTGCGTGTGTGTGTGTGTGTGTGTGTGTGTGTAGGAGGGAGGGGGAGCAGTAACCCATTTTCCTTGGGTTGCAATGAGGACCATGCAATGACAAAACATTTGGAAGCACCTAAAAGCACGCTGATTGTTCAATAACTAATAGTCACTACACTGAGTTAGCAGCTTAAGTCATTACGGTGTAACAGGAGACATGGCTTTGGGTTTTCTTTTATCCTTTGTGATTTGAGATGATCTATTTTATATTGTTGCAAAATAATCATAACTTTAGTTTGTGGACTAAATGTTCACTAATGCAATTTCTTATTCTATGTCACAGCACAGAATTCTGACATCGTTTTCCAACAGTGAAAACCCAGTCGCCAAAGCCAGTCCCTCTAAGGCCGTCAATGAAAAAGGCCCCCTGTTTACCAAGGCTCAATAAGAAGGCATTTGGTTCCTTTTCCTTCTGCCATGTATCCAAAGACAACACTTTGGTAGAGGCTATGGATCACTCCTGTCTGTGCAGAAGGGATCCCGTTCAATGGGAAGGCACAGCATTAAGGTCCCTGCAAGCTAAGTCAGCACAGTGGCACTGTTACAAAAGGAACAAGGGATGAAGGAATGGTACAGCCGAGATTGACAGGTTCTGTAGAAGGTGATTTTGGTTGAATTTGAAACAGCTGATAGATAAATTCTAAGTAATTAGAAGAGTGGGGGACAGCAGAATATTTAGGAAAAGCTACGGGCAAAGTACAATGATTTATGTGTATGAGACATCATAGTGAAATCTATTATTTTATATGTTAACTAACATTAATTTGAAAATATACATATTATAGCCTCAAAGTGGAAACACATCAGTGATGTGGGACTCCCCTCTGTATGCTGTGAATATGTTTTATTGCCATTGGTTAATAAAGAAGCTGTTTTGGCCAGTGGCCTAGCAGAGTAAGGCAAGGCAGGAGTTCCAAGCAGACGGAGGAGTAGAGAGTAGAAAGAGTCAAGAGAAGCCATGGAGCCACCACCATGTGGCGATATACAGATTAATAAAAATGGGTTAATTTAAGCTATAAGAGTTAGCTATCAATACGTTTAGGCTATTGGCCAAAGAGTATTGCAAATAATATAGTTTCTGTGTGATTATTTCGGGTCTGGGTGACGGAGAACAAAGGAGCAGCTTCCACCAACACATCAAGTCTTAGATGGAGGATGCAATGGCATTTCACTTGTATTTTAATAAATAAAGCTTCCTGAGGATCAGGAAAGTAAAGAATCACACTGGCTAACCTTACACACCAGGCAGCAATGACATACACCTTCAGTCCCAGTAACCACATTGCCACACACCTTTAATCCCAGTAGCCACACTAGCTTGCCATAGAAACCAGGTGGTAGTGGTGCACTCCTTTAATCCTAGAAATAGAGAGGATTCTAAAATGGGAGGAGACAGCTCTTAGTCTCAGTTTCATTCTGAGATTCCTGGAGGCAGGATCACAATTTTGGACTGAGGTAGAGGAAAAAGCCAGTGGCTGGCTGGTTTGTTTCTCTGACCTTCAGGCTGAACACCAAATTCTGTCTCTAAGTTTTTATTAGTTGTACTTCATAAGGGAACATAAATGCAGGGCTTGGCATAGATCAGTGCTTAGGAAGACTTCCTGCTCTTCCAGAGGACCTGAGATCTGTTCCCAGCACCCACAAGGGGCAGCACACAGCTATCTGTAACTTAGCTTCTGTGGGTAGACTCATACAGACATACACCCATATACATAGATTTTTAACAATTGTCTTTTAAAATGTAATATATATAGTTATTTAGAATGAGTTGAGTATAAAGGTTATACTTCTGCATATTTACTAATTCTCTTATGTAGTATACATGTTTTTCACACATTGTAACCCATTGCTTGCCTTGTTTTTAACAACAGTGAATCTGAGACCTTGCTCACATTTACATATAATGTGGAAACTATGGCTTGGTTTTGGTTGTCCCATTATAAATGGAGTTTTATTTATTAAAATTAATCTATAGACTCTACAGAAATGTAATGATTTTCTTCTTATCAAATCCTATAACTGGTTGATCTCTGTTACTCTAACTATTCATATTTATTATATCCATTTGATCAGAAACCAAAACAATGACCATGACAAGGTTTGCAGGAAAATTGTCTCCTATAGTAAATGTGATTTACAAGACCAAAATTGTGTCCTACATAATAGGATTTTGGGAAATGTAGTACTGAAATAAGCATTTATAAATCTGAGTGTCGCAATGATCATTTTATAGAACTAATTCATAATATTCTTTAATTCTATAGGAAAATATCTGTCTTATTTTAGTAAAGAGACTGAGAAATTCAATTTCACATTAATAAAATAGCAATTCATTTAATTAAAACATTGTGATAATTTTTATGCAAATATTTTCTAGTCTTGTGAATTCTAAACAAGTGTATAGTTAATCTAAGCCTTTATTGTCCCAGAGTATTCAAATCAATGACATTTTACATGGCATATCCAATTAGCTTTCAGTTTATAAACAAGAGTTATAATGGATGATCTTCATACCCTACATCCATACACATACATCCATGTATAGATTTGATATTAGAACTGAACCCAAATCTGTGAAGAATTTTGATGGGGATTGCATTGAATCTATAGATTGCTTTTGGTAGAATTGCCATTTTTACTATGTTGATCCTCCCAATCTAAGAGCAAGGGAGGTCCTTCCATTTTTTGGTGTCTTCTTCAATTTCTTTCTTCAAAGACTTATAGCTCTTGTCAAATAGATCTTTCACTTCCTTGGTCAGAGTTACCCCAAGGTATTTTATGCTATTTGTGGCTATCGTGAAAGGTGATGCTTCTCTGATTTCCCTCTCTGTTTTCTTATCCTTAGTGTAAAGGAAGGCAACTGATTTTTTGGAGTTGATCTTGTATCCTGCCACATTACTAAAGGTGTTTATCAGCTGTAGGAGTTCTTTGGTAGAATTTTTGGGGTCACTTATGTATACTATCATATCATCTGCAAATAACGAAAGCTTAACTTCTTCCTTTCCAATACGAATCCCCTTGATCTCCTTATGTTGTCTTATTGCTATTGCTAGAACTTCAAGCACTATGGTCCAAATCAGGAGCAGAAGGAGACGAAGCACGAGCAAGGAACTCAGGACCGCGAGGAGTGCACCCACACACTGAGACAATGGGGATGTTCTATCGGGAACTCACCAAGGCCAGCTGGCCTGGGTCTGAAAAAGCATGGGATAAATTTGGACTAGCTGAACATAGCGGAAAATGAGGAAGAATGGGAACTCAAGAACAATCGCAGTGGGTTTTTGATCCTACTGCACGTACTGGCTTTGGGGGAGCCTAGGCAGTTTGGATGCTCACCTTAGGAGACCTGGATAGAGATGGGCGGTCCTTGGGCTTCCCACAGATCAGGGAACCCTGATTGCTCTTCGAGCAGATGAGGGAGGGTGACTTGATCGGGGGAGGGGGAGGGAAATGGGAGGCGGTGGCGGGGAGGAGGCAGAAATCCTTAATAAATAAATAAATTTAAAAAAATTAAAAAAAAAAGAACTGAACCCAAGACCTTGTACACGTTAATCAAATACTCTACCACTAAGGAGTCTCCAGCGCCAGGTCAGACACAGCTTTGGTTAAGAATAAAATGTGTTGGGGCTTTAAGTCTGCATGGTACAACATGCTACCTATGATCTGTTCATAAATGTATGATATGTAGTTATAACATATCACTTGCTCATTTACCTGGATTTGTTCATGACATTCTTTCTCTACATCTCCTTCCCCTCCTCTTCCATTCTCTCCCTTCATTCCTTTCCCCTCCCTTCTCTCTCTTTCTACCTCCTTTCAACTATCCAGAGCCTCTTCCTGTCTGCCTTGTTATGGGAGGGGCAGAGTTTTTATTCATCTTTTCACATCCTTAGGAAAAATAACTTGAAAGCCTTTTGCTCAGAAGGTAGCAGTGAAGGATTGCTTATCTGAATCATAACTGAAGCCTCATGTGAATTTTTGCTCCGTAAAAATCATTGAGCATTTTGAATAAAGAAAAAGAATTCTCATGCTACAATTTCCAAATAGAAGAACTCTTCTCAACATGGAGTTTTTTTTTTTTTTTTTGAAAGGACGAGGAATTGCATGGTTTGGCAGACAGCAGGAGCCACATGGCTTGGAATGAACTGCCTCTGATTCCCAACTGGCTTGTTTCTGAGACCTGCTGCGTCTTCAAATTGGCTGATGTGCTCTGAGTACAACCTTGGGCCTCTATCCAGAACAAAGATGATCAGGTGCCAAGTCCTCCTTGGAAGTCCTAGAGCAGCAAGAATCATCTTAATTCTGCATCAATTAACATCAATTGAAGAGGTATGCACATTTTTTTCTGAATTACACTGTGAGATATGATGAATAGAATCACTGGCGGTGATAGGAGCATCTGAGTTTCTACCAAAGATCGCTGTGTTCCAGTTCCTTACTATTTAAAGTGTTGCACGATGAGTTTGCTGGACGACTGAGTTAAGTAGTGACTTTATATGTCCCAGTTAATTGCCTGGCGCATCAGGATATATTGTGATATTGATGACAGTGATTGTTATAATGATAAAACAAGAAAGCAGCTGCCAGCCCAGAGAAGAAGCTAACACATTGATGCATGCAAGTCTTTTCCGGAATGAACAGGTCCCAAGGCTGTCACTGGGACTTTGTCCTGGAAAGGACTTTCAGGTTTTCACCCCTTTGTATTTGTCAGTTTGATTTTGTGTGCTCTCTCCAGTATAGCTTGACTTTGGGAATTCAAAATTGGTGTGGCCATAAGGTGAGAATAAATGTCCACCATGACATGAACATATTTATGCTGACCAAATGAAATAATATACATAACACCCATTTGCCATAATGGCAGTGACATTAGCCCCCCAGAGACTAGCCCCTTTCAACTTCAAAGGTCTGAAAAGGAGAAATGGGACACAGGCATTATATCCTCAAATAATCTGTTTTTGTTTGTTGGTTGGTTTGTTTTTGATGAGTTAAAAAACAGGGGAAAGGACATTCAGGACTGTACAGACTGATGTATAGACAATCGTGCACAGCTACCATGTCCTGGGAGAGGGGGTCACTAGAGATGGTGATATGGGGTCACTAGAGATGGTGATGTCCCAGCAGCAAGAACATTTTCTTTATTTAGCATCCCCATGTTGGGCCAAAATTATCTCAGGGCCTGTACCTCGAGGCCTGTATGACAGAGAAAAGCCTGACTCAAGTTTGAGGGAACTAAGTAAGGATGAGACAACAAAATCTAGGTAGATGCCCCTCCAGCCAGAGAGAGGGCTTCGCTGTCTCTCATTGGCTGGAGGTACCCCCACATCACACCGTGTCACTTAAGCTATATAAGCTGACACTCACAGTAACAAACTGAGTTCCTGCTTTGACTTGGCTCCCTATTGCATGTGATTGTCCTGCATCATAGGGCTGTGGAATGAGGGGCTGTGCATCTGATTGTCCTGCGTTGTAGGACTACAGAACAGATAGATAGCGTGCTCACCTTTCCCTGGGGAATGAGGAGGCAGGCTAAGAAAGCCTAGCATCCCCAGAACAGAATTAACTCTGATATGTAATACAAGGATAGGATGTTGTCTCTGTTGTACTACAACTTACAAAACTATAATTTGGAAGTCAAGGGAGGACATACTTTTAGACATCATGAAAGCAACAGGTAATCTAAGAATAAGTTGAGCACATTAAATATATGTTGATACCAGTTAGTAGGCTAGGATGGTGTTTCTTGGTTATGAGTACAATTTTCAACTCTAAACACTGTGGGGAAGCTCTCTCTATAGCAGGAGATTCCAAATTTTAAACTCTTGTGTTATGTTATTGAGTATTATATAAGCCATTTCTCCATTGGAAGAGCATCAGTGAAAACTATCTCTACCCCAGGTACAGGGTTTGAACTGACAGGAGAAAAACTCTTTACAGTGGTTTGTCTTAAAACTTGTGTGGGCTTCCACGGAGGATAATGATTATCTAATGTTCCTGGGGAGGTAAAAATATTATCTTGAAACCAAGAATGATTACTGTAAAGAGAATCAGCTGTATGTTTATTGGAAGGCTAAATTATGTTAGTTAACTGCTCTGGGTCTCACTTGTACATAGTGTTATCTACTCACAAGGTACATAACACATGCAATTGTGTTGTAATTTTTGAAGGGAAATTTGAGGGCAAATGGACCCATTTAATAGGACAATTTGGGTTTTAAAACAGTAATCCAGGGGGAATGGGATGAGTTTCTGTCTAGCAGGAAATCATCTGCTTAGTGAGATCCCATAGGTAGAGTTTTAGTACATTTGCTGCTTCATTAACCTTTCTGGGACGAGTTTTGTGATCTGTGTATCTCACTAAGGAAAGGTCTGGGTCCCCATCAAGTATCTGGAAGAGGAAACTCGAATCACAGTAGTGACCTGTAGAAATGGCTTGGTGCAATTAATGTCTCCTAATAGTTTTTGAAGAACACCTACCATTATTTGATTAGGAGTTTGAAATTGAGTGAGGCTTAAGGACACTATTCATAACTTCATAAGCAATTCCAGATAATTGTAAGGTAAGACATTTATTTTTTAAGAGGCAACTCTCAGACCTATATTGTTTAAACTGGCCAGAGGTAGTTGAAAATTTTCCTCTAATTTGTTAATATCATAATAAATGAGCAAAATATCATCCATATAATGAACAAAGGTGATAGAGAGGTCATTTAACAAAGTATGCAAAACTTGAAATACATAATATTGATACATAGCAGGACTATTTTTTTACCCCTTAAGGCAGAATTTCCATTTTCATCTTATAGCTGGATTTTCATTGTCTGACACAGGTACAGAAAAGTAAACCTTTACCTATCCTCTTGATATAGTGGGATATAATTGTTTATATCCATGATTATAATATATTTATTAATAGGGACAGCAATGCTTCAAGAGAGATCAGGCTGTAAAGGCCTGACCACATCTTTTTCATCTATAAATTAATGGCCCTTAAGTCATGTAATAATCGCCATTTTCCTATAGTTTTTGTTTGTTTGTCTATTTGTTTGAATGACAAAGTTCCAGGAGCTGAGGCTTGGTTTAATATGACATGGTGTTTCTATTCTTCTACTAACTCCTGAGAATTTGTATGGACTCAAAAAATGAAGCAATAACCCCTAGTATTGGGGTGAGGATGCAGTTCCTCTCTCATGAGCACTAGGTCATCTCAAAAGGCTTTATCATCAGTGGTCAGCATGGATCCAGCCATTTCTAATACATCTCTCTCCCAGAGATGGTTAGATAAGACATCAAGAGTCAAGGGCTTAGATTTTCCAGTGTGCCCATCAGAGTCCTTCCATGTAAAAAAGGTTAAGGGTATTTTAAAACATATAGGACCACCAACACCCTCCACAGTAGGATGTACAGTTAGAACCCACTCAGGGGGTACCTCCTCTGCCCTAATAATGGAAACATCTGCTCCTGTATCTACGATTTCTTTAAATCATTTTTTTTTTTGATTTTCTAAAGGGGTTAAATCAGCTCCCTTTAGAGGGCGGGGTTTGCCTCAGGCGAATCCCTGCCAATAAAAGGTGCGCGGAGAGGCGGCTTGCCCCTTTTGTTCCTCGCTACCTGTGCTACGCTGGAACTTTGGTTCAGTAAGTTTAACAATAAACTGGTAAATATTCTTTGAAAAAAAAAAAAGAGGGGGATTAACTGGGTTGATGGGATGATTGGTATTTGTGACTTACTGTTTTTAGAAAATTATGTTGGTACTGTTTCTTGTATATTGATATATTGAATATTGAATGTGAGTGTTCCTACCTCTATTTTGGTATAAGAGTATGCTTATATTGTATGGATACATCTATCATATCACAATGTACATTTCTACCTCTGGTACTATTTATGTAATAACATTGTTTACATTTGATAAGTAATGACATTGTTTACAGGTGAAGATCATTGTCTTCATACATTGCACAATTGTTTATTCCCTTAGTTTTCAAATTAGATAGGTATTGAGAATTACATGTTTGTCATATTATTTTTAGGTTAATCAGGTTTTTTAGATACATAGAGATTATTTTCAGTATAGATAGTATAATCTTCAGCCTCTTTGAAGAGCTGTAGAAAATGGCCTTTAATCTAACCTAGAATTCTGTGCCATCGAGACACAATTTACTCCTGGCAACACCACTCTACTCCCGAGAGAACGTTGAGCACCAAAGACACTCCACTGGGAGCTTGTCTTCCTGGCAGAACTGGCCTTTGGGTTAAGAAAAACCCATACCTCAACTACTGACTAAGATATAAACAGGATTGTCTTATCTTGCCAAGACAGGGTAGGATAATCCTAAGAAAGTTCCTTGCATTTGAGAATGGTATGTCAGTTATGTTAGGCCTTAGCCAAAGTTGGTTGACTCAACATTGCAAACGAGATTTTGGGTGATTGCCCAGGCAGTCAGTTGTCTCTGTCATTTGTTGCACATTTTGGATATCTCTTTTTTTGTTAAGTAATATTTACTCCCTTCTCAGATCTTTGATGGAGTTGAAGATTATTTAATTGTAGTTACTCTTTAGCAAAACTTTTGCTCTCAATATTGTTTGTTATATTTATCATTTGTTATTATTGTTATAGTTATATTTGGTTTAGTTGTGTCTTATTTAGACAAAAGGGGGAGATAAAGGGGTTAAATCAGCTCCCTTTAGAGGGCGGGGTTTGCCTCAGGCGAATCCCTGCCAATAAAAGGTGCGTGGAGAGGCGGCTCGCCCCTTTTGTTCCTCGCTACCTGTGCTACGCTGGAACTTTGGTTCAGTAAGTTTAACAATAAACTGGTAAATATTCTTTGATATCTGCATTGCCTTTATTTTGTGCCGGTACAATTTTCGAGACAGGGTTTCTCCATAGCTTTTTGGTTCCTGTCCTGGAACTAGCTCTTGTAGACCAGGCTGGCCTCGAACTCCCAGAGATCCGCCTGCCTCTGCCTCCCGAGTCCTGGGATTAAAGGTGTGCGCCACCACCGCCCGGCTCTTTAAATCATTTTCCTTTCCAATGTATAGCCATCCAGGGCTCACTGACTCAATGGGTACAGTAAACGTTAGGTTGTTGTAGAATATTAGCTGAAGATGTGTTACATTGGTCTATGCTGTAGAACATTTGTTTAATGATGCAAAGATGTGTTGCATTCTTTTATGTTGCATTTGTTTAACTCTGTGAAGCTGTGTTACTTTACCTCTAAAACACCTGACTGGAGACAGGAGAGTGGTAGGCAGGGCTGCCAGGCAAAGAGAATAAATAGGAGAAAATGAGAGACCGAGGAGCAAGGAAGAAGAAGGAAAGAGGACACAGGACCCAGCCACCCAGAGACACAGGAAGCCGTAGAGTAAAAAGTAAAGAAAGGTATCTAGAATAGAGAAAGGTAAAAGCCCAGAGGCAAAAGATAGATGGGATAATTTAAGAAAAGATGCCTAGAACATTAAGACAAAACTGTTAAATACTGTTTTTGTTTGTGATGAGCTGGCAAATACCTTGTGGGGAAAAGCAGTAAGAATTAAATATATGCCAAGTACATTCAACTTAAGAGTTAAGAGCTCTTTCAAAAAAAATTAAGTAGTATCTTTAAAGAAATCAAACTTTGCGAAATAAACTACACTTAGGACAGCAAAAAAAAAAAAAAGAAAGAAAGAAAAGAAAACTGGCTAGAAACAAGTCAAGCTAAGGCTGGGCATTCATAAGAAAGAATTAGCCTCTGTGTATTATTTGTTAGCGGAAGTGGCAGTCTCCCCAAAGAGTAAAGAGCCAAAAGAGCAAAGCAAGAAACAAAACAAGGTAAAACGAAAACAAAAACAACATTAAGTTTGACATATTTATATCCATCTGATCTGAGATGAATCTCGCAGGGGCTGAGGGTTTTTCCTGGGGCGTTTAAAGGAACGGGGGCAGTGGCCATGCGCATCATACTTACACATACCAAGTATTACCAAATGCTTGCCTTTGTGACACTGGTACCTGTTTTGACATTGAGAATCTCTTTCAAAAAGCCCAGTGAATTGACAGGAGCGGGATCAACATGGGACACTAGACTTAGGGCTGTCGCTAAAGCATCTTTAAAGACTGGCAGTATGTGTCTTAGTCCCTTTTTATTTCCACGCTGAGATCCAGTCATCCAGAGGGGTGTTCTGTATTGGACCTAGTACATTCTTTGTCTCTGCTGTGCCCCTGTCATAAACGAGTTCATGAACAGTATGCCAGCTGCCAGAGCTTGCTGTACTCTCCATTCCAGGGAAATTTGTGTTAAGCCAAAAATGTAGTAAAAGGCTCAGTAGGTCTCTGTCTTAATCTGGAGTTGGCTGTGTTCCCTGAAGAGGGCACAGCCTTCCAAGCACCTAGGCCATACTGATTGAGAGGACAATTATCAGCCCATGATTCCCAAGACCAAGATCTCAGCACAAAGGAGATTTATTTGCCACAAAGGGATAGAGGGCAGGGAATAAGAGACAAACATAGGAGATTGAGATTGAGGGAGAAGGGGAAGGGATAAAGGGAAAGGGGGCAGGGATATTTGTCCTGTCAGAACAAAGGCCTGCCTCTGGATAGAGAAGAGTGAAAGGCAATTTATTAAGCTAGAAGGGGAAATCCCTTGTTAGGATGAGGGTCTAACTTGAATAGGACGTGTTAATTAGGTGATCCAAACAAGGATTTTGGTCTCTGGGCTTTAATACTTTAGTTGTGGACTTTGGTAGTCGACCTTAGGAGGAGGAAGCAGCCAAATAAGGGAATAGACCATGGTGTCTAGCTTTTGGAATGTAATCAACCTGTTTTTAGAAAGGGAGAATGGCAGGGCCTGCCAGAGCCATGCTTACCACGCTTGCCACACTTGCCACGTTTGCTGTGCTTGCACTGGCCAGAGTCCTTTCACTGATGAACTTGGTCAGAATCCTGAGGAGGAGCCTGCTAAGCAGGTGATGAGAATGCGCCTTACAATGACACCTCCGATTTCAGTGTCGCCCCCAAGTTTCAATTTCTTTCAGTCAGAAGTTCATATTGATCATAATAATGCACCTTCCAAACCAAAAACTCCTGAGGGCTCCTCTACCCTCAGACCGGCTGGTGATAATCTTCGGGTGTGTTTAAACTCACCGTCGTGGATTGTAACAGTTGCTTCCCGTATGAGACTACCGTCTCAGCAAGCAGTCCGCAGCTGCTGGAGGGTTAAGGTCATGCGGACACTATGCTAAAGGTCTCTGCAGGGTAGGAATTTTTTCTTTTTATTTATCAAGACAGGGTTTCTCTGTAGCTTTGGAGCTTGCCCTGGAACTAGCTCTTGTAGATCAGGCTGACTTCGAACTCACGGAGATCCACTTACATCTGCCTCCCTAGTGCTGGGATTATGCCATCACAGCCCGACTCGGGAGGATTTAAATTCACTGAAAAAGCAGAGAGTTTGGGCTGCACGTTTGGTCAGCAATCATCACGACTAACACAAAGCCATGAGGAAAAAATCTAATCATGGTGGTGACTAAGATTCTTCACTTAACAGTGTCGAAGCTATGCATTCTGGGAGGGATCTAAAGAAGACAGCGAGAAGCTTCCACCTGGACCACCCTTCTGGTGCCTTACCCTTACTTCCTCCTCCTTGCCCCAGATGTTCTCTCTGTGACCCAGCCAGGTTTTCTATCAGCACCATCTCGATTTCCTTCCTCTTCTTTTTTACTTTACCTCCATCTGCCACTAAAAGAACCTGCTAGGCTTCAGCTGTTTTCTCCAAACCCCTTCCCCCCCACCCCGGCACCCGATGATAGCTCTAACAATAGGCTAGAAAGTTTCCAGTAAGGAACATCCAGTCCTAACTTCCTCTTGTTACATTTTTCAAAGCTCTTACCCACAGCTCTAGATCAAAGAGGCCCTCTATAGAAAACCAAGGATTTATCTGTAGGAACTCAGACCATACTTTCCTAAGCCAGGCATTTGTATTTTAACTCCATCCTCTTTTATTAGGCCCTTAGCCACCTACATTGGAGGTGCTCTTTGACCCAGCAGCAAATTACCCATTCTGTCCCAGACCCCCTACCCTTCCTTTTCCCAGGGTGATCTACACCAGGGGGTTCCTCTGCTCTATGACACTCACATCTGCCGAGTTGGACACCAAACTGACACCATTACCAGGACATCCCCGACAAGACTGCAGTGCACCAAGGTGAGCCGCCGTGGAGATGATTTCAGGCAACAGCACCTGCTTTATTGTACTTGTACAACTACTTATATGGTGGACGCCCACTGACTGCGATTGCTTAGCACGTTGCTTTGGATTGCACTGTGAACGCCCAGATCACCAGTGTCTCTATGCAGAAGACGCACATTAAAAGCCATGTGGAGAGCGCAGACTTATCCATGGGTCAGCTACCGGCTAGTCATGCGAGTCAGTATTCAGAATTCAGTGTTCTGACTTACATAGAGTGCTCCTTGTTTATAAGTGCATCGTTTCAAGTAGGCTGACTACATACACACACACTCATATATATGCTCACACATATATAATAACGCTCACACACGTATAATAACACACACACATGCATACATACATGCAAAATAGCAAGGCAAAGGATTTGAACAAGTGTTGCCTTAAAGAAGATAGTTACATGAAAACATGCTGGGCACCACTAATGGAAGTACAAGAAAAATTCACGATGTGATATTATGTCATAGGATGAGCATTTAGCCATCATGGGGAGGATGCTAAGCAATGATAGCAAGGATCTGGGGAAACTGAGTCCCTTCTCAGCTTTCAGTGGCGTTGCAAATGGGACAGACAGCATAGAAAACACTACGAAATTCCTCAGAAGGTGGTTCAAGGTAGAACCACCATATGCTAAGCAATCAATCCTATGCTTGGATGTTTATTCAAATCATTGAAATTATAATCTGAAAGCGACAGCTGCACTTTCCTGTTCATTGCAGCTTTCTTACAATAGGCTGATGTAGAAGGGGCCTCAGTGGTCTCCAGAGAACAAACAGCGGAGGAGACCGTGGTTCATACAGTGCAAACTAATCAACATTCAAACAGCAGAGGAGACCGTGGTTCATACAGTGCAAAATAGTCAACATTCAAACAGCAGAGGAGAACATGGTTCATACAGTGCAAACTAGTCAACATCCAAACAGCAGAGGAGACCGTGGTTCATACAGTGCAAACTAGTCAACATCCAAACAGCAGAGGAGACCGTGGTTCATACAGTGCAAACTAGTAAACATTCAAACAGTAAGGAGAACATGGTTCATACAGTGCACTAGTCAATATTCAAAAACAAGTAAAGTCTGCTGTCAGGTGATAACACAAAAGGACTTGAAGAAATAAGCTTCTTACTGAGGACAAATACCACGCAATTCCACTTACCTGAGGGATCTAAATAGCTAGACTCCTAGAGACTGAGGATCGATGGTGGGGTTACACATGGTCCAAGGTGGAAGAAAAATAGACTTGATGTCCAAAAAGTATGAAGTTTTGATTCTGTAAGATGAAAAATTTCTGAAGATTTGTTCTAAAGTAATATGATTACAATTACCAACTTGGTTCATTTAAAATTAAGGAGGTTGATTTCCTCTTACATTTTTTTGTTGCAAAAATAAAACAACAGCCACTAGACTTCCCACTGAAGACTTTAAAATGATGAACTCTACTCTTCACTTTCTAAGTAAAAAACAAAGAGGGAAACAGAACTGCTCTGTGTTTACCATGCAGATTGCAGTCCCGTTCTCGAGCCTTGTTGCTAAAATCTGCATGCTAATTCATTTGATGGATGGCACAGAAGGTAAGATGCCAGTGTGCACGTGAGTGCACGCCTGTGTGCACGTGGGCGAGTATGTGTGTGTGTGCATGTGTGTGTGTGCGTGTCCGTGTGTGTGCATGTGCGAGTATGTGTGTGTGTGCATGTGCGTGTGTGTGCATGTGTGTGTGTGCGTGTGCGAGTATGTGTGTGTGTGCATGTGCGAGTATGTGTGTGTGTGCATGTGTGTGTGTGCATGTGGGCGAGTATGTCTGTGTGTGCATGTGTGTGCGTGTGTGTGCATGTGTGTGCGTGTGTGTGCATGTGCGAGTATGTGTGTGTGCATGTGTGTGTGTGTGCATGTGTGTGCATGTGCGAGTATGTGTGTGTGTGCATGTGCGTGTGTGTGCATGTGTGTGTGTGTGCGTGTGTGTGCGTGTGCGTGCGTGTGTGTGCATTTAATTTTGGAGAAACAAGTACTCCCAGTGTAGATGCGTTTCCTTTATCTATAATTCAGCAGTATTTCTGAGAAGAAATGTCCAATTTCATTTTTGGTAGCAGCTTCTCTTGTTGCAAAATGCAGTATCATAGCAATTGGAAGAAAGCATCAACCCATCATTATGAAAAGCCCTATAATTATAAATAATAGTTTACCAATAATTATAGCTTACAGAGAAAGCATAATGTAAAGCTCCTTTACAGACATGCCAAGATGCTTGCATAGTAAGATATTTGAGAACAAGTCAACAAAAATGTTGGCCTGACACTGAGACCGATTACTTAAGAATATGTATCGCAATGAAGATACCAGTGGAGGGTTATCAATAATGGCAGTGTTTGACTCTGTAATGTAGAAATATGATCAGAATAACAAAAATGAAAGCTAATTGGCCCTTATAATTTATATTGATTCCCTTCATATTTTGTAGAATTTCTTCTTCTAATTCATCCCTTTCATTTCAGTTTACAATGCTATTTTTTGTACTCAAGTAAAAAAATAATACTCCCAAATATTCTGTAATATGCTTTCCTGAACACATGCAGAATTATTGAATCTTGTTTTACCTTATTTTCCTTAAGTTTTTCATTGTCTTGTGTCCTACACTTTCGATCTCATATAGGAGAAATAATCAGACTTCTATTTAGGTCATCAAAATAGGTGCACCAGTAGTACTGGCAGTGAGTCACTAGGTGTTCCAGACTTGACAAAAATGTTCCTGGCTGCCTGGCATGCTGCTGTGTTCCAGGGGTGATGTCACATCTCTAAGATGAAACCAGTCTCTTGACTTACCTGCCAGGTAGAACTCAATTACTGTAGGCTGTAGTTTCTTACACTGGCCAGAGAGTAGCCATGAATACCCCTTGGCTCCTCTTAGGTTTGATGGTTTTTCCTTGCAATGTGGCAGCTGAACAGAGTGAAGGATTTTAAGCCCTAGTTTAGTTGGTAAAAAGATTGTGGTTTAGGACCTAAATGAGCCTTAATTCCGCAATGGGACGGTCTAATGTGCTCTTTGAACTGAGCGATGCTAAGCTACGTAGAGGATGCTCCATAATCGTGCAATTTTATCTTAATGGAGAGTTTCCTTGTCTTCCTTCTAAATTTTACCCTCTGTAGGACTTTATTACACAGACCCCCTGATTCTTGCGACAGCACAGTCCCTGTCCCAGCTCTTTAATATATATTTCCTTTTATCAAAAAAGATCACAACATGATTTTGACCTTCTAGGAAGTTGATTTTGCTTTATTGTGTTCTTGGGTCACTATAGACTTTTGAATCTAAATATTTTACAATTATGCCACTTTTCTGTCTAAGATCTTTCCACAACAAAGACTCAACCATCCAGGCTTCCCCTACTAATTCACGTTCTTTCTCCATTTTGTCGTGAGGGTCCTTGCTGAGAACTGCACTTGACCTCACGTGTTCGTGTTTGAGTGGAGAACTTGGAACCTGAGTCTTGTTGTCTGAATGTGGGTGCAGGCAAAAAAGTGCCAACTTGTTTGGCAGAAATTCCTACAAGGGCAAGGAGGCAGCCTCATCAAAAACTTGGACAAAGGTGTTGAGTCCTTGATGTCAAAGCTTTGTCATAAGACAATCTTGAAAGCTCAGGGGTTCAAGTGATGAAGAATCCCCACCCCTACTGACTTTTTTTGGGTGGAGTAAGCCTCGAAGACCTTGCTGAGGGGATGACTGTAAAATCCCAAAGCAAAAGGGATGAGCACTCTTACATCTGATCTGCACAGAGAGGGGGGTGCTAGATCTAAAGCTAGGTGTGACCAAAGAGGGCAGGTCACATCTCATTTGCAACGAGGAAGCAGACAGCAAACAGGGACCACAAAGTTTCAAGGCCTTTTTCCAGAGAGGCTCTTGCTCCTAAACGTCTCATAATAATCCCAAACAGCATCACCAACTGGATCCTAAGGTTCAAACATGTGAGCCTAAAGGTTTGTTTTACATTAAAATTACAGCAATGACTCAGATCGGTTAAGTCAAAACATTATCCATGAACAAACACTGTTACTAGAGGAAAAATTACCTTGTAATGATGAGAATTGAGAGACAGACTATAACTATTTGTATTGTTATATAAACATTTACATTTCCTGAAGCTGAATTGCTCATGAGATAAATGCTAAAAGCTTAATTTTTTAACCCGGTTTATAAACTCCTTACATTTCTGAAGCAGGGAGAAGTTTTATTTTTAACCTACTTCTCCAATTAAGTATATACAATGCTTACATTTTTTAAGTGTGTGGGAGGATAAATTTTACCATTATTTTATCTCTAAAAATAACATAATAGAAATATCTAGAAATTAGATGCTCAAAGTCTTCAATTTTTCCCTTGAAATCTTGCACCATTTATATGCATCATCTCTTTATGCCCTGCATTCATGCATAACTGCTTTAAAAGTTATTCCTGGGCTGGCAAGATAGCTCAGCAGGTAAAGACACTTGCCACCAAGCCTGTGGACCCGGGTTTCAAAGGGATTTATGTGTCCCCTGGAGTTATGAAAGTACCATTTAATCCTTGCCTTTCCGAAGTACATGTGCAATATTCTGCACAAAATGCGGTGGCATTTTCATTCTTTCTTTGACTTAGTAACATTTTACGTTATTTTGATAGCTATTTAAGTTGGATTTGCATGCTGTGCACTTATTAGAAGTAGAGAATTCAGTGATTTTTCAGGAAATTTTTACAGTATTGCAACGATCTCAATATTCTAGGAAACTTTAATTTTCCTCTCAAGCACCCATATAACTATACATAATCAGTTATTTCTCTCATTCCATACTCAGGAAAGCATGGGAATATCTACATTTGTGGATTATTCTCAAAATTTCTCATAAGTAGACACATGCTATGCACCCGTTGGTGTCTTTCCCTTGGTATAATACTTTGAAATAAATCAATAGTATTTATTCATTGTAAATCTTTTTGTTTTATTTGTGAATATGCACAGGTTTTATTTATCAGCTCGCCAGTTGATAAGCATCTGAATTTCCCCCAACATTTGTTAATTAAAGGCAATAATGCTGTAAGCATTGCACACAAATCTTAGAGTGCAGACAGGCATTGGATTCTCTTGGGTAGACTCTAGGAGTGGAATTGATTGGTTGTATGGTATATTCATTTCTCCTTGCTGGATAACAAGTCACTGTGAGTTTTGTTTTTTAAAACAGCGCCCTTTGGTACTTGATAACCAATTCACGTGTTCTGCCCCAGGAAGATTATTTCTCACAACCTCAGCATCCCTTAGTTGCTATGGTTTTCTGCCTAGAGTCAAGGTCTTCCTTGTGAACGTTCCTCCTCCACATTAGCAAACCTATTTCTGATGTCCTTGCCCAGGTCAAGTTTAGGTAGCCATGTTGGTGACGTAAACATACAAACAACATTTTTCCTGAGGAGATACGACACACGTGTTGCATGTACACTCACCCCAGATAGGAAGCCCAAGACAGACCAAAGTGTGGATATCCCCAAAGGTATTGGTAGAAGGAGACATTGACAAAGGGTCATTTGCAAGATGATCTGGCTTGCAGCAGGGTCAGTCATGTTAGTGTTTCGCTAAAGTGCATTTTCTTGTTGGGAACTGCTCTCAGCTCTGTGGGCCCCCAGCAGTCTCTGTCAAACTCTAGCTTTAAACCAGTAGTGGAATAACAACACATTCTCTTGTTTCAGATCTGTTGTTCCTTTCTTATTGCAATCTCCATGTCTACTGTTTAATAACCTTAGTTACATATTCAAATTTACTTAGGGTGCAACCCAACACAGTAACTAGGACAAAATCCTTGGTGGCCTTACACATTCAGGGGGGAACATTTTTAACGGTCTTCACGTGTATGACTACGTCCTTTGAAAACCTTAGCACTGTTGCTCCAGGACTGCAGTGTGTCACTGTAGTAAGTCAAGTCAGTACTTGCTGAAGAGTCTGTGCTTCCGTGTCTTTATACGTGGCCTTGTCAACCCTTTTAAACACATGTTTATGTTATGTGTGTAGTTATGCCTTATAGTGTTTTGGTTTTTAGCTCTCTAGTGATTGATTAATGATGTTCAACTTCTTTCCACGGGTTATTTGGGTAATGTTTCTTCTTTAGGGAAATGTATATTTAAATATTTCGCTCATTTATTTTTCTTCTTATTGACTCATAAATGTCTGATATTTTCTGGATCCAAGAAAAGTGACATATAAACATATTCTGTGGCTCTGTAGCTTTTCTTCCCTCTTCACGATGACTCTGTAGGACAAAGGTTTTCTTTTATGAAATATTTATCTCATTTATAATTACATGTGGATGTGTCCGTGTGGAGGCATCTGTAGGCTACAAGGCGCCATCAGAGCCTCTGAAGGTGGAGTCCCAGGTGCCTGAGATGTGCCTGAGCGAGTGTTAGCAAATGAACTGCATCATTCACCAAAGCTGCTCTCAACCATCACCAGCAACTCATCTCCAGATACAGAACAAAAATTCTTATTTTGATAAAACTAAAATTAACCTTTGTTTTTTTATAGACTTACTGTGTCAGAACTCACTGCCTAACAAAGAGCATGAAGATTTTCATATTTCAGTATTATACTCTTGTTTTTAGGAGTACGATACATTTCCAGTTAGCTTTTATCTGTAGTGTGTGGGGACTTAACCTAGCCACACTGAGCCACAGAGACAAACCTGTCAGGTATCTACGTCCAGGTTTAAACACCAGAGTCTTCAGAGACAAGTAGGCTGTAATGGCACACACACGACACAGCCCAGAAAGACAGGCGCTGGTGGATCCCTGGAGCTCACATGGCAGTGAGCTCCATGCCGATGAGAAACCCCATCTCACAAAACAAGGCAACTGGCTCCTGAGGATTACCAACTGAGGTTGACCTGTGGCCTCCAAGCATACACATGTATGCTAACCTGCACACGGATGACTAACACACGCAAATAAATAAATAATAAAAACAAATCTTTAAAAATAGTTTCAAAAGCCTTGGTCATAAAAATAAATGCAACTTTATTGATCCGTAGGATAATAAAGATGAAATAGTGTAAACTATTTTAATAGCTGCTCACAGTAACTGCAATCGTGATGATATAACTGATATGTTTGAACACTTGCCGTCTGCTACTCCCTGTATAAATACCTGTAGCTATAGGACAATATTACACGGACTGTGAAAATATTCATTGCACCAGTATCTAGAGGTCAGAAGGTCTGCCCAACTTAGCTGGAGTTTTGCTTCAGGGTTTCAGGAAGCTTTGGCCATGGAGGTAAACAGGGCTACGGTGTCACCTGAGTATCCACTAAGGCAGGATCTGCTTCCAAGCTTCCGGAAGTGTTGGCAGCACCATCTTCCCTCTGCGCCACACTGGAGGCCTCAATTTCCCACAAGAAATACCTTGAATTTCTTGACTTATGGCTCTTCCCAACATAACAGTTTACATCACTCAGCAGACGAGAGGAGGGTGTGTGTTTTTCTCTAGGTGACGCTAGGCACGCTTGGCATGTGTAGTGCATGCATAGACAGTCACATACATCTCCCACATTTGCCGGTCACGGATTCACCCCCACTAAAACGGAATGGGCTATATAAGGCACAAGAACCTTGGAATTAGGAGAGCTGCCTCTAGTTCAAATGCCCAGCACACATTTAATAAAGAAACTGATTGTATGAAGGCTAAAGGGCTTAGCATTGTACACATGCTTGTAGTGTAATAGAGAGAGGCTTGATAAATGCGGCCTGATTCTCAATGGTGCAACTAGAAATCCAGATTTTTCTCTTTATTGTACTAATACACACTACCCATCAGTAAATAAGCTTCATCATCATAGACTTTAAATAGAGGGGAATCATGTCGGAGAGATGGCTCAGCAGTTAAGATCACTTGCCGCTCTTGTAGAGGATGAATTGGTGTCCTAGCTCCTATATCTGGCAGCTCAAAACTGTGATTCCCACCCTAGTGAATTCAACACATTCTTCCGGCCTCTGTAGGCACCAGGCATATACATGGTGCACACACACACATAGTATAGGCACTCACATGTATGCATTTAAAAGAATTAAAAAAATAAGCCATAATATATATCAATGATATATATATATTTTAAGGGGGAATCTTTTAGGTATGATAGAAATAATGCCTTAACAGATTATTAATATGTTTATTTCCTATTATTCATATCTATTTCAACAAGCAGTAAATGCCCTCTCAGATATTCAGAAATAATAGCTCCTACCCTTGCTTTTCTCAGACTGTGTTGATGGCAACCACATGCGTCTTGTGTCCACCCGTCACCACGGATGGCAGGACTGAGTTCTCCAGTGCTGCACTTCCGTGTCTGGAAGACGAATCTGAGGCAGAGGTTACCCTTAATTAAGTTCTCTGCTCGTCTGTCTCACCACGTGATTTTGAATTATTTTTAAAATTGCATTTCTAAGAAAAGAGGGAGACGGAGAGTAAGCCTTGTGATCTAAGTAACCGGTAGGCCAGCTGACCGTCAGCGTGCTGTGTGGTTCTTCAGCCTGTGCGGTCATGAGGAATGAATTCTCATCACGTTCCACAAAGGAAAGAATAAACGCGATCAGGTCAGGGTTACAGACAGGCTGCCCTTGCCTCTTTGAAAGCCGCGTGGAGCTCGGGTCTGTGTGGAAGCCGAGTGTTCTCTATGGCACAAACGAACCCTGAGTGCAGGAATTTCCAGGCATTTACCAGGCCACTCTTTACAGAAGAAAGCTGTCCCTGAATTTTAATAGTTCTACAAAGTCAAGGATATGGTAGTCAACTATGCTTGGGAAATGGAAGCATGGACACAATGTGGAAGGCCTGAATGTGTTTCTCTCGAATTGATTAGAGTAATCTGGAACATCCAGAAAATACGAGACAAATTGAGTGACAGACTCAGAGCTGGATGTCAGGCTTCCGTAGATTTCACCCCCTCCGGAGGAGGTGCAGTGAGGTTGAAAATGGCACCAATATTACACAGGAGGGCAAAACTTCGTTTGGTGACCAGATTTTTCAGATTAAGCCACAGGCCCAAGTCTCAAGGAAACCTATCAAAAGTAAACACGTAACAGAATGCACTTAGATTTCTTTTCATATATATGAAGCTTGGATTAATACAGTTTTATATGTATTTCATATATGTATTAAGCTTGAATTAATACAGTTTCATGTGTATTTCATATGTATTAAACTTGGAGTAATACAGTTTCATATGTATTAAGCTTGGATCAATACAGTTTCATATGTATTAAGCTTGGATTAATACAGTCTCATAGGCATTTTATATGTATTTCATATGTATTAACCTTTGATTAATACAGTTTCCTCTCCTTTGTGTTACTTTAAGGAAATATTTCATTTCTCTTGGAATGTGAGGTCATGCCACCAAATGTGAACATTTTCCTAACATTTTGTTCTTTAATAACCACTTCGATAAATAGGCATTTAAACTGTGCAGCTCATTTTCTTTCTAAGTCCATGTTAATTATTTTACTGAATGTCAGCACATGCTGTGATCTTTGGGTGTCTCACTTCTCCTGTTTCTGAGCACAAGATCAGAGGGGTTTTCTGGCCTTTTGATTCGAGTTTCAAATTGATCCCACCAAAGACAGCTCTAGACTCACAGGATGGCAACTGTGAACTTCTGGGGGCAGGCATGGGAAACACTACTAACCAAGTTTATCTTAACTGGCACTAGAGACAAATTAACTACAAAGCATGTCCCATACACGAGGCTGGGTCATTTACACCCACCTGTTACAGTTATCTCCCAGAGATAATTGTTTCCATTTACTGGGTGGGAGAATAAATTTCCCTTAGCAGGCAAAAGTTATATCCATGAACTGTGAAATTTGGAATATTACAGATTATACTTCCTTTTTTACATTCATTGTGTGCATGCATGTGCATGAACATTGGTCATGTGTAAGTGGGAATGCCTATGAAAGCCAGAGGGCAGCTTACAGGAATGGCTTTTTTCCTTCCATAATGTGGGTTCTAGGGATAGAACTCAGCTTGCCAGGTTTGGTAACAAGTGCTCTTTGCCATGAAGCCATTGGGCTGGTTGGGTTTTGCCAGCTTGAAACAAGGTAGAGTCATTTTAGAAGAGGGATTTGCAGGTGAGAAAATGCCCACCACATTGGTCTGTGGTCTTGATTAATGACAGGTGAGGGAGGGTCCGTCCCATTGTGGGCAGTGCCACCCCTTGTCACGTGGTCCTGGAGGCTACAATAAAGTAGACTAAGCAAGCCAGGGAGAACAAGCCAGGAAGCCATGCTTCTCTCTGGCCTTATAAAGCACAAAAGAACTCTCTGGATTGAAAATATGTTTGGGGTGCTGGAGCCATACTGACCTGTTCCTTCATATACGGCCTACATCATGGTGAGCCTGGGCTATGGCCAAGATGGAGATGGGGGTTGAGAGCAAGTGCATGAGTCTGTATGAGTCTGTCTGGAGAAACACAATGTGCAAAGTTCAAGAGAAATAAGGATATGAATACGAACTTTCTGATATTCAGGCTTTGTGATACCTCAAATAATTACTTAAGATGAGATCAGAATTATCTCACAATACCGAACTTGGATGTGACTGATTTTATTCACAATGACTATTTTATTACAAGGATATGAAATTGCACTTAATAAAATGGAATTATTCTGAATCTGTTCTCTAATAGAAAAATGTCCAAATCTTTAAAAAATGGGTTTGGATCTTAATCTTCCACATGAATAGGAAAAGATAATTCATTTTTCAAGTTCTGGGACCTGCCTTATCACCCATCATCATTTTCCACAGTTAACTGGAGAGCGTCCTGCACAGAATCTGACTACACCGGGAGCGCAGCAATTTTAGGGCATCATTAAAGCAATTTGGTCAACCACGGGAGTGCCATTTGCAGAGAAACAGAGTTTTACTCCATATAATCCCAAGGAGTTTTAAGGAAGAAAATGGTAAGACATAAAACCTGATACAACCAATGTGAATATTTATTAATATAATAAATAAGGGTTCATTGTAATAGGTAAAATTGGCACTGATACTATACAGGGCAGGTACGGTAAGCAAAAACTAAATGTATTTAATCTTTTTAGAAGCAGAAGAGAAAATAATAGTGGCTTATGTGAACACCAAAGGGGGAAAAATGGCTTTTTCTGAGTTAGCTGTCTTAAAATCTGATTCATTTCAGCTGTCCTCTCATAAATATGAATATTCACTTAAAATACATTTTTCAATGGAATGTAGAGATTATACAGATTTATAGGAAGCAGGAGATAGTTATATGCAAGTATATATTGTGTCTGGTTCAAACTGCATTATGTAATATGTGGTAGCATCCTGCTCAATCCAAAAGGGGATGAAAATCTGCCATCTGCAACAGCGTTGCAAGAGCAAGAGGTCATTCTGTTAAGTGAAACAAGCCAGCCCCAGAAAGACAAGTACCGCATCCCCTCGCTTAGAGGCAGAATTGAAACCAGCTGATTTCGTGGAATTAGAAAGCAGTGTGGCTATTAGGAACACCCCAGTCCCATCACCTGGTTTCCAATCCAGCTTTTCTCAGAATTACTAACAGAAAATATCCTCCTGTCTCATGTGTAGATGGTGTTCTGTACTGGGAATAAGGATGCCGATAATGACATCTTCATTATCCTCAGTTGTTAAGCAGCTTTTGGTTAGAAGCTTGTTTCTCGAGCACGGTGTCAAATGAAAATGACTCGTTGCTCTTGGGTGGCAGGTCTGAGAAAGGATGTATATTTGCTTTCTGTTTGTGCCAAATGACATCAATTATAACCTAACCAGCTTAAATAAGAAAAGGGTAGGTCTTACAGCATAATAAGTGATGCAGGCAAATCTCGGAGTGACTCCTTCAGAGCTGCTCTCTCCTCCTCGGTCACTCACCGTGCCGCTACATGCACCGACTCCACTCTCACATGTGGAAGTAAAAATGCTGCTGTCAGTAATTCGGAAAATAATTTCTCTATCTTTCCTCACACTATTCAACAGCGTACATAAAACTATTTTATTTGGATTTTTTTTTCCCTCACAAACACACTTCTTCAATAGTTGGCAAGGTGAAGTTTTGGGCAAATACTTTAGTCAAAGTATTTCTTGTAAATTTGTGATTCTATAATTTTGTGAAAAAAGAAAACAGAAAAACCCGTCTGAGTAGGTTTCTTTTTCTAACTCCAGGAGAAGTTAGACTGAAGATTCCTATTTCTTTCTTTAGCAACTTTATTGTATAGGTTTGATTTTTTATAAGTCTATTTTCTTTGAAAAAATCTTGTTTTATATTTCTACAATTCCTATATTAAAATAGATTTGTTGCTAGCCCATTTGTATGCAAACCTACAAAACCCATTTATCTCCATTCATCTGATTGCCGATACTTTTTTTTAATTAACATTTAACCTTTAAAATATGTTTACCAAGCTTTTGTTTAGTCCCAGATTCAGAGGAAGCTGGAAAGAGGAGAACTTGACCCTGGAAGTTTGAATCAGATTGGGCAGCATAGTGAGAACTTACTAGTTTTTTAACTGTTCAAAGTTTCAGCATGTGTGATAGCCAACACAGAGATAAATGTTGATGAATACAGATAGATAGATAGATAGATAGATAGATAGATAGATAGATAGATAGACTCTTTGTGATAGTAATACTCATATATCTGAGTTCTGGAAATTAAGTTTTAATGGTGGTTCAAATAAAATAAACAGTCAAACAACCACTGATGAATTTTTTCAGAATGGTGATGAACCATGACACAAGCAGATGGCAGAGCCCTCTAAACAAATAAATCTGTCATCTCTAGAAAGTCACAGTATCTTAAAGGAGGGCAGAAATATAAATTTTGCATTGCATTAAAGCAGTTGCCAGACTCAATAACACAGAGTGATCGTGGACAACCTCAATTATCTATGGTGCTTTGAAAATTTCCATAGTCCCTGGATAGATTCTGGTGCTGAGGATTTGTTCTAGGGTTCAAGAGATGCAGGATATTTCCTTCCCATTAAAAGGCAACAGCATCCCTCATTCTACCCGCCCACAAAAAAACCCTCATACATTTCTAAATTGTATTCATTTGGCTGTTATTGCTGGCAGCATGGAATATCATTCCAAGAAATAGGAAGCAATAGACGTTGGCATTCCTCAGAGAAGGACAGCGGAGCACACAACTGCTGGAGAGATGGAAAGAATAGCTCCCTTGCTACAGCTTGAATATTTAGTTTCCCATAATATACACACACTTAAACCCACAAGGCGGTGGCATTAAGAAATGGTGCCCTTGGAGGTGATTGGCAGAGTGGGAACACATCCTGGTGAGAGCGATGGCGCTCATAGTTTTAAAACAAGGTGCCCAGCGAACACATTGGCTCCTCCTACCAGGTGAGAACCCAGCTTGAAGACATCATTTGCTAGCCAGGAAATGCACTTTCATCAAACACAGGTTCTGCCAACAGCTTATCGTTCAATTTCTCAGCCTCCAGAGATGTGAGCGTATAATATTGCTCACCCTATGCTGTTTTCTTACAGCAGCCTTTGCAGCCTAATACCCCCCTCCGCGAGACAAGGAAAAGCACACCAGCGAGAACAGGACACGTGTCCTTATAAAGCACAGTGGGGCTATCATTGCAGACCAGGATCCTTGACATGGGATCCTGGGTATCGTTAGAGATGGGGTAGATTCTCAATGAAAGTAGAAGGGAATAAAGAAAGAAAAAAAGTAGACTTGAACGTCAGAGGCATGGTGGTTGTGGCTTCTATAATCAATGGTAGAAGATTCTTACCACAGAGGTAACAGTAGGCAGAAAGCTGCTCGTGAGAAAAGACTCATCCCTGAGTTATCACCCCAAACAAATTGTATCTCCTAAATTGTCCAGCCGAAGCTCTCCACCTCAATCCCTCTTGCCTCCTGAAACACAAATAAAGAAAAAAAAACATTGATATGATTGACTCAGTGTTTCTGGAATCCAGTGCTCTTAATTTAATAGGAATAATCCTTTTAAAATGTAAAATAAATTGCATCAGATGTTCCTCAAGTGGTATACATCAACCATTTGGTGGATGGTCTAGGATTTCAGAGCCAACAAAAATCCTATTGTTTGATTATATTTCTACCAATCAATTTACTGGTAATTTGGAAACTATTAATTTGAACAGAGTCTAAAAGACTCTTATTTTCGTTCTTTCTTTCACAGTGAGTTTGCGCAGGTGTCCTCAGGTTCTTCTGATCCCGTCAGTCTGACGTGTCTCATAGTCTGTCATGTACCACACCTCCCCCAGATCTTGTCTAGTGATCACTTTGTCGCGATACGTAATTCTTGGTTTCCAGCAGGAACTTGGTGAGAGCGGTGACCTGACAATGAGATTCCAGAAGAAGGAGCGGCATCAGCTTTCCATCGAACATCATTCAATTGCTGCTATTCCTTTATGCCGTAAACTCCAGTGTTGTCAAACAAGTGCGTTAAAATAATTCTGTGACCTCGGCAAGTAACCAACATACAAGTTGCATAAGCTGCTGGTTCACACCCTCTAAGTGTTATACTTGCTTGCCAAACGGATACTTGTCTTTGGACGCACATTTATGGCCTGGGGAGAGGGTTTATGAACATATGACTGATGAAGAAAAATATGAGTTTTATTTCCATGTCATTCTGGATAATAACCCAGCTTCGTCCAGAAGTGAAATGATTTAGCTTTCACCGGTTTAGGCAAGACTTTGAGATACAGCCTGGAGGGAGTACTCCAAGTCTGGCAGAATTTCAAATGAAGCATTTGGCTGTCACCGGTGTTTTAGAAACAGAGATGGCCAGGGACATGGATCTGCATACGGTTATGTATAATTTCTAATGGCTTTGTCAAGGGGCTTGCAGGAAAGAAACTGACAGGAGCAGGAGGCAAGAGATGTCTCACAGAAGGATGGGGGCGTGAGGAAATGTGTCAGCCATAAGAATGCTTGCTCCAACGTAGAAGACATTCAGTTTTCAGGGAGACAGGAGAACATGCTTTGAAAAACACAGCTTTGCTGGGCCCATGGACTATATGTCAGCAATGGAGAGTATTGTACACAGCTTCAGGATCCTAGAAAACACTGTGCGACAATGCCCCACTTCCAAACAGGGGGAACATTCCACTATTCCCAGCAGATGACCTGAACAGCAGGGAATACAAACACAGCAGTCAGCCTGGTAATGAAAATGGTCACCAAGAGATTAATGGGCGAATTGCTGATGCATCCTGTGGATATTCCAGACAAAGGCTGAGTGTGTCTTGGCCTGGGCAGAGAGGGCAGGTAAAGACTAGACCATGTTGCTCAGAATGCTGTGCGATTCAAAGCTCATTCATTGCACATTTCAGGAATTTTCTGTCTTTGAACTGTCACTAACAAAAGGAACTGGAAAGGGAGCATGTACTTCAATGCCCTGAGCCAAATCTTCACCCCATATAACAGAAAGGATCAAAGACCCTAAAATAGGCTTAGAGGTTCACCCCAATAATCCTGGTATTTGGGAGGCTGAATCAGGAGAATTGCTGTGAGTCTCAAGAAAACAAAACCAAGAATTGACTCACAAGGAAAAGAAACCAAAGCCCTTAAACAAATTCTAAAACTATGCTCTAAAGGAAAGAAAGAAATCAAACAGCCATCTATTGCTCAGTAAAAAATAAATTCTTTTTTTTTTCATATCAAGAGAAATTTATTGTGAGTCTAGGTCATAATGAAAATGGGAGATATGTATTAAAAAATCTAATAAAATATTTTTTCTAAATATGGAACTGATTTTCTAAGGTTGTTTACTAACAAGCTTATATACTAAAGAGAATTATAATAGCAGCAACAGCTTCATTATAGATTAAATGATGATAGAAATGTTTATTCTTGTATTTCTCATATCTTTCCAGCAAGTTAGTAGCTTTTTGCCAAACCAATCATACTAATTTAGAACATAAAGAATAAATATGGCCAAGAAATGTTTGGGAAAAAATGAGAGAAAAGGGTGATTTCTTCAAACAAATTTTAAAAGTATAGTCACAGAATTAAAAAATAAATTCTTAAGTTAGACCATTTATCTAATGTGGTGGTTTGAATGAAATGGTCCCATAGGTTCATGGGGAGTGGCAGTATTAGGAGGTGTGGCCTTTTGGGAGTAGGTGTGGTTTGTTGGAGGAAGTGTGTTATTGGAGAAAAGGCTTGGAGCTTTCAGAAGCTCAAGCCAGACCTAGTGAATCAGTTTCCCTTTCTGCTGTCTGTGGATCCAGATGTAGGACTCTCAGCTCCTTCTCCAGCCCCATATCTACCTGCGTGCCACTGTGCTTCTCACCGTGATAAGGGACTAAACCTCTTAACTGTAAGCCAGTCCCAATTGAAGTGTTTCCTTTATAAGAGTTGCCATGGTCATGGTGTCTCTTCACAGCAGTAAATCCCTAGCTGAGACATCCTCTCTCCTACTTTGAACCATGTCTATATCTGCCTCCTTCCTCCTGTGCTCCCCGCAGACTCAGGATGAGAGCTTCCCATCCAGGCTTTTTGACTCTATCTCACTCTATTTATTCAAGGTTGGGTGCCTATTATTCCTTTTACCCTTTCTACAGATCCTCCCCATGTTTGATCATCTTTAAAAAGAATCTTCTTCTGACACCAAAACCCACCTCTAACCAAAGATCAATATTGTTTTCAAACTCAAAAAGATTCCAGACAGCCTCCCTGTGATTCCCCTACCTCCATTCCCTCAAATTTCCTTCACTCTGTACATCTGAAGGTCATGCTCCAAGCTTAGTGCTTTTGGACTAGAGCCGCACAGTGTTGAGAAATTGCTGATGCCCTGGAAATAATATCTACTTGGAAGGGTTTTCCTTGAGTATGCAGCTCAATGACAGGGCGTTTGATGACCATATACATGGTCGTGGGTTCATTCTTGTTGTTTGTAAGGGTATTTATGGTCAGGCTTTAGAAACACGGTACTTTTGTATTCATCCCAGGGCTGATAAACAAAGGCCAGGACATGAATGCAGCTTATAAATACATTTACATAGCTTCCCTGTACTAGCAATTCTCTCTGTTTGTTTGCTTCATTCATTAGCTGCACACATCAGGGTAATCATTTCTTGTTTGGCTTGTCATACCTGATTTATTGATGAATATTTTAATATATTAGGTTATATCACGGTCTTTCTTACATAACTTATTCAACTATGCCCAGAGATTATTATTATTAAACCTTCACAGGTAACTTTATTGCTAACCAAAGTGAGGTAAACCACTAATCATTTGCCCGTAAATCCTGCTGGGTCAGTGAAAATTAGGGACTATTTTGAAACGTTAGCTGAACAAGGATGATAGCACTGAACATGCCAAACTGGGTGAAGAAAAGCCCATGGGACCTCAGCTCTATGCAAAGAACTATAAGCACCTGTAGAAAGCTGGAGTAACTGGAAAGACAGCCTTCCACAGTGCCAAGTGGTCATCCCTGAAAACATACCTGTGGCTAGCATTGCACAGACTTAACAGGTTATACTTAGGAATATGTGTATGTACATGCATGTATGCAATAGCAATTGGTTAAAAGGGGGCTTGAGTTTGAAAGAGTGGGGAGGGACATGGAAAGAGTAGAGGGATGGAGAAATGCTATGATAAAATTGTACTAACATAAAATGAGTCATAATTAAAAATATAAAAGCATATTTAAGTTTTCAAATTCATAGTTTATGAAATGGAGGATTAGAATTATTTTAAAAGATGAAAGAGCCAAGGGCTCCACACTTGTTCCTTATGACAAACACCAAAATGAAAAATAAAATCGACATCTCACCCCCCAAATATCATTTTTATCAGTTTCTTTGTGTCTATGCAATTTAGTTTTTTCCCACTGTGCCTTGGTCTCTTGGTGAGTATTCTGTTTGCAGGAAGACACCTGCCTTGAGCTTCAGAAACCTCAGCTCGACTCCTGCAACAAACTCAAAGAACTATAAGTCCAAGCAGCCCTGGAATCTCATGCAAGTCTTTATTTAAAATATTTCGGCCATCAGGTGTGTGTGTGTGTGTGTGTGTGTGTGTGTGTGTGTGTGTGTGTGTGTGTTATCATCCTCTCAGAAAGTGTTCTTAGCTATTAAAACTTTTGTTCTAAGTTTATAGCAGGCCTAGAAGCTTTAACATAAGCTCATAGTGGATGAAACACTCTGGTGCAGTTAATTTATTGTTATGACCAAAAATATTGAAGTGGAAAAGAGAACACTATTGGGCATGCTAAATTATTCCTTGTAGGATTTTCTTTAATTTTTCTCCTGGATCTAAAGATAGATGGTCACCAAGGGCACTGGAATTCTCCTAGGTCTTCCAGTTAATCCTGACTTGGAAAATAGAGAGTGGTAACATTTTACCTGCACAAAATTAACTTTTGATTAACTTCTCCCATGGTGTGCTTCTCTGCTATTGGATATAGCAACAACAAAAGAAAGGCAAGCAAAAGGAAGCCTGTGAAATCCACAGTGTGAGTAAATAAACACTTGACTTTGTGCTCCTGTGGGAAATCCTGAAGTTAGTTTTAAATGTTAAACAAATACAATGTTTTCTAACTGAAGAGCAGACATTGAATGAATTTTCAGACCTTTTTATTACACCGAGAGAATAGTATATATGATTTGTAAATAATAACCTGGTATCTTTTGTTCAGTGTGATTTTTAATGTTTTAAATAAGCATTGACTACAGTCACAAGCATCTGTCATAGAGAATATGAGTTTTGTGAAGTGGGTGAAATATGATTTAAACCATTGAGAAGTCAGGGCAGCCAGTGGAAGGCAGAGCCAGGGAGCCATCTGCATTTAGAAAAGTTATAAAGAAGATGAAACTAACAATGTAGTGCACCTTGTTAAGGGAGCAAGAGACTCTTTAAAGCAGCTCCTTCTCCACAGACAAAATATGTCTAAGACACATTAATAAAAAACTTTGTAACAAGCCATTTTAGAATTCTGAAAAAATGCCCAGCAGGTTAATGCTTAACATTAACCTGGTGAACATCAAGAAAACACTCAAAACACTTGCTTTGTGTTTCAGAGAGCATAGATCATGGCAAAGGAATTTTATTTTTCCCAAATTTTCAGCTGACTGTACAAAGTCAAGTTTTAAAATCCAGGCATGGTGATGTATGCCTTTAATCCTAACTACTAGGATGCTGGGGCAGGAGGATGGCTGAAAAGGACTGAGCTGTATGGGGTATGTAGCAAATCCTGGTCTTAAAAAAATAAAACAAAATTTAGAAAACCAAGTTTTCTCATTATTTTCTTTTAAATCTTGTTATAAGTTCATATTTTATTAAAAATACAACTTTCCTTTTTCCCTTGAAAGCAACAGATCATATTGTTTTACAAACATAATTTATTTCACACATACATGCTCCTACCAGGAGCTCAGTCGCTAATAGCAACTCTAATACTGAACTGGGAAAGATGTAATTAGTAGTTTTTATTATAATTCATTGGACAGAGAAGCGAGACACACACACCCTTCACTTACTTAATACTAAGGAGAGGCAAGGACAACAGCTCCGTGAATCCATTAACAAGACCCCAAGGCAGATCAGTTTTTAAGCATTAAGCCAACATTTAAAACAGCATGGATTAACACTTATGCAGCCCACCAGGTCTCGTAGCGGACACCTGCGGTCCTAGCTACTCAGGAAGCTGAGACCTGAGGAGTGGATGAGCACAGAGACCAAGGCCAGTTGAGCAGTGTAGTGAAATCCTGCCTCTTAACACTAAACACGTAAACAAATAAACAAAAGTGAAACCACAAAGCCTTCTGACCAAGGTAGCTGTTCTTTTTTTCAAAAAATTACTTAGAGATCCAGAGATTGTTTATTGACAAGATTATCTTCCCTGTATCAAGCTAAGAAAGGCTACAGGGTATCCAGGTTTAAGCTAATACCTTTAAAACTATGACTTCTATTGATGTGAATCAGTTTGTCAGACTTCAGAGTTAATTTACATAACCATTACCATAAGTAATTGTGGGTGATTTTATCAGTAAGCAGTTATTAAAAGTTTTGGAATTTCAGAGGGGTTAGGTCAGCTGTTGTCAATACAAACTCAAATCTGGTTAGTCACATTCAGGGAAACCTACAGGCTGTGAATTGTTTGCTTTGGATTCAGATTTTAATGGGCAAACTAGAATGTTTAATGAGCAAACATTCATGATGTGGAACTTTATGTTTTGATCTATACACATATCGTGGAATATCAACATCCATCGCTTTAACTCATCATGGTATCACACAGGTTATTGTGAGGAGAATACTCAACCCTATGACTCGAACTATTTTCAGTTATAAAATATACTGTCATCGATTACAGCCACGACAATGTAAGACTGGTTTCTTGAGTCGTACTTTGACTACCACCTCCCCATCCCTTCATCTCTGCCTCATTTCTTCGTCCAGTTTCTATGGGTTCTGATATACCTACACTTTGGCTTAGTTTTGTTCTTGCTCTGTTTTGAATTCAAGAGTTTTCAATGAATCTGGCTTATCTAAGGAGTTCTGTAATCTTGCGTTCTTATATAAATGTATTTCTTAGCTATGAGTTAAGAGAAATTCTTTCAAAAGTAACATCTAGATATGAGTTTAGCTTCTTTATCTTCTACAATGTGGAGAGATGAGATTTATATTAGTTTTCTTATTCTCTATAAACCAATTACAAGGGAGCTGCTTTAATTTGTGAGACTTTAAAATCTAATTAGTGCTAATGGAAGTAGGAAATATTTTATACTGATACAATAGATAAAGCGTTTTCTTAATTACGGATGCACAGGCAGATAACTTGCAGCTTTGTTTCTGGTGCCTCAGCTATGGCAAAGTAATATCAGAAGTGCACTGTCCTAGCCTTAAAGAGATGTGCCTTTGGAGTAGGCATACCGTGAATCCTTTGATTAATAGGTGTGCACAAGCAGGTAAAGAGATACGGAATAAAGAAAAAATTAACTTGCCATCATGTATTGGGCAGAGGACACTAGACCCACATCACTTTGTTAGGGATCAAAAAAATTATCAGGGTCATGCCACAAAATTATCTTTCTAGTCCATCATTGTCACCATTATTGAAGAATGTGATAATTTCTATATTCTATATGAAGATAGGGACCAGGTACCTAGAAAGGCAATGACCAGAAACAGACAGCATAGGAGCAAAAGGAAGAGAGAGAATAAGAGGGAGGGAGGGGGAGAGAGAGAGAGAGCAGGGAGAGAGGGAAAGAAGAGAGGAAGATAGGTAAGAAAGCTTGCTCAGTTGACTTGGGAATCTTGACCATACTCCCCAAACCTCTAGCATACAGTTTTCAAAACCTGAAAGTGAATTTACAAAATATGACTCATATAACTCCATGTGTCAAATATATCCCTGAAGATGCTAGACACTAAGACACTCAGACAGCAAGGCTGAGGAAAGTTCAGAAGTTCAGAGAGATGCTCTGAGGACCTGACCATTTGTAGTATAGCTGAAAAGGAAGACATTGATCTCTGAGTTGTCTGTGCTTTTGGCTTTATGGGTCCACTGCTCAATCCCGGTCTGCCGTGGGAAGCAGCAGCAGTAAGGAGTTTAAACCAGCAGAGGTGGGAGACATTCTAAGTACCTCGCCCACTGTGTCAGACTGCATTCCATAAAATCAGGAGCCAAAACGACCCCTCCCTTGTCTATGCCAGGCGTTTGGTCAGAGTATGAGAAAAGTAACCAATGTTCATTGTTTAATCACTGGACAACTCATTATTGCTTCCAAGCTTAGAGAAGTTTTATGTGCCAAAGCTGGAATCGAGCAGTGGACCCAAGACAGAGGCAGCACTGACCAAAGGCCGGTCCGTCTTCTCATCTTCTCGGCCCTGTATTCCAAGGGTTCCACAGCACCTGCTCTAGCAGCTTAGTTAGAGAACAAGTGTTCAAAACAAGACTCTGCGGGGCGCTCCAGACGCTGGCGTTTGGCCATGCTTCCTACCTCCTGCACTGAGTAGAGTGGGAAAAGAAAATACCATGGTAAAACTATATCTCATGACAGCAGCAAAAAATGACCTGTGCTATTAGATACAAGCCAATTTTGATAAGGAAAAGGTTGCTTGGTTATTTTTGGAGTAATATTATCTCCAGTAATGATTTACATTTTGGAGTCACTACTGTGCACATAGTAGTTTGCAAAGTATTCTATGAGTGAAAGTTGTAGTGACATTTATTGAATTTCATTCAGCATTTCTGTGAGTCAGGATGACAGATCTCTCTCACTTCTGTTCCTGGATTCTTGTAGCTTTGATCACAAGCCACGTTTTTCAGATAAAGGTTATCACAATAGTAAAGTTAGTTACTGGAGAGGAATTCACTGCCTTTGCTTGGTGGTCCAGCCTATTGATCGGAGACTCTGAGTGTCTGAGAGTCTGAGTTTCTGAGACCTTCCCAGGAGTCTCAGAGACTGGTAGTTCTATTGGAGCGTCTATAAAGAAAGCAGTAGACAAGTCTATGCCTGATATATTTTGAGTCTAATGAAGACAGTCATGAAATTTTCTAACAACTTACTCGTGACAGTTCCAATCTTCAGAATTTTATCCATGGGAAGTGAGTGTATTTAAAAAAAAAAATCAAAGATGTCTGAGTTGTTGGATGAACTTCCTTGTCATTGCAGAGAACAAACATCTCTCACTCTTCTCTTCCCCCTCCCTCCCTCTCATTTTTTCATCTTTCCATTCATTGGCATATCAGCAGAATGCTTGTCTATGTTTGTGTTTATTAGATGTTGGTGTACACGCAACTGCAGGGGCTTTTATTACTGCAGATGCTATCAATCTCCCCAAAAGGCTCTTTGCCTTTGGCACCCAAGGTAAATGTTGGAATCTGCATTCTAATTAAGGGCCTGAAATGGTTGGGAGAGGAGGACCCTAGCACCACAGTTTATGACCAAACACAACCTAGTTTACAACTGGGCTCACATTTGTGCTTCTTCACTGCTAGATTCTTAGTGAATATAGCTACGCTCTTAGTGATACAGCGTGTTATAGCATATTACTATACTCATTAATATTAATATGCTATCAAGGCAGGCAAGTGTAGGAGAGACTTTAGCACCCCTGGCTTTGGATTCTGTGATAACATTTTGGTAGCCTTGTTCCTTCTCATGCATGTACTATGCACACATACTCCCCTCAAAGAATGCACCCAGCAACGTTGGAACCTCATATCTTATCACATATACTACAGTCCCTGAAGGATAGGTTAGGGTTCCCTGTCCTTGGCAGCAGCACAATTTAGACCGTACCTATTCAAGTGAGAAGGCTGGCTTGAATTGGTTTGGGGTGCCTGTGCTGTACAGTAAAAATGTTTTTGCTAGTAAACCTGTAAAGAGAATCCCCTAGTTACTCCTTTATGTCCATGCATAATTGGGTGTGCATCTGATTATAATCTGATCAGAGAAAGGGATGTGTGTAATATGAGAAATGAATCAATGACCTAATGTAGCATGTAAAATAAATAAAACTGTCCATTCCACACCCCTTAAAAATCAGACTCCTCAGGAATCCCAGTTTTAAAAAGTCCTAATTAGTTAATTGGGGCCAGTGAATATTCTTAGAATGTGGCCTGCTGTAAATCCTGATAGTATTCCCTCTCTAGTCTGCAGTGCGGTATCACTCTGAATGAAGTCATCTTGCGTCATCTTGCTCCTTCTGCAGGTGTTTGTGAGCTCTTATTTTCTTTGGTTAAGAGGTCAAAAGTCTGGAAACACCTGGCTCCGGCATCCACCCTTGGCGGCTACTATGATACATGGGATAACATATAAGGCAACTTAGCAGAAGGACATGTTTACAGCTCTTGTAGCCTTTTTTTCTTTTAGGCTAACTTAATTAAGGCAGTGGCATCTGCCAACAGAGTGATTTCTCTATCAGATTTGGATGTACTGGCAGGCCAGGAGCAAGATGAATGAACCAGTCAAAAGGCTTAATATAGCTATTTTTTATGCTGCCACATAAAAGAAAAAAACAACACAGGAAAAGATTCCAGATGACAGAGTTGACTGAAGATTGTGAGTTATTGCTCTTAGTTTTGGTACTGTTGAGAAAGAACTGAATGATGAAAAAAATGTGTGGAATAAATTAATAAAAGAGTTATGTATTTAAGTCTGATCTAGATGGTACATGAGTAAATTGAAAGCCTTGATAATTGTTTTTAAGAATTCAAGAAAATGTTGATGCATTTCTCATGCACCATGAGATGGCTTTCAATATTGGGAAGTTCTGTTAGTAAAACCAATGTAGAAACAGGTACTACAGTTTGGATGTGAAATCTCCCTGATGGGAGATAGTGCTTTAAATATAAGGCTCCAACCGTAGGAATTGTTTTAAAAGCTATGGACTCTTTAGGAGATGGTACTTGGCTAGTAGAAGTTGGTTACTCAGAATGAGCCTTCAAAGGGTAGCAGCTTGGTTCCTAATTTCATCTGTCTCTTCGTTCTGGTCCCCATTATGTGAGGAGTCTGATTACACGTGTTCCTGCTGCCACAGATGGAGCCATTGCACCATGCCTATCCCACAGTTAATACAAGAACACTGGATGTCTTTGATAGCAACAAGGCCATCCTGTCTTTGTGTTGTGTTTAGTCTGAGTGACTAAGGAAAATGGAAGATCAATGGCCACCAAAGGTACCCTAAGCCATTGACTTTCAGGTTCTCCTCTTATGAATTTGAAGAATGAAATTCATGGATCACACAGGATGAGTTTTACAACAAAGTATCTTATTATGGGTACAGAGAAAGGAAAGAGAGGAGAGAGAGAGAGAGGGAAAGGGAGAGACAGAGACGGCGACAGAGGGGGAGAGAGAGAGAGAGAGAGAGAGAGAGAGAGAGAGCTCCCGTACAGCAGAAGAGCTAGCATAAGATGGATTCCATCAAACCCACTGCCTTGGAGTTGCTATATAGGTTTCCTGGATGGAGGATGGCAGTTAGGGATCAGCTGCTTGATCTATCCTCACCCCAGGTGTTAAGGCATCTTGCGGTGTCATCAATATGGTTTTAAGGGCAGGGGTCTTACTTTAGGGAAAGCAGTAAGGAGAAATCAAATCTCCATTTATGGCCTCCCCAGATAGCCTCTGGCAGTGGCAGAACCAGAAATACTGTAGCTTAAACTCATTTGGCAACCCTGGCCTCTAGAAATAACTAGGGTTCATTTCCAAAGTCAAGGAAAGAAACTGTCCACTTTAGAGTATCGTTTTATCTTAGGACCTTCACTTTCGACTGTCCAGACAATTTCTGTCTTCTATTATTGTGACTGCAGTGAATTGAAATCCCTCTAAAAACTATGAGCAGAATAAACTTTCTGTCTTGTAAGTTGTTTCTGTCAGGTATTTGGTCCCAATGAAGCAAAAGTAAGCAATACATTGATGTGGGATTCCCTCTGTATGCTATAACTATTTGTATTGCCATTGGTTAATAAAGAAGCTGCTTTGCTCTATGGCAGGGCAGATTATAACTAGGTGGAAAAATACTAGCTATCTTAAATTCAAGGAGAAAGAAGGCAGAGACAGGCAGATGCCATGTAGCCACCCAAGAAGCAAGATGTGAGGAAACAAACCATGAGCCTCATGGCAAAATATAAAATGATAGAAATGGGTTAGTTTAAGGTGTAAGAAACTAGCTAGAAACTTGCCTCATTCGCTGGCCAAACAGTTGTAATGGACATAGTTTTGTGTGATTACTGGGGTCTGAGTGGCTGGGAAACCGAAGCACAATCTCCATTTGCAGTGCAACTCACTTCAAACAGATGCTCAACCCAATGGCTTAGTCATTCTCTTCACTTACATTTTCAGCTGCACTGTGGCCCCCACTGTGGGCCGATGACGCTCTAGTGTAGATTATACCGAAGCTGCCCTGAGAGTAGTCGTAACGAAGGAAGTGGAAGGGCAAAGATAACACACAGAGAAAACTCACACACCTCTCAAACACATAGGGTATCAAGGGTGGGGGAAAGGAAGAAGAGATATATGTGTATATTCTTAGTGTTGTTTCTTCTTTTTATTTGCCTTTGAACTCTGAAGTTTGGAGTTCAAGAGGACACAGAAGCAGATTTGGGGGGTAATAGATTTATTCAAAGAGATTTTCACACCTGGAAAGATAGCATGATGGGGCTCTGAGGAGATCGGGGTTCCGTGGCACAGTGGAGGTTGCTTCCGACAGGTTTCAGAGGAAGAGGGGTCTATGCCTCATGGTTTTCAGTTGCCCTCCTAAGGCTCCCGCATCCTGCTCTCTCCCTCTGCTCTGACATGTACCCCACTATCTCTCTGCCTGCTTCCCACCCCTCTGCTCTTATGTGTACCCCATTCCCTGTTTTTCTCCTCCTCTAAGAAATCCTCCTTTCCATCTTACACCCTTCCAAGTTTTATAACATACATTACACACATGTAAATACACACATATACACTACATTTACATATATGTGTATACGCATGCATATATAATTTTAAACCTTGTTTCCTTCTATAAAAGCAAGCATGCAGTATCACCTTCCTGTACCTAGTGTATTTCATGAGCGTAATGCTTTCTAGGTCCATCCATTTTCCTACAACATTCATTCTTTCATTGTCTATGGTTGCATAGACTTCCGCTGTGCGTATGCACCATGGCTTCTTTCTTCACTTCTCTCTCGATGGACATGGAGACAGGCTCCGTTCCCTGGGTTCTGTGTATACTGCAGCAATAAACGTGGGTGTGCATGCATCTCTGGCATACGTTGACTTAAAGTCTTTCAGGTTTCTAACTGTGTTCTAAGTGCTGGGGAAACCTTCACACTGCTTTGCACATTGGCTGCAGAAGTGACATGCTCACCAGCAGCAAATACTGTCACAATTCAGTCCCTTGCTGGTGGCCATTCTAATTGGGGTGAGATGGAATCTCAAAAAACGTTCACATATGTTCTTCCGTGATGGCTGTTGAGTACTTTGAAAAGGAAATTTTTTAAAGATATCTTATTACTTATTTGTGTGTGTGTGTGTGTGTGTACGCGCGCTCGCGCACGCATGCACGTGCATACATCTGAGTGCACATGTCCATAGGGGCCAGAGGGGTAGGACTGCCTGGGGCTGGAGATCCAGGCAGTTGTGCGTCACCTCATATGAGCACTGAGAACTCATCTCAGGCACTCTGCCATGCGCTCTTAAGTGCTGATCCACCCCGTCCCCGAAACTGATGAGCACTTTCTAAAACTATGTGATGGTTATGTGTGTTTCTTCCTTGGAGAACTGCCTGCTTGGTTCATTAGACAATTTATGGGTTGGATGATTAGACAATTTATAGGTTGCTGTTTTAGCATTCAACAGTTCTTTATTAATCCGGGACGCGAATATCCTGTCTGCCTTGTAGCTGAAGATACTTTCCCTATTCTGCGGATGGCATCTTCCATTCTTCTGATTAATTTCCCTTTGCTGTGTGGAAGGCTATAAATTTATGTAATAAATACCATTTCTTCATTCCTGGGGTTATTTCCTGGGCTACTGGAGTTCTTTTGAAGAGAATTCTTGCCTGTGCCTGCATCTTGACACGTTCTGTTTCTCCCATAGCAGTTTCAAACTTTTGGGTCTTACATGAGACTCTGTGGTCCCCTTTGAACTGATTTGGGTTTATGCAGAATGGGAGACATAAATCTAGTCCAGTTTTTCATATATGCAAATCTCCCTTTGACCCCACCCTTTGTAGACAGCTTGTTTTGTCTTCAATGTATGTCTATGATCCTTTGTCAAAAAGTAGGTGGTTGCTGCCACTTGTGTGGATTTACTTCTGAGTCCTGTGTTACATACCACTGGTCTATATGTGCCTGTCTTTGTCTTTTTGCTCTTACCATTCTGTTTATATTACTGTGGTGTGTGGTATAGTTTTCAGATGAGGTATTGTATCTCCAGTATTGTTCATTCTGTGTAGATGGCTTTGGCTTTTTGGGCCAATTTTCTATGATTTCACATGAATTTTTCTAGTTCTGAGGAACATCATTGAGAGTTTTGAGAAGAAATTGAATTGAATCTATAGATTGCTTTGATAGTGTAGTTATCTTACAGCATTAATTCTGCCAATCCACGAGCCTGAGAGGTCTTTATAACCTAGAATTTCCTGTTTGGTTTCTTTCTTCAGTGCCTTAGGATTGTGTTTGTGGAAGCCTTTCACCTCCTTGGGTAGGTTTATTACAAGGTATTTTATTCTATTTTTGGTGGGTAACCTTGAATGAATGGGATTTTTTTCCCTAAGCAATTTTGTTACTGACGTGGAGAAGCTAATGGGTTTTGTGTATTGATTTTATATTCTGCCACTTTGCTGAAACTGTTTACCAGACCTAAGGGTTTTCTGCTAGAGTCCTTCTGCTTTTTTATTGAAGACCATTTCGTGCAAATAGGCATAATTTGACTTCATTTCTTGTTTAAATTCCTTTTATTCCTTCTACCTTATTGCTCCAGCTAAGACTTTCAGCGCTGTATTTAATAAGAGTGGAGAACATAGAAATCCATTGTCTTTCCCTATTTTAGAGGAAATGCTCAGGTTTTCACCATCTAGCATAATGCTATGGTTTTCCTATTGGTTTTCACATATGGCCTTTGTTATGCATGTTCCCCTTTCTCCTAGTGTCTATGGGATTGCAGTGATGAAGGGGTTGTTCAACCCTTTCTGCAGCTGTTGAGATGAATATGTGATTTCTGTCTGTAAATTTATTTATAAACTCCATTAGATTTATTGATTTATGTGTTTTGCACCATCCTTGCTCCACTGGGATGAACTCTCTTGGTCGCGGAGCTTGTTCATCTTAATATGTTAATGAATTCAACTTTCCAGGATTTTATTGAAAAGTTTTCAGTCTTTGTTCTTCATGGAAATTGACCTTTGGTTTTCTTTCTTTGTTGTTCTTAGTCACTTTGGGTATCAGAGTGATGCTGGCTTCAAAGAGAGAGTTCATTAGTGTCCCTCACTTTCTGTTTTATGCAGCATTTTGAGGAATATTAATCAGCTGTTCTTTAAAGGTTTGGTGGGATTTGGCAGTGAATCTGTCTTTTTGTGCTGACAGACATTTTATTACTGCTTCAATCTCTATGAGTGATATAAATCTTTAAAATGTTTACATCTTCTTGATTTAATTTTGGTAGGTCAAATATATCTAAGAATTTATCTATATATTCTAGATTTTCCTCTTTGGCAGAGGATATAATTTTCCAAAGTAAGCATAGCTTACGATACTGAGCTAAGTGTGTGCCCCCAGACTTTAATTCCTCACACCCCGAAACACCCATGAAGACCCACTCTCACTTCCTGTTCACGTGTTAACGCCTTTCACCACTACAAACCACATTCCCTAAGGATATAACATAATCAGAAGGCATATAGTATGAGTAAACGTTGATTTATTTTTCTGCATTGTTTTCCAGCAAATGTATGCCAGGAATTGCTATCCTGCAGGTGTCCAGTGCTTCTGTGCTTTCTCCTAAAATGTCAACTATCTCGTGAGCACTGATGTGAAGTTTCTGTGAAGATCTAGAGTTCTTTGCCCCAGAAATTGAGGATGATGGGTTTGGAGTTTTCTGAAAATGTATTTGTTCCACATATTTGATAGCCTACCTTTAAAGCAAACATCAAGTACTATGAACATGTACATGAACAGTTGTTTTGGCAACGGGATCAAACCAAACGTTATGTTTAATTTATGATCTAAATATATGCTATTTGAAATTTTAAATAATGGTCCCCTGCTCTAAAGCTACACTCCTCTTTCCGGTCTAGGAAAGCTAAGTGACTTCACTGACTTCCAATGTCAGGTGCCCTATCTGATATTAATATGCACCTCTAATTACATAGATGAGGAAATGAAGACTCAGATTAAATGACCTTTGTATATCACAGACCGTATGTCCTCCAAGACTAAATGCTGTGCATTGCCCAGCAGGTCAGTGAACAGAGCACACAATCTCAACTCTTCCTGACGGATGCCACCTAGGGAAAGCAGTGTGGAGGAGGCACAGGTTGAACTTGGCAATCAAGGAGCCCCATTCAATTTTTTAACTAGGGAGAATGTTTATAGAAGTAGAACATTAGAATTGCAGGTGCTCTGATTTTGTCCCTCTTACTGTCCAATGGATGTATTCCTCAAGTGATCTGTAGCTGAAATCCAGTGAAGGAGAAAGATGTGCCCGACACGCCTCAGGTTGTTGCCAGTTCCTCCCCTCCCTGGACACACATGTTCTCCCATTCAGAGGTACAGACTGTATTTCCTTTTCCTTCTCATAGATGCTGGCTTTAGAGACTGGTAACATCAAAGAGTGGACCCCTCTTTCCTCTTAGTATTATTTAGGCTTTAGAGCTACCATCGTCGGACAGCTCTTCTTGATCATGTGTTCCTGCCATGATGTTCGACCTGACCATAGGCCCAGAACAATTTGAACAATTAGCATGGATTGAAACCTAAGAAACTAGGAGCTCAAATAATCATTTCCTCTTTTGCATTGTTTATCTAGTGAAGTTTTACAGCCATGAAAAGCTAACTGACACACATATTGCTCATGATTATTTTTGGTTGTCAGCTTGACTATGTCTAGAAGTAATTAAAACCCAAGTGGCTTAGTCCATTTGTGAGGAATTTTTTTTTTTGAGACAGGGTTTTTCTGTGTAACCATCCTAGAGGGATTTTTTTTTCTTAATTAAATCATTTAAAGTGGGATGGCCTACTTTTAATCTGGATCTTCTGATATGGGAAGATAAACCTTTGATCCAGGTCTTTTGAGGTGGGAATATCCACCTTTAATCTGGGTCGGCTCTTATGCTGGCAGCTCGTATCAAGGAGAAGGAAGGGGGATGCATGTTTCTTCTGCTGGCAGCTCGTATCAAGGAGAAGGAAGGGGGATGCGTGTTTCTTTTGCCTGCTCTTCTTGCTCTCACTGGCGAGTTCATTCCTTCCCCGGCTTTAGCGCCTACTTATTTAAAATTCTGGCAAATGTGGAAGATCAGCTGAGACCTCCAGCCCAG
Source organism: Microtus pennsylvanicus (assembly GCF_037038515.1). NCBI lineage: Eukaryota > Metazoa > Chordata > Mammalia > Rodentia > Cricetidae > Microtus > Microtus pennsylvanicus. Next base: position 45,711,563 of record NC_134594.1, on the reverse strand, counting down.
CTGTGGACTGAACATCTGGAGTCTTGGACTTTTTGTTGGTACACAGCCTCTGTTGGACTGTCTTGACCATAGGCTGTGAGTCACTCCCATACATCCCCTTTATATATTTAGGAAGCTCATTCTTTAAGTCCTCCCTCTAGAAAACTCTGACTAACACACAAATATACCCTTAGCAGGACTTAGGACATTGGCAGTGTGGTCAGCATTCTGAGGACCTTGTCTCACATAGTTCCTTCAATGAATACTGAGTGAAGATTTGTTTACAGGAGAGCTGTGGTCAGTGAAATGCGGGTGTGAGTTTTATGTGGTGGTTTCCATAAAAAAGTAGTAAGCCGTGAAATACACCTGGTTTGCATTGCTCATGCGTTGCAAGTTTTACCTTGAGTAAAGGATTTCTGCATTTCACTGTGACAGGTGAAAATTACGTTCCAACCCCCCTCTTCTTATCCTTCGGGCAGAAGCTAGCGTGAGAGGGCTTCGGATTTACTCTCTCAAACAATTAAAATTTAAATTTGTTTTTACTATATGGTTGAAAATTTATATCAAATTTTGTCTCCATATGCTTCTCCAAGATAAACACTTATTATAAATAATTGAAATTCTTAAAAGTGTGTGCTTCTTCTTCAGCCACTGGTCTTCTCTGTATCTGAGATAATCAGATGAAAATTTGCATTGATTAAATTTTGAATTCTACCAAAAGTGTCCCCTCATTTAAATTTGAACCACAGATAATTTACATTTAAACACTCTTTCAGATTTAGTCAGATCCATTTGGGTGATCAGGGAGAAAGAGAAATCTCAGCAGAATGCGCATGTGTTGCTTACAATCCTGCTTAATTACTTTGAATCTGCAATTCAAAATTCAAAACAGATAAAGAACCCCAAACCCATAGAAGCCAAGAAAAAAAATCACAGCAAATTATATTTAACAACCAATTTAAGATTTAGTATCTTACTTTGAATGGCTAGCTGTTTTCCTCTTTCTTGAATGAAACACCTGTCTTTATAACTTACATTCATGCAAAAAAAATTAAAGTAAATAGGTAAAAATAGTTTAGAAACTGTCTTTTCTGGCCTTGGTAGGATTCATCATTTCGTGGCTACCTCTGGTCCATTCACCTTTAACCATCTGTTCACTCAAACTAATCCAATTTCATCGTGGAAAAGGAAATAAACCTATTGCCTTTTCATCAAAACAAATGATTTAAATGACTATTTGTAATTAGTTTTTAAAAACATTCTGTTTATGAGTGAGTGATAATGTGTATGATGTGTAAACATCTATTTCACCCTCCTACACACACACACACACACACACACACACACACACACACACACACACACATCACACATCACACATCACATATGTATGTTGTAAGGAGGGGCTGCTAGTTGGTTCCCAGCTGCTCGGCAGCTCAGTCCAGAAATAACCACACAGAAACTTTATTAATTAAATCACTGCTTGGCCCATTAGCACTAGCTTCTTATCTTACATCTTAATTTAACACATCTCCGTTAATTTGTGTATGGCCCCAAGGCCGTGGCCTACCAAATGAAGTCCTGCCATCTGTCTCCATAGCTTCTCTCTGACTCTGCCTCCTTTCTCTCAGCATTTAGTTAAGTTTTCCCCGCCTAACTATCAACAGGCCAAGGCACTTTTCTTTATTAATTAACCAATCATATTCATAGCATACAGAGGGGAATCCACATCACATATAACCACCCCATCCCATCCACACATACACACACACACATACACACACACACACACACACACACACACTCAAACACCATCCACACATATACACACAGACACCATACATTCAGAAGAACATACATGCCTCTCTGATACAACCCAATCAAGTCTATCCGGGTATTTCCTGTAAGTTCTTGTTCCTCATGGCTACAGAAGACCCAGATCCAGGTGGATCTACATCTATGATCCGCTAAAGATCTGTATTTGAATCAGAGGCCATTAGGATATCCAAGTACTGTAGTTTTAGTCACAGAGAAGTGTTACTGAAAGTTGCAGCAGGTTTTCTAGGAGAAACACTTGTGGGAAATCCTGCATCCCCAGCCATTCAGAGCTGGTGCCATATAAATTCAGCACTGTGACTCAGGTGCTGTTTCCATGTAGACACTCCGGCCTTCCCTCCCGCAGGGAAGGTAAGTGCTGTGTGCCCTTAGGAACTTCTTTGGCTCCCTGGTGGTGCTCCTGAGCTGTATCAGGGAATTTGCTGCCCTCTCTCTGAGGCCACACCCTTCTTCTCTTCCTTTCCTCTCCAGGGTGCACTGATTTATGTGGTTTATTTCTTTTCTATTTCTGGAAGCTGCTCCCACATTCCGTTTCTACTTTGTTCTGTTTGTGATTTAAGTCAGGCTGGCTTTGGCTTGGAGGTTATTTAATGATCTCTCAGGCAACCTTGACATTAAAGTGAGAAGAAAACTGCTTTTCCGGCAGTGAAGCCAAAGGCCTTTCTCTGAGGAGCCCAAACTCGTTCTCTTGTGTCTTTTATCCCTTTATTTTAGTTGCTCTTCAGCTTAAAACTTACCTCTTCAATCAAGCTCTCCTGAGACCGCTGAAATTTTGTACTGAACCCAACATTGACATGCTGACTCTATGGTAGTCGGAGCCTCACTAAGCTGAAGTCTTTACTCTACCATGGAGGAAGCAGCGTGGGATTATTTTTGCTCATGTAAACTTCTTTTGGTCCAGTCAATGCAGCATGAGCTTGGTTAAAGCAAAAACTTAAAAAGTCTATCTGTTCAAATTCATACTACAGAGATGGGTAAGAACAGGAAATAGGAACTTGTGAGGGAGGACACGGACCCCGCAGCAGCAGTTCCCAGAATCTTCTTGCTGAGATCTGGGGACAAACCCCAGGAAGTCCTGTTTCCTGGTCCTTGTAATTTCCTTCCCTTTCTTGGAAGCTCTTCATGATCCTGTAGCTGAAACTGAGAAGAGTCACCTGGATGGCAGATGGCTGTGCTAGCAGGAAGAACCTCTCTTCTTTCTCATGCTCACTCGAGTTAATACCGTAGACCCTTAAAAATTAAACTTGCCAGACTACCCAGCGGCAGCAGTTTAATGATAACGTGTTTGCTCAGCTCTCTCTAGCTATATACAGGAGCTTTCCCCGTACACACACACACACACACACACACACACACCCCTATCTGTCTGTCTGTCTGCCTATCTATCTGCCAATCTATTCATTCATCTATTATCTATGATATATATCACTTATATATCTTTCATTTATCTATCATCTAACTATATTTATCTGTTATCTATCTATATCTATCTAAAACATTTCTATCATTTACCTATCCTTATTTATCATCTATCCACTATCATCTATCTATCTATCTATCTATCTATCTATCTATCTATCTATCATCATTCTCTCTAGTTTCCACCTATAATCTATAATCAATGTCTCTTTAAAGCTATCCTTTGTAGTCCATGAATTCCAGTTTTTGAATTCATGAAACAAATTCCTGGAGTTCACTGGCTCAGCAAAACTTTGTTTGGTGACTGTTGATTTTTCTAAGACCCTAGCATCCCAAGCCAAGGTCACCAAGAGCAAATTAATTAATAACTAATTAATTAAGAAATCTATTGAACCCAAAGACCTCCTGAATTTCCCCATCTCAAAAGAACTAGGCAAGTGTACTATGAACATACACAAGATGACTGACCAGTTCGTCTTTAACAGAGATAAATAATCAAAATGTATTTATCCAATTTAAGACCGGGCAAACATTAGAGTAATGTATGTTTACTTGCACAGAAATGGATATCTGTAACATATTGTTAGTGTTATAAAGATTACCTAAGATTAGGGATCAACTCAATAATTAGAATTTATACTTATATTTCAAAGATGGGGATCCTGGGTGAGAAAATCTTAGACCTATATTGTCCACACTTTACACTGTCCCTACGTAGCTGTTTAGTTTAGTGTGTAAATTAAGATTAAATTAAAACTCAGTTTCACAGTGACCCATTTCAATGCTCAATAGCCATGTGTGTGTGTAGTTACTGTATTGGAGAACACAGATCAACATCATTATTATTGCAAAAATGTCTACTGAACAAGGAATGTTTTCTTTCCTGGTTTTATCACTGCTGACTTTTTATCATGGTTACAAATTACTTTCCTACCAAAAATAAAAATGAAATTATTTCTATATGGTAGAGGCCTTTGCTCTCAGTCTAAATTTTAGACCAGAACAAATCATAACATGATTTACTTTGTGCAGTAAATTGTGCTTCTCTGATGAAGCTACTCAACTTTTTTTTTAAGTGACAAACTGTTCTCCAATTTGTTCACCCCCGCTGTTTAAAACATCCAAATATTTCCATTAACCAACAGGTCCTTTGCCACAGTTTGACTGCAGATACCAGTTCAACCAGAAATAAAAAGAAAATGGCTTATTTGGTACTGGAGATCCATAAGGTCCTCCGAGTGGACCATATGTTGAAGAGATGTCCTGTGGCTTGCACTAGTGGGAAGGAAAGAAACTGAGATGCAGACAAGTCTGTGAGTTTTCAAATCGTGGCTACATGCCTCTGAAGGGACTGTAAGGTCCCAGTTACTGCTGTTCATCCTTCTTCCCCCTCTCTCCCTCCATCTGCCTCTCTTTCCTCTTCCTTCTTGCTTCCTCTCTCCTGCTATAAGCAGTGTTGATCAATAGTTTTGATCCTATACATGCTTCATACCAAGTTGCCCCACCTAAGGCAAAGGATTAAACGGTGAGCCTAAGCACATCTGCCTACCCCTGGCTGGTTTTCTCCAGCAGGTGCAGTGACAGAAAGTTAGTACATCTGATAGTCCATCCCTGACACTCTGCCTTTTATATCTATGTGTGCCGAGGAACAGGCAGTGGGACAGGGGAAGTTTCGGTGGAGTCAAGTTTTAAATAGTTGGGGAGATTTATCAGTTATCACAAAACCGCCAGAGGCTAGAAGACTAGAGGCTTGCAGGTTAATAAAGACCAGATGTGATTGGGGAAGACCCCCTGAAAATCCTGGCTGCAGACATAAAGAAATAAACCTAGAAAAGCTACAAGACAGGTGACATATATTTTACCTGCTCAAACAGAAAACAAAAGAACATTTTTGGCTGGCTTGTGTACAGCACATAATCCATATTGTATTAATACAGATATGTATATTACCCTTGAAAGTTTATGTGTTTTCAGAACAAAGGGTTGAGACACTGATGAAAAAGTGTGGCCCAGGTGATCCAGCTTCTCAGAATTCCTCTATTGTGAGAAGTATGCAACCAGAACAGCCTCAAGGTTGCTTTCTAAGCTGTTCCAGTCTCACAGACTATTTTAGCCAGGACTTGATCATTATCCTAATTTTCTCACAGTTTCCCAAAGATGCTACATCTCCCAGACGACAGGAATCAGCCGAGAGAACACAATGTCCACATTCCCAAGAGATGTGGTGGGTGGTTTTTGGTTGTTCAATGAGTAATGAATGCTTGTCATAATTTAGGAGAGTTGGTTACAGATTGTTATTGGTAATAGTCAGGAAAAAAGCTGAACAAGGGAGATTAGGTTCAGAAAACTTGAAAGAAAAATGGAGGGCTATAGAAATGACAAGATAAAAGAGTAGATTATTGAATCTACTTTTAAGCTAAAAATGCAGGTACTAGTCTTAAATATTTTGCATTGTTGTAGATTTTTGTATATTGATACAAATTTAAGCTCATTTTTGATACAGTATAACAAAAATAAGCTTAAGTTTGTATATATGTAAGTATATATTTATATGTTTCTACTTATACACGTTTCATATATATATATATGTTTCTACTCTTTTTAAAATATTTTTGTATATTGATACATATTTCAGATTATTTTTGTTAGAACATACTGTACATATGTTCTTACTCTTGTTTATGTTATTTTAGCTATGCAGTTCATTTAACAATGGAATGTAAATTTCTAGTCCTTGAAAGTTACTATTACAAACTGTTTAAAATAATTAAGAAATGTAGGTTAGTAGTTAGGCCTCTATAACAATCAAACTTGTTGTATATTAGGTATGTTTTCAAAGTCAAACATATATATTTTAGATAGATAGGTGGTCTTCAAATACTTTCCAAGATCTATAGACTATGGCATTGAAGATGTTTTAATAACATAAGGCTTTCATGGCAATGAGACATGTCTGCTCCTAACAGCACCAATCTACTTCAAAGAAGATGATGGGCATAAAAGAACCTCCATATGGAGGTTGCTTTCTTTGTGGGAAAAGTTAGTCACTGGGTAAGAAACTGCTCTTGCCTTGGCTGCTAATGGTATGCTGTACTAATTGAACAAGCAGGACACAAAAGAAAGAGATTGTCAAACTTTGCCAAGACAAGTTAGAACAGTCCTTCAAAATCCCTGCTTCATAAAAACGTCTGCAAAACATTCTACAGGGCACACAATAAGTGACGAATTTTCCCAAACAAGTCAGAACAGACCTTCAAAATTCCTGCTTCATAGAAAAGTCTGCCAGATTTTCTGCAGGATACAAAGAAAAGTGACTGCTAAACTTTGCCAAAACAAGGTAGGACAGTCCTTCAAAATTCCTAATTCATAAAAATATCTGTCAGATATTCTAGGCCTGTAGGCCAAAGATGGATGCCCAAATATCTCAGATGAATCATGTGTGACTGTCCAGGCAGCCAGCTATTTCTATCATTTCTTTTAGTTTTGGAATTTGCTCTACACTTTCTGTTTACTCAGGTAATGCTATAGCCTTCTGGAGTCTTTGAGGGAATTGAAGAATAGGTAGTTATAGTAGTTTTTTTTTTTAGTTTTGATAGAAGGTAAACTAGGTATAGAACTTTGGACTCATCAAGATAGAATAAATAATGGAGTATTTTCTTCAAATTTGCCAAAACAAATGGACTGAACATTGTAAACTTAATTCTTATCTGATAATTACTCTTATTGTATACTTTTACTGTGTTAGATTTAAAAACCTTTCCTTATTATTTAAATGTGGAAATGTTGTGGAGTAATCTTTTTGTACAATATAAAGAAATGTCACTTGGATTGATTTAATAAAAAGCTTAATGTCCAATAACTAGGCAGGATTTTGGGGGCCAAAAGGATCCGGAAAAGACAGGTGGAGTCGCCATCTGATACAGAGGGAACAGACATGTGACAAAAGAGGTAAAAGCCATGAATCAAGAAACAACACACAGATGAATAAAAATGGGTTCATTTTAGTTATAAGAGCTAGTTAGAAATAAACCTGAACTATTAGCCAAGCTTTTGTAATTAATGAGAAGTCTCCATGCCTTTTATTTGGGAGCTGGCTGGTGAGAAAGAGAAAGACTAGCAGTGTGTGTGTGTAGGGTGTGTGTTGACTTCAGACGACAATGTGTAGGAGAAAGACAGGTTCTGTCCTTCCATGATGAGGGTCCTAGGGATCTAAGTCTGTCAGGCTTGGTGACATGCTTGGTGACATCCTTGGTGACATGCTTGGGGACACTTACATAACTCTTTGAGTCATGTCAGTGGTCTAAGATTTTTAAGAATATGAATTTTTTTTCTTTTAGAAAGTGAGCTCTGACCCTGTTGAATGTAGATTTTTGCAGGGCAGCTCATTGAAACCTGAGAACCGACCTCTGCCTTCAGCTCTTGTGGGTGCTTTGTGTTTCTTGGGATGTGTGAGTTCTTACCCTTGTCTGATTACTCCCGGCCCTAACCCATGAGCGCACAGATGCATTTGGGTCTAGGTATGTAGGCATTTGGGTTTCTCATCTCCTTGTGTGAAGAAGAGTCACTCCCTCTTCTAGAAAGGCATGGAATTACCCAAGAACAAAACGAATGGACAAAACAAAAGAGAAATTAGATCTGCTAATCTTGTCCTGCTTCCATCTGGCCTAACGGCTAGTTTACCACCCCACAGGTGTGGGGTATTTACTCAGCATGGTTCTTCGTTCCTATGGTCCATAACACACATGCCTTTCAGGCCTTTACTGAGAGCCTGAGAGTGCAGTGTCACGAGCTGGCACAACTCTGTTGATAATGTGTTGCTCTGTGAAGTGACTTTCCCCTCATGGGTCAGCTTCTCATCCATTTCTATGTTTTATAGAAAGATGTGAGTCATGGAGTTGTTATCAGTGGAGTTGCTGATCAGCGTGTGTACAACCTTGTGAATCTTTTAAGATATCCACACGTGAACTCATTGTTCATATACAGACTTGCTTCAAAACCCCGAAAGCCAATGATATGAGTGAGGAGAATGCTTTGTGGAATCGCTGCCAGAGAAGCGGGTTAAAAACAATTACCTGTAGCAATGCTGCTCGTCAGCTTTCTTGGGTATTTGCTTCTATGGTTATTGTCTAAACCTGTGTTGCTCTTCAAAAGTTTAACTTGTTAGACTCACAAAGTTCTTTCTTCACCTTCCCAATATTCTTTTAAAAGCTTGGACAGCTGGCCCTGATGGTGCCACATGCAATCCAGCTCCTTAGGAGGCTAAACAGGTTCAAGGCTGTGAAACTTAGCAAGACACTGTCCTCAAACAAAACAAACAAAAAACAACCGAGAAAGTGTGAAGTTGTTGTTCAGCGGCAGAACACTCATGCAGCATTTGTGAAGCACCAGGTTCAGACACAAAATCTGTTCAATTAAAACCTAGGTGTGAGCAGGAAGTGTTTTCCTACACACACACACACACACAAAACAAACAAACAAAAACTGTCTTAAGTAGAGCTTGTAAATATCATGCCCACTTTCAGACCCTCTTACTTTTGTGTATTGGTAATTGACAAGCCCCAAGAACAGTGTCTTATCAATAGCTTCTCTATCGTGATGTCGCGTGAACTGGACTGATTTCAGATTAATTACGTGTCTTATGAGTGAAGTAGGATTAGGGTGTGTGACTTTTAGGGGTCAAAAACCCATTTCACATGAAAGGAGTAATTAATACGTGGAGGAGTATTTATTACCTTTTACAAATAGCTAAGTAAAGCTTTTTATTTTTGAGAAACCAAACCATCTTTTTGCCTGGTTAAGAGAAATCCTGAGAACTAGTACGACCATCCTCATTTTAGAAATTAAAAAAAAAAAATAATGCTCTGAGGTGACTGGTGCAAGGCTGGGAACGGGGTCTTGAGGCAATCCTGGCTTCCAGTGCATGCGCCACTTTAAGGCTCTGCTGCCCCCTTTAAAATTGATGAAGAAAGACCTGCAGCAAGCCTGCGGAAGGAAGGACAGCCTTTGAATGAAGAGTTTTGCGGGGTGAAGTTGAAACAACCCCTTCCTAGCCCTCCCAGCATTGGTGACTGGAAGTCCAGTATGTCATATTTTACGCGAGAGTTTGGGCAGGCTCCAGATCAGAGGAACCTTCCCGGGGACTCGCACTCCGCGCTCCTGGTGAAAGATCCAAGGGCGAAGAATTTTGAAATCAACTAACTGGACAAAGAGAGACTGTTTTATTGAAGACCCTCTGCCATCCTCTGCTTCTTTTCTGAGAGACAGCTTTTGCCGCCGACCTCGGAGACAGAATCCGCACGATTCCATCAACACCTGTTAAGGGCTTGCTGCTCCGGGGCCACTAGGCTCTGGACTTGGTTTACGGTCCCGCGACCCCCATTTACCGCAGCTCCTGCACCCGCTCTGGCAGAGCGTGCTGGCTGTTTGTCCTTAGGATCCAGCTCCTGCAAGGGATCGGCTCTCCGCTTTCCCTCCTACACCGCGAAACTCAGCAGCCCAGAGTTGGATTTCCCGGGGTGTGGAGGTAGGTGCGGAGCGTCTCTCCAGATTGACTCCCGCTAGCTTATTTGTCTGTCCCTTGTTCAGGAGCGGGGACCGCAGCTCCCTCCTCGCAGCGGGGGCTCCCTCCTGCTTCCGACTTTCCTCTGCAGATTTGATGAACTCCTAAGTGGAGTGAGGGTAGCTGCGGCTGGGAGTGGTGGCCACGTGCGATGGGGAGCTGTGCTGCCTAGGGTAGGGTGCAGATGCGCGCGGGTTACAGGGGGTGGCGGACCTTCTCCCCGCGTCCCTGGCCACGGGAACTTATCCGGCTCACTCCGCCCTGCAAGGCCATCGCTCCGCTACCCCGGTACGTACCTGTGTCCTTTCCTTTCAGGGCAGGGTTCGCCTCCACCTCCATCTCCGACCCTCCTCTCTCCCGCCCCCTTCTACCCGGGGCTCTGCACCTCGCAGTGCGGGGTCCCAGATTGAGTGGCCACAGAGGTCCAGGGATAAGCCCGGCAGCTACAGCATTGTAGTGGCTCACTCAGCCGGCCGCTCCCGTTCCTGCTTGCCTGCTCACGCTGTCCCACACAGAACCGGACCTGTTTTGGGAGCCTCCCAGGGCCATCAACCGGTTGGCTGCACACTACTGGCTTCCTCCTTCCTCAGCTCAGCTGAACCGCAAGGGCCGGCGCAGTAAGTTCAATCTCCAGTTCTTCTGAGATCACGAAGGGGTCCTGTCCAGGGAACGGGGCATAGTGCTTGTAAGAAGAGCCTCTCAGCCCTCTCCGACTTTAGGCGGAACGCGGATTCTAGAGGGGTTAGGACCACTCTTGTTTTCTTCTTTTGCTAGACTTTTTTCTTTTATACTGAAGGTTCTTGAATGTTCCTTGATCAAACACTACGGTCTGAGTCAGTAAGATAGGATTCTGCTGCTTCTTTAAAAAACAAAAATCAAGGACCTTCTAAAGAGCAAGGTCATGTTGGGTTTTCCAAACCTGTTCAAAAGGAGACATTTAATTAGGCTTCCATTTATTTCCATTGGATGGGATCAGCCATTAGGAGAAACCTATGGTGGTGTGGCAGGGGGTGACACGAACATTTGAATACCTTTCTTAGTCGGGACCAGTCATTACGATGTCAGGGGTGAGCAGGAGAAAGCCCTGCTGTCATAGAAGGAAGAGCAGACACAGGAAAGAGAAGCCTTCAGACGTTCATACGATGCGTCAGCCCGTGCATGTAGCATGGTTGAAGTCCCATCTCCCCTCACAGAAGGGCAAGCAGGTGTGTTTGGGGTTCTTCCCTGGGAAAACATCCCTGGGAGAGGTGCTTGATAGGATGCCAGGCTTTGCGCACCTGAAGTGATTCTGTTGCAGAAATAACTTGCAAACCCACAGATTTCAACACGTAGTCAAAGCATGAGTAGTTAGTTCTCCGACTCATTAAGCACCTTGAGCCTCAGAAGAAGAAGAAAAAATCATTTCCTCTTCTGAGGAATTGGCTTAGGGTGCACCTGTTCAAGAAGACAGCACTATTCATAGTTTAGCGAGTCTTGAATAACCTGAATGCTTCATTTTGCCTCATTTCAAGGAAAGGCTCTTCCGCTGTCTGCTTCTAGCTGGAGGCAGGAGCATCGCACGTGGTGTTCTCCTCTTGTGCTCTTTTCTCTTCTGCTTTTCCAGAAGCGCTGTTGTGAATGATAGATCCTGTGTTCAGGTAGCACTCCTCCAAGCCCAAGGCGAGTACTGTGCCTTAGCACAGCTCATAGTGTCCACATGCTAATAGCTTGTCAATCGATAGCCATTCCTGCAGAGGAGCTGTAAATAAAGGGACTTCGGAGTGAGGAAAATAGGGCTGAAAAGAAGGAAAGAGCCAATAAATCCAATACGCTCCTCTTGCCGGTGCCTTTAAACCTGGTGTCTACACTCAGTCCCACCTGTACGAGCCTCAGACTGCAAGTCTCGGAGTACTGCTTACCTCCTGTTGATATGTGGGGTCTGGGTCTCTGCCCTCTACAGAGTCAGGCTCTTAGTCCGAGGGAAATGGTACAGTCTATCAAACAGGCCATGGTTTCAATGCCGTGTTTCCAGAATTAATAGTGGGTCTGTTATCCTTGGAATGTTCTGTTTGAAATGTATGTTGACCTAGGTAGAAAGCTCCAGCATAGCAAACACAAGTACACAGAAAGCTTCCAGTAACATAGGAAAGGGACGTGTGTGTGTGTGTGTGTGTGAGTGAGTGTGTGTGTGTGTGTGTGTTTGTGTACTAGTAGTAGTAGGGGAAGAGAGAAATAGATATAAGCACTTGGGAAAAGTTGCTGAGTAGATTATACTGATAGGCCATTTAAAAGGTTGTAATCAAGAACTGAATTAAGAGGGTCTTAGGCCAGACTTCTTACAGAAGCAAGTAGCTGATTAAGAACAAGAAACCACATATGAAGCTTCTGTGACTCAGAATAAATCCTGTGTCATTATGTTCAGTAAAGAACAGGACTGAAACTGTATTTTGTATTAAGCAGGTGGTACTAGTTATTAGTAAAATTGTTTTCTTGTTTATATTTCTATTGGTTTTGTCAATTACTGAGTGTCTTTAATGTACTAGGTGGTGCAACTCAAGATTAAACAATAGATCATGAAGTTTCAGGTTTAGTCTTCAAAGACATTGCTGTCCTAGGTTGGACCAACTGTAGCAGTCACGGTGTGGCCTGTGTTGTGGGCGGGAGAATGAGCCTTTTGGCTAACCAGGTTCACCACAGGGAGGGCAGAGAGGCATGGGGAAGCCTGGGGTGTTCTAGATTTCGTAGCCATTCAGTGTGAGAGAGCAGCAAATGTCTGTTAGGATGTTCAGAGAGCTCAGGGCTCTGCAATGACACCGTCTAGCCTTGAATGTCATACTAAGGAGCTGAGTCTTGTTTTAATGGGAGAACAAATTAAAGCATGCTTTGAGCTGATCATGAAACAAACAAAGAAAAAAATCCATCCAGGGATGTAGAAGAGAAGAATCTGCAGAGATTTGGGAGATGAACACTGAAAGTCTGGGATTGCAAGAACAGCGCCTTCTACTGCCTTAAACCGAAGGGCAGAGAAGAGGCAGTGCGAGCAAGGCCCAAGAAACAGGCCCCCACAGGAAACAGTCTCACTGGGTCTACACTGGGAAACCAGGGCTGTGAAGAGCTGCCCAGGCGCTACCCAGAACACAGAGGGAGGAAGGAACAAGGGTCGGTGTCTTCCTTCCTCCTGCTTTTTATTCATGCAGTTTTCTTTTTAAAACTACTTATGTGTGCATATGACAGTTATGTTTAGTGTATGTGTATATGATGAGTGTAAGGTACGTATTATGTGTGTGTATGTTTATGTGTATATGTATGTTTGTATGTATAAGTGTGCATGAGTGCAGGTGTGGTGTGTGTGTAGGGTGTGTGTGGATGATGTGTATGTATGTATGTATTTATGTATGTATGTGTGTGTGTGTGTGTGTGTGTGTGTGTGTGTGTGTGTGTGTGCATAGGTCCTCACTTTCCACCTTGACTCTTTTTGAGACAGGGTCTCTTGTTCACAACTACACCCACCAGGATTCCTGCCCCACAAGCTTCTGGGAATTCTCCTGTCTCCATTTCCCATCTTGCAGAAGAGCTGGCACTATAGATGTGCATTAAGCAGCCAGCTCTAATGGGCTCTTTTCACAGCTCCACACTTGCGTGGCAAGCTCTTGATTCACTGAGCCAGCTCTGCTCATGTCTCCTGCTTTACTTACTCATGAGTTCCTCCCACTGATTCAACCCAACCAGGATCCTCATAAATTGTGGTTCAGTCTTACAGAACGAGACAGAGGCAGAGAAGATGGGAAGAGGAGTGGAAACACACAGGGCCAGCAAACATTGTTTGTGAGCTCACTAAACAGGATTCATCTACCAATGGTAGGAGATTATGTTGTTAAGATTAATAAAAAAAATTCAGTAAAAGGTCTTCAGAGTTAATAGCGGAGGCCTTTAGTGATTGTGTGTATATTCAAAAGTATTAACATTGAGGTATTGAATCTGAGTATTTTTATACACTTAACAATGAATTTATAGTAAAACCAAATGTGTTATTTTAAGCAATCTAGTAGAATTATTACCCTCTGTCTTAACACCCAGCAGGATTCTCCATCAGGATATGGGTTTGCAAGGGCATGTCCCAGTAAATGTCAGAATCAGCATGGTGAATTGGGCATGATTTTACCTGTTAAGTTCATGAATCAATGAATGAAAGCAGCCAGAAAAATAGAAGGAAAATTAGAAATAAGATGCATGGCTATAAGGATAATTACAGTTAGAAACTGGACCAAACTAAACCGGTGCGGTAGACATGGTGATAGCGGATGTGTGGGAGAGAGAGGTAGAGACCAGACGGGGGCGTCTTTAAAGCATGACGGGGGTCTCAAGGAGAAAAGGAAACCTGGAATTCTTATCTCAGTTTTAACCCTGAAGGTTTAATTAATTAATGTATTGAGTGCAGGGGAATTGGGGTGTAGGGTAGGACGGAAAGAAAGGTGCCCCAAACTTCTCTATGTACAAGTGTCAGGGGTCAGACTTGGGTGATTTTTGATGCAGTACTTTTGGAGGATGCTGCTCTATGCTGTGTGGGGAGTTTCTTTCAGACCCTGAGACCAAACAACAGATCTGCAGAGTTCCATTTTAAACACCAGGTGGCCCAGAAAAAAAAAAAACCCAAACACACTGTGCTTTTCATAATGCCAGCACTGGGGAGGGGGAAGAAGTCGGACCTGTAGGTCTCCTTGGTCAGAAAGACAAGCCTAGTTGGCGAATTCCAGGCCAGTAAGAAGTCCTTTCTCAAAAAAACATGGATGGCACCAGAGAAACGATACCTGGATGAATTCTTACCCAAGGGGCAGAGACGAAGAACATTTACAAGTATCTTCACTTTCCTCCATCCCCACACACATATGAGGGGCGGGAACATATGCACAGGTGAAGGAAAAGGTAGCTATGTAGGGGTCCACTCGTTTCGCCTCATTCTATTTCCCCGAAGTTCAGGCACTCAGCACAGGGAAATCTTTTGTCCCCTTTCTATCCCGTGTACTGGTGTATACTTGTCAGTTTCAAACAGCTAAGGCGGTGAGACTTTGCTCCGCTTTAATTTGTCAACTTCGTAGCAATTGTAAAATTGATAAATTTTATTGCATCCATTTTGCAGGAAAATGGAATCTGTTTGCTTTCGCTCCTTGTGGAATTGGTTCCCTCCTATAGAAAAATCCGTTCTTACCATGACCGTAGTTATTTAAGACCTAATTCCACCAACCCATGGTTGTGAACAGACTCATGTAGAGGGCTTTATCGAACTGTTCCGTGGTCTGCAGTGTTAGGGTCAGACCACAGTTTTCTTTTTTCTTTTTTTGCTTTTTCTTTTTTATTATTTTTGTTGAAAAAATTTCCGCCTCCTCCCCGCCTCCCATTTCCCTCCCTGCCTCCCATTTCCCTCCCCCTCCTCCCACTCCTCTCCCCCTCCCCCAACTCCTCTCTCCCCCCCACTCCTCTCCCCCTTCTCTCCACTCCTCTCCCCCTTCTCTCAACTCCTCTCCCCCTCCCCCCACTCCATTTCCCCTCCCTCTGGAGTCTGAAGAGCAGTCCGGATTCCCTGCCCTGTGGAAGTCCAAGATCCTCCCCCCTCCATCCAGGTCCAGGAAGGTGAGCATCCAAACAGGCTAGGCTCCCACAAAGCCAGTTCATGCAGTAGGATCGGAACCTACTGCCATTGTCCTTGGCTTCTCATCAGCCCTCATTGTCCTCCATGTTCAGAGAGTCTGGTTTTATCCCATGCTTTTTCAGTCACAGTCCAGCTGGCCTTGGTGAGCTCCCAATAGATCAGCCCCACTGTCTCAGTGGGTGGGTGCACCCCTCGCGGTCCTGACTTCCTTGCTCATGTTCTCCCTCCTTCTGCTTCTCATCTGGACCTTGGGAGCACAGTTTTCTAGAGGAGCTCAGCCTCTAGGATGGCTGTCGGATTCACTCGCGGTTTCCTACGTTGTTTTTTATTGTAGATTCTTGTGTTATTGGGAGGCCAAGAGAGACGGAATTGGTGCTGAAGATGGGCCCCGTAGGTGCAGAGGCCGAGGAGAACCAGACCGTAGAAGCAAAGGTGGAGTCCTACGGGCCAGGGCACACCACTCCTAGAGGTGAGCTGCCCCCTGATCCCGAGCCGGAGCTCATAGACAGCACCAAGCTGGTTGAGGTACAGGTGGTCCTCATATTGGCCTATTGCTCCATCATCTTGCTGGGCGTAATTGGCAACTCCCTGGTCATCCACGTGGTGATCAAATTCAAGACGATGCGCACAGTGACCAACTTTTTCATCGCCAATCTGGCTGTGGCAGATCTTTTGGTGAATACCCTTTGCCTGCCGTTCACGCTGACCTATACCCTGATGGGAGAGTGGAAGATGGGTCCAGTTCTCTGCCACTTGGTGCCCTACGCTCAGGGTCTGGCAGTGCAAGTGTCCACGATAACTTTGACAGTCATTGCCCTCGACCGCCACCGCTGCATTGTGTACCATCTGGAGAGCAAGATCTCCAAGCGAATCAGCTTCCTGATTATTGGTCTGGCCTGGGGCATCAGCGCCCTGCTGGCGAGTCCCCTGGCCATCTTCCGGGAGTACTCACTAATTGAGATCATTCCCGACTTTGAGATTGTGGCATGTACTGAGAAGTGGCCTGGAGAGGAGAAGAGTGTCTATGGCACGGTCTACAGTCTTTCCACCTTACTGATCCTGTACGTTCTGCCTCTGGGCATCATATCTTTCTCCTACGCCCGTATCTGGAGTAAACTGAAGAACCATGTCAGCCCGGGAGCTGCAAGTGACCATTACCATCAGCGAAGGCACAAAACAACCAAAATGCTGGTGTGTGTGGTTGTGGTGTTTGCCGTCAGCTGGCTGCCGCTCCACGCCTTCCAACTTGCCGTGGACATCGACAGCCACGTCCTGGACCTGAAGGAGTACAAACTCATCTTCACGGTGTTCCACATTATCGCCATGTGCTCCACCTTCGCCAACCCTCTTCTCTACGGCTGGATGAACAGCAACTACAGAAAGGCGTTCCTCTCCACCTTCCGGTGTGAGCAGAGGCTGGACGCCATCCACTCGGAGGTGTCTATGACCTTCAAGGCTAAAAAGAACCTGCAAGTCAAAAAGAACAACGGCCCCACTGACTCTTTTTCGGAGGCTACCAATGTCTAAGGAGACAGGCACGGAAGCACATGGAAGCATTGTGACCAGAGCTGCCGATCCGGTTGCGGGAAGGTTTTCTGACCAGTGCATGCTGACCTCCCATAATACTGACTAAAAAGCGTGGGCAGTCTCGTTCCTGGAAACCTGGCCGGCAGAGCTGAGGTGAAAATGGCTTGATGACCGCCGCTTAGGTGGTAGGGGTGGAATGGTGAGTGAAAGGGAAAAACTTTCTGCTGTTTTTCCGGAGTAAAGGAAACCTAAACAAGGACGTGGTGCCAGTCTGGCTGAAAAGACGAGGTAGGTGTTAATCCTGAGAGCACAGGAGGATCTGCGCTGGGGATGCTGCAGACTGCGCTGCTCCCTCATCACTTGGTGAAAAGCTGCTGAAGAAACTCAGATTTCCCTGGGGAGCCATGGGCTCTCTGCTAAGGTGTTTCGGTTTTATTGTCCTTCCAAAGATGAAACCCAAATGAGAACTGGTATAGGTGAACAAGGCTCGTAACTACGGGGATGACTTCAAGTAACTTCCAGCGAATGAGCAAATTTGCTATGCGATTAATATTTTGGCAACGATGGGGAAATCCTTATATACTCAGAGAGCAATTAGCTATGATTAAAATCAAATGTACAAGTGTTGAAAGATTTTTTTTTTTAGAATTCAGGATCAAAATCTGAAGTTATTAGATTTAAAAGAAATGTAAACCGTTGTTTGATCTCTTGTTTTGAGCGTCCCTGCTTTATGTAGCTACTGTTCAGATAGCAGGCCTGCAACCCAGTCCTTTTGCTCATTGCCGGTTGCTAGGTCCTTTGGACCTGCACAATTCCTGTTTACCATTCCCGAAGGGGAGCAAAGGTTTCACTAAAAATTAAATCGACTGGGAAGTGATTTTGAAACAGTTTGAGTTTAGTTGTAAGCAATTCCTCTCCCCACACACATCACTCTAACATTTTTACAGACACTGCCGAATTATGTTCTTTGGAGTGCATCCTCAACAGACCTGTCTATGCTAAGTAAATACAACTTCATTAAAATGGACCCATTTGGTAAGAAATCTCAAAAAACTGAGTTCCTTCCACTTTGCAAATGTTTGGCTCTCAACAAATTTTCACATAAGTTTTCTATTTTCAAAATGAATGTATTTTGGGGTAACATAAATATGTATACAAAATTAAAGCATATCTATGAACAGTGAAACATTAGGAATGTTCATTTAATGCTTTTATAAATTTAGCTTTTATTTCAGTAGTACCCAACCAAAGATGATTAAGAATCTATTTTGTTCACATAGAAAAAAAAATCAGAAAATGAGATGTTAACTAGCTGCACTTATCTGGATGCTGGTTTCAATGTAGGTGTATTTTTGTAAATATGACAGCATTCGTGAGAATATTCCTCACATTTTAGGAATATTCAACATAGTCTTATACTTAGTTATGATATAAATGTTATGTATAGATTTAAAATTCAGACTATGGCTGTTATCAAATTCCTTTCAGGGTAGAAATAAAAGCTCGGTTTGGAAATGAACTGTACTTGTGGAATACTGAAAAGGGTGAAACAAAAGGAAAAGTATCTGTAAGGCAGACGGAGAAGTCAGTGACACGCACTGCCTTCTGCAGTGTCGTGTAACTCTAAAACGGGGTTTGTCTGTTGAACTCTGCCCTGTCCTCTGCAGACAAGCTTTACCTAATTCTTGCAGAAATACGATGTGAAAATGTTATTGTGGAGTTTCTATGCCCCTTGCAGAATTTGTACCCTGCATAAACCCTGTGTTCCTTTGACTCCTCTTGTGACAGTAAACTGCTGGAATCCACCTGATGATTCAATTGACATATTTATGATTGAGTTCATATGTTAAAATCTTTTAAAAAGTATCTTTTATGTAGTGATTTTAATGTTAAAATAAAAAGAATTCGGGAAATTGTGTAGACTTTCTATGTAGCTCTTCTACTTTTTGGCTGAAATCAAGTCCCTGGCTAACCTGTGAGCACACTGTGAGTGTCCTGTGTGTGAGTGTCCTGTGTGTGAGTGTCCTGTGTGTGAGTGTCCTGTGTGTGAGTGTCCTGTGTGTGAGTGTCCTGTGTGTGAGTGTCCTGTGTGTGAGTGTCCTGTGTGTGAGTGTCCTGTGTGTGAGTGTCCTGTGTGTGAGTGTCCTGTGTGTGTCTGTGTGTGAGTGTCCTGTGTGTGAGTGTCCTGTGTGTGAGTGTCCTGTGTGTGTCTGTGTGTGAGTGTCCTGTGTGTGAGTGTCCTGTGTGTGAGTGTCCTGTGTGTGAGTGTCCTGTGTGTGAGTGTCCTGTGTGTGTGTCCTGTGTGTGAGTGTCGTGTGTGTGAGTGTCCTGTGAGTGTCCTGTGTGTGTGTGTCCTGTGTGTGAGTGTCCTGTGTGTGAGTGTCCTGTGTGTGAGTGTCGTGTGTGTGTGTGTCTTGTGTGAGTGTCCTGTGTGTGAGTGTCCTGTGTTTGAGTGTCCTGTGTGTGAGTGTCCTGTGAGTGTCTGTGAGTGTCTGTGAGTGTCCTGTGTGTGAGTGTCCTGTGTGTGAGTGTCCTGTGAGTGTCTGTGAGTGTCCTGTGTGTGAGTGTCCTGTGAGTGTCTGTGAGTGTCCTGTGAGTGAGCCCCTGCAACAGTGTCCTGTGAGTGAGCCCCACGAGAGTGTCTGTGAGTGCTGCCCAATGAGATTGTTTCACTTTGCATTTTCAGGCCAGATATTTCCCTTGAACTTCAAGCCTCCCTTCCCATTGGCTAATGAAAGGAGCTTGCATTGGTCCTATCGACAGACACCCAGTCAGTGCATCCCAAAAAGAATCTTCCAGGTAAGTGCAAGCATCCAGATCCTACGACTAGCTTGCCACCAATCTACTGAACACCTCTTCCCAAGACCTCACTCTTCAGAGTCAGCCCAACATTCCTCTAGTCTAGCTCCGTGCTGTCAGTTCCTGCACTTACTATGACTCCTGCTTCTCCACCTTCTCAGTCCTCATTGTTCCTGCCGTAACTGTTTTCAAGACCTGCATTATGTCTTACTTTATCTCTTATCTAGGTTAATAAAGTACACAGTGTTATTTCAGAAATTCAGAGAGTAAAACAGCCACCCTGATCAGCATTACAGACGAGGCAGTGGTGACACACACCTTTAATCCGAGCAACCATGCTTGTTTGCCGTAGAAGCAGGGTGGTAGTGACGCAGGCCTTTGACCCCAGAACTAGAGAGGTAGCTAAGACAAGAGGAGATGGCTCTCAGACACAGTTATTCTGAGACTCCTGGAGGAATAGCCATTTCAGACTGAGAGGTAATACGATCCAGTGCCTGGCTCTTTTGATTTTCTGACTTTCAGGTTGAAGCCCAATGTCTGTCTCTGGGTTTTTATTAATCATGCTGAAATAGTAATTTCCTATTTGTGTTCTCTACGTCTTGTCATTTTCTCATACAATCCAATATTGTGTATTTACCAGCTGGCCAAGACAGTGGCTTTTTTTTTTAACTCAGATTTTATTAAGTCATTCTCTGTTGAGAAGTCTTCAATTGAAACCTCATAAATTTACTTTAGGGATTTTATATCTTATTGAAAGCAATTTCAATGACTTGAAAGACTGTTTTGACATCCAGATTAAGATTCTCTATAGGAACAGAACCAGTGGAATCCTTATATGATTGGGATAGGGGATTTATTAGATTGCTTTCCATGACCTGAGGCTAGGCAGTCTTATGATAATCATCTGCAGAGTGGAGATCAAGGGAAGCCAGAAGCTGCTCAGGGTAAGAAACTGAAATCTCTGAGACAGGGGGACTGGTTGTTGTAGGAATCAACAGTTAGTCTGTTGTTGTTCATTTCTGGCTGCCCAGACCTGAAATAACCACTGAGAAACTATATTTTTTGTAATACTGTTTGGCCAATAGCTTAAGCGTATTTCTGGCTAACTGTTATATTTTAACCCATTTCTATTAATCTGTGTATCGCCACGTGGCTGTGGCTTACTGCCAAGCTTCTGTCACCTCTCTGGTGGTAGCTATACAGCTCCTCCTTCACTCCGCCTACTCTCTCCTTTATCTGCTTGGAGCTCCTGCCTTGCCCTGTTCTGCTAAGCCACTGGCCAAGACAGATTTGTTCATTAACTAAGAAAAGCAACACATAGAAAGAAGGACTTCCCATATCAACAGCCCCAATGTGAGGCTGAAGGCTTAGCAACTCTCTGGAGAGTCAGTGATACAATAGCACGTCGGACAGCTGAGGGAACTGGATTCTGAAGTCCTGGGGTGATGGCAACAGCTGTAAATAAACTCATGGATATTGTGTATACTGGATAGCTTTCTCTTCTTCCATTTTTGTTTTATCTGAACCTCTGGCCTCTTGGTTGGTGCTGCTCACATTCAACACAAGTCTCCCTTTAGTTGATTTTCTCTGAACACGCCCTCAAAGACACACTTAGGAAGCACTTTGCTGACCTCCCAGGCATCTCTCAATCTCTTCAAGCAGACAATCAAGATTCACATTTGCAGAATCTGATGATGTCTATTTGTTTTACCCCATGCAAATTCACTTTTCATCCGGCTGCTCAGTCTTAAGGACCCAAAGACAGGACAGGTGATGTCTTAATCATGTGGAATTGCAGTACTTGTAGTTGCTGTCATCAAATTGATAGTCAATAAATATTAATCAGATTCATCAAGTAAACTGGAGTGCTTTGGTATTTGTTTGAGACAAAATCTCTTTCCTGTAGCCAGAGTGGCCTTGAATTTACTAAGGAGCTAAAGATGACACTGAACTCCTGAGCCTCTTGCATTAACCTCTTACCTGCTGGGTTACATGTGTGTCCCACTGAATCCTGCTTGAAGTTAAATTTTTGGAGTAAATATTCAAGCCAATATTCAAAGCTACATCCATGAGATAATAGAACATAACTTAGCTTGTTTGGTTACAGTCTGTCTAGAAGAGCAGGGTTTAGACTTCCTATCCAGGAGTCTAAGAAAGCTGTTTCCCAGTATAGGACAGCATCAGGGTTTATTATTTGTCTTATTTAATTGATAAATTGATGTTTTAACTGTGCATTAAGCCAGGTGCATTTCTCGTGAAAGGCAAGTGCTATAATTTTTCAAGTCATCATATATCAATATTGACATATTTAGAAAAAATCATCTTGCACAGATTTTGTTTATAGCTCAGGCAAACCTGTTTGAAACTTCATCATCATGGGAAACTGGAAGATTCAATACAATATGGCAGTCATGATTCAGCAATCTAGAGAAGTCATTGTAAATACTGTAACTACAGAAAATAAAGGTCAGCAGAGCCGCTGGAGATACTGGAGAGGAAGGCCAGAAGTCTCTGCTAGCATTAAGGTAATCAGGAAGGGATTGTAATGTAAACATGCTATGTCTGCTACTGTAAGGCCTGTCCTGTGGACATAAGACAAACAAAAGGTGAAACAGGAAAAAAGACATGCAGGTGCTATCTGCAATACTAGAGTCTGATTTGGCAGAGAAATGGAAACACTGAAGGATAAGATGGAGTTGTTGGCTTGTCATCTCTTACAGTCATATAAACCAGTTCGCATGAGCTATTAGAGGCCCTTGACTGTCACTGAATGAGAACCCCGTTAATATCAGTGACCAACAGACAGCGGAGGAAGGACATGTATCCCTGAGGCACCTGAGCACAGAAGAGGCAATAGTTGGTGGCCAGCTCACTGGACTGTGCACACAGGAGAATGAAGAAAGAAATTAATTCGGGTCCATCAATTAAAGGACCTCTATTCTGATGTGGGATGCTAATGGCTCTTCTGAGTCCCGTAATGGGCTCTTCATAAGCTGGGAGGGGACGAGAAGATGAAGCAGAAAAGAGATCTGTCCACGTCCCTGGAAGGAAATGTGACACTTTGTGCCCATCTGGACTTACTAAGTAGGGGGGCATGGGGGGGACAGGAAGCTAAATGCTGCACTACTGAAATTCAAAAAGGCTTTGAGCCCAAACAGTTTATAGAAGACACAAATGATTAAGAATATAAATGAGCCGGGTGCTGGTGGCGCACACCCTTAATCCCAGCACTTGGGAGGCAGAGGCAGGCGGATCTCTGTGACTTCGAGGCCAGTGTGGTCTATAAGAACTAGTTCCAGGACAGACATCAAAGATACAGAGAAACCCTGTCTCAAAAAAACCAAAATCTAACCAGAACAAAAGTACAAATGACATTGATAAACTTTATTCTAGAGCTAAGTAGTTATTCCCCTAAAGTATGCACTACACACCTTTATCCCATCCCAGAAGGTGAGCTGTAGACGGACATTGTTTGCCAATATGGCCATGTTTGGCTGGTGCAATCTCAGGGATCACAGTGGCTGGCCTAGAGAGTGTCAGATCTATCTGGCTCCAGAGGTGGACACAGTGGGATATGGGATAGTGCTCGGATCTGAGACAAAACCAGCATTACCAGCAAACTCTAATAAGTCAATTGGCTAGGAGGAGACCCAGTGGCTCTGCGGCAGCAGCTGTAGCCCAGCATGGGAAGGCTAAATGACTAACACATGGGACTGGCTAGGGTAGTTTTTCTCAATAGTACAGTTGAAACCCAACATCGCTCCTCTTTTGTGTGTGGGGGAGGAGGGTGGTACAGGTATGTGTGTGTTTAGCTATGTATGTGTGCGTGCATGTCGTGTGTGCATGCAGGTGGAAGACAGTCAACTGTAGGTGTCTTTCTTCAGGAGCCATCTACTTTCCTTTGGAGACAGTCTTTCATTGGGATGCGCAGCTTAGCAAATGGGCTAGGCTGGAAAACCAGCACACCTTAGGAATCCTCTGGTATCTTCCTGCTCAGCTCTGGTATTAAAAGCACAGGCTCCATATCCAGCTTTTTATTTTTTATATGGATTTATGGAACGTGGGTCATCATGCTTGTCCTTTGCTGACTGAGTCATCGCTACATCTATAAATACTGCTTTTCTTTTCTTAATTATTATTTTATGTGCATGAGTGTTTGCAAGCATGAATGTACATTTATCACGTGCATGTACGATGCTCACGAAGGCCAAAAGAAGGTCTGGGTTCCCTGGAACTGGACTTACAGATGGCTGTCAATAATCACGTGGATGTTAAAAATGAAACCTGGGTCCTCTATAGGAACAGCAAGTGTTTTACCCACTGAGCCTCACATTATTGCTTTTCTTCTGAAGTGATTGATAAGAGATCTTTTCATACAATATCAAACCTTGCAAACATTTCTTTAATAGAATCCCTGTAGCCACCCAAATCCAACGGCAATTATTTGGGATGTGTGACGGATGCCATCAGAGATCTTGCTCTCTGTGCTAAAATGTTTCATTACATAATGCTAACCTCCGAGAGTCCTATAGATTGCTAAAGTGTCTGGGAGAACCCTACACACCACAGTTGAGAGTATGAATGACCAAAAAAAGGAAATAAAAGAACATGGTTGAAAGATTCTGTCTGAGTATATGAGTGAGAAAAGGCACTCATAGAAACTGTAAGGCTGTGGGATAAAAATCCTGTGGCCAAAGGTGAGGAACCTCCCTTTGAGTGGTCAGCTGGGAGGCTCCTGAGATTCCACAAATCATAAGGTTCTTGATTCTGTTGTTGGCTGCATGCCAGAGACAAATGATGAGCTTTATTACTGCGGGGTAGTGCAGAGAAATTGCGTAAGGGCTGAGCTTGAGGATTTCTACCTGATGGAGTGTCTTCATGGTACTACCGAAAGACACCATTCCTGCTGATGGGGGATAATTGACGCTGAAAAATCCGACAAGTTATATATGCCGTGTAATAGATAAACAACATGCAAGGCAAGTGACGGCTACCAGCGAAGTGGTGGCCCCGCTGTTGTGGTGCAGCTAACTGCTTTCTGATGGGACTGAAGGCTCACTCTACAGCTGGTATCTCACATCTAGTACTCTTATCCAAACAAAAGGTCAGTGACTAGGCAGGGTCATAAGCCCTAGTGTAAACAAATACAAATACTTAAGGAAGGGCTGAGTGTTGTATAGACGTTTCCTATGAAGTTCTCCTGCCTGGGGGGAGGCTTATCAGACTCAGGAAATAATTAAAACATGTGAGCAAATAAAACTTACAGTACTCAGGAAGCTCCTGAAATGTAGAAGATTCACAACCTCCTTCCTTATGTTTTTGTAAATATCTTGGTTTGGCTTCTTTTACTATGATAAAGACCATGACCAAAGCAACTTATGAGTTCCTTTTGTCTTATACCTCATTCTCATCATGAAGGGAAAGTTGGCCAAGAACTCGAGCATGAAACTGGAGGCAGATGATCTAGAATAATGCTATCCACAGGCTTATTCTACATGTCTTGCTTAGCCTGTTTTCTTATACCACACAGGATGATTGGCCCCAGTCGACCAGGACTGGGCCCTTCCAAATCAATCCCTGATCAAGAAAATGCCTACAGACTTAACCATAGACAATGTGATGATAGAGGCATTTTCTTAATTGAGATTTCTTTTACCAGATAATCCTAGCTTGGGTTAAGTTGACAAACAGGCGATCAATACACTATAAAATAACAGTTGCTGAAGAGAGATGATCATTCTACTGGCTGAGCTGCCGAGAGCTCTGGGAAGCAGTTGTCAGAGCACTCACCCGTGCTGGTGCAGGGGTTTTAGTGATGCAAGTCCTTTATCCCATCCATGCTAAGTCAGTATCTCTCTTCATTCATACTCCTGTGAGCAGCCCCAATAATGTAGCTGGTTCCCTAGCTAGAATTAGGTGGAGTCGTTGTTAGTGCCCTGTCTGAGTTGTATAGGTGATTTTCTACATCCCTTCAAGAAAAATCATACAATGTATACAAAGGTGGGAACTGTATTAAGCAAAGCATGGACAAAGATTGATTTGGGGAATTACAAGTGAAAATTGTTGGACTATCCAGAATCCATAAGTCGTTGGGGAGTTAGAGAAGTTCTTCTTATGGAAGCCAGAAGACAATTGGTACAGTTATCTGTAATTCTAACTTTTTGCTTGTCAGTATTAGACTACGCAGCTGAACAGAACTGGAAAAGGACCACTCCAGAGTCTACTCCTTTGTAATTAAAACATTGGCAAATTTCAACACTTCATCAAATCATTTGCTTAGCAGCACATAGCTCCTCGTGATAACTGTGCTATGTCATTAAAATAAAGAAGTACTCTGTCATCTTCACAAAACTACATAAATACAATGTACTAGTAACATGTCTTTACTTTCTGATTTATCATAGAAAGGAATATAAATGATCTAAAGATAAGAAATTAGATATGTTCATATGTGTGCACATTCCATAGCATGTTCTGTCACCCAATGCCACAAGTTATCTGCACACGGAGCACTAAGCATCTAAAGATAGGAATAAGTCCTTCCCAAATGGCATGCCCACCTCCACCATTGTCCCTGCAGAAGTAACTGTCCCTAGGCTGTTCGTGGGGTGGAATGTGGAGAGAAGAGACTGTACTTTGGAATATGAGCAAAATAATTTAAATATGTAGAGTTTAAAAATACTTCTGGTGAGTATAGCCTACTTCAACCAGCCAGTTGGTAATTAAAGGTGACAGCTAGTTATAAAGCTTCTAGAGAGACATGACTCATATTTATTAGGTAAGAATAAGCTATGACTTCACTCTGAGGTCATGTCTGATCTGGGGGGAGCATCTACTGTTCAGTCATTTCTGATCTTCAGTCTAAGGAAGCCATTCTCCTGTTTCTAATGCAGTCAGAGGTTGAATGAAACAAAAGACATATTTATGCTTACGACTGTTTAATGCATGATGTATATTAAAATGGAATCAGATCATCAATCAAAGCAATCTGCAGTGGAATTTGGATGCTAAGGGACATGACCACATGCAGAGATGAAGCAGCAAGCTGTGGATGAACAGACACATAATTTTAAACTCATCAGAATAGAAAGAGAGGTTTGCTACTCAATGGTTGTTTCTGCCATTTGTTCCAGAAAACATAATTTATTAGAAAGAAAAACTTCGTCCCTGCAATGACAACCCTTTTTAAACAATCACCTCAATCTTTTTTGTCAAAGGCACAGAAAACCTCACAAATGTACAGATGATGATACACGTTTGCCTCCAACCTCAAAAGCTCCACAGGCACAAGCAAATTGGGTTGCCACTGAGGTAAGAATTTTATGTTTACTTTCCAGTGCTTTGCAAAATGCAAGATGCATGAATACGTATAAAGACCCTAATGAGGGTAAGTTATAGTTTTACTATATTGCACGTCTAGGTAAAAACTACAACCCTAAGTGTATTTGTCTCACACACATTTTTTTTTTTAAAGATGTACCTCTGAGAGTCACCTTTTCAGCATGCGTCTTTAGGAAACAAGACCACTGTCTGAGTCAGCTTTCTATTTCTGTGATAAGATACCAGGCCTGAAGGAAACTCCAAGAGGAAAGGCTTTATTTCATTTTACAACTTGTAGTTCATTATCCTGGGAAGTCAGGGCAGGAACTGAGACAGAGACCCTGGCAAATGACTGCTTACATATTTGGCTAGCTACTCATGGCCTGCTTGCTCAACTTACTCTCCTATGCAACTGGGAACCACCTGCCCAGGTGTGGCATGGTCCCCAGTGAGATGAAGCCTCCCATGACAGTCTTTAATCCAGACAATACCCCCTCAGGCTTGGTTGCAGACCAATCTTAGGGTGGCATTTTCTCATTTAAGAATTTCTTTCTTCCCTGGTATGTCTAGGTTTGGGTTGACGAAAACCGATCCACATAATGAGTATGAAGGAAAATATTTCTACGTAAAGCGTCAGCCTGTTGTTTAAGCAGTTTTACTAACTGGAGTATTGTTTGCAATTGTGTTGTCACCATCTGCTGTCGTTGAATGTCTTCCCACCAAGCTTCAGGTGTTGAAATTGAATCGACTCTATGACAATATAAGAAGGTGACTAGGCCATGAGGATTTCAACTATGAAAGAGGCTTCATGCTGTAGTTAACATTTGACTCTACTATCTTTTTACATCCTCCATATGAGGATCTAACGATCCTCACGGAGTTCGTCCCCCTGTGAAAAGGTAGCAACAACTTGCTGTTTTATATTCACAGGTCAACCCTCTCGAGAATATCGCCTGTTGGTATTTTGGTTTCTGCTGTTTCAATCTGTACAGTTGTGACAAATACATTTTTTTCCTCTGTATAAATGCCAAAAGCTTACGTAGGAGTTGTGGGGCAAGCCTGCAATTTCAGCATTCAGGAGGCAGAAATTGTTTCAAGTTTGAGGTCAGCTTGGCCTATGTGGTGGTAGGAGTCTGTGTCAAAAAATCAGAACAACAGCGCAAACTAGCCTGGTATTTTCGTACATTGGCACCAGTGAATTAGCATTCTCCCCAAATACACTTTGTCTATTTGTGTTTTTTTCTTTGCTTTTGATGTGGTTTGTGTTTTGGAAAGGATCTCATTCAGTCAAGGCGAACTTGAAATTTTCTGTCTAGCCAAGGATTCCTTTAACTCCAAGCCCTCTTGCTTCAACCTCCCAAGTGCTATTGTCTACCACCATGCCAGGTTTTCCATAGGTGTATTCCTAAGGCTGATTATGCCTAAAACAGACTTATGCTGGACTCATTGAAAACACATGGCTTTAAACAAATAACCATTCCCCCTGGTGGAAACCTAGAGGGGAATACGTACCTGGTGAAACCTCAAGCTTAAGTGGAGAGCTCAGGCAGCTAAGGGCAAGGCTGCAGCCTCAGAGAGGTCATTGAAGATGAGGCTCTGAATCTGGGTATGAATTGGTTTGTATCAGAAAGAGGCGAAGGGAAAGGGCAGGATTTGGGTAATGGCTGCTTGAGCCAGGACGTCTAAGGCCAGGCACAGCTTTCTCGACTCACAAGGAGATCTCCCCATGCAGCTTCCTCGACTTACAAGGAGATCTCTCCATGCAGGGTCAGTGACAACGGAGCTCACACTTTGTAGTTACACCACCTCAAAGCTCTCAGAACTCTCCATACGAGAGCATTTCAATGTCATTATTGATATTTATAACTAGAACATCATTATTTTAATGATTGCATAATGAGTCTATTGATCTCCTACGACTAATTTCCCTGATAATTGGCTCCTGCTCTTCTTTCAAATGTGAAGGACTGTGTGTGAGAAAGGCCTTTCAAGAGAGTGCTTGTTTTCTGTATGAAGGGAGACATGGAAAGGAAGGAATGCAGGAAAGGGAATGTCAGCTCCACAAGATTGGAGAGGTCCAAAGAAGACATAGTCACTGGAAGGTTCTCCCAGATTCTGCAGCATGGCTGAAACTGCAGTCACCCCAGGCTCAGAATCGAATCCCTTCCCCTGATCTTTCTGTTAAAGTGAAACCTACAGAGAAATGCATACAGGGTCATATGGAATGATAAACTTGTTTTTTTACTGGTGTTCTTTACATTTGGAGACTCATCCAAGTTGTTGATTCTTTTATTATTTTAATTGCTGGATCCCATTCAACTGTATGAGAATAGCATATTTATCACATTTTGCTCTTGGTAGATATAAGAGTACTACAAGTTTAGGGTTATTATTGTTACCATCTAGGATTTAGGTTAACTCTTCTCTATGAAAAAAATTAAGGCCAGAGAGGAATTCAGGCCAAAGCAAAAGTAAGATTAGCAAGCAGTAAAACACCTTGAGGAGAAGGGACCACAAATTGGAGTCCACTCTTTCCCAGACTACCAAGAGCCTTTATCTCTGGCAAGCCTCCCACTTCTGCTCCCAATGGATTGGTGAACCAGTTCCCATGAGCTTCCCTATTCTTCAAGACCGGTTCCTCTACCCTTCTCCAGGTGTAGAATGTCTTCTCCTGGTGTTTGAATGTCTCATGCCTGGGGGCATGAATCTGGAAGTCCCTGGGGGGGGGGGGGACATTTTTCCTTCTCTATGCATGAACAGGCTTGAAGATAGCTGATTCCAAAGTTGCAAGTTGAGGAAAGAAGCAAGAAGAACAAAAGCAGGCCTTTTGGCCATCTTTCTACCAGAAGCACTAAGATGAAATCGGTTATAAACATTTCCCAAGTCTTTTCTGACATATATTTTCATGGCCATTGGGGAATGCCTAGCAGTTAAATTGCTAAGTTATAGAGTAAGCACGAGGCACATTTTGTAATAAGTGTATAATGTCTAAAACATTTCCCAAATTATGACTTTCCCACTCGATCCATGTGCGATCCAGCTCACGCCTGCTGTCAGCGGGTTTGGATTTTAACATTGTTATGGAATTCTCCCCTTGCTTCTGATTTGCATTTCCCCAGTGACAAACAATCACTTCTGAAGTGCTTATCCATAATTCATGTGTTTCCCACAAATGGCTATCTGCTTGCCTAGGTTTAAATTGGTCTTGTATTGTCAGTTATAGTTCTTAAGAGCTGCTATCGGTCCTTTTAAAATCTGGATATAAATGTATGTGAACATGTCTATTGAGTATATGAGTGTGTAATGTATTCAGGAAGTAATGAAGTATTTTTTATTTAGTTTTGTTGAAGTCTCCTTTATTATTTTTTATTCTTATATTAAAAAGTATTATGTATTTATAAGAAATCATTGCCTACTCCAAGGCAGAAAAGAGCTGATTTTCTCAGTTCATAGTTCAAGCTTTTACATGTGTATCTCTGACTCATCTCAGTTGATACCTGTACTTATTTACTTTCCGTATTTGAATGCAATTTTCTTGTCATTGATAACAAGTTTCCTGGCATCTTTGTTAGAAATCAACTGACTCTATTGATTGAGAAATTTTCTAGACTGTTTCACTGATCTGCTATGCCAATGTCGTTCTCTCTTGATTACTGTGTATCTGATAATTTAATAGTCATCACCCAAACTTGTTCTATCTTAAATATTTCAAAGGTTTTCAAATATTTCAAAGATATTCTTAGGTCTTTGCATTTTCATATAAATTTTAATACTGGATTATACATTTTCATGGGAATGCACATTGGCGTAATGACTGAGGTTACATTTACATATAGTTTAATTTATGGGTCATGGATGCCCTAACAATATTCATTTTTCTTTGATATTTACTTTCTTTTAAAAAAAGATTATAACATATTAGTAGTAAAAATGGTGGGTTTTATTACAACATTATCATAAACTCATAAAATTTACTTTAATATATTTACTCACTATAATCTCCCTCATTCCCTTTTCTGTGAGTCTTTCAAAAGTTTCCCTGTATTTTCATGTCTTAAAAAATCTAGATCTTGAGATGAGAGAGGAGTTATGTCTCTTGTCTTTGAGTATGGCTCACTGTGCTTCACGTGACTCTCTGCAACTTCGTTCATTCTCCTGCAAACGATGCGATTCTATCTCATCACTGTCTGTACTCATCCTTTACTAGAAATTAAACTGGGAAGGATCTGGCGACATGCCCAAAGGTGGAAGCAGACAATACGTGGAGAGGCGGTTAAGATCACGGCTCACAATACATTTTAAGCATCTTTTTCAAATGGTGTCTATTTAAGATCTTCAGCAGCCCTAGTAAACAAGCAGGGAACTTGTATTTATGTTCATATGAAAATAAAAGTTTCGATACTCTATGGATCTTGACTGACTCATTCAGGGACATGGTAATAAGCCTGCAACTTGATTTTCTTTCTGACTCTCCCTTGCTATGTCCTTTCTATCATGTGACTGTTTCAAGCTAAAGAAAAGAAAAGGAAATCTGAGATGAATATAGCTTCTCTCATTTGCCTAAATAAGGGCAAAGCAACCTCTCATTGTGATTTATGTAAACCTTCTGAGACACCAAATTATCTATTGATTTTTAAACTCACCTTTTTCAATTAAGTAGTTTAGTAGAGTATTACAACATAGATATTTTTCTTTAAGAAGTTCTCTGGTTCTCATGATGAAGTAAAATGTTGAATCCATTCTAGTTTTCGCTGCCATTACAAGTTAGCCCTAAATAGTTGCTAAGTTTTTATATTATCACAAAACTAATGTCAAAAGCAACTTTTCCACTTAAAAACTGCTTGACAGAGTCTGATACACAGGAGCGACCCTGCCCTGTTACCAAGTCGTTTCATTTCTAGATACATGACCAAGGAATGTTATACTTATAATTGTGAAAGCATGCACAATCATAGCAGCTGAAAATCAGGATCAAACTTTGGTAGGCATCTGCAGTCTACTAGATAGATTGTCATGTATTTGCAGAATGGAGTTATCCAGAGAAACTGACAGGTGTAACCATTGCTTACATGAAACAGCAGAAATGAATCTTACAAAGGTCTTGATGGGCATAAGAAACCAAACAAAGATTTACATTCTCTGTAAGGGTGTTTGTGTTTTAAGTCAGGAATTTGTAGTTGCCACAGCTGGTCTCCATCTCCCGGCCGCAAAGATCCTCCTGTCTCAGCCTCCTGAGGACAAAAAGGTAGCACTATTGGTGCCCCTCACTGCACCCAACTTGGAAATAAAGTTAACAAACTGTGAAGATGAACCCATGTTGTTGGAAGACAGGATATGTTATCCACCTTTATAGGCAAGTAGATTTCTGGAAGACTTTGAATGGCTTTCTTTCTGATTTGGGTGTATTCATACAGTTAATATTCATTATGCATTTACCATCAACCCACTTTTATGAGTCTGTTGTATGAAAAAATATCTAACAGCAGAAAATATACATAAAGGAGAATGTTCAATGTAGTAAAAGACTGCAAACAGCATTAATATCTCTGTTGGAAAAAGATTTAGAATACTTGTACTACAGTCAGGCAATGGATTATTATGTAGCTGTTGATTTCTGTGAACTAACATGCTTTCCATAATGTGTTATACAAAACTATGTGTTAACTTGTTTAAGTATTCATATCCCTATTCAATCAATATTTGTTTCACTATGCAATGATTTGACCTTAAAGATTTTGTTCATAATTTATAAAAGCAAAATCATAAGCATACTTATTTGTTCTGATATGAATTACAGATTTAAATTATCTGGACTAATATGGTATGAATATATCTATAGTTATTGAGAAGGGGTCTCATTTTATAGCCATTGCTGTTCTGGAACTCACTATGTAGGCCATGTTTGCCTTGAACTAATAGAGATCCACCTGCTCCTGCCTCCCAAGTGCAGGGATTAGAGTATGTGTCTTTATGTATGTATTTTGAACCTAAAATGTCTACATAGGAGAGAGTTTCCCATCACAAAATAGTATTATTCCATGGGTCCTGCCCCTGCCCCCTTATGATTTTAGGTGAACGTTAATAGCTGAATAATTTATTTTCAGGCACTAAAAATAGATCTCTGTAGTTATGGGATCAGTAGTTTAGCCCCTTAGCAAGGGGCATTTTTATATTTAATATTGTAACTGCTACAAATTAAAAATGCCTGTGTAGAAAATGAAAGGGAAATAAGTAAAATTAATAAGAACTTAACCCAATGCACAGGAAAATTAAGTCTATATTAGTACAATATTATTTTCTACAATCATTAAAAACTGGAGTACCCACATACTCATTTAAGGGAAGACATAAGCGTCAATGTCCAGTTTTCTGTACACGGCATCTTCAGTTTTTTGATTTCTCACAAAAAAAGTCTCACGTTCTGGAAAAGTAAATTTTTTGAATTGCTTTAAATTTTAGTTATTTGAGAATTTCATACAATGTATTTTGTTTCTATTCACCCCTTCGCTGACTTCTCCCAAATCCATCTCCTTTTCCTTATCTACACAACTTTGTATCTTCCTTTTAGACAAAAAACATCCAGCAAGTTCAGTGGGGTGGAGGACGGGATGCAGGGTAGAGGAGGGAGTATGAACAGGAGCAACTAACATTAAAGATCTTCAAAACAGTTGTGTGGAAGCCTATCACTGTAGAAGACCCCAGCAATTGTTGAGAGCTTACATTCCCATTCACAATTAGAAGGCAGAGAGAGAGTGAACAGGGAATGGTAAGGGACATGGAAAACTCAAAGCCCATCCCCAGTGACTCGCCTCCTCCAACAACGCCACACCTGCTAAACTTTTCCCGTTCTCATTTAAACCACTGCAGACTGTAGATGCTAATTTGTAAAGAATATTAGATATCTGCATATATATACTTATATATATAAAGTAAAACAATACTAGGAATGCTACTTTATCTTTTGTTTTATATATACATGCATACACACATATATGAGAGAAAGAGATCTATGAAGATAAATAAAATGGTGTTTGATTAAATCCTTTGGGGAAATCACTCTAAATTTTGGAGAGGGAATCTAAGATTAATTGTACAACCCTTTTTAGTATTTATATGCATATATTATACATCAATTATCATACATTAAAAACACATTAACTGTGAAAGATGGAAGAAGAGCAAGAGCAGATGGAAGGTCATAGAGAAGAAGCCAGCGAGGATAATGAAGGAGAATTGCATGCTTTCTTTTTTTTAAACAGAGATCAAGAATGGAGATGTCTAAGGATTTGTGCCGTTTTAATTGCTGAAGTCACACTCTTCTTCACAAGGCTCTCCCAGACCTTCAGGGAAGTGTGGGGCAAGCAGGTGCATGTCAGGTTATAGTAGCATCCGAGAAGCTGAGCTGAACACAAAAGAAAGAAGGCTTATTGAAACCAAAGTTGGAATTTATGTCCCGGGGCATTTGCAATCATTTCAGAAATGGCATTGCTAGTATCTGGAAGGTGTGCAATTGACCATGAACGCAATTCTAGCAGATTTCAAGAAGCAGAAATCTCCGCCGTTCACTTAGGCTTATATTAAAAGCACTTCATTAATTTAATTGATGTAACTGTAATATCAAGGAATTTAGAATAGAGGTGAGATTTTCTTAAGAGATAGCTATAAAAAACATAAAAACACACAAGACTCTGTATTTTATATGTACTGAGACTTCTGAGTGAACAAGTTGTTTTATGGCTTAGTTTTATTGGGTATTTCTTGTTGTTGTTGTTGTTGGGATTGTGTGTCTGGGTCTCATGTAACCCAGGCTGGGCTCTAAGAGGACATGGAATGTCTAATTCTCCCAAGAACTGTGATTATAGGCAGGCATCACTATGTCTGGTGTATGAGGTACCAAGTACTAAACACAGCGTTCTTGCATGTATTTTTTATTATACTATGTATAATGCCAGCTAAGGATGTCATATATATTCACCGAATATTGTGTGTTTTGCTAGAAGAGGACCAAAGGTTGGAGTCGGTTTGCTCTTGGAACGCTGGTGTTCACTTCGGCCTTTGTCGTCTGGAGCTGGGCAATGTTGCAGGAGTGTTCTGGGCCTCTGGAATAGCACTCAAATACTGTGACCTGTCTGCTTTAGTGGAGGGCGGAAATGACTGGTGGCAACCCACACGACACTCTTCTGAGCACGGTTTCCTGAGAAAAACATGCAGCAAGTGCAACTGAGACGGAGAACTCTGGGCTTCATTGTTACATCTGGTGCCGCTGATACTAACGGCAAACGGGAAATAGAAATAGGAAACCTGAGTTCTCTAGGTGTACGCTCTGCTAAGGGATTTGCCACGGATATTTTGTTTTAAGATACGATAACCTAAGATGTAAAATAGATGTAAGTAAGCGTTAAATCAGCTCTTCGTTAATGTTAATGATGACCTTTGGAAAGAGTCAATGGCATACCTTTGCATGTGGTGAGCAGGATTCTCTCTTGAGGTCTGGCGATGTTTGGGTAGCATTTATCAACAGCACTGTTTTGTATGGTCCATCAGTCTTGCATGATTCTATTAAGAACATAGCAAGCCAAAGTAAATGAATAAATAGCCAGAGAGAGATAATAGAGAGATGTATAGATAGATAGTAAAATGCTATCACAATGGGTGCTGTAAACATCCATCATAAACTGACTAGGGAAATGGAAGCGATCGTCTGTAGTTCCCAAATGAGCGCTCTCTCCGTGGAAGAGCTCCCCAAGGCTGAACTTCCAGCTTCTAGTGTCCACTCTGGGCACCTTGTGGGCTGAACATTCTTCAGCTCTGTTGGAGGCACCCACTGTGAGGACACAGTGTTATACTCTTGGGCTGTTCGTCTGTTCTCTTCTCTCTTTCACACAGTGAGAGGGTTCAGTGCACCCCCAGAAAAGAGGCCTTCAAGGACCCTTTGAGGCAAATAAACTTGGATCTGACATTTTGAGGGAAGCCTCACTTCTAGAGCCATTTTTTTCAGTGTGCTCAAACAGCATAAGACAGTTTACTAATATAACATAGAAGTATAGTATTGTAAATTAATATATATACATTAAAATTCATGATTTTATAAAATTTATAAAATTATAGATTTGCTATCTATAAACCAGAAAATATTATAAAAATACCCCATTCATAGTTTAGATTTTATCACGAATATTAAATTATAAAATTCCAAAAGTTTTTAGAGGTTTTTGGCATAAATTTTGTGTGTAAGATAGTGGCTTACCAATGGATTTCATGAATATCGACTTGTCGAAACCACTTTTAGTTCCTAAATTTCCTTGAGCCAATAAATGTAAAGAATTATATTATTAGGAAGGAAAGAGGAATTCTCAGAGCCAACAGTGGCACTGTGCAATGTGCTAAATCTTTTCCTAACTTCAGACAAAATAATTGTTGTATTTAAGTATTGTAGACCCTTACAATACTTTAGATATTTTTGCATTATGTAACTCTCCTACTAACCGCTTTAGAAATAATTTTTGAGCAAAATTAGGGTAGGCTTTATTGTATTAGTATTTTTTAATTTTGAGATTTTTCAAATATCATTTGGTAATTTCAAGATTCAAAAAGAATTTTAAAATGTTTATTTTTTTGGGTCCCTTTTTGCTTCCAGTAGCAAAGAGGTTTTTCTATGGAGTTTTGGCAATTAGTTTTTCTAGGACCGCAGCTTTGCTCCCCTCTGGCTTGGCGTGGTTGCCTGCTTGTTTTCCTGCCTCTCACCCTTCCTTCACAGTGGCTGCTGTTTACTTTCCCATTGCTGTTTGGTGAACTGACTATCATCCTTTTGTGTGAAATATTTCCTTCCCCCCAAAATAAGGAAGAGATTAACAAAGCAATTACAATGTTAGGTATTAAAACCAAATGTTTATAACCATTCTCATTTTTAAGATGTTATTCTCATTTCTCAGATTTTAGTAAAATAGATGACTTGATGTTCTCCAAAATTCTTTCTGAATACAAAAAAATTGTCATGTGAGGACTACTTTTTCCTTCTAATTGTCATAAATTAGTATATCATCTTAAACATTATCTGATTTCTTGTTGTTTGTATATTATTATATAAGCAATATACTCAACATAAGAAATCTTGTAGTAATTTTATTTTTTTCTTAGTATAACCAAAGATTTAAGAGCACAAAACTAAAATATAGAAATAATATCTTTAAAGCAGATGTAGGTATGCTATGATCTCAACAACTGGAAGGTGAAGGCAGGAGAATCAGGGTTTCTTTTTTTTTTTAAATTTTTCTTTTTGTTTTTGAGACAGGGTTTCTCTACAGAGACTGTCCTGAAGTTAGCTCTTGTAGACCAGGCTGGCCTCAAACTCACAGAGATCTGCCTACCTCTGCCTCCTAAGTGCTGGAACTAAAGGTGTGTGCCACCACCACATAGGAGAATCAGGATTTCTGATTCTGTAACCAGCCTGGGTTACATAATGCCTTGTCTCAAACAAACATCAGAAAAATTCCAGGAACAATATATCACAGCTTTAGCTGAGGCACTTATTTTCTAGTATTATCCTAATGTGTCAAAAAAATCCACTAAGAAAGGTTCTTATAATTATGCTGTATTGTTTTTCTCAGTCATGGGTATAGGCTTTGGTGTTCATTTAAACTGTTAAACTAGAATTCATATTTCTAATAAGGTACTAAAATTCACTTGGGGAAGACCGTTGGATGTTTGTTGATAGAGGATGAAATTCTCTCTTAAACACCAAGTTACCCGGAATGTAGTGGAGTCCGCTAGGGCAGGGCCTCTTGGGACAGAGCAGCACCAAGTTACCCAGAATGTCTAATTAGACTCCAAGAAGACATCTGCCAAGGTCAGCAGCGATGGCAACGCTAGTCAGGACAGGCAGCCAAGATCAGCAATGAAGAGATGGAGAGACGGGAACTTCAGTCACATCTACCTGTGTGGTCAGCACACGAACCGAACCGTGCATGTCACCTCCAAGGATGAGCCAAGGGATAGTTAAAGATCATGGGATCCCCCAATTGGCTCAGCTCATGATAGCTCACAAAGCTAAGGAATATCTTTCTTACCTCAGCCTTTGTCTAATTTTTACCATGGACCTGTAAGAACCAAGACTGGGTAGTTCAGTGGTTTTTCCTCTCTTGGAAACTCCTCCCTCTCTTGGGAGTGACTCTTTCTTTCTGTAATTCTATTTAATAAGTAGACTTGTGTTTTTAACTGTGCCAGGGATGTGTGTGTCTTTAACCTTCATTGGCATGAGACAACAAGATCCAGAGTCACCACCCAAGGTCAACCTCTGATGACTGGGAGATTCTGGTACTCTATGTCCTGGATTCAAGTACAACTGGGCCAAGAAAGGTCTCTTCAAACTCAGAACTCTCGTGTCATTGTAAGCTTCAGGGTTTTTGTAAATTATCTTTATTTCTTTGTTATTTCTTAGAATGCTTTATGGCAATGAAGTCATTCATAGCTTGCAGAAGTTTTTCTTGTTTATGAATGAAGATTTTTGTCACTTGGTTAGCTTAGGGTTTAGCATGTTGATCTTTAAATGATAAAAGCTTGAACATCACTGACTTAGGTCGTTATAGAACAGAGAGTATTTTATTGACAGGATCAAGGAATTGTGAAGTTTTGTTTTGTTTTTGTTTTATTTGAGGCAGGATGTCATGGTGTAACCCTGTCTGACCTTGAATTTATCATTCTCTTTCTTGGCTTCCTCAGTGTTAGTACTACAGGTGTATGCCATTGTACTAATTAGGGTTCTTCAGAGGTTCAGAACCGTGTGTGTGTGTGTGTGTGTGTGTGTGTGTGTGTGCGTGTGTGCGTGTGTTTCATTAAATCAGCTTACTTTGAACAGTAACACTAACAGAATGGAATCACATCTGAGAAGAATCACATCTGAGAGCCTGAGAACACAGTAGTTGTTTGGTCCTTGAGGCCGGGTGCCTCAGCAGTTGGAGTAGTTCCACTGCCAGTGATGAACACTGGCAAAGACCAACAACCTGGTGGTTGCTCAGTGTATGGGCTTAGGTGCCTCAATCCCCAAGGAATCATCATCAGCAGCAGCAGCAGCAGCAGCAGCAGCAGGATAAATTAACTTGGTGGTAAGAGAGAAGGCTAATGAGCAGGAGCAAATAATCTTCCTTCTGCCCTGCTTCTCTTTATCTGGGCTGCTCCCAGAAAGACAGGTCTCCCCATAGGCACTAAGGATATTAAGACAGTTCCATGATTGAGGTTTCCTACTCAGCTAATTATAACTAATGGCAAATTCGATCAAGACCGACCACCACAGCCGCCACAGAAGGAGACTGTAATTCCCAGAATGAACATGCGCTCTGTCTTGGTTTGATTTGTTCTACCATGCCAATTAGAGTGATGGTCCAGATGTGTTGATTTCTGTGGAATATTGTAGTTTTTACGGCTCGCGTTACTTTTTGAACTTACTGCTACTTGGGCTCACAAGGACTGAATATAGTTAATGATAATGCCATATGAGTTTCGAAAGCATGGAAGAATTTACTTTTCGATCGCTTTTCCACATCATTGGCTATGGCCTGCTTTCTGATAACTAAAATGGTTTTGTTGGTGTCCTTGTTGTTTTCTGGGGTTCACCCTTTCTTTACAGTTAACCCTACAATTCCATCATTTCTACTTATTCAATTGGAGTGTAGGTCTATTCCATAACTCAAACCTCTTCTTCAGAAATAATACACATCTTAAAATATTGTGAACCCAAACAGCCCTACTATTGATTCTTTTCTCTTTGTCCCAAACACTTACATATTTGTAAACCTTTCCATGGTAATATATTTGCACAGCTTCTTCTCCCAAATTACAATTCTTTCCTCAGGTTTATGAAAACATTGTGAAAACCATCTTTTACAATTTAAGTTGCAACTACTCTTTCTACACTTATACTTGTTAGGTAATAATTTAGTTAGAACAGAAGGATTAAATGGGTGGGAGCAAGATAGAAAAGGACATACAGGAAGAGGCAACGAACACTAAGGGCCTTTGGAAGAGCCATATGGAAACCTACTTCTGTAGAATCTTCCTAAAGCACAAACATGTATAAAAGGGAGTTTAGATGGTATCACATACTACATGCAATACTACAGTTATACAAATACTAGCAAATCAAGATCTCAGTACCAGGAATGAATTATATCTTTTTGACTTGTTGTCCCAGTGACCTCTCAAACATTGAAAATTGGTGCCCGATGCTAATTGTTACCTTCCACCACTTGCTTGAAAGGTGTTTTTGCTGGAGAAGCCATACTTATGGCATAGAACATGGAGAAATCCAGCTGCTCTTACTGAAGGCTTCATTCCTACTAGCTAGGTGTTATTAGTACTAA
This sequence comes from Microtus pennsylvanicus, assembly GCF_037038515.1. NCBI lineage: Eukaryota > Metazoa > Chordata > Mammalia > Rodentia > Cricetidae > Microtus > Microtus pennsylvanicus. The sequence continues at coordinate 45,671,143 of NC_134594.1, read as the reverse complement.
AGATTATATACACTACTGAAGAGAGCACCACTCACCAATCTCACCCAGCTATAAACCTGTGAGCTCCAACAACCATCTCCCTGCAACTGGTGCATGAAAGAATGTTCCAGAAGTAACCAACCTCTCTCCCCTCTCTCTCTCTCTATGTATGTATGTATGTATCTACCTATCATCTATATATCTATAATCTATCTATCTATCTATCTATCTACCTATCTATCATCTATCTATCTATCTATCTATCTATCTATCTATCTATCTATCATCTATCTATCGCCTGTCCTATGTATCCATGTTGATAGATCTGCTAGGCAGTTTTTAGTTAATTTTTAGCTTCCCAAGCTTTGCTTGTATCTCTGTAGATTGTCTCTCATATCTTTATGTAAAAGACAAAAAATTTTACTCAATAACTCTCACTCACTGGTTCTAAAATGGGCCACCTCTTTGCATCAGCTGTTGGTGTTTCTTTGTTCTCTCACTTCAAGCTTCATGTGCTCCTGGCATCTTTTCCGGGATAGTCTGCCTTTGTCTCTACCAGAGAGTTTGGACATTGTGAAGTCTACAAATATTGCCCCGTGAGTTCTGGTTCCAAGAGTGACTTTTCAAACCTTTCATTTTTCTTTCTTTTCACTAATCTATTCCATGGCAAATCGACACACAGCTCTTTGGAGCTATGTGAGTTAGTTCTGGTTTTCCTCTTCATAGATGGGTAGCTTAGGTTGAAAGATCATTGCTAGCCTGGGCTCAATACCGTTCCCTCACATTTTGTGAGGCTTGGAACTTAAGCGTTGGTTTACCATGTCAGGAAATGGCTTTAGTGGTAAAAGCTTCACTGCTTTGGCTTCGTGATGCATTATTACCCAAATGCAGGCTGGAGAGATGGCTTAATAAGTAGAGTTTCTTTACAAGCAGTAAGACCTGACCTTGAATTCAGAGCATGCTTGTGTAAAGCCAGACATGACAACATGTGTCTATGACCAGATCGCTGGAAGCATAGAGAAAGGAGGGTCTCAGGGGCATGATGTCTGTCCAGTCTAGTGAAACAGTACGCTCAGAGTCAGTCTGCAATAAACAGAAGGAAATGGTGAAGAGCCAGAGCAGAAGGTACTCATCATCAACCTTCCGCTTTCACCCCCAGGTATGGCTAACTTCTAAAATACAGAGACAATTACTGCAAGAGAGACGTAACCATGAGCAGAAAGAGCTCTGAGTCTCCAGGAGAAGCCTTGCTTATGGAGATCCACAAGAGTGTCCTCACAGTGTAAGAGCAATAGACATTGCTAGTTCTCTCAGAGATCCACACATGGACAGATCATTCTCTCATACTATCCATTAAACTTCCTAACTTGACAGGATTTGGACATTTACAGCATTTCAGTCTTTAGACAGGAGATAGTTCTGTGGATTTCTAAGATTTTTGGACTTCTCTTTGTATGATGTGATAGTTGATCCAAAGAAGTATCACCGAGAGGACTTTGGGCATCCTAGGTCTGTGGAGTTTTCCGCGTAGTCTATGGCTCCATATTGTGTAGGCTTAATGATGAATTGGGTATGCATTTGCATTGTTCTTCTTCAAATGCGTGCGTTTCTGGTGTGATTGATGCAAACTCAGGGTGCCACTGTGTTGTGAGGCATTTTATCAGTTATCATACCAACAGCATGATTGATTTTACTTCAAAGAGACCTATAAATTTTCAGGACCACATAAAGAATCAATCCACCTTGAATAGCGAGAAACCGTGCCTTTAGAATTAAGCATTTTCTTTCAGCTTGTAATTAATAACAGTCTAGTGTCAAATAAGCAGTGTGTCAGACAATATGCTAGGACCATTAATCACCACAGCTGTGCGTAATCATCTGTGATAGGCACCAGTGGCAAATGGGTGTGCTGTCCAGACCTGGCCCCAGAAAATGTTCACCCCCCGATTATGCCTTTTCTGCCTTGCCTTCAACAGATCCCCAAACCCATCTTTCATCACAGCCGTTTTGGTTGTCTTTCCTGCCATGACACATTGTCTTTAGCCTACAGACTGTGAAGGAGTTTTCATGAACACCATCCAAAGGCCTCCCACCTCAGTCTTACTCAGAGCTGTTCCAGTCCTCACTACGATCAGAAGCCCTATAACTCCCTCGGAACTGCACCTCGCTTTCCAATCTTACCCTCTCTGCAGCTATAGTCTGCCGTAATAACTTCATCATCCCTCCATCTGCTGTTGGAATCCACCAACTGCTTTCTCTTGTCATTGGAGAGAGAGTCAAAATGGGCTCTATGACCTGGCTGCTGTCAAGTCTATCAACATCTTCTCAATCCTGCAGCCATTCAACAAGGGGCCATTTTTACCTTGGCTCATATTTCAGGCACCATTGGTACCTTCACCTCTCTGGCCCCCCTCGTATCGTATCACCAGTGTCGTTTTTATCTTGATATTGATCTCCTGGGACGTAAATGTAGGCAAAGTGACTCCTGCGCCAAGGAGTGAATAGTGATTGATTTACTGGATATTAAGCATCTTGAGGAGAGTGAAAAGGGGGAAGAAAACCTCTTCTGTATCACATATGACCAAGCAGTTGGCTCATCTGACTTCTCATTGCTTGCCATGTGGTAAAATAAGTCACTGATGGTTTAAGCTCCGTTTAGTCATTTTTGTTTTCTGTTACTCATAGCTCAAAGTTTTTTGAATCATTGAACTCCTCAATCCCTGGAATCTAGAATTGCTTTCCCTTTGGAATTTTAATAAGCTCCATACCTTCCTTAACATCTCCCTTTACACACCAGATAGGTCCTTTTCTAGAAGTTTCTGCTCATGTCTGTCTCTCCCTTGTCTAACTTCTGGCAGGATGTATTCACTGAACTACTGATATTCCCATAGTACTCTATGTCGTATTTCTTTTGCTCTCCCGTTTACGTTTTTTTCCCCTTACTTTTGTATTCAGAACTTCTCAACATCTCAATTCAACCAGAATGGAAATACCTCCTGTATTAGTCTGGGTTCTCTAGAGCAGTGGTTCTCAACCTGTGGGTACCAACACTTTGGACAAGCCTCTATCTCCAAAATATTTACATTATGATTAATAACAGTAAGAAAGTAACAGTTACAAAGCAACAAATAATTTTATGGTTGGGGGTCACTACCATGAAATAGAATGAAAGGGGCTGCAGCATCAGAAAGGTTGAGATTGACCGCTCCAGAATAACAGGATTTATTAAATCAATCTCTCTCTCTCTGACATAAGAATGACTTACAGTCCAGCTAACCCAGCAATACCTAGCTGTGAATAAAAATCCCAGTAATCCAGTAGTTCCTCAACCCACAAGGCTGGTCTTCAGTGTAAGCTGGAATCCCAAAGAAGTAGACTTCAGTGATGGTGAAAGAATGGGCATGCTAGTAAGGCAAACACGGTCAGGTAAAGAGAAAAAGCTTCCTTCTTCCATGCCCTTATACAGGCTTCCTGCAGAAGGCATGACCCAGACTAAAGCTGTGCTTTCTTGCCTCAAATCCGAATTAAAGATGTGTGTCTCCCTACCTCAAAGGCCCACACTGGAAGTAGATTCACCTAAGTGAGATCTCCCACAGGTGTGTCCTCCATTCCTGGATTGCAGTTCATTCTAGATGTTGTCAAGTTGACAATGGTGAATTGCCACTTTACCTCCAGTACAGGAACCACAGCTTGTTGGTGCAGGAGAATTGTCTGTATTCTGTCAATCATGTTTGAAATAAACTCTGATTGGCCATGCAGGAAGGATAGGTGGGTCAACCAGATAGGAAGTAGAGGCAGGGCGGTGAGAACAGGAGTATTCTGGGAAGAAAGAAGCTCCCTCCCAGTCCTGCCCAGATCACCCAAGAAGCGGGATGTGACCTGCCCTGCTGAAAAAGGTACTGAGCCATGTGGCTAACATAGATAAGAATAATGGGTTGATGTAAGTTATAAGAGTTAGCAAGAAGCCTGAACTAATGGGCCAATCAGTTTATATCTAATGTAGACTTCTGTGTGATACTTTGGGGGCTAAACAGCTTTGGGAACTGGGCAGGACAGAAAAGCCCTCATGTTACAGCTTGTGACTTCATTTCTCCTAGCCAGCATAGCATCCTGTGCACACCAGAGCCTTGAAAACTAAGTGCACAGAATAATAAACAAATACTCATATATAGTGTTTACCCTCCCATAGAATGCTGTGCAGCAGGAAGATAGACAAGCAATTCTGTCAGTCACTTGTCACACTGGGAATGAAAACTGATGTGCCTTGGAATGTTTGCAGTTGTCAGAGCCTAGATCTCTGGCTACTAACTGTATTAGATTCAAATCCTATTACTCTGACCACTTATGGATTATTCAAAAGTTACTCTCTTTACCAAAAACTTCCTCATCTGGAAAGGAGTCTGCTCTAACTTTCTTACTTTTGTTTCATAAAATGCTGACACTCACAGGTATATAAGTCTACATGGTCATCTTTATTCGTGTTGTATAATGAGACAGCCATCTGTCCATTATCTACCTGTTACATGTCTTTCTCAGATTTTCATCTTATAAAACCTATATCAAAACCTATTCTAATGACTACGCAAGGTGATCACATGATTTCCTGATTACAACCCAAGGCCAGTTGTGCTGCAAGGGCCACGGCCTGCACAACAGTAAGGAGCCATACTCCCCTCCCCACTTGACCTCGGGTAGCTGCTGTTGGAGTGCAAGGTCATCCTGGGGTGGGGCAGGTAGAACAGCAGCTGCTGTGTGAGAGGTACAGCTTGCAGCTTCGTCAGGAAGTTTTCCCCATTCCCCTGCCCTGAACTGCTAAACTCCAGTGCCAAATTGCATATGAGATCCAGCGCCGCACATTCCTTGAATCATATTCGTAACAAAGATGTGATGCTTCTCATCAAAGTCCCTCTCTCTCTCAATAAAAACCCTTCATGTACTAAATGACATTTATACTGACACATCACTTTCCATTGCCTAGTGATTGAAAAGCATGAAGCAATTAGAACAATGTAAAATTATAGAACGTGATTTTCTTAATAATATATATTAATATTCAGCCTTTGAGCCTTCCACGAGGACAAATGGTTTCTCTACAGAGCACATTCTTCTGAACAGCAGAATTCATTTTCCTGATCAGAAGCTCCCAGTGTCTTCTAAGTACTTCAAAAATTTTGGCTTGAGATGCAAACGCTGTCAGAAAGTGGCTAGGATCTCATTTACGCCGCCTCACGAGTGAACATGGCCTATCTCCACCCGAAAAACTGCACGCTTGGGTTTGGTCCATGCTACGGAGCCTCTGAAGGGAAGCTGGGTGATTAAGGAGTCATGGCTTTTGCTATGACGTTGCTATTCCTCAGGGGCTGTGCTGGGTCTTGGGAAAGCAGAATGTGGGCTGGCTACTGGGAGAAGCAGGTTGTTAGGAGTGGTTCTGGTTTCCAGGGCTCAATTTCTGGCTCCTTTTCCTGTTATATTTTCTCTTCCACACCTTCCACCTTCCCTTCTGCTATCTTGCTGTGAAGGTTTCATGGAAGCTCAGCCAATCCTGGTGCCATGCTTGGCCTTGCAGAGCTGTGAGCCAAAGCAAACCTGACTTCTTTTCTGATTACCCAGACACAGGTATCGCCGTTCTCATTCAAACCACCACATCTACTTCCCCCACTATGCGGAGGGAAACTGACTAAGGCAAGAGTATTTTCCTTTGTTCTTTCCATATTCCTGGGCATGACTACCTATTGTCTATTTTGGTGAAATGTCACTCGAACCTCCTAGTTTTGTATCACCTCTCATTTTCCTTAAAATTGACTCACCTTATTAGTGTGTCTTGCTAGATAACTAACCAAAGCGGACCCATGAATGTTCTCAAACGATGGCGTCTCTGAAAGCAGGTCAGCCTTACTAGCTTCAGTTCCTTTGCTCCTTTAACTCAAATTCTTACAACATTGCTGTGAAATTGTATTGTCCCAGGTGCACATAGGGAGACGCCATCATAGCACAAGGAAGAAATGTGTCTGGCGGCGAGAAAATAGAGCAGCTGGGAAGAGAGTCGGTGTGTCTGACCCCGAAGCTTCTCTTCACAATGCTAATTCTGAGGTAGAATTCTTGAATCACTCCTTTATCCTCAGATAAATCCAGCCTGTCTCATTATCTTTTCACACTTACTCTTCATCAGAGCCGCCAGTGACATTGTCAATGTGGCTCACATCCCTGCTATTTACTTACACAATGCAGGACCTAGTTAGCAGAAGATAGGGATGAAGCAACTGGATTCTTCCGGTGACTTCTAAAGTATGTCTAAGGAGGCCATGTGTTCCTACGCCCTTATCTGAAGTAGATTTTTAAGTACTTTAAATTTTGACAGTTTTTCTTTTTGTCTTTAAAACTTAATAAGAACCAAATACTTGACACATGTGTTACTATGTAATAAATTATGTGCCAACAATGGATTTATTCGTTTATTTGTTTTGTTTGCTTTTGGGGGTTCTAGAGATCAAAAGCTAGGGTCTCACATGCTAGGCAGGGGCTCTACCGTGAAACGATGTATACTCTTAATTCCCAAACAATTATTTTAGACAACAGTTTCTCATTAGTCCATCCTGCAATCCTTTCATCAGAAATTCAAACAGGGCACAGGCAGAGTGGTTCACTTCTTCCACCCCCGGAGCCTGGCATCTCCATCTCTTCTCTGAGAGGAGACCCCAGACAGCTGCTAGCTCTCTCCTGATTTCAGCTGCGTTGGTCTGGCCTTAGATTTACTTTGTAGCAAAGGATGACCTTGAACTTCTGATCCTCTTGATTCTCACTCTCCAGTTCTGAGATTACAGGCCTGTGTCTTCATCCTGGGTCTGTATAGCGCTGGAACACAGCCTGGAGATTCAGGGCCACTACCAACTGATCTGTATCTGAGCTCTTCGTTATGGTTCTCATGTTTATGTGTCAATATCTTCATCCTCATTTGTCTCCTCACTTCCCCAAACCATAACCCTCCACCTCCTTCTGCCAGGCACCCCAATATCATTTTCCTCATCTTCTTTTTTATCATGTGTATCTATTCAGTCCCTCTTCTTTGCTCCTTTAAGCAGTTTCTCTTCTTTCTCATAATCCCCTTTCTATGTTCCTGACCTATACACATACATATATAATCTAACACATAGGATTTTAACTCTACAACCTAGATTCCACACATGAGAGGAGAACATACAGGCTTTTTCTTTCTGAGTTTGGATGGCTGCTTTTAACGTCATTTCCCGCTCCGCCAATTTTCCTGCCGATGCCATGTTTTACTGCTTGTTTCCGGCTGCATTGGATCCTGTTGTGTCTACGCCAGGCGTGTGTCGGTAACGGAGTTGTGGCCCTAGGGGACTTCATGAGATGCGAAAACCTGCTTCTCTTTTTATCTTTGCTGTCCTGAGTTGTGACATGGTTTTGACATCCGTGTGTCCCTGAGCTTTCTTCCTGGAGCTTTCCCTGTGTCAGTTTGATCATGATGTACTTGTGTAAGGGAATCTGTTTTGTTCTATTTTGTCTTTGATAATTTTCTGCTTGGCATTTTCTGGAGTTTGGAGACTTGTTCTTTGATGTGGGCCCTTAATCTTAGAAAAAGTAAAATGTTAGCTCTTGCTTTTATGCTATTGTAAAGTGATTTTTTTTCCTGCAAAGAGCTCTTTTTTTTCCAGGTCTAACTATGTGTGTATGGTACCTGATTGTGCCCCAATGCATATTGATCAATTTCAGGTTAGGTTCATTGCTTTCAGGTAGATTAATTTCTACTGGCCTATCTTCAAATTCACCAATTTCTTCTTTGGAAGTGTTGAATTTACTCATGGGCATTTGTGAGTCCTCATTATTTTATTCATTTATTTGTGAGTATTCTATGTTTTCAGAAAGATTTATTTTATGTACATGTGTTGCCTGTATGCATGCAAGTGCACCATGTGTGTGCAGAACCGACAGAGGCCAGAAGGGGGCGTTGGATCCCATCTACAGGAGCGGTAGTTATGGATGGTTATGAATCTCCATGTGGGTGCTGGGAACTGAACCTGGGTCCTCTTCGAGATCAACAAGCACTCTTATCCACTAAGGTATGTCTCTAACCCATGCCCTATCCCTCCTTCACATTTTTTCCCGACAATTTTCACTTGGTCACCTCTTATTGTTTTGTTCATCTTTGGTGAAATTACCGAATTGATCTCACCTGTTGATCTCTGTGTCCACTAGAATCATGTACTACATGGACAATAGCTATTTGTAAATCGAGTAAGTATGCCAAATCTGATTGATTTTGATAGTCGTTTTGCTTCCTGGCTGTTGCTTATTCATCCTGGCTGCCTAGAACTGAAATAATCACACAGAAACTTTATTAATTAAATCACTGCTTGGCTCATTAACTCTATCTTCTTATTGCCTAACTCTTACATCTTAATTTAACCCATTTCTATTAGTCTACATATCACCACAAGGTCGTGACCTGCCAGCTAGGTTTCAGCTCCTCTATCTCTGGCTCCAGGGCATCTCCCTGACTCCGCCCTTCTTTCTCCCAGCATTCAGTCCAGACCTTGCCGCCTATATAAGTTCTACCCTATCAACAGGTCAAGGCAGTTTCTTTATTCATTAATGGTAATCACAGCACACAGAGGGGACTCCCACATCACCTGGGTGGTGTATATAATTTGTTTTGGAAATGGTATACCTCTCTGGCTACTAGGCCCTTACATATGTGTAAAATTTGAACAAAAAATTTATGTCTATGATTGCATATAATGTCCCTTTGAATTCTTATAGTGATATATTTAGAAAAGGGATTGACTTCCCACCATATCTATGTTTCTGTTCCCTAGCCTTAGGTGTTTCCTTTGAAATTATGCTGCAAAGAATATCATTGTGAATACAATTATTATCTATTGTTTGTTGGTTGGTTATATTATTTTTTCCTGGGACTATATAAGCAAATATCTGTTTCTTTTAGCTAGGCCATTGAAGACAGACCAAAGCAATAATTCCATTGAGATTATCTTGATGATCCAGTGAGTTTATTGGACTGTGAGCAAAAGGGGCAAAGGGTCCCTACTCTGACCCTCACAATGAGGGATGACATCATAAAAGCTGTGTCACAGAATTCTGCCTGCAGTTAGCACCCCACCTCCTGCCAACTCCAGTACCTCATATCTGAAGCTCGGTGGCTGGAGGATCCCAGGTGAGAGACCCCTAGTACTGACTTCCTTCAAATAGGGAATGTAAATAGCCCTGTTGCCATGGCCACAGAATCCACACCACTGAACTGTTCTGCTTATGTCGACGTCATGAGCAAGGGACCAAACATTCCTTAGGTCCTCATAACAACCTGTACTCCATGATGGCCAACAGCCTCGTGATGCCCAGGGGAAATCCCTTTTCCCCAACATCATGTTGGTGGAGAGTTGGGATGATGTGGTTTAGCCTAGACATCACATTTCCGGTTGCCAGATGAGGCCTCCCGGTTCTTCTGCTCCTTTCCTGGCAGTTTGATCCCACCACATTCTCCTGTTCCTCCCTCAGGATCCAGTTCTCTTCCCTCATCGGCCCTTCCAAGGATGAAGGTGTTTGTGCCACTTTCTAACTGTAACTTCAGAGAAATAAGACTCGGGTGGTACCTGCCCCCTGGCCTTCCTCCAGGGGCACTGCTCTCCTATTCTTAATAAGACCCGGGTGGTACCTGCCCCCTGGCCTTCCTTCCTCCAGGGGCACTGCTCTCCTATTCTTAATAAGACTCTGGTGGTACCTGCCCCCTGGCCTTCCTCCAGGGGCACTGCTCTCCTATTCTTAATAAGACTCTGGTGGTACCTGCCCCCTGGCCTTCCTCCAGGGGCACTGCTCTCCTATTCTTAATAAGACTCGGGTGGTACCTGCCCCCTGGCCTTCCTCCAGGGGCACTGCTCTCCTATTCTTAATAAGACCCGGGTGGTACCTGCCCCCTGGCCTTCCTCCAGCTTCCTCCAGGGGCATTGCTCTCCTATTCTCCCCTTTCGATTTGAATCAGCACTTTCTTCTCGCTCTGGGGTCCTTTGCTTTGAGAACCTGGGGGCTGTAATATTTCTGCAGCTCTCAAGAATTCTGAATTGTCCTGACAACCAACCCTGAACCTTCTTTATAGTCTCAACTTAAGTGGGCTGGCTGCTGCTTGCTGGGGTATTTTCTGAGGGAGAGGTCAGTGCTGTCTCTTCTCGCAGGCACTCACTTCTCATCTCTTCTGCTCTGCAGCCTCGGTTCCCTGATGGTAAGAAGACTCATCAGTTTGAACATGTTCCAACACCTTTTTTGTTCTAGTAGTGGGAGGGATGTTCTTTCCTGCTCTCTACAGTCTGGTTAGAACTCAAGAAATCTTTGGTGAGATATTTTTCTTTCTTCTTATGATAATGTCTTCAAATTTTGGTGTAACTGCTTTTGTTCACAGATATCTCAGCTTGGACTAGCTCTGTTGCTAGTGCTGTAGAGATGCGGGGTGTTAATTTCCTCAGTGTGTGCCGCTATCTCGGTAGAGACCTCCAATTGTCGCGCACCGCGCCCCCATGTCTGCGCTCTGTGCGCTTGCACCCAGTTCGCGAGCTTCGGGCAAGGGGGCTGGAGGTTAAAATACACAGACACACACAGACACAGAGACAGCGACACGGGTCATCCTTGAATTCCCCAAGAATGCCACCTTTATTGTGTTCAGGGGCAGATTATATAGAGATAGCCACGCCCCAGCCAAACCCACCAGAAACCACTCTCCTGCCATCAGGAACTCCTGAAGGTCTCGTGCTCAGAGCAGCTGTAGGCACTCAGATCAGGGGATTACAAGAAATTCAGGATCTGGGGTCTCACTGCTCTCAACAAGTGTGGACTGATGCAGCCCTAAAAGTAGTGGAGTGGCGTGCACATAGTGGCCAGGGAATGCATGTCGTCTTAGATTTGCTGGGCTGCTGCCATAAAACATTATGAGCTGGTGCCTTATACCTGGTGAATACTGCTGTATCACAGTCCTGCGGACTGGAAATCAGAGACAAAAGATTTTTAAATAAACCTATAAACTGAAAAAAAAATAGAAGCTGTCACCAAAAACCTCCCTACCCCCAAAAGCCCAGGGCCAGATGGTTTTAGCGCAGAATTCTACCATAACTTCCAAGAAGAGCTGATACCTATACTCCTCAAAGTGTTCCACATAATAGAAACAGAAGGAACATCGCCAAACTCTTTTTATGAGGCTACAGTTACCCTGATACCAAAACCACACGAAGACCCAAACAAGAAAGAGAATAACAGACCATTCTCAATCATGAACATGGATACAAAAATACTCAATAAAATACTGGCAAACCGAATGCAAAAACACATCAAAAAAAAAATCATCCGCCATGATCAAGTCGGTTTCATCCCAGAGATGCAGGGCTGGTTCAACATAGCTAAAATCTATCAATGTAATCCACATATAAGTAAACTGGAAGAAAAAAAAACATATTATCATTTCACTAGATGGTGAAAAAGCATTCGACGAAATCCAACACCCCTTCATGATAAAGGCCTTGGAGAGATCAGAGATGCAAGGAACATATCTAAATACAATAGAAACAATATCTAAATACAATAGAAACAATATCTAAATACAATAGAAACAATATCTAAATACAATAGAAACAATATCTAAATACAATAGAAACAATATGCAGCACGCCGACAGCTGTCATCAAATTAAATGGACAGAAACACAAAGTGATTCCAATAAAATCAGGAACAAGACAAGGCTGTCCACTCTCTCCACTTTCTCTTTAGCACAGTTCTCGAAGTGTTGGCAATAGCAATAAGACAACAAAAGGAGATCAAGGGGATTCAAATTGGAAAGGAAGAAGTCAAACTTTTATTATTTGTAGATTGCTTTTTTAAACAACAACTTGTGTGATCTATTGTGACAAAGGGGTTTACATTTTTTATTTTTATTAATTGCATTTTTATTTATTTTACATCCTGACCACAGTTTTCCTTCTCTCTTTTCCTCCTGTTTTCTCCCTCTACCTTCTCTCTGTTCCCCACCTCCCACTGCTGTCTGTTCTGAAAGGGGCAGGCCTCCCATGTGCGTTAACAAAGCACAACATAGAAGGTTGAAATAGGACTAAGCTTCTCCTTTATATTTAAGACAGGCAAAACAACCCTATAGGAAGAGTAGGTTCCCACAAGTCAGCCAAAGGTTTAGAGACAGGCCCCGATTCCACTGCTAGGGGTCCCACAGATAAACCACGCCCCACAACTGTCATGTATGTGTAGAGGTCATAGGTCAGTCCCGTGTGGGCTCCCTCCTGTGAGTGCAGACAGGTTCTGTGAGTTCCTATGAGCTCAGGCTAGTTGTTTCTGTGGATTCCTTTGTGAGGACTTTGGTTAAAGTTCTTTCACATGTTCTCAGCCTGGCATCCATACCTATGCAAAAGTAAGCTTTCTGATTATGGTTTTGTATAGTTGGGTGCGTGTCTGATTGGAGTAGTTAAGTGAATAGAAGTAAGACTATGGGATAGTTTCATTTGAAACCCAGCAAATCACAAGGTAGAATGTCAGCTATGGGGGGAAAATGAGACCACAAGATTTTTCTTTTTGGTCTTATTTGTGTGTGTAATTGTTTTGTTTTGTTTGTAGACAGGAAAAAAAAAAAACCCAAAACAAACAGCCAACTTTGCATAGTAATGAGAATGATAGGGAGGAGGGAAGTGCACACAGGGAAGGCCTAGCTGGAGGTGGCCTGTGTAGTAACCACGGTAACAGCAGGATGATGGAGCACGTGGGCGCAGGTGAAGGGGATGAGTAGGCAGGTGTAGTTTGAGGAGTTCAGACTTTTTGCTGATTCCTTCCATTTGCATTGTGACTCAGCACCGAGGTCTTCAGCTGGAAGTAAAGGCGGGGAGGTGGTTACTAAGGGTTAGACATTTTTAAACATGACATAAACATCCAAAATGAAGGAAAATAAAGAGACCAGGGATTGCTTTGTGGGATCACAGACTAGTAGTCACGAAGCCCATGTCCAGTTAAACTTTAGTCCTGTAATGTTAACTCGTGTATCTCTCTCAAGTACACCCGGAGCGATTCATTTCCACTCCTACCCCAGCTCAGCTGCAGACTCGGCTTCCTGATAGAGTCCTGTTCTTCTGCTCTTGGTGATCTCCAATCCGTCGAAGGACAATGGTTGGAAAATTACCATGTGGGAAATTCTCTGAGTTCCATCATTTAAAAAATGTTCTTAATCATCACACACGTTCTAAAAAGAACCGTTGCTTGATTTTTAAGACGAAGAAACCCGACTTGTCTGTCTTAACGTCTCCGTTTGCACAGTTGATAGGTAAGCCGGAGAAGTTTGACTCAAAAGCACACAACGGTCGTGTCTCGGAAGGGCTGAGCATGTATGCCCTAGCCTGCTTTTCCCACTTCAGCTCACATAGATACACCTCCTCATTTTTAAAAAATACTTTAACTTGCATAATGTACCCAATTCATTCAAAATAATTTGCTTTATAGCTACATGTTCTGAGACTGTAATATTTTCAAAAGAATTATATCCCTCTTGGCAAAAATAGCATTTTAAATGTATGTGTAATAGGATACATATATTTATTTTTATGATGAATAATTTGCCCTATAAATTAAATAAAATCCAGAAAGCCATTATGTCAGTGGATTTTATTCATTATCTCAGCATAAAACAAAAAAAGCAGAAAAGTATTTTATGTTTTGGATAAATATTAACAATGCTAAAATTTGAAGGTACGTAATTTTATAGAAAATCTATGTTTCCTCTTCCACATACTTTCATATTACTGATTCATTACAAACTATTGAGGTTTTTTTTCAACCCTCCATCTGCCTATTAGCTAAAACAAGAGAATATTAACACAGATTTATTTTGCCTAAAGGGATGGAATCCAACCCATCTGATTTACTTATTAATGTGTTTTGAAGCCAAGGTGTAACTAAATTCCAGGCCCCAGAGCATGCAACCAGGAGTGTGTCCTCTTGTTGCAGAGGCCCTGGTCGCGGGGGACTGGAACCACCACTCACCCCTCTAACACCAGCAGTCAGAAATTGTGTGATCCACACTGCTTTCAGCTCTCACCTTTATTGCCTTATTTTTTAGTAAAGTGACCTATTTTTTAGCTGGGTGACATTCCAGAGCTAAACAGCCCAGGGATTGCAAGACATTTAAAAGTCACTATTGGGAGCAGCAGTAAGTAACCACTTGACAATCCTGGGTTTGCTTTAGATCCACTTAGGGGTTCTGGAAGTCACATGGGTATTGAATTAGCCCTAATGGTGGGTCTTGGCTGAGGAGCCTCAGCTCCTATTTCCCAAGTGGTTAATTTTGTTCTTACACGGTCATTTCATGAATGCCGATTGCCTGATTTCCTACTCACAAGGGGCTCGCTGAGTGGTGAGTCTTCCTCTCTGCTCTCCAACATTACTCATAAATTTATGAGGTTTTCTTGGCAGGCCATGGCTTCAGATTTGAAAGGGAGGCACCATGGTTCCTATTAAGTGCAGCATTTCCAGAAAACCTGTGAGACATGTTCTGGGCAAGATTTTGGATGCCCTGTGCCAGACTGATCACAAGTCACAGCCTTGGGTTCTTGGTGCCAAGGCAAAATATTTTTCTTCAAAATGGAAGCCTCCAATAACTTTTAATAGCCTTACTAATCAACATGATTTGTGCGATTTGAAAGCAAGTGTCGAGATTTCCCTACTGCTTAATCCACTTTAGTTCTGAGGGACCCACTGGGTTGAGTGATGGCTCATTGTGCTCCTCTACATCCTCTCTGTTGGCTGTCACACTTGCTGGTACAGATGTCCTAACCTCCAGAAGACCCAAAGCAATCAACACAAGTTCTTTATATTCAAAACAGGTGTTTCTGAAAACCCTCTCGTGATGCAGCCAGCGCTCTTCAATCCTTCCTAATTGACTCCCACAGGAAGGAGGCAGCTTCACTGGCTCAGGGCACTCTCTATACAAAGCTGCTGATGTGGAGAGAGGAGAGAGAAAAGGGAGGAAGGGGGAAAGAAGGCAGGGAAGAGTGTGTGTGCTGTGTTTGTTTGCTTGTTTCTTGTGGTGCCAAGAATAACCTGAGCTCGTACCTGAGTTGTTTCCCAGGTCCACCTGGTGGAACCAAGACAACCGACTCATGCAAGCCATTGTCCACTGACCTCCACAAATTATACAGACGCGCACAAGCATACGCACACACACACACTGAATGTTCTGAAAGATTTTGAAGAAATGAAGGAAGAACAAAGAAAGAAAGAAAAATCCATCAAATTGGAGGTTTCTAAATCAATAGATTTGTAATGTACAGCCATGTACACACCACCCTCTGCAGAGATGTTTGTCATCTTTAATTTCTCATGTGTCACCCTTGGCTATCACTGACCATGGTTCTTTGCAACACATGCTAGGCTATCCACAAGCTGTTACTTCCTCCTACACACCAGGTTCCCAGAAGGCACAATTCAAAATAATTTTCAGAAGAACCAGAAACTGCTGCTGAATTCATGAGTAATCATGTCGGATTAGCCCCAGGGACATTGTGTCTTGGTGCAGCCATCCCAGAGAGCATCTCACAGAGTTCGGCTCCGCTGCATGCCTGAGACACCGCGAGTCTCATCCTTCTGAGCCATCTCCTGAAACTTGGAAGAATCTACTAGATGGGAATGAAGTAACATTCTTGGTCTTTGTGTTTTGAAATACTGGCTTTCAACTCACTGTGTTGCTATGTATTCCAGAATGGCGTATACATATACTTTGCATCTGGTTTAATTTTGGTGTGTACGTGTGTGTGTTAATTTATTTTAAAATACATTTTATAAATATAAAATAACAGGCAAAGAATTTGTTTAAAAAATTGAAGTTGGATTTGAACAAAGCCTTTCATTGCTAACATCCGTCCTGCCCTTCACATCACTCCTGGTGCTTATATGTTTAAGACACTGAGATCAGCACGCGGAGCACAACAAAAGGTTAAAATAGAGGAGAAATGTTGCATGTTTCTCTTGTAGGTAGAATCTAGATTTTTTTAAAAAAATATGTCAAAACAAAAGAAAGACTATTTCATGGTATCAAGAGAAACCAGTGAGAAGTGGGAGACAAGAAAGGGTAGCAAGGAACAAATATGGGCAAACAACAATGGAACCAATTCTGTGAATGTTCCAGTTGAGTTAAATCTGCCAGCCGTGGAAAGAAGAATCAAGTGTGGGAATGCCAGCTCATCTGGAGTAACTAATAGTCAAACCCATAGATTTGCACTTGAAACTAAAGCTAAAAGAGGGAAGTTATTAAGAACAGCTACATGTGATCTGCAAGAATAGCTGTGTTCACTCTATCTTTCAGGAGACACACTAGAGAATTTATTCTTTATACCAAGCCGCAAAGGATTTGAGCTGGCTGGGGGAATGTGCAGCTTTCAGTCACTGAAGGAGTCAAGGGTGCTGGGAACTTCCTGTGAAAGGGATGCAAAGGAGGTGTAAAGACTGCACACAAACGCCTGTGACCCTTCGTCCTTCTCAAGTCTGGAGAAGTTAAATAGAACCCATTCAATCGCTTAGTGTTTAAACATTAAGAAAATGAAGCTATATCCAAGAATTTTGAAGCCACTCACGTTTAATCAATAGCAAACTTTCCAGAAGATTAATGATTAATCTGTTAGTTAAACTAGCTGATAAGACTAGACACTACACTTGACCTTAGCCAAGAGACAAGACACTGTTCCTAATCTGTTTACAAACAATAATATGGAAGTTATCCCACGAGAGCCTGGGCAGATGAGCTGGACTGCTGTGTTCTTCTCAGCTTTGCTTCGCTAACATCGCCCCTGGCACTGCTAAGTTAGCTCCGGTGGATAGCAATGAATACTTCTTGGTGAGCTAATGAGTGAATTAATGAACGAACATAAGAATTGATGAGCTAACAAAGGAAAGAATAAAGATTTAAGACTGGAGAGACTTTTGACTCCTAAAATTGTAGAATCAACTGTCAAGGAAAATACCTAAAGATGTCCTTCAAGGTGTCCCAAGAGTTGCTTCACGTCCATGGACACAGAACCTTGAAATCATATCAGACTGTAACGCTTAGGTTTAGTGAGGATGGCTACCTCAGTTTTTTATCATTCCTCCTACCCATGTCCTCCAACCAGTAAATCAACCAACCAATCAACCAACCAAATCAGTCCTCTCGCAGGTGTTGTGTAGAAGCCTCAGGATCTCGGCTGCCTGCTTTTCACTTATCTCAGTTTCTCAGAGCCAGCAGTCATAGTGAAGCCAGTGCCAGCCTGAGCCACCGGCATTTGTTCTTCTGCAGTTGTGGGGGATGGGAAAGCAAGGTCGAGGGGCCAGCATGGTGTGAAGGTAGAGAACCCTGGAAGAAAAGAGCACTCCAAACATGCTCTAGAATTTCATCAAGATTTTGAACCCAAATGTTAATTTAGGTCGTTAACATGATAGCTTAATGGTTAATTAGACTTTGGAGTCAACTTCACTGCTGATTGAACAGAAAATATTCTCCACAGGATGAAATAGAAAACAAAATTTTGACCCAGAGTACTATTTAATTTAGTCCCTTCCGCTTTCCACACGGGAGGGTGCCATTAGCCATTTGTCATTTTTCTGCTGTAGTTCTGGAGTAAACGAGGAAATCGTGTTGGAAGGGTAGGCTTCGGGAAGGACAATTGATAACTTGCAGAAATTTCCCTGGCTGGGCTTCTTTAATGTGGAAACTTTTCCTCTCGCTCTGGAGTTTACGTCTCAGGACGTGAATTGACCCCACGACCCCCTTCCCTTTGACCATTGGTGCATGGCTACAGGAAACACTTTCTGTGAGGTCAGAATGGGCTCTACCCCTGCGGCCCCATTTCCACATGCTTAAGTTATTTGGTTTTTCAGAAGCTTGAGACTATAATACGATTTTCCAAGGTCTTTGTGATCATTCAAGAAAATTGAAATGAAAGAGGAGAGATTGAGTAATTCTATTTCAATTTAAAAAATAAAAACAAAAAGATTCCAATGAAAATAGAAGATAAAATGTAGCAAGTATACAATGTCCCTGGCTAGAAGCCTCCCATCTTGCATCTGTCCAGTGAACGGTTGGAACCTGCCGTGCTTGCTTATAGCTATAGCACGTGGCACTGGTCTTTTGATGCCGTTCACATATGGGCTATGACTGATGTGGACCTATAGAACTCCGGAAAGAAACCAAATAGGCATTTCTCACCCTACTGTCCTTGAATTCCCGTCCTCTTCAATGAAAGGAGCTGAACTAGGAGGGTGATAGCTCAGTCAGCAGAGCCAGAGACCAGGTCCATCCTTACCCAGGGGTTATACATCGCACCAGTTATATATATTTTTGATTATGCCTCCATTTATAAGGGTAAGTTGTTTCTGTCTAAATGACATGCTGTATTAAATTACAGCTTCTAGTCAGTTACTGGTGGTTTAAAACAACATTTTTTTCATTCATAAATGCAGTCTATCGCTTTTATCACTTCATATAATTTTTAGGTTACTTTTTTAATATAAATGTTTATATCATTGGAAGTCATGATTACTTTTTCTCTTCACCTGTAATCTCTCTAAATCATTTAATTTCTGGGCCAGTTTTAAAATGTTATCACTAATAATGCATATTGTTATCTTGTTTCCGATATCAACATGAGTGAGCTTAAGTTTATAAATTTGTTAAAAGAGATTTATTCATTTTATTAAACTTTTGTCAGAGCAGGGACATCCTTATCTATCCCAAGTTTTCTAATTTTAAGCTATTTTGTCTTGGCCTAGCCAATAAAAGAGACACAATCTCACTGGCACAGTAATGGAAACAACAGCATGGATGCTGGCAGGTCTCCGTGAGTGGAGTCAGGGGGACAGCTCTTGGGAGCTCACGAGAACGGCTGCTGACACCTTCAGTCTAAATCATTTGCTAAAAAGACATCTCAGAAGGAGCCAGAAAGTTGTAACTGTTGAGTTTTTGGGAAAGGCCAAGGTCTTGACAAATGAGAAAACTGGGAGGCTATGATGTCTGGCTGTCAAACGTCCCAGAATGGGAATCCCTTCTCCAACCTGCTTTGGCATAGTTGTGCAATAGTACTCTCACTGACAAATGCAAACAAGAGGAAGGAAGTTAACACAGGGAGGTTCTAGAAAGTGAAGTTGCCAGCAGATGCGCTGCACCCCAAAGCAGATCAGAGTGCTGAGTGGCAATGCCGACAGCTGACAGATGGAGCGGTGCAGATCTGGCATGGCTGTGTAGACCTCTTGTCTTTGTACTCACTGCAGTGAGTCACACGGGTGATCTTTCTGATGTGCAATTGACCACAGTGAGCTATTTTTAAATAGACCGAGGGACCCAACTGTCGTGGGGCGGGGAGAGAAGGGAGAGAGAGAGAGAACTATTAATACTATTTAAGTACATTTACTACAAGATTCCCTTTGCAGGGAATCTAAGAAGCTGCACTAAGAACAAATGTGAACCTGGAGAAAGTTTCATGCTCTGTGAGTAGACATAGAACTTGACTTAGTGGTAATTGTCACTATTGAAACTGCTGATGATTAATGTGTTTGTGATAGAAATTCATGCTTAAAATTCCAACTTTCATTTCTTAGCAAATATTAGTATCAGGTCCGTATTTAAAATGCTATTTGTAAGGCATTTGCTACTTACCCTATCACAAGTGCCTCATGAGTATTAATTCATTTTTTTCTTATCACCATACTTTGAGGTGTGCTAGCCCAAGAGTTCCAGTGATCCACCCAAGTCCACACTCCAACAATGGGCTCATAGACACGTGCTGTCTCACCTGGGTTTTTACTCCGGTGCTGGGGACTTGAACACTGGTCTTCATACTTGTATAGCAAACACTTTCCCAGTACCATTGCCTCTCTGGTCTCAACAATTTGTCTTAAGTACTAGTTTGCAAGAGGGTGCCTGGTAGAAAAATGTGCAGTTGGGAGAGACTAGCCCTACAAGTTCTGATTTGGAATGCGCGTTCTCTTTTTAAATCTGCAGGGGTCTACAAAATGCTTCCTGCCTTGGGGTAGAGCAGAGGGAGAGCGCTGGCTGGGAGGTCTGCTGCAGAGGGTCTGCTGATATCTAAGTTAGTTAATACACCTGCTATTGTGTCCTTGGTTTGCTGGCTGGGAGGTCTGCTGCAGAGGGTCTGCTGAGATCTAAGCTAGTTAATACACCGGCTATTGTGTCCTTAGTTTGCTGGCTGGGAGGTCTGCTGCAGAGGGTCTGCTGAGATCTAAGCTAGTTAATACACCTGCTATTATGTCCTTAGTTTGCTGGCTGGGAGGTCTGCTGCAGAGGGTCTGCTGAGATCTAAGCTAGTTAATACACCTGCTATTGTGTCATTGGTTTGCTGGCTGGGAGGCCTACTGAGGAGTCTTGATTGACATTCATCTACACTCATTTGTCTTTTTATTCCATGTTGCTCTTGACTCTTCTTTTCCTGCTCTTTTTCCCTGTGAATCCATTCATATAATTTATTTTCCTTCGTTATTGCCCAGTCTTTGCCTTCTTGTAAGTCTTTTCATTTGACACTTACCATTTTGCTTGAAAAGTTAGAGTTATCTGAGACTCTCAAGGACGCCATTGTCCTCTAGAGAATGTGCATTTTCCTTTTTGCCAGATGGTAAAAAACAGGGCAGATAGATATAGGGTGGTGTTGATATATAGTGTTCATATAAATTGCCTTTGATTCTTAAGAGTTCAGTCCTTCCTGATCTCTAGGGAAAGTATAGATTAGCTTCTAGAATTCTTCTATTTTCCTAGTCCTGGGAAGGTGTTCAGAGCATCAATCAGTTTCAAACAGGCTTCTTCATGAAGAGGAAAAAGATAGACCCATTAATTGCCACCATCTCCATAAGCTTCTCTTCTCACTAGAATTATGCTCCCAAGGTCTCTACTGCTGCCTTGGCAGTGGTTTGCTTCCTTGTGTGTCTTCCAATTTATCATAAGTGGCAGACAGTCCTTGAAATTCTCTCTATGCAGTCTGTTGAGGTCTAGGAGGAAAATAGCCTTCTATAACGACAATTTGCATTTTCTTATCGTAGCCTGGGTGTTCCATTCTTCTGGGATCATTTGATTAAAATTATATCATGTGGTTTTCTTCACCACACCTGAAGACTTAATCAGAATAGTTCACAGATCTTCCCTTTGGACTCCAACTGATCTGCTTATAGACTATGTAGATGTACCCACAAGGAAGCTGGAGGCTGACAGTGGGTATCTTCTTTTATCATCCTATGCATTTTTTTTTTGAGACAGGGCCTTTCCTGAGACTGGAGCATTTACTTGCATTTTAGGATTAGAATTTAGGTCCTGAGCTTATACTCAAGCCCTCTGCCCACTGAGCCTCTTCCTCTTCCCTGAGCTGAAAGTAATCCTAGACTCTTATCGCTGTCACAATGAACACTTGCTGTCTGCAGCTTTGGGCAACACCCTGAACATCACGTACTTGTTTCCTCACAGAATTCATATAATAGAAATAAAGTAAATCAGAGTATAGTGTTGTGGACAGAAAGGTCTCGCTCCACTATAGAAAAGTGAACTCAATTCGGGAAACGTTGATCCTTCGCTGAATCAATTGGATCTTCACTGCTAGGAATAAAACTTTGTGATAAAGAAGAGCCAGTTCACCTTATATGAGACATCTTTGCTGAGACCGTTTCACCTCCAGCTTGTATTAGTAGCAACCCATATTGTTTCTAGTAGGGTTTACTTTAATTGGATGTCTGTAACATATGAATACCGATAATGACGCCACCAAGGAATCAAGCAGAGAACATGCTTGTACCTCTTTCTTTCCCCCAGAAAAACACCAAAGTCAGCTTTTCTTTTCTCTTACTTTTTTCTTCAGTTTTTTAAAACCTGACAGGACCTGTGGTTACATAATGCCTTTCCCATGCTCGTATATACCAGACGGTGAGCACACAGCCCTTGTCCTGCCATGTTCCTCTTTCTCAGTCTTTCTTCCTCCCCTCAGTTGCCTTTATCTCCTAGTCCAGTTGGCTTCCGATCCACATCATCTGCACATACATGCTTTTAGGAACACCGTGCTTTTATTACTGGACATTTTGGTCTTCTGTTTCCAACCCTTCCACTTAGAAGTAATTCAAGCATTTTCTTTGTGGAGGACTCTGTCAGCAACAAGAAAAAAACAATAGATGGGAAACATTTTTAAAAACTGGGTCAAACACACAGCTTGGTGGACTGTGAGGCCCCTGATTTGATCTTCAGAAAACAAACAAACAAAACAGAAACAAAAACACCCAAACCAAACGAAAACAAAGCAAAACATTATTGAGAGAGGGGAATGTTTCTGTAATTGGAAGAAAAGGTGGAGCTGTTGCTCTTCACACAGCACTGGGGTTGAAGCAGGATTTACACAGGTTTTAAAAGTGCTTCAGCATGAGACACACACTAGGGAACAAACACCTTAGGGACCTTGGAAGCATTAGATACACAAAGCCAATGGCTTCTCAATGAAGTCATCTACTTTCCCTGATCTTAGTTCCAGAAACTGAACGCTGCCTGACTACCATGGTCCTCTTCACTGATCCCTCCTGTTTTAATATTTCAACTATGTAGAGAGGGGAAGACAGGTGTAAGTGAGGACCACTGGTACACAAACAAGCACTCTGGCGAAACATCCGTATGCATAAAATAAAAATTTACCTTAAAAAAAGACTCACTAGTTTTGGGGCAACACATTATTAGCCTGCCACTGACTTCACTTGGACTTGTGGCTTTATGATGGGAACTGTGGCCTGGCTTTTCTCAAGAATGCAGAGGTCACTCTTGCCTAGCTCAGACTTGCTGAGGTCACAGAAGCCTCACTGGAGCTTTCTAAAGACTGACTGGTTTGACATTAGAGAGTCAAAAACTATTTTTATGGTTTGCATTGCATATAAAATACCACACATAGGCTCATGTGTTTTAACACTGGATCGCCAGAGGGATATTTTGATGACTTGTGGAACCTGTGGGAAATTTTCATGTGATCTGGGCGGCAGAAGGGGGTTGCTGTGGGGCTGGCCTTGAAAGTCATCTCTGCTCACAGTTGTTCCTGCACTGAACTCTCTGCTGCTGTGAACAAGCTCTCTCTCTCTCTCTCTCTCTCTCTCTCTCTCTCTCTCTCTCTCTCTCTCTCGCAAGCTTCCATCACCACAGACCAGATCATGATGTTTCAGCTGCCATGATTTCCTTGTCATGATGGATTGACCCCCAAGGTATAAAACAAAATGAGCTTCTCCTTCCTTGAGTTTCTTCTGTAAGGTACTTTGTCAGCTCAATAAGAAAAATAATACTGTTCTCAGATAATGCTTGTATCATTGATTTTTTTAATCAAACGTCTCATGAAGAGCTGTGGTTGGTTATCCAATCTCAGATTACTGATTATTTCACTTCTCTCTATATCCAAACACATTTCTCCCTAGCTTAGAACATCCTGCTTCCAGTGACCCTAAACAACTGTTGGACATCAGTTTCCTCAGAGTTGAAACAGAGCCTCTTGGAAGGCTCCTTACGGCTCAGAATTTCTAAGTCAAAACAGTCCTTCCAGGAAAGAGAGGGGAAACTCATGAGAATTAAGAAACAAAGTCTTCACACATCTCAAGGAGTTCCTGAAATGGATAAGATACACACAGTCCTTGAGGTCACAGAAGCAATAAAGCAGTTGCTGGAAAGAGAGGGGCAGAAATGCTTTTGGAGTCTCAGATATTGAGCTGCCCAGAGGAGACCCTTGAGGGCTTATGGAGTTGCCTGCATGTCAGGAGGGTAGCTGCAGGGATGAAGTTTCTATGTCCCATCACTCAAGGTGAAGGAGGTTATTTAACCTGTGATTTCCCTCCTCAATCCTATAAGTAACCCCAATAAATTCTTTGGTAAACCGAGTTGCCATGCTGGACTTTGGTAGAACACTTGAGAGTCATAAAACTGGGATTGTTAACTCCTTCATTCCAAGATACTCCTGTGTTTACCCAGAAGGAGAGTCTTGTTAGGACGCATTAATAAAGGACACAGTGTCTTCACCTTAGCTACTTCTCTGTTGACAGTCCAGCCAGCTCCTACCTCCATTACTTACATACACCATTTCCCCCTTTGTCTCTTTTTCCCTTCTGTTTTTTCTGTCTATCAGTTTCCCCATCTCTACTCTCTTCTCTCTTTCCAAATATGAACTAGCATCCGGCTTCATTACTGGCAGTGACTTTAAGAGTTTCTTTCTCTTAGAATAAGAGGGTAGAAGTCACAGCTGATCTGCCTCCGTCTGTCTAGTATATCTTTTCTCTTATATTTTAAAATTCATTGGGGGGGGGGGGTTGTGCATGTGCACATATGTACATATGTGTTTGTTTATTCACTGCAGTATATATGTGGGGGGGGGTCAGGGGATATAGTCCCAGAGTCAGCTCCCTCTTGGGGCAGAACTCAGGTCATCAAACTTCCCTGCAAAGGCCATTAACCACCAGGCCATGTTCCCTGCCTTGTTTAGCACAACCAGAAATCACTCACTAAGCATCAAGCAGTCACTTTCTTTACCCAGCCTTTGAAAATGTTTCAGCCTCACTTCTAATTTGTGGCTATGATTGAAAACATGGGCAAAGTCCCTACTGGGTAAGTGTATTACTTGATTTTGCTGACAATAGCTAAGCAAATAATGACTTTAATTAAAAATTTTATTTTATCTGCCAAGAACGCATGGGGTAATTGGGAAGCTGGGTACCATATCACACAATATGAGCCTTGGAATATAATTGAAATGACATAAACCAGCATGCAACCTAAAACTTCACACATCCTACTTACAGTAGGCTTAATTGGACATATACTGCTATATTTAGGCTTCATAATTATAGTATGAATTTTAAAGCCAAGACAAGTAATAGCTTCCATAGCTAAGAAAGTTTTGGTTACGTCCTACAAGGACGATAAAAAATCCTCCAAGTGTGCCATGCTTTAGTGTAGTAATAAGGGGAGCAGCGGGGATGCGTTCCCAGCACCCCGGCCGCCTGCTCGGATAGCTTATGCCCCGAAATAATTACACAGACACTGTATTCATTTAATCACTGTTTGGCCCTTTAACTCTGGCCCTTACTGGCTAATTCTGATATACCGATCAACACATCTCTAATAATCTGTGAGCACCAGTCTTACCGGGAAGATTCTAGGTCGGAGCTTCATCGCGTGTGTCTGCCTGGGAGCGGGGCATGGCGTCTCTCTCTGAGGCGTCTGCTCCCGAAAGGAGAGCTGTCGAGTCTGAGCTCACTTCCTCTTCCTCCCGGCATTCTGTTCTGTTTACTCCACCTACCTATGTCCTAACCAATAACATGGGCCAACGCAGTTCCTTTATTAGCCAATGACCTTCCTCCATCACTTTAGAAACAAGGTACTGTGTAGTAATTCGGTTGTGGTGAACAGATGTGTAAGAAGATTATTAAATCGACATTAAGATGTGCAAGGCTGTTGAAACTCAGGACTCATTTTTCAAAGTTAAACTGAATTAGCTCAGGAGGGCCTTGGAATGAAGATTAAGAGTTAATAGATCATATTTGTTCTATTCAAATGGCTTAGTGTCATATTAATGAGACACATTTTTCTCTTTACCTCGGCACATCTGTGTTGGTGCCTGGTAAGTTCCATTCAACTAGCTAAGATAAAATGGTACCTCCAAAAGCCTGATTCTGAAAGTGAATTTTTTACTGAGAAATTCTCCTATATTTGTAGATAAATCAACCTGTCCAAAAATTCTCATTCAGATGCTGATACTTCCAAGTCTCTGTTGTGTCTTGAATTGGGCCAGTTCTGAGGCATCTACCATGCATGAATGGTGGTCATTGAACACTGCTTCTGTGCAGTGAGCCCCAAACTTTTGGCATTTGTAATGATTAATATTATAAGCTTTATATAATCTAGAATCACCTAGCCACATCTGTGAGGAGATGTCTAGATTAGGTTAATTAAGGCAAGAAGATCTACCCTGAATATACGCCGTACTCCTCCATGAGCTACACCCTCATAAACCCTTTGTAGTTCCATGGCTGTCTTAGAAAGTTCTTTCGGGAGGAGATTAGCAGAGTGATGCATGTTTAGTTTCTCTTCTCTCACTCCTGACGTTTTCCTCTTTTAATCAATTAACTCCGAAAGCTCTCTCTCTGCACATCAAGCCTTTCAATGGGTTTTCTCCTAACACCTATGTTTGCCTCTCAAGTGCATCCGTGCTTTTGTGTTTCACTGATAGACTTGTTGTCTTTGCTCTACTCTGACGTGTCCTGAGATTCTTTTCAGTGTTGTTTAGAATCCAAGCTACACCTGAATAGAATCCTGGGGGTTGCTCAGCGTAGTTTCTCAGGCTGCTCGACCAAATCCTTGAGCACTTGCCCAGCTGATAGTGGCATATGCCTCTGCATATTGGTCTTCTAGACCCACAAAATGTACAGCATTAAGAACAAATCTACAGCGGGGCCATGGTGATGCCTGTGTTTAATCCTAGTACCCAGGGCCAGGGGTGGAGAGGTAGGCAGACCTTTGAGTTAGGGGCCCACTTAGACTAGAGAGCCAGTTTCAGGACAGTCATGGCTACCTACAGAAACTCTGCCTTGGAAATACAAAGGCAAACAAACAAGAGAGAACAAACCCGCAAACCAAATTAGGTCTGAGCCCAGAATGCTGACGAGGCACCAGCTGTGTACAATGATGTACCGGGGCTCTTCCCGGTGGTGAGGCTGGGCCTGTCAAGGCATGTGATATATGGGACTTCTCTGCACCTTCACTCAATTCGCTTGTGAACCAACCTAGACTGTTCTCAAAAATAAACTATGTTTAAAAATACATATGTATTTTTATTTGTATGAGCATTTGCCTGAATATATATTATGTGGAGCATTTGTGTGCCCGGTGCCCACAGAGTCCCCAGGAAAAGGTCCTGGGGCCTCTGGAACTGGAGTTGAAGGTAGTCATGAGTAGTGCAGATACTGGAAATTCAACTTAGGTCCTCTGGAAGAGAAGTAACCACCCCTAACTGCAGCGCCATCTCTAAAGCCACCAAATTCTGCTTTAA
Organism: Microtus pennsylvanicus; assembly: GCF_037038515.1. Classification (NCBI taxonomy): domain Eukaryota; kingdom Metazoa; phylum Chordata; class Mammalia; order Rodentia; family Cricetidae; genus Microtus; species Microtus pennsylvanicus. The sequence continues at coordinate 45,644,081 of NC_134594.1, read as the reverse complement.
AGTTAGGTTTGTCTGGGAAGGGCATGAATAAGCTTGCTAAGCATGAGACTTAGTCTCTAATTCTCATTGCACTTATTGTTGCTTACAAGCCTTATAGAAAAATAACAACCACAACGGGTTTGAAATGTCTGAAGTTCTAGCGACCTAAGTCTATTTTTTGTGAGATTCTGGTGTATGATGTCAAGGTTCTGGAAATTTTGACTTCAACCTGGTTATGGAATCCACATGTTGGAGCCGACTGCTGGTTGAAATTGAAATATAAACTCTCCAGCCACAAAGAGTAAATGTTTCCATTTTAGTTTGATTTACGTTTATAATTTTAATGAATTCCATTTGCGCTCTCTCATTCATGCATTCAAATCATCTATCAGAGTGATAGAGAAAAGTCCAGGCAGCTAAAAGCACAAAACAGTAGGAAATTGTGTAGCTCACTTCTCAGTTCGTCCCCAAAGCAAAAAAGCATATATTATCTTAAGTAAATGTTCTATGTGGGTTAATTATAGCATCACATGATGCTTTAGAATACAAAACAATAAATCCGGGAATAATTTGCTTTTCCTCAATGATACCATTTTAAATGACTGCACCGGAAGGACAGTATTAAAGCCGCAACCTCACACAGACTTCGTCTTGTGTGTGTGTGCCCCTGTGCCTAATTCTAGCAAATTTTGCCATAGATATACATTTCTTCAAGAATCACAATATTCAAGACATGGAATAGTTTCTTACCACGAAAACCCCATTGCATCCCAGTCCCCTCCGTCTGCCGCCTTCTTCCCTTGCTCAATCCCAGGAGAGAGAGGGAGAGAGAGAGAGAGAGTTTTTGGTTTTGTTTTGTACCTCAGTAGCCATCTTGTCACCATTTTCTCAAGATTCCGTCTGTCTGTCTGGTCGTTCAGAGGTCTCTTAAAAGAACTTGAACTAGATGCACCTTAGTGTGACAGAATTTGTTCCTGAAGGGTAGCAGAAAGCACATCCCAATAGGGTGAGAGTAGACAATGGCCACATATTGATCTCCGTTCTAGGCAAGCTTCCTGCTACTTTATGAAATCTCTAGGACAAGGGATTTTTCCCAGGGGGTTTTGTACTGTCCAGGTATCAGCAGGCCTGTTTTGACTCCACAAAAGGAGCAGCGATGAATCTTTATTCTCTGAATGACTCCTGCTGCATAGCAATCCCGCAAGGTTTAGCCTCAGGCAGTTTAAGACAGTTTAGTGTAGTTATCCCCTGGTGACCTTTGGAGTAGTTCAGGATGTGTTTTCTTATTCAGGGCTGTAGACCTGGCTCAGGCTTGGTGATGTGGGATTTTCTTCTGTATGCTGTGAATATGTCTTATTACTATTGGTTAATAAAGAAGCTGCTTAGGCCCATGACCGTGCAGAACAGAGCAAGGCGGGAATTCCAAGCAGAGATAGAGGAGGATAAGAAGGCAGAGTCAGGGATAAGCCATGTAGCCAGTGAAGGAGAAAGATGCCTGCCCACCAGTAACCACAAGTTACGTGGTAAAATATAAAATAATAAGAATGGATTAATTTAAGGTGTTAGAGTTAGTTAATAAGAAGCCTAAGCTATTGACCAAACAGTGTTGTAATTAATATAGTTTCTGTGTTATTATTCGGGTCTGGGCAGCTGGGAAACGATTGAGTGTCCTCAGCCTACAGTTTCATGCTGAGAAGTAATTCAGATTCCTCTGTTCTAGTCACTGCTTTTATAAGGAGCTGAAGCCCAGTGTCCGGCAGGCTTGCTAGCATCTAATTAACTATATAAAAATATCAGGAAAATTGATAAATGGACTTATTAGTGGGCACTTGGGTGCCTACCCGGCATGCATAATTTAAGATCCATCCACACAGGCCCATCTCCCTTACTTTTTGTTCTCATTGAGTAATGTCCTGTGGCAAGAATGTTTAAAAAAAGATCACCCAATGAATTATTTCTATGTTGTTTCCAATTTTGGATTACTAGTAGTATATATTGTTGTATATAAATGTTTTAGGTAAACTTGAATTTCCATTGCCCTAGCATAAATTTATCAGGAGAAAATTCTTAGATCATGTACCAAGTTCGAGGCTGGTTTTATAAAACACTGCCTGTCTTAGTTAGAGTTGCTATTGCTGTAATGGAAAACCACAACCAAAGGCAAACTGGGGAGGATATGGTTTCTTAGGCTCATACTTCCACATTGCCATTCAGTGTTGGAGAAAGGACAGACACTCAAAAAGGGCCGAAGTCTGGAGGCAGGAGCTGATGCACAGACCCTGGAAGGGTGCTGTTTAACTGGCTTGCTCAGTCTGCTTTCTTTAGAACCCAGGACCACCAGCCCAGGTATGACACCACCCACAATGGACTGGGCCCTTCCTGCCGATCACTAATTTTAAAATTCCCTACAGTCAGATCTTATGGAGATGCTTTCTCAATTGAGGCTCCCTCCTTTCAGATAACTCCAGTTTGTGTCAAGTTGCCATAAAAAACTAGTCAGGATACTACCAAAAATCTTTTTCAGGGAATCTGTGCTGCTTTTTGTTACTGTGAGTGACATATGGGTATATTACTGATGGTAAGAAATGGAGACAGAGCTGGGTGGTGTGGCGCATGCCCTTAATCCCAGCACTCGGGAGGCAGAGGCAGGTGGATCTCTGTGAGTTCAAGGCCAGCCCTGGTATACAAGAGCTAGTTCCAGGATGGGCTCCAAAGCTGCAGAGAAATCCTTTCTTGAAAAAAAATGAAAGAAAGGAAATAAAGGAAAGAAAAAAAGGAAGGAAGAAAGGAAGGGAGAAAGAAAAAGAAAGAAAGAAATGGAGACAGAAAAAGGAGACAGCTGGTCATACTGCATCCTGAGTCAGAAAGCACCGGATTGTGAATACTGGTACCCCATTACCTCAGTTTGGGACACCAGCCATCGAAGGGTTCTACCTCAGGGAATTTTAGCCATCAGCCAGTCCTCTCTACAAATTCTGTCACAGACTTCGCTATAGTTTTATTTCATTAATTATCTGAGTGTTTTCTGATCTAATCAAGTTGTCGATAAAAGTTAGACAGCATAGTGAATAGCTTAGTTTCTTCATATTTCCACCAGCATGAGGTGTCAAGGTCAGCTGATGTGGTCGTGGTCATTTTGGTAGCTGTAGGGCTAACAGTGAAGGTTAACATTCCTTCAAGGCCGGCGATGCCATCGGTTCACATGCTTCTTTACAGTTCCTACGTGCTCTTCAAAGCATCTGCCTTCACCCTCCGCTCGGGTTTCCTAGGTGGGCTGTTTGCTTTTGTTCTTCTGGGTTTTAGTACAAGCATGTGGAGACTGGAGGGCAGCTTCAAGTGTCCCCTCCTCAGGCCTTATCTATCCCCTTGAATCAGAACGTCTCATCCGCCTGGAGCTCACCAAGTAGGCTAGACATGGCCACAGAGCTCCAGGACTCCACTGTTGGCACCAAGTGCTGGGAGCGTCACCATACCTAGTGTCTTACGTTGGTTTGGGGGTCAAGCATGTTGTTGTGCTTACAAAGCAATCACGGTACCGACAGACACGTCTGCAACCTATGGCACTTTTTTTTAGTGACAGTATATTTTATAGGTCAAAGGTTTTTCTGTTTTTCTTTTTAACAAAATTTACCGTATTAGCTTTTCCTTGGATCACGTTTTTGATGCAAATACTATGAACTCCTTTTTGTGGTGTCAAAGACTTTTGCCTGTTTTGTTTTTACAACTTTTTAAAACGTCTATTTTTGCTCTCTCTCTTTCTCTCTCTGTTTCTGTGTGCGTGCATGTGTGTGCACACACACATGAATATGGGCACTCAGGCGCCATGGTGCCTGTGTGGCGATCAGAGGACGTCATGCAAGAGTTCTGTCCTTCTACCGTGTGGGTCCTGCAGATCAGACTCAGGTTGTCAGGTTTACAGCAGGCTCATCTCCCTGCTGAGCCATTTCAGTGAACCCTATACTTGTCTCTGAAAGTTTGACGACTTTGCGTTTAATTCCATGACCTATTGAGAGCAATAATTTCAGAGTCCATAAAGCTTACATTGAGGTTCATAACAGTGCCAGCGAATGTCAAACTGCCCCAGTGTCATCTACTACACATAATACATTTTGTTGAATTAATTTGTGCTTTGTCAAGACCTTTGGTGATTTTCCTGGGCTGTCTATTCTGCTGCAGTGACCTACGTATCTGCTGCTCCTACCATGTATACTACCACAATCACCACCGTATATGACTTTTGTCCCCATTGCTGCCTGTCTCTTTGGTTACGTGGTCCATCTTACAAAAGAGAGGACTGAGGCTCTCTGGCATCTGCTGGATGTGTGGGACCAATGCACCGCTAGTCCAGCTCGGCCCCGCCTTCACAAATCTGTTCCCTTTGTAATTCTGCTTATGCTAACTCAGCTCAGCGCCACATACACCAGGAAGCTTCATATTCACTTGAAAGATTCTTGCAAATCTAGATTCCTGCCAAAGGAATCATTAAGAGGACCGTGAGTTTATATTAAAAGCCATAAACATAAAATATTCACATGACATGACTCTTTCCCAATGCTTAAAATTAGTGGGTTGGCACAGAGTTCAAATAAGAAAGTACTAGAACTCTCTCTCTCTCTCTCTCTCTCTCTCTCTCTCTCTCTCTCTCTCTCTCCCAGTGTGTGTGTGTGTGTGTGTGTGTGTGTGTGTGTGTAGTCTCTGAATCTCATATCCTGAATCCTAAAATCTAAGGAGTTCTGAAAAACCAAAGATATCTTTGCATAACTTATTTGATGACAAAACTCGTTTTGAACTGATGTAAAATTAACTATGCTTTTTATGTGAAATTAATGACAATTGATTTCGTCATGGATCAGTAAAGCAGGTGTGTTGGTGCCATTTGCGTATAGGAAATATCTGGTACCATCTGTGAGGGTTTAGTGACTGTCCACTTGACAGAATCTGGACTCATATACAACATAATTCTCTGCACATGACTTCAAGAGATTTATTCAGATAAATTAATTGAGGTGGAAAGATTCACCCTAAATGTGGGGAGCACCATTTCTTAAGCTGGAGTCCTAGACTGAATGAAAAGAAGAAAGTGGGCTGAACACAAGAATTCTTTCTTTGATTCGTGCCTTCCCTTCCGTGACAGACTGTGCCCTCAAACATTTATAGAGTCAAAAGGTGAATAACCCCTTCCTAAGTAGCTTTTGTCATATTTTTCATTACTACAGAAAAAATAATGAACATACCACCTTTCCAAATTGTGCTATAATATATATGTATATATATATATAGTGCATTATAAAAAATAATCTATAAGATGTGTATTATCTGGAAGCACATTTACTCTCAAAGGACTGCAATAAATACTACAAGCCTGCATTTCTGAATTCAAGTGGAATTGGTGCAATAACAGAAAGTGAAATACTGGGGAAGATTACTGTTTCAGACGAAGTGCCAGGGAAGGTCCCTCTGGGGAGGGTCCCCTCAGCTACAGAGACTTTCAGGGTAGTACACTGGGTAAAGGAACAAGGTTCACCAGCACCAGGCCAGGGTTCCCAGGAAGTGACACATAGTAAGAATGTCTCTGGGTCAGAAGTGAAGCAAACCAATTGTGGGCCAGTAGGAAGTTGATGTTGCCTTGTGGTCAGATCCATAACCTTAATCAAGGAGCCACATTCCATGGGGTTCCTATTCTGTCTCTACTGATGACCAGTATTTCTTAACAATGTCTCCATCTGAGTTGTAATCTATCAAACCATTGAGTTTTGCAACCAAATTGTTGCCATCTTTTATATCTTAGCTTCTATGGGAACAAAAGTAAAGAGTTCCCGTGTGGCCATAAAGTAAGGAGCTAGTGAGGTTTACATGTGAATTAGAATGTATGAAATAGCACTTCATACATGATTTGAAATCCTTGGCAGGGCAGAAAATACTAAAGGGTCCTAATAAGAAATTATAAATCAAAGAACAAGCTTCAGATATATCAAAGTTGTTATTCAAAAGTATTGAATTAGCCTTTTCTTTTTATTAAATCATGTTGTTGGCTGCTTTCTTATGGAAGGCAGATTTTTTGCTAAATCAATTACCTTTGCTCGGTGCTCCTTTGTATCGATGAACCAGCTGCATTTGATGGAATATTCAGACTACAGAGGGCTGTCTCTAGCAACTTGTAAAATGAGCCTTCCAGGAAGAAGTATACAGTGTTATTTAAAATGGAATCTAGATGGATTGAGCACCAAAGGATCCAAATCATTTAAAATTTAGTTTGGGCGACAGAATGAACCATTGACAGCCAAGAATAATGCTCTCTGATATGATAGTTCAAAGACCTCTTCGTTCCCCAGTTTGTTGCATATTTGGTCCAGTCTATAGATAAGAGTAACATTATTTTAATAGAAACATAAATGGATGTAAGTAGGGCCAATGGCATTCAGCTTTAGTAAATGAATGAGCCAGAGAGCTCCATTTGCATACCCTAACTTGTTGGTCCTCCAGTTACTTCCAAGTGCTTTCAGCAACCTCACCTGTGGTCTCCGCTAGCCCCAGGACTTCCGGTGCCCTCTGTGCTCTGTGGGGCTGTGCTTGCCCTTGATTTTGCCCTCTGACAGGTGAGGTGGTCAGGGAGTTTTGTTCTCTGGAGGCCAGAGTCGAGGGTCCTGCTGTTATTAACACCTTCTCTCCAGGGTCTACCTTAGCTGTCCCTTAGGGCAGGGTCTACCTTAGCTGTCACTTAGACAGCAGACGTTTTTGTATGAGAGTGAATTGGTTCGTGTTTCTTGTGACGTTTACACATGATGTTAGAAATGCATTTTGGACAGCTAGAGTCTCACAGAGTCTTGTGATCAAGTGTGTTTTCATTTTACCCTTGAAGACACCTTTTACCTTTTACTAAAAATAAACACCGAGTTTATGAAGTTTCTAGGGTTACCTTGATAAAGTATTAACAACTGTGTGGGTTAAACAGCAGAAATTAGTTGCTTTCCCCCCACAGTTCTGAAGTCCAAGAGCTAAAATCCCTGTGACTTACAGTTGGATTTTCTTCATGATCACCAAGATATTCTCTCTCTCTCTCTCTCTCTCTCTCTCTCTCTCTCTCTCTCTCTCTCTCTCTCGTGTGGTGTCTGTGTGTTTTCTCACATTCTTAGAAGAAAAAGTCGTAACAGGCCTGAACCGCCCTTACTGACTTCGTTTCATCTTGTGTGTGTCAATACCCCACCATCATGGTGTGACGATCACATCGGGAATGCAAACATCTGAGCAAGCAGCAGCCAGGGGAAGAATTAGATCCTCCTGAAAACGCGCTGCCAGAATAGGAAAAGGATCGCCTGACAGACAAATTCCAGGCAGCACACCCTCTTTTGCCTCAGTTACCTGTGAAGCGCGATGCCCAGAGAACAAATATTAATGATTCTTTTAAGCCCTGACCTTACTTAGTGGATAACTGAGAAAAGTAAAATAGGAGTTTCTACCAGACATCAACAGCAGACCAAAGCACTCCCAACCCATCTCAGTCCATAGCAAAAGCAGTCAATTAAGGCTCCCCGACCCCAATAGTTCTAGGACTGTTGGCACCAGCCACATACAAAAGACCTCACTCGTAAACTGCTGATTGGATTTTTAATCACGAAAGATTTGTATAAAAGACACTGGGAACGCTTTCTTTAATTAGCCCATGTCTTGCCTAGGCTGCCTCCCTCCCGGAGATGATGCATTGAGTACATTCCTTGTCATTTTCTGATTATTCTTCATTTTTGTCAGCCCTCTGGGGAGCCGAGCATAATAGCTTACAACAGCCTGGAGCGAGATGTGCTTTTCTTGTGGATTCCTGCCTTAGATGGCAACCGTTCCCTATCAGGACTGAGGATTCGTTTCAAACATGTTAATTTTGTCATTTCCCTGATGAGGCAGTGTTTTTTCAACTCTCACAACGATTATAAAAACAAAAGCTATATCTGAGAATCCTCTTAGCCTTCTACCATCTGGGGTGGTTTCTATTCCATATGAGTTCAGGAAACATTTCCTGTAGCTTCTAATGGCAATTAACTACTGTTGCTATGGTTAGATAAGTATCCTTCACGGTCCGTATTATTATGTATTAATATGTGTTATATCACGGTATAACCTGTGGTACTATGAGAACGACCAGATTGTAATGGAATCTGTAAGAAGGGGAGATGATCAGTAGAAGTAAGTGAGCTTGTTGGAGACATGCATTCTTAGTTCTGTTCTATTGCTGCTAAGAAACACCATGACCTCTGGCCGTCTCCTGTAACCAGACTGATAACTGCCCCCAATTGTCACCAGGGAACCTCATTCAGTGACTGATGGAAGAAAATGCAGGTATCCACAGCCAATCACTAGGCCAAGGCCAGGGAATCCTGTTGAAGAGAGGAAGGAAGGATTGTGCAAGCCAGGGGGGACAACGTCATCATAAGGGAATCCACGGAAACAACTAACCTGAGATCATAGAAGCTCACAGACTCTGGATTAACAGCCAGGGATCCTGTGTGGTACCAACCTAGACCCTCTACATATGTAGCTTGATCTACTTGTCGGCGCCTTCCAGGAACCTATTCCTCATCAGAAGTTTATAATCATATGGTTTTGGTGATAAAATGCAAGCACAAGAATTTCTTCATCCAACAAAACAAAACAATTCTTTAAAAGTCAAAACAACCCCTTATAAATTGAAAATTGATACAATATATTAATATTTTGTTCTCCCCTTCACTTTCTCCCAGGTCCTCACACCTCCTCACTGGCCCAACTCATGCATTCTTTCTCTCTTTCTTAAGAAAACAGACAGACAAATAAAAAGCAAACAAACCACCACCACCACCACAAACACACAACAAAAACGACAAGAAACTCACACAACTAAAAACAGAAACTCTGAAACCATCATATACAAGCAAAATATCCCTGAGACTTAAGAGTGCCCTATAAAAACAACATGAGACAAAAATTCTACAAATGAAAAACAACACCGAGTTTGTTGGCCACCTACTTCTGGTCATGGGCTTTAAGTGTGATTTATACCCACAATGAGCTGCCATTGGAGAAGACTGGCATTTTCTTTGCAAACTATGATCAACTGGCAATAACTTCACGGTTAAGGAATGAGGGTTTCTGCCCACTTTCCTAGTGTGGGAAGTCCTTTTGTGTATGTGTTGCTTTTATTGGCTAATGAATAAAGCTGTTTCAGCCAGGGGTTTAGCAGAATAGAACAAGACAGGAATTCCAAGCAGATAGAGGAGGAAAGAACCTAGATGCCCTTCAATGGAAGAATGAATGAAGAAAGTATGTAAGAAGTATATATTTTAAGAAGCTTCTCCAGTAGTAGGCTTCCATATGATCCCTCAAATAGTTCTTAGTGTTTGTGGTTCCACCCCATATCCTTGATACGTTGGCTTTGTCCAGCTTGGATCGCTGCTAATCAGTCCACATGGCTTAAGTCACTTTTCTTAAGTAACTTTTTAAAGGTTGTATAGAAAAATAAAGACTTAAAATAGACCTCCTAAAGGTATGTTGTAGAAGTTACTCTGGTTCTGGGGGAGCTAGCGCCCTCTTCTGGCCTCTGCACACTGCACTCACATGCACAAACCTACACACAGAAGTTTAGACACAATTAAAAATAAAAATGAAATCTTTCCAAAAAAGCCTGTTTTAAGTAAAAAAAAAGACACAATTAAAAATAAAAATGGAATCTTTCTTTTAAAAAAGCCTGTTTCAAGTAAAATTTGAAATGAATTTCATTTTTAAATCTACAAACTATTAACAAGAAAACCATAAAGTATAGAATTAAGAAAATAATATGCAACCCAGCCAGGAAAGCAGATAGGCTAACTCTGGATTTTCATATCTTTCATTTATTCCTTCAAGTCCAGCCTCCAGGCTCAGCATGAACTCTGCAGAAAATTACCAAATACAGCTTCTACTCACTCCTACACTCAATACCAGGGAACTCAGTAGACCTTGGTGGCAAAGCAAGTTTTCCTTTCTCCAGATGACGCTCTCAACACCCACCCAGCCCATTCCCATTTCTAAGTGTCAGCTTCCAATACCTAGAAACAGATTTTTACCTAGAATCCCTAGTAGCCACACCTATCAAGATGCTAGAAGAATTCCCCACTAAGCAACACACAGCCACAACATGTTCCTAAGAGCCAGGGAGAGCTGTCCTATAGCCATAACGGGCCATCAATAAAACGATGGAATGGAAGAAGGCAAAAGTAATTTTTGTAATTGCAAGTTCAGTTTGTATGAGGAAATCCTACACCTTGCCATCTGAATAATGATTTCCTATCCGTCCACATTAAACTGCAAATGAAATTAAAAAACCCATAGTTTGTAATTCTCTTTAAAACCAGTTTTTAGTTAAAAGTAATACAATAAAGCAAGTATCAAATCCATTGAATTTCTGGTGTCAGGTCCTCTACTGATTTACTAATTGAACAAGAAGGTAAGCAGTTAGCATTTTATGGCCCTATGATGTAAATAAATCCTACCTAGAGCATTCACCCCTGACAAGCTTCATGTTACTGGAAGGTCCTTCGTGTGAATGATACCAAAGGAGAAAGGTAAATAGCAACCCCACTACTGACCCTTTGAATTACAATGAAGACCTGTATGCAAGATATAACTCTTACAATAGTGGCACAAATCTTGTAGGATTAATCGACCAATATCTGATTTTCCTTAAGGGTACACTCTGTGGAATGGAACTCACTTTGGATACTGCTCAGGTAGCCAGAAATGTGAGACTAGGTAGGCCAGAGACCTAGGGTAAAACAAAATACTACTGATTTTCTAAAGGGACATAGCAACAAAATTACTCCTAATAAGATTCTGCGATGCCCATAGATGAGATCTCCCTCGGCCATCATACAGAAGCTTTCTCCTTTTTTTTTTTTTTTTTTTTTTTTAAATATTTATTTATTTATTATGTATACAATATTCTGTCTGTGTGTATGCCTGCAGGCCAGAAGAGGGCACCAGACCCCATTACAGATGGTTGTGAGCCACCATGTGGTTGCTGGGAATTGAACTCGGGACCTCTGGAAGAGCAGGCAGTGCTCTTAACCTCTGAGCCATCTCTCCAGCCCCCGAAGCTTTCTCCTTTTATAGATGGAATGAATACAGATCTCCACAGCTGGACATGGTGGAGACAATGAGAGACCTTAAAGCACTCAGTCCTAAATGGGCTGTCATCCAATCCCTCCCCTCACTCAGGGAGCCCTGTGGAAGAGGAGTCATAAACGTTAAAAACCAGTGGGGATGAAGAACGCAGAGGAGACAAAGTCTTCTAAACACAGCAGCACCGGTGCACATGTGAACTCATAGAGACCAAGGCAGTGTGCACAGGGCTTGCATGGGTCTCTGCCAAATAAGGCCGCAGTGTAGAGATGAGAGGTGGGTACAAGCCCACATCCCTAACACAGAAGTTATCACCAATCGACTTAGTTTTCACCAATAGAGTCTCATTGGGTAAACAAAACACTCTTAATAACAGCCTTGATGTTCAGAGAAGATGCTGCCAGCACAAATGAACACAATAGTCGTTTTGGAGGGTTGTTTTTGCTTATGTAATATATTTACTATATTTCCAATTTTGTGTTTTTAGGGGACTTCTCTGCTTGCCAATCTGGGTGTCTCTGTGTGTCTTTGTTTCTTCTGCGTTTACTTTGCTTCTTTGTTTTTCAGCTTGTTTTGTCTTATTCAGGCTTGTTTGTTTCTATGTGATCTGATTTTATTGTTTTTTTAATTTTAGAAACTTGTTTGACTTCTAATGAGAGCAAGAAAGGATGTGGATTTTGGTCAGTGGAGTGGTGGGGAGGAGGAGTTGGGAGGACTTGGAGATTTAGAGGAAGGGCAATCATAATCAGAATATATTGTGTGAAAGAAATCTATTTGCAATAAAACAATTGCATTGCTTAAGAAGAAACCTCAAATTTATTTTTTTTTTACAGTTTAAACTTTAGATTTGCTTATTTAGGGATTTTTGAGACAAGTTCAAGCTGACCTTGAATTTGTTATGGAGTCGGGTTAGCATCACATTTGCTGTCCTGCCCCCGCATCTCCAGTGCAAGATTGCAGGCTCGGGAGATCAGGCCTTGCTCTATTTAAAATGTTAATGATCAAAACCAAGAAATAAGTATGCATCAAAATAAGACACAACACAATTAACTGTCTACAACACACGAAAGCTGTCCTTTAAAACCTAAGAGTTCTTTGTTTGGAAAGCTGGACCATAATATTTAGGACAAAGATTTTATTTCTGTATTTTTCTTGCCGGGAATAGCTATATATTAAATTATGGCCAATCAGAAATAAACAGAAGTAGTACATACAACTTCTAGAAAATATGAAGTCCTGTTAGGGATTTAAGAGATTTTAGTGGAGAATACGTGACTGAAATAAGTGGTTTACAGAGCTTTATGCAATAAGCATGCTGGGGAATCTGAAAAGTATTTGTATAAAAATGCAAACCCATGCTCATTTCTTTGCTTCATATCCTAGAGGAGACCATTTTGTTTATAATGATTAGTCTAATGATGGCACACTCAGCAAAAACAAATTCAGTTCTGTCCTTCACTTGAACTTGTACCAAGAGTACTAACCTCATTCTCTACCTAACGGCAAAGGGGAGAGAGTAAATCCTAAGGCTTTCAGTTGAAGTTTACAGGAAAGCTTTCTCGGAGGGTCAGATCAATAAGGACACATGTATTTCATAATGAAAGCCCAGAGATTGGTGAACCCAGTGCATGTGAAATCAATGGCACATTGCCTGGGGTTCCAGATGGAATTCCTGTGATAGCCTTTGCTCTTCCCTCGACCCATCAGGATGGCTGTCATCACCGTCGGCGTCGGGATCACCTCTCAGACTGTCTGGAGCTTTTAACAGGAACACTGTCCTGGAAGTTCCAGCATGCTCCACTTTAAATTCCTATAACCTGGGAAACCCTGGCGAGAAGCATAAGGAGAACGACAGAATTATCCTAAGTGGTTTAGAACGACTTTACCCTGGAGAATCAGTTAAAGTATGAAGATGCCAAGTGCTTTCAAAGCCCATTTTCAGTTAGGAACAGGATGGAGATGGAAGAGGTGCAATGTCGTCTTCTCAGAAAATGCTCATATGAAGATTAGAGATAGGTTTATGAAAATGACTCTTCTCTGTGTATAATTTTGAAAAGCATCTTATTAATTAATGAACATTTCCCCAAAACATAGGAATGGAAACACACCCATAAACGGACTGGACAAAGATGAGTATATATATTCCACAACAAATGTAAACAAACAGTTCCAGACTGTATAAAATGCATTACAACACAATAGAAAATGCTAACAATTATGTATTTGCAATAACTTTTATAGTATTTATATAATGGAAAACAGAATCTCAATGCCAATTTAGGTAGGTCTCTTTGTAGCCTCTTGTAAATAAATGTGCACCTTTTATAAATGTTAATGCTATCATTTCCTCTCCGGAAAGGATACGCAATTCACGTAAAATGCTCAGCTAAGTGACATTTTACGGGTGCTGTCCTTGGCAGGCCCCAAGGCTGTCCCTCTGGGAGCCATGCTGGACCAGGCATGCACTCGTAACCCTTAAGGGCACAGTTCCAGCAGGGAGACGTCAGTGCCAGAATAATTACATTTTCTACAATAGTAAGTACAAGGTGATCTACCAAAACATTTAAAGATTAACATGCTGCAAAGGTTTTGCTTTGTCGTTCACAAAAATAAAACATGCTTTTATGAAGATTTACTTTTACTTGAAATCCTTTTTAATTCTGAAGGTTTCAAATCCAAAATATGGTTTAGAGGAAAAAAGGCATTCACTCGTCACTGCTGGAAAATGACTAAGGGGGAGAGAAGAGATTCTAAAGCTCCCTTACAGGCACAGAGTTAGTGGGTGCAAGTATAAAACAGCAAGGCATATACACTTAACCAGGTCACTCTTCCTAGAGAAGCAAGCTCCACATCAATCCATGAACACTGGCAATGCTGATGTTGAAGAAGATGGAAAGTAAACAGTGCTGTATTAGAAAATAGATCTGTTTATTTTATTTGTGTGTGTGTTGTCTACATGTATGTCTGTGAACTGTGTGTGTACCTGTCACCCACGGATCCCCTGGAACTGGAGTTACAGGTGTTTGTGAGCTGTCTTATGGGTTCTGGAATTGAACCTGGGTCCTCTGCAAGAGCAGCAAGTGCTCCTAACCACAGAACCATTGCTCCAGCACAACTGCTATATTTTTTTTTTAAAAAAGGTCATCCTGGGCTGGAGAGATGGCTCAGAGGTTAAGAGCACTGACTGCTCTTCCAGAGGTACTGAGTTCAATTCCCAGCAACCACATGGTGGCTCACAACCATCTGTAAAGAGGTCTGGCGCCCTCTTCTGGCATACAGGTATACATGGAAGGAATGTTGTATACATAATAAATAAATAAATCTTTAAAAAAAAAAAAAGGTCATCCTGGCACCACCTGTTTACAGCAGGCTTTTCCATAATTGTCAAAACTTGGAAATCACAATGTCATTCAGGAGGTGCACCATGATCTACCCAAACAATGGGCTCTTGCTCATCAATAGGAAAATTGGAGCTGTCAAGTTATGAATATACATTAAAATGTGTATTACTGATTTTTTAAAGCCATCAAGAAAGGCTGCTTTTTAAGATCTCTGCAACAACTACAGATTCTTTTTCTAGGAGAAAAGACAAAGACATGGACATAAATAACAAGGACTTTTGGGGGGACAGCCCCAGTGCCCCCATAGGACTCAAAAGTCTACAGCCAGCAGAAGGCTCAGGATCTGAGGGCAAAAACTGAATCTCTCACTCCATCCTTCTTCACGCCAGTATCTATACTGCTCTACTTCTGTTCTAATTCTCCAGTCCTACTGCTAATTTTTCCCAGATTCTTCTCCTTCTTCCATTCTAAAAACTCTGTTTCACAGGAGCCTTGAAATGATAAAGAAATTACAAGAGTTGCCTCTCATTGGTCCACATTCCTAGGGTAAGCGAAAGGAGCTTAGCCGCTTCCATGACAACACAAGGTTCCAAGGTTACAGACCTGAGACCATGACCAGAGGGTGTGTGTGTGGGGGGGAATCAGGTGCCCACTGAGATAAGCTTTAAGACATAGCTCTTTTGTTAACAGACTTGGCAAGCAAAGAGTTGGCATGCTTTTCTTAGGGTGCTTAGTATAGCAATGTGGTTGGATATCTGTGACCCTGACCTTGTGCATAGCTATAAGGTTTTAAACTTGTAATCTATTTACAAAATGTCTTTAGTCTAGTTTGAACTTGTTTTGAAGTGAAAGTGAGCTAATTGTGTGCAGTTAGTCCGAGCAAAAGAACGAGACAGGCTTTTAAGTGTCCATAGTCCTTGTGGGACAAATGATCCAATCATGAAGCATGTTCAAGTCTATATTCTGTATATCAAAACTATATATCTAAATGAGAAGTCATCTTCCTGACCACCCACAGATATATGTACCCAGAAGATTGAGATGCAATCATGAGATTACATAAATACATCACATGAGATTACACACTACAGTGCAGGTATTGGGGAGACACCAAACTGCTTTAGTTAATGTGAGCAACAGTTTCCAGAGTTGATGGTCCTGAGGGCCTTGTGTGGACAGGACTAATCTCCATTACAGTCATTCCTCTGGTGGTTTAACATATAAACACAATTTGTCACTTGCTGTAATTCTCATGGCCCCTGACAGATAAGGAATCAATTGTGAGTCAGGAAGATATATCCAGGAAGAGCTCAGAGGATTCTCAAAGATGAAATTACTCTGTATGTTGACACTGTCATGATGTATGTTTGTCCAAACCCTTAGAATTCACAGCACCAAGCATGGATGAACTTTGCGTGATGATGATGTGCTAGTATAGGCTCATGAATTGCAAAAGCAAGCATCACTTTGGCGGGGGTCACTGATGATGGGGGAATTGTGCCTTTGTGGGACAGCAGGCTCATCTCTTAATTTCTCTGCAAAACTAAAACTTTGTAAAGATTCTTTTCCCCTATAAAAGAAATGTTCTTTATTTTTAAAGGAAATCAGTCATAAATGATGAGTGGAAACAAAACATTTATTTTGTGGATATTTGATTTGAGATAGAGCCAATATATTCATGAAATTTAACTAAAGGAAAATAATTTTTTAATCAGATATTAATACATATACTAAGTAAAATATGAATATATCTTCAAAATTTCACAATCGTATATCTTTGATAATAAGTAGATAGATAGTAAGTAAGTAAGTAAATAAATAAGTATAGAGGTCACAAGCCAGGTGTGATGGTGTACACCTTTAATCCCAGCACTTAGGGGGCAGAGGTTGGCAGATCTCTGTGAGTTCAGGGCCAGCCTGTTCTACAATCCAAGTTCCTAAACAGCCAGGGTTATTACACAGAGAAAACCTGTATTGACAATCTCAAAAAGGAAAAATAATAGTGGTCACAATTTAATTAGTTCTAGCCGGAGTCCAGATTGCATATATATAAATACATAATGAAGTATTACTGCTAGTACTTACTTGACATGCTTCCAACCTCACTAAGAATTAAATCGCATTTATTATGCACCAGGTACTTTTCTAAGTGTATTACATGCACTTATTTAACCCTCTCAATTACTTAGGAGAGTGTCATTATTAATACAGTTATGAATATTAATAACTGAAAGGAAGCTTTAGTAGCCTCAAGTTTCACATCCTTCCAGAAGAGATCACAGCGTGGAGGAGGGGAAAGTGTCTTCTGCAAAGTCTTCGGAAGTCTTTCCTTGGAGCCCATGTACTCTGGATATGAGGAGATCTTAGAAAACAGGAACACAGAAGGTGTGCCGGCCAAGGGGAGGGCCCAGAAATGACTTTAGTGCATCTAGTACAATACCATGAACTAGGGCTTCTTAACAAGATTCTCTGACATGGTACCTATGTTATTTCAAACAACTCTATGGGTCACATGACCTATGCTAAGGCCAAGGAGTCTTGTCTAAGTTTCCTAATGTGTTTGTAGAACTTTGCTGCATCAGAGAAGCATTGGGAGTCCTAGATCAATCTTGTCTGAAGAGTTTCTCCTGATTCCTCTGTATTTCCTTTCACCCCTGGGCTCCAGAGACAGATATTGATACTACTGTGCTGTGGCGATACTCTGACTCCTGGTAACTTGGGTGTACCAGTACTATGTGTGCTGTCCGCCAGAGAAGTTCATCTTTTCTGTGAGAATCAGATGATTTCAAGTTGGGGATGGTCTTTTTGGCAGTGGGACAAGCTTAGACCCAGTTAGTTCCCTGTCAAGCAGCTGCTGCACACAGGAGCATCATAATGAACGATGCCTCTGAAAGTCCTCTTCTGACCTTGTTTCTCAGTCAGTGGGAGCAAGTGGATTGATGCTAGAGCGGAGGTGTATCATAAAACCACACTTGTTTGTAACTGTATTAGGCCAACAACACTACTACATATTTTGCTTATCAGTTATAGATTTGTCTTTTTTTAATTATTACACAGATAAACTTGCCCTCCTTCCTAGGCTATCTTTGAATTTCTGGGAACAAGTGATACTCCTGCTTCATCCTTTGAGGAAAAATGTTTTCCTCACTTTTGGACAAGGTGTACTATTTCTTTTTTTCACAATGCTATTCTCATCATCATTCCCAAGTGGCCTGTGACTTTGGTGCCTCTGCTTGATCAAGGTACTTTTGGTTAGCTTTCAGCATTTGATATGGCAGTATTCTAAAGGAAGAGACATTTTCAAACTCCTGCATATTATCTGTTCTTTTATGTAGATATCTAAAAACAGACAGATGAAGATAAGTAAGGTATCTAAGACAGGATAGCAGAACTTTGCAAGAGTGTGGTCAGATATTCCAAAACATTCTGTCTTGGCCAACACTATCAAAGGAGAACAGTCACTACCAAACATGCTTGCTACCATGGGGGTCCAGACCTACTGCCATTTATGGTATAGGAAGCATACTCAAGTCTGGGAGAGAAAGAATGTGACTTCAATTTATTCAACTTAATACATCGGAGTTGGTAAAAGGCATTATAAGTTATATTGCATCTGGGGTAATAAGAAGGCTGTAGGATGCTGCTGGAAAGCATAAGCTCTGCTGGGGCAGTTGGAATGTTGCGTCCACTGGAAGCATCCTTTGGATATATGATGTTCACATTGGACACCACATTTTCTCTTTTCGGTTGCTGTTGCTAATTCACCTCATTAGGAATTTTAGTTTGGAATCAAATTAAAGTACCACTCCCATGTATTGCCATAGTATATGCAACAGGAAATGATCTTGATGTCTGTTCTGGCTCATATCCCTCATTTTAATAAATTGATGTTTAGGAGAGTAAGTTTGTTCACGGAATCGTGGAAACCGAAAGGTTAGAGTTTTTGGCAAGGCAGCAGACTGGCCATGCAAGTAAAAGCCAATGTGCTTTGAGGAAGAAGGCCACCTTCTAGGAAGCATTGCTTTTCTATTAGTGCTCATGCTGATCTGAAGATCATGTTCACATTATCAGGAATATTAAACCCCATGAAAAGTTGATTGATTATTAAATATCGATCCGATCTACAAAATACTCAATAACTACTAGGCTAGGCTGAGTAAACCAGCTGGCATTATCGATGTCTGTGTTCATCTAGAATGCTATAACAAAATACCATACACTTATTTGCTTATAAACAATATAAAAATAATTTTTGCTGTTGTAATTTTTAGAGCCCTTCAGGATAGATATCTGCTGGCGATTTTCTTCTTCATTTAAGATGCTGGTCTTCTGTCTGCATGCAGTGTCTTTTTCATAAGTGTAGTAATCCCACTTTTAAGAGACTGAACGACTTTGTGACTTCAAGCACCTTCTAGAGGTTCCAAGTATTAGCACCTTAGCTTTGGGGCTTGCATCTTCAAATAGGGATTTGCAAAGATACCAAAATTCAGTCTCTGGTAACAGCTTAACCAAGGTGACACAGTACGTGGAGTACAGCAGTATTTATTGTGGAAGGATAAGAAACCCCCAACTCACTGCAGAGATCATAGTACTGATTGTGGAAGGATAAGAAACCCCAACTCACTGCAGAGATCATAGTGCTGATTGCTATGTACATCTTGTGAGTCTTCTTAAGCTTAAGCTTCTGTGGTGGTTTTTCATGGAAATTTACATTCCCAAAACATAGCCTATGTAAACAGTAACAATGGTGGTAGAAACTTTTGACTGTGTACTCAAATAGGCTCTTTCCCTTGTCTCTTACAGAGATGCATGAGGAAGAAAACCCTTAGCAGAGTTGTATGGATACAGATGAGCAATCAGGAAGCAGCCTTTATTCTTAAATGCTTAAATGTGCTAATTCAGAATATGAGCTAAAGAAATAAACTCAACTTTCAGGCCAAGGCTGTAAAGAAGGAGGTTGGTTCTTCCGAATCCTTTTTCTCTGTATCTTAAATGGAATGGCAAGGAACGGCAGAAACATACCATGAGAGAATTGAATTGGGTATTGAGTCATTTGTGGAATTAAGCTATGGGAGAGAAATAGGTGCCACCATGCAGTTGGCTGAGCAAAAATGAGACATACATGTATATTATGTCCACAGTCCTGTGTCATTTGGAACCTGTAAAGCAAGACTGTGTGTTAATCCACCAAAGTCTTAGAATGACACAATTAGTTTAAACCAATAGAAACATAGGAATGTGCGTTTGGGGTTTTCATGTTTCATGGACTCTGGGAAAGAGGGAATGACCTCACCACTGACATTAGAGCTATTTTTGCTTGTATTTTTTTCTTCTGATAACCCCCAAACAGTGAAAAATGGGACATGTGAGCTATGAATCACAAACAGTGGTTTTACACATAGTTATGTGATATCTACCTCTCAATTTATAGTTTAGCATGTGCAAAACATTCTTGATGGTATGGGGAAAAAGGCAATTTCTAACATTGGCTGGTATGTTGTCGGGATGAGGAGTGGACTGATCTATTGATTGCACGTTGAATCTCATTTGGTTTCCCACATAGACGACAATGCAAAGGTCAGGAGGGGGAAGACAGCTGTGGCCATGAAAGTGCTGGGAGTTTGTGTCTGCCTGAGATCAAAAGATGGATGCGTGTGACTGTGCCAGACATCAGCGTGGGATGGGAGTGAGCTCTTCTTCAGATAAGACTCAGTAGTGTCTGAAGCACATGGACCAAGAACTGCAAAAGGCACCCAGGGCACAGCCGCCATTCCATGGCTTCACTTTGCCTGATTACAAACTTCAAGGAGAATCTGGAATTTTATGGTAAAGGGCAAGTAAGCCTTGTCCAATAGATAAATACAACAAAAGCCTATAAAAAGTGAATTCTCTAGGGAAGTACAATTATCTTGCTTGAGATGCATTTGGCGTCTGCTTGGTCTGGACATTAATATATACAAATCTCTGAGGAGATTCATTTACTTGGGTAAAAAGAATAAAATGGTAAATTGAAAATGAGTGAAACCACACAATTGAATGAAATCTCATCTAATTTGCTAAAGGCTTAAGAATGAAGTATAGACCAAAGCATATCTTTTATGTAGCCCGTGTCTGGTATGAATCTTTAACACTCTCTCCTCTTGTTGTATCCCACTTTCCCATCACCCCAACCCCAACACACACACAGACAGCATAAAGAAGTGGCATGTTCTGGCTAAGTTTTGCTACAGAACAAGTGTAGTCTAAGCAAACTTGTGTCTTCTGAAGCCTTCAACAGCTGGTCACAAACTCAGCCTTACTGAGGTTCAGGATATCACAGCTGCTATTATTGAGGTTCAGGATATCATAGCTGCTATTACTGGGAGTACACAAGAGGCCAAAATGATCAGCATTTCCATTCAGAACTAATGTTTTCCAGGGGCCTCTTCAGATCTTCCTAGAAGCCCTCCACTCTTGTCTCTGTGAACAGACACTTGAGGTGGTCTAGGCGTTCACGGATGCCCATCTTCAGTGTCTCATGGGTCACCCAGTAATGTAGCACAGTGGAAAGAGGGTGGGGGATTCAACTTTTTTCCTCTTGGTTGGAGAAGGATTTCTGAAAACCAGAGCTAACCTTAGCTTCCCAATCATTCACTTCATGGGTAAAAATGGTTTTCGTTATAATATAATCAGACGGTCTCTAGGCTGCAACACTTTTAAAGTTGCCTTAAGTTTGCCTTCCCTTTTTCTGCCATGGAGACATGTCCTTGACAGCCAGAAACTCACTGTCAGGGCATGTAGGTGGGATGGAGAGGATACCTCTACATCACATGACTATCCCCAGGCAGGTGATTCCATAGAAACCATTATTGAATCACTCTTAAGGCACAGCCCAAGGATAGCTGTGTTTTTTTGTTTTTGTTTTGTTTAGGAAACACCACAGATTAAAATAAACCATGGGTCTAATCAACAATATGATAACACCTGGCATGAGGAATACGGTCTTTTTCCACCTGATAAGCAGCATAATAGATCTGGGGCTATAACTCAATGGTAGAGTGTTTGCTATGTGAGGCCCTGGGTTCAAGTCTCAACACTGGAAAGATAAAACCATAAAAACAAGAAGCACAACAGCTGTAGTATTTCTGCTTACCATTTCTATTACACATTCTTACGTCCTCATTCCTGAAGCCTATTTGAGATTCCCTCCTTCTCTTCCTCCCTCTCTCCTTTCATCCTTCTCTCCCTGCCTCCCTCCCTCCCTCTCTCCTTCCATCCTCCCTTTCTTGCCCATCCCCCTTCTTTCTTTCCAAGATCTTTCCTTCTTTTCATTTTCCTCCCTCACTTTATTCTCTTTCCTTCATTTTTTCCTTCATCTGTCTTTCCCTCCCTTTCTCTCTTTTCTAGATTCTCCATTCCTTTTAATTTCCTTAAGCTCTTTATCCATCATTTCTGTTTTTCAAAAAGCAACAACTTAAAAATGCCTACATATTGTGTTCTAAGTCTGATAGATGAAAACTCGGTAAGATCAAAAGGCCTTAAATATTTCCAAGGCTTTATAAACTGATTCAGTATTTATAGCATTTTCTTCATTTTACCAGTAGACATTAGTATTTAGAAGATCAGTGACTTGTTCAAGGTTTCATGGATAATAAGAGGAAAGAGACAAAGTTTGTTTCAACTGACTCCATAGAACATAGTTTATTGATCCAAGCATAGTGATTAAAACTATAGATGCTGGAGACCTAGCCATGACATGACAAAACAGTCATTAATCTCTAGTTGTGTGGACTTTAATTTCACATGCACATCAAGGAAACATTGCACAGGACAAGTTGAGTAGACAAAGGAGGTCAACACTGGTAGTGCAGGCCTATAACCACAGCTCTTTCAGGGACTGGTTTAGTAGATAAAAAATTCAAGACCAGCCTTGGTTGTCTAACTAGACACTTTGTCAAAGTAAGGAGTTAAACAAGGACTGGGGATACATAGCTTAGTGGTAGAGAGTTTGCCTCTTCTGAATATCACACACACAAAGAAGATAAGGGAGACTTTTCTCAAGACTGTTGCAATGGAATAGAGGACATGACCTCATCTCCTGCCAACACATGGAATCAAAGTATTTTCAAGTCCTGAAATGACTGCCTGGAGAAGAACCGAAGGGCATTAGAGAGACAATGTTACCATGGAATCTGTATAAGCTCATTGTCACTTATTGAATTGGAATTTCACAGAGCTTGGGATATAGGGCACAATCTTTCTTGATTATCACATTGATAACAACCTTCCAAGTTGTTGTCAAGGGCTCCTGGTCATTGAATCAATGGAAACCTAGAGGTAACTGTTTTAAGACAATAAAGGTGAGATTTCTTTAAGCTAGAAGAAACTTTGTCTAAAGTTTATTCAAGTTATAGGGAACATTAAGGTCATCCTGGTTGGGAAAGGAAAGAATACAGCATTGGATTATACCAGGCAACTTGTGGAGTGAGCTTGATTTATATGAACTATACAGATCTTGGAGACCCTTGCCTTGCCTTATAAAATCGCAGATTAGTATTAGTATACACATAACATAACTATGGGTCTGGTCTTGACTAAAAATTTGTTGCAGGCTAGATCATTTGGTCTAATCTGGACTTTGCTTGCCAATATTCCCAGTGCCCATGATTGACTTTGATTCACAACATGTCCTAATGTTGGTCACCTCAATCATCTTCTCACTTACCAAATCTTCTGACTCTTTCAATCTAGACCTCTTGATGTAACTGCCCCTTTCACTGTTTCCTTCCAGTGAACACTGAATCCACGGTGTCTCCCCTGCTAAGCTAACAATGGGCTGTCTTCCCAGTACACTTTTTATTTTGTGAAAGGTTTTCTCAACATTTCTCAGGGTGGCCTAAAACTTGGTGTGTTGCCCAGGCAGGCTTCAAATTCACAATCTTTTTGCCTCATTCTCTTGGGTAGCTTGCAGTGAAAACCTTGTGTACTCCTGAGAGAGAACCCTTGCATTTCCTGGGGTTGTCAAATATTATATTAAGACGTGTTACATTTGTTTATGCTGTGCAATATTTGTTTAATGATGCACAGATATGTTGCATTCCTTTATGTTGTATTTGAACAACTCCATGAAGCTGTGTTACTTTGGCTGTTTAAAACACCTGAATGGTTAGTAGCAAGGCAGGAGAAAGGATAAGTGGGCCTGGCAGGCAGATAGAATAAATAGGATGAGAAATCTTGGAGAAGCTAGATCAAGGAGTGAGAAAAGAAGGAGCCAAACACCCAGCTACACAGCCAGAAATAGAATAAGAAGAAAAGAAAAGCTATAGAGAAATAGAGAAAGGCAAAAGTCCAAAGGCAAAAGGTGGACAGGATACATTAAGAAAAGGTGGCTAGAAACTAGCCAAGCTAAGGCCAGGCATGCATACATAATAAAGAATAGGTCTCCATGTGTGTTAATTTGAGAGCTAGATTGTGGGCCTCTTAGAGAGAGAGAGAGAGAGAGAGAGAGAGAGAGAGAGAGAGAGAGAGAGAGAGGAGAGAGAGGAGAGAACACTCTAGACTTCTTATCCATGTCCTTTTCAAATCTAACTTCTTCTTCTTCTTTTTCTTCTTCTTCTTTTTCTTCTTCTTCTTCTTCTTCTTCTTCTTCTTCTTCTTCTTATTATTATTATTATTATTATTATTATTATTATTATTATTATTTTAGAGACCTAAGAATTAGTTCATGAGTTCATTTACCATTTCCCCCACTGAGTATTTGTGTAGGTGCAAAACATTTTTCAGCACCACGGACAGCAGCATTCTTCCCGCACAATCATTGAGGCAACTGATTACAAACAATTCTGGCAGGAAACCTCATTCTGCTGATTATGCTACACTGTTGTCTTTACATCCTCGCAGAAGCATTTCAAAGCACCCGTGTTTTACAGAAAAAAACCCGAGTCTTAGAAATTCTTTATCGGGCTGCCTGAGTATTGAGCAGGAGAGCGGAGATGAGAACATAAGTCACTGTACTGTCAAAGCCTCTATTCTTTGTATTTCCATTGATGTGCCTTAACATAAACCAAGTTGTTTTCCTGTGAATGAGCAGTTGAATCTAAGTTCTATGTCTGTCTTTTTCTTTTAATCACAAAAAGCATAGGCAAATTCAGATATCAGACTGAAACTTGAGGACTATTACTCTGTTCTACTGAAGAATATTGATGGTTTTTGCTTGTTTCCTTGAAATTTCTCTATTTGACTAAAAATGGTAATTAAAATGCAGCAGGGAATTCTCCTTCACACACTTCCATATTCACTCATATTCTCCTTCGTGTACACAATGGTTTCAGCATCCCCAGTGTTTGTTGAAATTCACAATCTAGAGTGCTTCCAAACAGAAACCTTTCAAAGGATCCACATGATTTCTCAAGCTATAAGCTCTATGAAGTAATGGTCCATGCACAATTTTATTTAAAATGTTGTATAAAAATTACCTCTGGAGTCTACATACAATGTGTAATATAAAGTTTATGCTGTGTTTACATTTGGATCACATCTTAAGACATCTTACTATGTTGTGCAAATATAACAAAATCTGAAACAAATCCAAGATTCAAAATGCTTATGTTCACAAGAAATTTATGTAGGTGTTATTGTGGCGTTTTCAATAAACATGTCCTCCATAGACCCATAGGGATTGGGACTATCAGTAGGTCCGGCCATGTTGGAGAAGGTGTTGCTTGTTAGAGGAAGTGTGTCACTGGAGGTGGGCTTTGAGGTTTCAGATGCTCACTCTAGACCCAGTGTGGTTCACTGTCTTTTCCTGCTGCCTGCAGATCAAAATGTAGAACTCTTAGCTCCTCCTCCAGCACCATGTCTGCCCGGACGCCACCATGCTTTCTGACATTAAAGAGCTAAACCACTGAACTGCAAGCAGATCACCCAAGTTAAATGTTTTCCTTTATTAGAGTTATCATGGTCATGGCGTCTCTTCACAGCAATAGAAACCTTAACTAGAACGGCTACTGAACATGTTCTCAACTGTACCATAGCCTAACTCTAGTTCCTAGCTTAGGAAGCGACAGTGAACTAAGTCACATATTGTCTTCTCAAAGTAGAATTTATGATGAAGATTTGAGAAAATTCAGATTATACCTTCTAAAGAAAAGTGATTTGTTTGCAACGTGAAGACCTGAGCCCTTGTGTGGCTGTGAACCCAGGGTGCACCTGTGTTGGTGTAGACACACGGTGTGCATATGAGGTTGGACTGCAGCTGCTATATTTCTGGGTCTCTTCTATCACGCTGTTTCTGTGAGCCTATGGAGCTATAGAGGCTGTGAGCCATTTTTGTCACCATGAGCTTGACCTTGCTTAAGGTCAGGAGAGAGATGTGAGGTCTTTATGGTATTCTTACAGAGATATTGCCACCTAGCAAAGCCGTATGTTTGAAAGAATGGACGATGGGTTCATTCATAAATCATGGTTGGTATAATAGAATCATGCAGTCTCCAAGGGAAACAGGACCATAAAAGACAAAACAGTGCAATCATTGTGGAAGTTCAGAATGCCATAAAGATCACTCAGAGATAAGAGTCAGGCATTCAGAGTCCTGTATCATATCCTGAGTTCTACTCAGAGAACCTTCTAAATATGTCAAGATAACTATGCCTAAAATTCAAAGAGAACTTCACTAGATGGTGAAATGATGTATCTACTTCTGAGACTTAACAAGGGGCATGTAATTCCTCAATGATTTCTTTAGTCAGAGTAATCTGGGGAAACCTAACCAGATGTTAACGCTCATAGATTAAAAAGCTCTCTGTATTCAGCCAAGTGGATGGATGACAACTTAATTTGATTTTACCTCATGCAGAGATTCTGTGGCTATGCTCCTAGAGAGAGGCACAAAGGTAGGACTGGGATGTCACTCTCAGGGACAGCTGCTGTGTGAGGAGCCCCTTTCCTATTCTGAATGACAGGATTGGAATATCAGGTTTTTGAGAGTGGTGGGGAGCTCCACTTCTCCAGTCTGAATGCCCGACTTTCCAAATCCCAGCACAGTGCGGCTGAAAATGGAAAGGACTGTTTTTTTCCATGACTCAGTCCAGTTCCAATGAGAAAGGGTGTGCTTCCCCTTACTTGCAGCTAATTCATTTACCCTGATGTGTCTGACTTATCATCCCTGCTGTGCAGTAACCGGCGCCATGCAAATGCATGGCTATCAGGAGAGATCCCTTCATTAATATAATCGCATTGTTCCTTGCTCCACCCAATAGTGATGATAGCTCCAAGCTTTTGTTCATTGTTTAGAGTAATCTTTTGCCTGTTAGAGCAAGTTTTAATGTCAAAAACAATTTTATAAATGTTGCTAAGAAGTGGTGTGTTTAAGGAGAGTTTCCTTACATGGTTTCAGGTCTGACAATTCCAGAAGGGTCAAAAATCATGACTGAAATTAAAAACTCAAGGCTTTATGTCCAATTTCTCATTAGAGATCACGGACATATAAATTAGGGCTCTCCAGATGAAGAGGAAATCAATGGTCCAGCTACAGTTGAAGTCCCCTGGTTCAAAAGTTCTCAGGGATTTTGTTGAGAGTATAAAGATCAGCCCTGTCTCACATCAAGTTTCTTCCTAGATTTCCTTCCATTGGTTAAAGTTTGATTTCAGGCCTGGGATTATTTCTTGCCATCTATTCCTTTTGGGTATGATTCCTTCTTTTTGTTATAGAACTTTCAAGTGTGCTCTTACTAGTATGAGATCTCTCCAATCTGTTGTTGTTTTTCTTGTTCTTGTTTTAGTAGGCACCCAGGAATATTAACTGGCCTCAACTGACAACATGGTGTCCCTTACATTTGGGTACGCTGTGTATTTGTTTTCATTCAATTCTAGAAAGTCTTTAATTTATTTTTAATTAGTTATTTTTTTATCCTTTTCTCGTATATTATACCCAACCACTATGCCCCTTTCTTCCCTCCTTCCAGTCCCTTGCTCCTCACTTCCCCTCTGCCCCAATCCACTGCACTTCTGTTTCCCTTTAGAAAAGAACAGACCTCTCAGGGATATCAACCAAACACGACATAACAAGTTACAAGAGTAGGCACAAACCCTCATATCCAGGCAATATGAGGCACCAGTAGGAGGAAGAAGGTCTCCCAAACCAGAAAAGAGTCAGAAACAGCCCCTGCTTCCACTATAAGGAGTCCCATAAGAACACCAACCTGCACAACCATAACATATATGTAGAGTGCCAAGTTCAGACACCTACAGACTCCCTGATTCTTATTCCAGTTTTTGAGCCTCTGTGGGCCCCAATTAGTTGATTCTGTGGGCTGAGTTTTGAGATGTTCTCGAACCCTCTGGAAGCTTCATTTCCCTCTTCCATGAGAGTCCCCAAGCTCTGCTTATGTTTGGCTGTGGGCCTCTACATATGCTTCTATCAGCTGCTGATGGAGCCTCTAATGATGACAATTATGCTAGACTCTAGACTATGAATATGAACATAACAGAATATCATTAAGAATCATTTCATTGACTTTTCTGTTTTTCATTTTGCCAATTGCGTTTGGTTCTAGTCTGGATCTCTAGATGCCCCACCTCTGGTTCCTGGACCTCCAGGCAATGTCAGAGGTGGCTTCCCTCTCAACTTGAACCAGTCATCGGTTGGCCACTCCCACAAGTTCTGTGCCACCATTACCCCAGAACATCTTGCAGGCAGGACAGATTGTAGGTAGAAGGTTTTGTGACTCGTTGGTGCCCTAATCTCTCTCTTGACTTGGATTTCACCTAGCAGTGGGTTAATCATTTTCCGTGAGTTTGTAGGCTTTCTGCTGTTGATAGGGTGCAGGTGTTCTTTCCTTTTTCTGTAACTGTTGAGACTTGAATTGTGAATAAGTATGTGGTTGGTTATGGAGAAAAGTTCATGAGGTGCTGAGAAGAGGGTATATTCTTTTGTGGTTGAGTGAAATATTCTGAAAATATCTTTAGGTCTGTTTGATTCATAGAATCTGGTCCCTCCAGCATTTCTCTGTTCAGTTTTTGTCTGGGTGACCTGACTATTGATGAGAGTAGGGTATTAAAGTCTTCAGCTATCAGTATGTGAGGGTCAATATGTAATTTAAGCTGTAGTAGTGTTTCCTTTATGAACGTGGGTGCCCTTGTCTTTGGAGCATACTTGTTAAGAATTGGTGGATTTTTCCTTTGATGAGCATGGTATCCTTTTCTATCTGTTGATTAGTTTTAGTTTGAGGTCTATTAAGTCAGATATTAAAATGTCTAGACCAGCTTGATTTTAGGTCCATTTGCTTGTAAATATTTTTCATCCTTTCTGTGATGTCTATCCTTGATGTTAATGTGTTTCCTGTGTGCTGCAGACGGATGGATCCTGTTTTCTCATCCATTCTGTCAATTACATTAAAGAATTAAGATACTAAAGTTGAGAGATATAAATTAGCATTTGTGGGTTCCTGTTATTTTCCTGTTGTGTGTGTGTGTGTGTTTCCTCTCTTCTGACTTACTGGTCTGACTCCTTGTGTGATTGGGTAAAGCTAATCTCTTCAGGTTAGTCTTTTCTTTTAAGTCTCATATTTAAAACTGGATTTGTATATTGATACTGCTTAAATTTGGTTTGACCTGGAATGTCTTTCTTTCTCCATCTATAGTGATTGACAGTTTTGTTTGACCTACTACTCTGAGCTGGCATCTGTGGTCACTTAGATTTTGTAGAACACCTGTCCAGACCATTCTGACTTTTAGAATTCTCATTGATATGTAAGGTGTTATTTTAATTGGTTTGCTCTCATATGTTATTTGCTACTTTTCCCCTGCAGTTTTTAATATTCTTTCTGTTTCTGCACATTTAGTGTTTTGATTATTCTATATTGAGGGGACTTTCTTTTCCAATTCAGTCTAAGTTTTAGGCATGCTTCTTATATCTGGATAGGTACCTCTTACTTTAGATTAGGAGAACTTTTGTCTATTATTTTGTTGAAAATATTTTTGTGCCTTTGACCTGGATTTCTTCTCATTCCTCTATTCTTATTATTCTTAGAATTGTTTTTCTTAGTGTCCTACATTTTTCCAAATGTTTTGTGTCAGGATTTTTTAGATTTAACAATTTCTCTCACTGATGTTTTTATTTCTTCTGTAGTGTCTTCAATACCTGAGATTCTGTCTTCCATCTCTTCTATCCTGTTGGTGAGGCTAGTCTGTGATGGTCTTATTCAAGTACCTAAAATTTTCCTTTCTAGGTTTCACTCAGTTTTGGCTGTATTGATTCTATATTGAATCTTTATTGATTCTTTCAGGTCTTGAAATGTTTTATTCATTTCCTTCTACTTTTTGCTTGTGTTTTCATAGATTTCTTTAAGGGATTTATTCACTTCCTCTTTAAGGACCTCTATCATATTCATAAAGGCTGTTTTGACATCTTTGTCTTGTGTTTAAGCTTTCTCGCAATTGTCAGGGCCTGCTGTAGTGGGGCTGCTGAACTTTAGTGGAGACATATTGTCCTGACTATTATTAATTGTTTTTATGCTGGTGTCTTGGCATCTGGGCCTGAGGAGACTGTAATTCTGGGTGCTGTTGTTCTGTCTTGTCATTGTTTAGTGTGTTTTTTTTTCTTTCCCCTTGGGTTCTGTTGCCCTCTCTGGCTCTTAGAAGGGTATGGTGACTGTGTTTTTCCTGGTAGGGAATTCTTCTGGAAGCCTGCGAGCTGTGGTCACTGGGTGTTTTGGTTACAATGTGTTGCTAGGTATTGAAGCTGACATTTAGAAATGATGAGGACTAGTTGCTGGTCATGATCTTCTCAGTTCCATAGGAATGAAAGCAACGAGTGAGAGGCCTCAACAAGCAGTCAGCTAGTCAACTAGAATCACCTTGAGCTGTTTGTAACACAAACCAGTCTTAAAGAGGTGCTATTAGCATAATGACATTATATCAACCAGGTGGAATCATTGTTGTGGGGCCCCATCTTCTTTCGGGAAACTTCAAAGATTATTTGCATTCTTTTACATGTTGACACCCAGTTATGCAAGCACCATTTGTTGAAGATGCTTTCTCTTTTCCATTGTATAAATTTTCCATTGTATAATTCTTGTCAAAAATTAGGTGTTCGCAGGTATGTGGATCAATAACAAATATGTGGATCAATTGAATTCAATTCAATCATTGGTTCACCTTTCTGCTTTTATTCCAATACCAAGCTCTCTTCATTACTGAAGCTCTATAATAGAGTTTGATGTAAGCGATGACTTTGCCTCCAGAAGTTCCTTTATTGTAGAGGTTGTCCTGCCTATTCCGGGGTTTTTGAGAACCTTCAACCAGCAACTGATGGAAGCAGATGCAGATATCCACAGTGAAGCACTGGGCTGAACTACCAGAGATCAGTCCAAGAAAGAGAGGAGCAATAATATAAGCAAAGGGGTCAAGACCATAATGGTGATACCCACAGAAACAGCTGACCTGAACTAGTGAGAGCTCACTGACTCTGGACTGATAGCAGGGTAGCATGCCTATGTCCAAACTAGGCCCACTGAATGTGGGGGACAGTTGTGAGTCTTGGGCAGTCTGTGGGGCCACTGGCAGTGGGACCAGGATTTATCCCTGGTGCCTGAACTGGTGTCTAGGAGCACATTCTCTTTGGAGAGATATCTTGCTCAGCCTAGGGGGAGGGCCTTGGTCTTGCTTCTAAGTGTCAGACTTTGCTGACTCCCCATGGGAAGCCTAACATTTCTGAGGAGTGGATTGGGTGTGGGGTGGAGGAGAGGTGGGCCGGGGGAGAAGAGGAAGTGGGAATGGGGATAGCTATGTAAAATGAAAAAATATTGTATTAAAAATCTTAATAAAAAGAAAAAATAGCAAAAAATTAAAACAAAAATTATTTGATGACCTGAGGAGTTATCTGTGCTCAAACTATAATGCACGAGGAAAAGCTCCCACAATCACATTCGTGTGAGCAGACAGACCACTCCCCACACCATCTGGAACTTGCTCCTCCAGAGTCTACAGAGGCTGCTGAGATGCCATCACTTCCCCAGGAGCAGTGTCCTTTGAGGTTAGCGTCCTTAGCAATAACAGAACTAACTAGACCAAGGTGCACGTGCTAACAGTGAGACTGTGTCCCTCAAGGCTAAGTGGCTCCAAAGAGAAATAGCA
The DNA here is from genome assembly GCF_037038515.1 of Microtus pennsylvanicus. Classification (NCBI taxonomy): domain Eukaryota; kingdom Metazoa; phylum Chordata; class Mammalia; order Rodentia; family Cricetidae; genus Microtus; species Microtus pennsylvanicus. The sequence goes on along the minus strand of NC_134594.1, from coordinate 45,612,525 downwards.
CAGTTGCCTTTGGAGAGAGAATGTGACAATGTCAGCTGGTGGCAGCGCTTTGGAGGTGTCAGGGACGTGCTGAGATGCCGTTCTGCGAACAGTTCACAGATGCCCATCTCTGTGGGTGGGGAGACAATGTGCCATAAAAATTAATGTGCATATGCACTACTTTACAGAAGAAAAGCTGCTCAAGAAATTGGACTAAAGCTCTTCCAGCTTTTTTGTATTATTTTGGTTATTTTGCTAAATATATATATATATATATATATATATATATATATTTAAAAATAAGTGAGTTGGGATTGACTTAGATCATCCAAAATGGAAATAACAAATCAAACCAATGACCATCATTTATAAATGTTACTACTATGATAGCATTGGGAAAAAGAGTAAAGGGGGTTGAAACGATTTTTCTAAAATGTCCACTGGATTGGCAACCTATTAAATATTGAATATAAGCCACATGAAGCAGAGGTCTAAACATGTGAGGTGACATACAGAAACAACATGAAAGGACATGGAACTATGGAACCAGAGATACAGTGGGACAACCCCGTACAAGAACATGACAACAGGCATCACCATGAGAATAGAACAGATGCCACTTCATGGCAAATGAGCCGGAGAACAAGCATGGGAAAAGCGAGAGGGTAATACGTAATAGGAAAGACTATAAAGCATTACAGAGAATATTGCATATATGGATGACAGACAAGGAAATCTATACATCTCTGGGTTCTTCAGTGAACAAGTTAGCAAATGGAAGACAAAAATATTCTAATATATAAGTTAAGAAAACTTTCCATACTATGTGAATTACATTCAAGTAACATCATTGGTAGGTTAAGGATTCAACATTCGTTTCATAACAATTATCTGTGTGGGATGAAAAGTGTATTAGGCTCACACTCCCTTTCATGGACACATTCAGAGGAAGAGAATACCAAGCCTTGAGTATGCCAAGAATGAATGGAAAACCCCCAAAATTTTATACATAGCATAATTTTCATTCAAGTACAAATTTCATAGCACTATGATGTCTTAAACATAGAAGAATTTATAGATATCAACTACTTTGTATTAAAAGCTATAGGATATACCAGATAAACCCAAGTAAAGCCAATAATGATTGGATAAATCAATGCAAAAGAATCACCCAGGATGCATAGCTATAGGACTCATGCTAAAACAATATTACATATGGAGATATTTTTAATGATAGCATAGGTCTAATAGGAGGTTCATGGAAAAGAGAAATGATGTATGAGATAGGGATGATAATCTTAGTCTTTGAATAATGAAGGAAAATTTTCATCTCAGGTAAAATTACCCTGAAATCTATAACAACCACTGAGGTAGAAGCGGGGACTTAAAAATCTCTCAAACATAAAATGGTCAGGACCAGGAGGATTCATCACAGAACTCCACCGGACCTTCAAAGAACCAAAACCAATACTATTCAAATTATTTTGTAAAATATAAAAGGAAGGCATTCTTCCAAACTCTTTATGAAGTCAGTATGATTCTGATACCTAAAACCTTAATGAACATAGACACAAATAAGTGCTTATAAACCATGTTCAAGAACACTCAAAAGATCGCTCCCCATGGTCAAGCTGGCTTCATACAGTGATGCAGGGATGGCTCAATGTACCTAACTCAATGAACAGCACTTGTCCCATAAATGGACTCAAGTCAAAAATCACATGAAAATCTCAATGGATGGAGAATAAAGAAAACCTTTGACAAAATTCCAACACCATCTTATGATTTAAAAAGTCCTAGAAAAAAAATAACAAATTTTGAACACATGAATGGCATAGGTCACTCATGTAGAAGCAGTTCACTTGACAATGAAGAAAAGCAGGCATATTTCAATGAGGTTGCTCTTGACAAAAGATGATCCCTCCCCAAACTGATGTAAAAATCATTCCTTTTTTTTAGGGAACTACTTGAATCTTTGACTTTTACCTCAGTAAGACTCTTTCTGAATGATAAAGTAGATAAAAATTCAGTTTCATTATGTATATCTAACTTTTCTCTATTTTTAACCTTCTTAACACATTCTCCACTCACTCTGTTTAAAAAATGGGTTTATCTTTAAATTATTTTCAGGATGGCCTCATTTAAACAAAACACGCTCTTCATTTTGGTAGTATTCATACTTGTGCACGTTTTAACCATCATAAAGGGAGAGAATTTATAAATGGATGTGCACCAGCTGGAGACAGTGCACACGTCTGTATATAGTTATACTCTGAAGGGAATTGTGAAAAGCCCTCGGCTAATTCTCCCTCTACTCCCAGGCTATTTACTGCCCAGGAAAGCTGTGATACGTTGGAAACTCTGGCTCTAAAGTGAATCCCTAACTGCCCTTGCTTTTGCTGTTTGGATTTGACTGCGTTACTAAAGAGAACACAAGTGACAACTGCCACACCTGTAACCATAGCACTCCGTATTTCGCTGTGAAACCAAGCATCATTCTTTTGAACAATGGTATTGTGGTATTGGGCTAACGATTAAACGGCCCTACACATGGGAATTTCAGTTGTCCACAGTTGTGCCACAAAGTCAATTTTAAGTTAATTGAAAAGAGGAAAGGAGGCAAAAGTCATAGCGTATGATAGTGCTGCCTAGTTTTCTGTGTTATTCTTGATCACTTTACGAATGTGTAGGCCAAACTATTGATGGCGTGTCAATTTCTGCTCATGACAGATGCAGGCAATGGTACAAATGAGATAACAGTTAATAGTCACAGAGTTAGCTAAGTGGTCTAAGTACAATTATTTACAACAGAACCCAAACTCTTTCGTATTTCCTCTGAAGAAAACATTATGAATACATATACTAAAAACTCTAAACATTAACTCCCTTTTGTAGTGGCGTTTCACTTGTATTTTAATAAATAAAACTTGCCTGAGGATCAGAAAAGTAAAACAGCTGCATTGGCCAGCCTTACAGACCAGGAGACTATAACACACATCTTTAATCCCAGTAGTCATATTAGTTTACCATAGAAACCAAGCAGTAGTGGTATGTGCCTTTAATCCCAGAACTAGAGAGGATTATCAAATAAGAGGAGACAGCTTTTGGAGTGTCTCATCCTGAGACTCCTGGAGGCAGGATTGCCATTTTCGGACTGAGATTGAGGTAAGAGCCAGTGTCTGGCTGTTTTGCTTTTCGATCTTCAGACTGAACCCCAATTTCTCTCTCTGAGTTTTACTAATCATGCTTCTCCCTTTCTAGAATACGATTCCTAACTAACATCACTCAGAGATTGATAACAAGAAAAATGGCTGTAAAGGGGATGCAATCTCTCTGGGAGCTTTGATAATCATTTCTGTAAATAGCATACACGTGCCCGTGACTCAGCAGTTCAGTTCTAAGGCATTTCCTCACCAGAAATGAAGCTCGTGTTCCCCGGGAGCCTCTGTGGAGGTGCTTAGAGTGTCTTACAGTGTCTTACATATTCACACTAGATGAGAAGACTTCTACTGAATTCATTAAAATTGAAATATGGAAATTTGATGGAATATGCTAGTAAGTGGAAGTCTTTCTTTCCTTCTGTATGTCCTGCTTTCCTGGTTCCTCCATGTCTGGTTGGCTGGCCTCTGTCTGCTCCCTGGCCGCATGGCCTATCCCTGGCTGGCTGGATGGATGGATCTCCTTTTCTCTCTGCCCACCAGCCCCACCTATCCCTCCTCTGTCTAGCTATTGACTGTCAGTCAATCAGGTTCCTTAGGCAGGCAAGGAGAAACAGTAGTACATCTTTACATAGATAGACAAATTCAGCATAAACAAATGTAACACATCTTTGCCTAGTTAAACTAATATTCCGCAACAGCTGTACACACTAAGAGAATGAGAATGAGGCATTACAAATCATTGAATTCTTAGAGTCAGCAGATTGAAGAACTAGTTGCTTGGTTTTTTTTTTTTAATAGGAACATAGAATCAGAAGTAACAAGCACTACCTTATTGTAGGAGATAAGCTATATAGACATAATTATTTTGCTATTCTCGTGATGATAATAATGCTGCTATAGTTCCAGTCATTATTCTGTGTTCAGGGAAAAAGTAACAAAGTATATTCTACCTGTCTCCTTTTATCAGGAATGTCAATCCTCATCTAAACTCACGAGCACAGAATGCTGCTCATATTGATAGAAACATATCATCTGTCACCATGAGAGCTAGCATGGAAAAGGTACAAAGTCAGTGTTTAAACTGGGTACCTTGCAGCCTACCCATAACCATAACTCTTTTACCAAGCAAGAGTTGAGGCAGAGATAGTGGCTAGGTCATTGGCCATGTCTACAACATATAAGGATAACAAGGAACTGTGTAGATCTAATTTATGCACATCTATGTATTTATATATGCAGAAGATAGAGGAACTCAGCAAAACAATGAAGGTGATTTCACACGATTCTGACAGTCAACAGAAATGAATATCTGCCGGAACCGGATGTATCATAATAAGGTTATGATGCCCACGTGGACACTTTGGAACCCAGCTTTCTACTATTATCCAGATTCTCAGCAAGGAGAAACTTAAAAACAAGATCTCTGCATAAATATTCTCTAAACGCTGGGGCAAAACACTGGAGACATGTCAAATCCTAAGGTCAAAAATGTCAAAGACTTCCACTTACTAGCTTATTCAATTCAATTTTCATTTTTCAATTTAATTTACGTTTACTTTTAATGAATTCAGTAGTAGTCTTCTTATCCAGTTTGAGTGTGTGGTCCCAATGAGAAATCAATCTATCGACTCTCTGCTGCTTTGTTTTGCTAGAAACTCCCTATTAAGCAAGTCTAAAGAATGACTCATGAATAAAACATATACTTGGGCCCAGTCAGAAACATCTAGAAGCTGTTTCATATCTGATATTTATGACAGATTTTACTTGCTGTCATGGCTCAAGGATGATAATAACTATCATTTACTTGAAGGATGACATTTTATATCTCTTTTTTTTCTTAATGTGAGGGTCATTTAAGCTGAGACACTCGGGAAATGCCAATAGCTCTAATATATATATATATATATATATATATATATATATATATATATCCACAGTATGCATGGCTCTGCTTATTTTCTCTGTATTTTTTCAAAATACCACAAGAAAAATCGTGTCTAAGCTTACATGAGTAATGCATTTCCATTATTATATATTATTGTGCATACTTAGAATTATTTAAAGGAATTCCCAAATAAACTATTTTTTAAATCTAGACGATTAAGTGTATCAAAAGTCTACCCATTTTCATCTGTGATTATTTCTCCAATATGTTCATTACTGCCAACTTTTATGGTTGATCAATATAATTTTTAGCCAGGGCAGAAATAAGTAAGATTGAGCAGGAAGCACATGGCAACAGTCCTATCTAGGTGATACACGTCACATTTTTACTCTATTTTTTAAGACAGTTCCTTCATCAGATAGTACTTGATCAAAGGAGAGAATATAAATATTATTGTCCAAATAGCAGAGATAATTTTTCTCTAAATTAGTTGAATTTTTCATTCATGGGATATATATGTACCTCCTATAAGAGTATAAAAGGCACAATTTTGTTTTATTATTGCTAAATATTACGATTTACAAATTTGTCCATCTTAAAAACAATAAACCCACCCTAGATGCCCAAGACCTTCTCCATTTGTGATCCCCACTCTGCTCTCTGTTTGGCTTTCAGTGTATATCCTGTCTCCTCCCTATCCTAAGATGTGCTCAGACATGCATCTCTCTGTTCTGCCGCAATCTTATTCTCTTAAGCCACCACCGACTTCCATATTATCAAACATGCAAATTCTCTGTGTTCTGCTCCCCGGTCTACCACCAATATTTAGCACTGCCTTCGTGTGCTTTTTTTATAGTTAACTTCAGAGCATCCGTGACTCTTGGGCTTCTTCTAATTGCCTGGCTTTCCTTTATACCTCATCCCTTTACACTGGGTCCCTTTTCTTTCTAAATGTTGAGTTTCCCTAGATTTCCTTTTCCAGGACTCAACTTTCATCTTCATATATACTTACTTCATGTAAGCTTAGCTAGTTCCCAAAAGTCCCGTGGTGTCCTACACACAACCTATATCTGTGCAGCTTCTCACCTATTATTTGAATATCCTAACTAGGGACTTGGTAACCATATGAAGTGAACGTTTTCAAGAAGCTTGTTTGCTCGTTCAATCTTGACTTTGCCCAGTGTTCCCCATTACTGTGAGTGGTCTCGCCATTCATCAAGATGGTCATAGGAACCTTGATTTTTCTATTTTCCTCTGTACTCTGACCCTACCCATCAGTAAATTCCTGTACCTTATTCAATATATACACAATGTCATGACCTGGCCCTCTAGGACCACACCACTTTACTTCTCTCTAGTAACCCCATATCTCTATGACCTCAGATGTCCATTGCACACTCCACAGTCAAAGGTCACTGTCTATACTATAAATTATTGAGATATCCGGACTTCTGATGTTCCAGTTTTTCCTGGAATGCAGGGCAATGCACGAGTCTGTGTCTTGCCCAAGGAGTCTGAGGTTTAGGGCTTCTGTATATAGTTCGCATCATTTTCTCAGTCAGCTCTCTTGGGACTTTGCTCATAATCCTTTTCTTCACAGACTTGTGCTAATCCTCCACAGCAATGACTGTCTCCTGGCCCAGCCTACAGGGTTTTAGATTTACAGGAAACTGGCACGTGTGTTTCATGCATCCATGTTTGCTTTCCGGTGCCCTGCTTTACTCCTGGAGTGTGATCTGTATCAGGGCAGGGACTCAGCTTCATCCCTCACTTATTCTCAGTGTCTAGGCTCGCCATCGGCTCACCATCGGCTCACCCTCGGCATCTGCAGGACACAGAGCCATGAGCAGGCCAGAATCACTCCTACAAAGCATGTTTTCCACTCTGAGTTTTTCTTTTAAAGTTAATCTTTTTTGCTTCACTATAAAGTGGAATTCCGTACTCTTGCTTGTTCTTTTTAACAAAGGAAGCATTTGCTGTGCGGCCATCCGACTCTCTAATCACTATGAAGAAATAAAAGCAGGTGGACAAATTTGGGCCCAGAAAGCGCTGTGTGGTTCTGTTTGTGAACTTCTGAGACATGATAGTGGCAGAGAAAGGTCAGGTTTTGCTATCACACATTGGTCAGGAGACAGCAGGAAATTACTGTTACTGTTCATGAGCCCCATGTACGTAAAAGGTTCGGTGGTAGACTTGGTTAGCAGAATTGAATTTTCCTTGCATAAAAGTAAAAATGCATCAGACAGTGGTAGGATATGCCTTTAATCCCAGCACTCAGGGAGACAGAAACAGGTAGATGGGTCTCTGTGAGTTCAAGGCCAGCCTGGTCTACAGAGTGAGTTCCAGGACAGCCAGAGATACACAGAGAACCCCAATCTTAAAAAAAACAAACAACAACAACAAAACACAAAAAAACAAAAAGTAAAAATTCAGTTATTATGGAGTAAATTGAATATTAAACTCATGTAACAGCTAAAAAAATTAAAGTGATTAAAATGTATAATTAGAGTCCTGTACCAGTTATTTAGATATAGCAGTTTTCAGTGTGATTTGATTACCTGAGGTGTCTGCACAGAATCCTGACCAACACATCTAATGCTATAAACCCTCTTGAATATTCATCCCTGTAGACAAGACAGCTTGTGTCTGGATAAGAGATAGAAGTGTTTTAATATCATGTGTGGTCCATTTTCTGTGTCCAATAGCAAGCATGAATATGGAAAGTACTAGAAAAGCTTATAGAAGAAAATTTACTTTTTCAGACTTAAAATCTTTGCTTGTTTGTTTCTCAGGACAGGACTTTTGGGCCTGTCCTGGAACTCATTCTGTAGACCAGGCTGGCCTTGAACTCACAGAGATCTGCCTATCTCTGCCTCTCCCCCACCCCCCAAGTGCTAGGATTAAAGGCATGTAGCACCACTGCCAGGCCAGTCTTCAAATGTTATTTTCTCACTGGTTTAGGATGCTGTTTTTAACTATACTCATCATAGTCTTGTATGATTAACAAGCTATTTTTAATTTAAACCTGTAAGAACACAGAAGCTCTACACGTTACAGGGCCACCGTACGATGCACACTGCACACTTAAACTAGGCAGTGGCACAAATCTCCTCAAGCACTTATCATTCCTCTATGGTAAAACATTCAAAATCCTCTCTGCCAGCTTCAGAAAGGCACAGACCCTCAGAATGTGTTGGGAGCAGTGAGACCCCAGATCCTGAATTTCTTGTAAACAACTTGTTTTCCCCTGATCTGAGTGCCTACAGCTGCTCTGAGCACGAGACCCTCGGGAGTTCCTGATGGCAGGAGAGTGGTTTCTGGTGGGTTTGGCTGGGGCGTGGCTATCTCTATATAATCTACCCCTGAACACAATAAAGGGGCATTCTTGGAGAATTCAAGGATGACCCGTGTCGCTGTTTCTGTGTCTGTGTGTGTTTGTGTATTTTAACCTCCAGCCCCCTTGCCCGAAGCTCGCGAACTGGGTGCGAGCGCACAGAGCGCAGACACGGGGGCGCGGTGCGCGCAGAGCTGTGGTCCTCTTACTGTGCACTGGGGGGAGGGGCGTCAGGGCTCCTTCCTGTGGTCCAGCTGCGACTCAGTCTCCACCTCTTCTCATTCTCTCTCACAACTTTCATTTTCAGAGCCACATTTTGTAGATGCCACATTGAGCAAGACCACAGGACCATGTACGTGGTGCTTGACTTTCTGTGCCTGACTTATTTCACTTAACATAGTGATCATTTCCATCCTTGTTGCTACAAGTATACCGGTTTAGCGACGGCTCAGAGGTTAAGAGCACTGGCTGTGCTTCCAGAGGGTCCTGAGTTCAATTTCCAGGAACCACATGGTGGTTTCCAGCCATCTATAATGAGATCTGGTGCCCTCTTCTGGTGAGCAGGCATACATGGAGGCAGAATGTTGTATACATCAATAATATGGGTTTATGGCTGAATATATCTTTAACCATTCATCAGTGCTAGACACTAATGTTGGTCACACATCTAGGCCAATGTTAAGTGCGCTGCTGTGAACATAGGTGTGCAGGCGTCTCCTAGGCAAGGTGACACGTCAGAAGTTGGCCTTCTGGGGGTTTTGTCAATTCTCTCTAGCTGTACTATGTCCATGCTGATTTGCCCTCACATTAGTAGTGGGGGAGCTATTTGGGCCACATCCTGTCCACACTTGCTCTCTGTAATCTACACAGCAGCCATTCTTCCCGGCACAGGCAGGGACTTGCTGTGTGGTCTGGATTTGCCTTGCTCTGATGATTGGCGAGACTGCCCATTTTCTTGCTCCTTTTGGCCATTTGACTTTTAAGAAAGTCAACTCAGGTTTATTGCCCACTTTCAATATGGCTACTCATGGGGCCTGGAGAGATGGCTCAGCACTTAAGAACAGTGACTGCTCTTCTAGAAGTCTTGGATTCTGTTCCCAGCAATCACATGGCAGCTTACTACCATCTGTAACCCCAGTAACGGATTGTACCCTCTTTTGACCTCCATGGGCACTAGACATGTATGTGGTGCGCGCGCACACACACACACACACACACACACACACACACACACACACACACAGTGCCCATAGCTGGAATTATTGGGTGTTGTAGAGTTCAGCTCTCCTAGAGTTCACAGACCTGCAAAATGACCTCCCAAGTGAACTCCACATCACGGCAGACTCTCAGGCGAAACACTCATACACGTAAAATGAAGTGGAATGAGCCTACCGAGGCTTGCTTCCGAGCCCATTATCTGAAGAATAGTTTGAATATTCTCTAGCATTGTGTAGGTGGGCTCTTCCCTCCGCTGTCTGTCTCCTTTGCTGAACAGAAGTATTTTGTTTTGAAGTAGTCCAAGGAGATTTTTGAAAACATATTTTGCACCATCAAAGCCTTACTGTTAGAATTACATCTTTTAAAAAATAATCAAGCAATTTTTCTTTTATTAGCAATTGAAATGCTAACATTTCTTGTGACAAAGTAAATGGAGTTGAAGTCATTGAAATTTTTATTAAAGTTTGCCAAGATAATCAGGATGTTATTTGCGGGCTGTCACTGTTGTGGTCTAAAAGGACCCCTTCGCTCTTCCAGCAGCTCGATTTTTAGGCATCCCTCAAAAAAAAAATTACATAGTTTTGGCAACCACCTGAAGGCAGAGAGCTGCATCTGTTGGGAGACTCCACTTAGTCTCCAGGTAACGCCTACCTTCATTGGTTCCAGCTGGACAACGCCCATAACTGGAATTCTTGGGTGCTTTAGAATTCAGCTCTCCTAGAGTTCACAGACAAGCAAAATGACCTCCAATGCCGCTGACCTACGAAGAGGACTCCATGTCAGGGCAGACTCTACGGTTGAGGCAGGGCACTCACTTCATGTGTTCCTCGGTTTGTAGCAATTTGTAGGTACAGAGTGACCTATCAACAAATCAACGGCCCAAGTCCCTGAGATGACATCCTCTCAGAAGCTCATAGGAGGCATCCATGGCCAGAGGAGACCGACTCCACGGGCACTCTGCCATGGTCCTCCAGCTGCCCTGACAGACACAAGCCCGTGGAGTCTGCCTCTGTCAGACACAAGCCCGTGGAGTCTGCCTCTGTCAGGCACAAGCCCGTGGAATCTGCGTCCGTCAGACACAAGCCCGTGGAGTCTGCGTCCGTCAGACACAAGCCAGTGGAATCTGCGCCCGTCAGACACAAGCCCGTGGAGTCTGCGTCCGTCAGACACAAGCCCGTGGAATCTGCATCCGTCAGACACAAGCCCGTGGAATCTGCGTCTGTCAGAGTGTTCTCACTCGTGTGTGCACCTTTTGCACATCAATCGGGGATCTCTGGGAAAGAACACTGGAACCAGGAAGCTTTGCAGACCGGTCACATTTGGAAGTGCTGAGAGCTGTTTGTTTAGTGGATATGGTCGGTGATTGATTAAAAATGGAAATTCACCTGGGTCACTACAGGCTGTGGCCAAGCTCCCTTCCCATCACCCCATCCTTCCTGTGCTCCTGTCTGCCTCCTCAGGCCTGCGGTCTTTACTATGGACGCTGCCTGCACAGTGGTTAGTCATTGTGCATGTGGAGTGGGAAAGAAAGCCAAACTAAACTAAAGTTGCATTTTCAGAAAACTAGATGGTGGGAATGAAAGCATTCAGACAGGTTACAAGAGAAGTGGATGGAAAACTGGAAACGTGGCTCAGTTGTAGAACATTCCCAAGTTTGAAGAGGCCCTGGGCTCCATGTGTTACACACGCACACACGTATGCACACACACATGCATAGGTATTGAAGGCATGACGTATGACTTGATGGTGGAAAGGAAAAAGCATGGTGACATAATAAATAAATAGGGAGAAGTGGAAGAGTAAATTACAGCACTGAAGACCTCGTTTTAAATGACCCAGGGGAGCTGTGATAACTTTGGCTTCACGCAAGGACTGCAGTAAGGGAGGGAGGGCCTTTGGATAACACCTTTAGCACATAGTCAAGGGGGCTTCTGACTTTCTAATACTTGAGCTTTGTCCTTTCTACTTACCCATATAGACTCGATGAAGTTCATAATCATTGCTATGGATATTTACTACGAAGATATTGGCTGCACCCTTATGACGCTTTAAGGCAAATTACCGAGAAATAAATTGTAGGTACAGCATAAAAATGATTAAAGATATGTTACTGTGGGAATAAGTTCTCGATGGATTGTTTAATAAAAAAACCAGTTACCAAATGGTGGCTTGGTGTCATTTTTATTTCAATGATCAAATACAGATTATAAACATATACATACCTGTATATACATTTAGATAACACAGAAGACAGGGAGAGGTGAGACAGAGGCCTAGGGGACCAGAGGAGGAAGAGCTCCCTCCTTCATCCCCTTCCATTCACCAATGGTAGAGCACTCCCTAGAAAACAAAGACGGTCGAAGGGAGATGCGGGGGAACCGCAGTTATCACGGAGGGATGGAAACAGGGCGACCTCACGAATCTGAGTCTTCTAATCACCTGACAACTATGCCACACCCGCTATCTGTACCGCAAAATCAGTTTCTCATCCAGATCTTACATTGCAAATCACTTCTTGTCTACTATTCATTTCCAATAAGAGATATCAACATCTTTAGCTCAGAGATAAGCACACATCACATTTATTAATATTTGGCGTGCAGCCAATAAATTATAACAATAAAATAAACCACGAGTGGCTAACTGTAATAAATTAAGTATGAAACAAAAATGTATTACTAAGGAGCAGGCATTAAATATATCTCCCCAATAATCCCAAAGACACCCTAAATTCAGCACCAAGAATTCCACATATTCTGGTTACACAACACTTCAAACTAGCAGTAGCACATGACATTTTACAACAAAAGGCCTTGGGAAAGCCTCCAGTTCATCACCCACGTGGCATTTCACTATTCTATCAGTTAGCATAACTAGGAACGAGGAAAATCAATAATGTATTTGCTTTGTGTGAGGACACATAGGCTTTCAAATGTCTTTTACCGTAGTACAATTGAACTATGAATCAGGATTAAATTAGGCAAATTTGTGTCCTGTACTATGTTATTTCTGAGAATGACTTGGACTAGCATGCACTTCCCCCTACTTTATGAAACTTCCTTTACCTATTGTATTTAAGAAGTGCCACTCTTTTCTCATACTTTACAGAGCAGTGTGAGCACCCAAACAGCTGGGGAGGACAGGGAACCAGGAGAGAGCAGCAACCAGCCACAGGAGCAATAACCACACTTAGCCAACGTTGGTGTAGGAGGCCAGCACAGCTGTAGAATGACGGGCAAAGGACCTGCTGTCAACCTGAACGATAGCACTAGGCATCTGAGGTTGGCAAACATGCTGGACATTAGATTCTTCAACACAGAAACAGTCTGGTCCAGGTTGATTGACAGCTCCGCCACTCCAAGGGGCATCCAACTGTGGCTGTCAACCTCCCATGAGGTACCACTTTGGCAACAGTGAAAACATCAGCTATCTTTCCAATCTACAACAATTAGTGAACCAGCACCTTCAAGAGTGGCACACACAGTAGGCTACAGGAATACCGTTACTCTGAGCTGTTCTTAGCCAATTTCCTTAAGGAAACATGAACTCTTCCACATCTAAATTATTCCAGACCGTATTATTACTTTTGATATGTGTGATACCTTTTGCTGTTATTATGGAACTTACTTTTATATAAGAGTTTTATTTTTCATTATTATAAACTAATTTATATCTATATTTGGTACTTTTTAAGGAAATATGGGCAAGTCTTATTTCTTAAATAAGCAAATACATTAAGATAATCTTAGCAGGTTCAAGTCTTCCCTCTGGAACTCAGACTGCCACATTACAGACTTGGATGTTCACTCACTGGCCAAATCTCTGCTTTATTTTTACTACAGAAGAAGGGGCGATTATATTTAACTAGATAAATTCCATAGAGATTGAATACAGGTTGTTGTAAGTTGGAAAAAAAAACCCTATTATTTATTCTCTATATAGACTCATCCTAAATCACATGTGAGGGAACAACATTTGGGGTCTTGGGTATATCTTCACGTAATTCTCTTCAGAAACCATCTTTAAAGACCAGCATTCAGGTGTCTTCTCCGAGGGCCCTGTTCCTGGCAGCACTTGACTGTGACTGGTCCATCAAAGAGACCAGAAGGCTGAGTTCTTCTGCATGCTAAAACTGTGTGCTAAGTAACTACTGTCCTGCTCACCCCACATTGGCCTCCCGTCCATCAAGTGGGGACCAAGGTAAATGAATACGACAAAGGCTATTTCCTGAGTCCTATGCTCCAAATACTTGACTTTAGCTTGCATGTATCATTCATTTCTCATGATTCAGACGCTATCAGCAATAGCAAATACAACACTGTACAAAGTGACCATGAAAGCTACACCTGTCTGATCTCCTTTTCATTTCTACCTATTGACTTCAATACAAGACTTCTGCATCAATCTATTCTGGGAGGCTTGTTTGTGGGAAAACACACAAATTCAAGTCCTGAATCCCAAACCAATAGCACCCTGCTGAGAATCTTTCAGTGACCACTTCTGGCAGTATCAAAGGCTTCTCGCTTCATCTGTGGGTGTCTGTCACAATCTGCTCTGCTCTGGCAATGCTACACAGCCTCTCGTGACGTCCTGTTTGTGCACATCCTACAGTTGGGTCTTGCATTGATGAACCTCTGAGATCCCATGAGTCCTCACCTCATTTTAGATGTAAGGAGGATTAGCATCTGGAGGCACCGGGAAAGGACCACATCTCACCAGCACTGCACCATCAACACCTTGGGAGTGACAAGCGCTTGCAAGGTTGATTGACTCAGAGGTCAGCCACTGTCTCTGAGGTCACACAGGTCTCAAGGACAAGGAAGACAGTGGGGTTGGGTTCTACTGCTCGTATGTTTGCTATATGGCAAGTTATTTTGGATTTGCTTAGCCTCAGCATTTTTATCTGCGCAGTAAAGCTAGTAACACCTACCCTGAATAGCTGTTACATATGTGACAAATTCCATCTCTCAGGAGCAGCAGAGATGATGTAAGAGCTCGGGGAACAGCAGCAACCATGCTTTCCACTGATTGTCTCTGCAACACATTATTGCATACAGCAGCTGGAAACAGCTGGGGTTTCGGGAAATGGCCAGTCACAGATGGGATCATTTGATACAGGGAGAAGCAGAGGCCAAATAAATAAATAAATAAATCTTGAGTATTTTTACAAAGTCACTTTCTCATTCAGCTGCTTCTAAATTCAAGTTGAAGCACTCCAGGCTAGTTGAGAAGGTGAGAGTTACCTTCATTGATCTTTATAACTTTAGTCTGGAAAGAATTTTGATAATGACCCTGAACCCTTATGAAATTTTCACAAATACTATATAAGACACAGCTACCATCAAATTGCTGGCTTTTGACCAAATAATAAGCAAACTGAGATAGAATTTAGAAAGAAAATTTCAGAAGTGAACCCATTAAAGAAATGGCCATGATTGTCAGGTGAGGCCCACACAGGCAATGCACACTGAGATTAAGCCATAAGGCGAGGGTCTTTGACGTGAGCTCTGCGGCCTCAATCTGCCCAGCGGAGACGCTGTTCTGGGCGGAATTAGAATAATCTGCCCATCCTCCCCAGGGACCGTTAATTCCCAAACTTCCAATGGAGAAGCACGCGCTTCCACGAACTGAGTCATTCCTACGATGGTGGAATTTGGATGGCAGCCTTCGATCAGCGGACTATCCATGCTTTAAAGAGACACACACCACCCACGTCCGAAATGACTAGGACGTGACAAAGCTCCACGCATCTGGATCGTCTCAGCAATCTGACAGCTTCTTGCCTGAGGCGGTTTATCTTCTCTTGAGAACACTGCTTCCACTGCCTACACTGTAAAACACCTCTCTCGTGCTCCGCAGAAGTTCCTGCAGCGATTAAAACAGACTCTTCTACCACAAATAATGAGATGAATGGTTCCAAATCCATGAGCAAAGGTGGTGAACGGATAAATCAAGAACCTGAGTTGTCAAAATACTCTTGAGGACACATTTCTGCTCGGAGGGCTCCACGGAGGGTGGGTCTCGCTTTCAAAAAAGGAATGGCGCTTCTTTTGTTTCCGTTCAATTCTTTCCTGCTTTTCTTTCTTCTCCTAAAGGAATAAAAATGTAAAAGAAAAAAAACAAAAGACAAAACAGAAAACTCTAAGTTTATATACACTTTGTGACCTTGTTATTGAACTGGACTGCTGAAAGAAAATGATTCATTATAAGATCTTTGCACACAACTTCTTGTTTAATTAGTTTTGAAGGAAAAGTAGCTAGGGACTATTGCTGATTTGTCTGAACATGCAGAAATTTACTATTAATAGCAGTAATGTCATTGCTTGCTTGCCTGGTTTTTGAGACAGGCACTCAGAAGCCTGGTGGAAAATGGGGAAACAAACAGGAAAATTCAAACTTTGATATCCAATTGCCCCGGTAATATTGGCAATAAGACAAGACTTTGATATGTGAAGCATTCTAGCATTTTAAAAAGAATCAAGCACTATGTAAGAGATTAAAAGATCATAACGAAATACTGACTGCTTCATTCAAATAATGCACTTCTTATTTTTATTTTTGAAGACAGGGCCCTACCGTGAGCTAATACTGACCATCCAATTCTATTACTCTCTGCATGGAGATGTCAGGAAGCCTTGCTGGAGTCCGCGCACAAGGGCAGATGATAACTGCTTTTCACAGCCAGGACACTTTCCCTATCACCATTGTAAGGTTGCTCCCACCCAAGAGCCTTGAGCTGCATTTCCCCCCTTGGCCTGCAGGAGAGTTCTGCAGTGGTCTTCACTGGCCTTAGGGGATTATTCCTTTACTCCTGAAGGTTTCATCAGCTATTCCACTTTTAAGGAGTTCAGCTTGGTCTTCTGCCCTCTAGGAAGAGCTAAAATGTGTATGATAAGGGATGCACAGGGAGAGACACTGTGAAAGAACTGGGATGGGGAGTCACCCAGATCCACACGGAAGCTGACTGGGACAAGAAAAAAAAAATACATGCATAACAAGACTGACCAATGAAGTACAAGGTCAAGAAACAGAACCCAAATGCATGGGTGTGTCACGAAGATGAGCTCTTCATCCACCAGGAAGAAAGGTGCTGGTTCCTGAAACACATATCCCGGGAAAGCTAAGTTGGAATCAAATTCTCATCATGTAAGAAAATAACGCGAGGGCACAGTAAAGGCTAAGACACTGAGATACAGGAGCCGTAAAAGAAGGAGGCAGACGCAGTAGCTTCAAACCACGGGGAAGGTCTCTTCACTAGGTGGGAGCATCAGAGGCCAAAAGAAAAGACAGAAATCCAAAATAAACTGGAATTGGCAGGGCCTAAGGCACTACTAAACACAGAAAAACAAGCAAAGTTGCATCTTCTACTAGAAATCATAGGTGAATTTTCTACTGAAGAGGGCTTTCAGAAATCACTAAGGCAAAGAGACTCCAGTAGAAAAGTGTGCGCCTGTGAAGACCATTTGCAGAACATACGTCACTAACACATATTTGTAATGAAAACATGCTCCAGCTCCGTCTGAGACATGCATACAAGTCAGGAAATCCTCTGTGTTACGCCTGCAGGCAGCAGACTGAGGTGAGCCCAGTGACGTCAGACAGTAACCTGCTGGAAGAGCTGCAGAAGTGTGATGTGGGCACTACTCATAAGCGTGTCATCAACTTGTACAAAGTATAATGTTTCTGTCTACTATTTATTCAAAATTAACAAAATGTGTATCTGTTTTAAAATAGAAGACTGTATTTTGCTTGACAGCACCAAAAAGTAACCTGTTAACATATACATATTAAAATCAAATATTTATTATTCTCACACATGTAGTAAAGAGCAGCTGGATATTGTAACTTCTAACTCCAATGCTGATCCCTTTCACTGAAGAATTACTAAATAAGACCCTTTTCCCTACCTCATCAGCAACATCAAAAGAACATAAGAAATCGACTAAGTTCCTCCCCATTAGCCTCAGCACTACTGCATGCAAGGGCTGGTTCCACCTCAAAGACTCTGGACCCTCAGGGCACCTGACTGCCTTCCATGATGTTAGAGGCAAGAAGCACAGAAGGAAGAAAGGGCACTGTGGGAAGTGCCTGAAGCGGGGATGGAGGGGATGCATGCCTGGAACATCACACCTGCTGCAAGCTCATGTGCTTTGGGCAACCTCAGGAGTGCGGCCAGAAAGGAGAGGCCATGGGGGAATCTGAGCTGCAGAGGAGGAAAGGCTAAGTAGTCTCCAAGGAAAACAGGATGGGAAAGAGAAGCAGAAAAGGAATAAAGAGCCAGGGAAGAAGGAAGTTCATCGTGGGCAACACCTACCAGCCACTTCTCATATTCACTGATGGCTTGCTTGTCTTTGTCTTTCTTCTCCGCTCTCTTCAGCTCTTCCTTTCTTCTCTCATTGATTTTCTCCTTCTCCTTTTGTTTGAGAAGAGCCTCCTTTCTCTCACTCCTGTGTAGAACATGAAACACTGGAAAGTTAGAGGAGAAGACACGCTAGAGATGCCCTAGTGTAGCTTCGGAAGCCATGAGATTGGAAGGCATGGAAAGCCCCGCCAGCCTAAGTCCTAGGGAAGCCCCGAGTACTCCCCTGAAGCCACCGAGCTGCAAGGATTACCATTTCTCAAAAGCAGTCAAGTTGTCTTTTCTCTTCTCAGCGACCGTCTCCTCTTCCTTCTGTTTCTTCGCTCGCTCATATTCTTTCTCCTTCCTGGTCTTCTCTTTCAGGTACTCCAGCTTTTTCTCCTTCCATTTCTCGAAGGCCTGGAAGAGTTCACAGTGTTTTCCTTACTCGTCACCACTTTTCTGAGATCGACAAAAGTATAAGGAATCCTTCATTCAAGCACCAGAACCACTAACGACCAGGCTCGGATGGGGTCTGCGGTACTCACCTGCAGGGCCTCATCTTTCCTCGCAGCGTTTTCTTCTTCCGTCTTCCTCTTGTTTTTTTCCTCCAGCTTCTTCTTTGCCGCTATTTTCTTTGCTTCCTTTTCTTTCATAGCCTTCCAGGCTTCGAATGATGCTAATGCTTCCTCCCTCTTAGCAGCTCTTTTCTATTTTGGTTTTTGAAAAAACAATGGCATACATATATGTGTCTAGACAGGAGTACAGGTCTAGACACATATACACAAATATGTATTTGTCTTCAGTCTCCCAACAGTTGTTATACAAAGAAGTAAAACAGGTAATTTATTTAGAATTACTTGGAAAAGTTGACCTACGGAATTATTCACTCCTTTTTAGAATGTCAAAGCACTTATCAAGGGTCGACCTATTTTGTATTCATGAGAAGGAAGCACCAGTTGACTTTGGCAGTCTGCTAAAATAAATGTCTTCAAAAGAAACGGCAACAGGCCAACTGGTATTGTGAAATGTTTAGTAAAAAAATCATGAAAGTTAAAAGATTATAAAATAAGGTAAATTAATTACCCAAAGCACACAGTGGGTACAGGTGTTTGGTGTGGACCCTGTTTTGATATAAAGGCATAACATTCCTATAACAGGAACATAGACCAAATGTCAAATAAGGGCATCCCACTGTAGAACATGCGGGGTACTATGCAGCTAAGTCACACGCTTACTCTCTAACCTTGTGAAGGCCAGTATTTGACCTCAAATACGGTTCAACCATAGAAGACGTAGATTGCATCATGGAGGTGACATCATCAAAAGCAAAAGTCCCCGCAGGCCTACACAGCAGTGCAAGGGCACAACAGCACAGCTCCTCGAGGTCATCCCACAGAGACCCGCCTGGCCCCAGTGCTGCTCACTTCTGGGATGTCTCCCTGCTGGCCTACTTATGTGGATCAGTACAATGAAGTGGGTTCTCGGGCAGGCGACAGGGACACAGTGAAATCATAGGAGAGGCTGGACAAGAGTCTCAGGCAGCAAAGGGGAGTGTGGGTCAGGAGCCAAAGCAGGGGTCAGAGTGGAAGACAGGACAAGAAAACTGAAGGCCAGTGTATGTTGCCTATGTTCTAGCCTAAACTCTAATCACGTCAATTTCTGAGACTGAATTTGGTGGTCACACCGCTACTGCTAATAATAGCCCTGCTGTGTCTACCCTATGCACAGGAAACTTAAAACGTACATGGGGCTTTTATGTAAAAGTTAAATTGAACCCAAACTGAAAATATGAAGCCAGAAATTGGTTCTTTCACGTATACATTTTACCACTTAAAAACCATTCATTTGGTGACATTAGATACCCAGAGGCTCTTACTGACGTAGGATTCTTTCTTTTACATTACCTGCTCATTTTGGATCCGTAAGTTTTCACTTTCGATTCTTTTTATCCTGTGCATTTCGTGCAAATACACATTTTTCTTTTCCAGCCACTCCTGTGAAATTAAAAAAAAAAAAGCTTATATGATACTACCAGGTGCCTAGACGACTTAGAACTCATACCCACATTTGAAATATTTGTTTAAAGTTTAAAAAAGAAACCAAGAAATTTATACATTTTGTCTAAAACAGCATTCTTTTCCCAGTGATGCTGTAAAGGTAAATATGAATATTGTTGTTTAAGAAAATCTTACTGCATTATCTCCCGTGTATTGTAAGACTGCAATGATTTAATATGACTAAATGTATCAACATTTTATACTGAAATTCAAGTGTAAAATTTTCCAAAGGAGGTTATATTCTGTGCAACAAAACAAAAAATATCTTTCTTAAAATTATGAAAAAAATAGGAAAATCTTAATTTGTGGAAAAATTAGGAAAAATCTTTGTCTCAAGAAAGAAAACATTTAAAAGATTTGATCATGAGCAACACAAACTTTGAGAATAGTATAAAGTGCATGTAGATTTTACAGCAAACTGGTCTTTGCTATATTTCTATAATTCATAGCATTATTTTCTCTTTCCTTAAAAACATTTTTTTAAGGAAATTTAAGCAAAATGGGGCAGCAAATTATTCAGAAAAACCCTCACGGTTGCTCATACACTTCTAAGAAAAGCTTCCCCAATGACAGTGAGCATCCAGCTATCCTTTGAGGTGGTCGCAGTATTAACTGGTGGGCAGGCCTGGGGAGACCATCAGCTCTTGTTTAAGATGCGTTTTCCATTTACCTGGTAAACGGTCGCCCTTATGTGATCGGCTTTGTCGGGCTCCAGGCTCTGCTTCCGCGATGGCTTCTGGTCCAGGACTTTCAATGTCCCTAGGTAGTGAGAAGAGGTAGCTGCAGATGGACTTCTCCGTGTGGGGCCGGATTTCTTTAAAAACTCAGATGTCATCAGCCTGGAAATTTCCAAATAGACAGAGAGCAAGTGAGGTAAAGCTGCCAGATACAGTGACTACCTTCATAACCACACTCTAAGGCAGAGCCGCCAGGTAAGGTGACTACCTTCATAACCACACTCTAAGGCAGAGCCGCCAGGTAAGGTGACTACCTTCATAACCACACTCTAAGGCAGAGCCGCCAGATACAGTGACTACCTTCATAACCACACTCTAAGGAGTGACTACCTTCATAACCACACTCTAAGGCAGAGCCGCCAGATACGGTGACTACCTTCATAACCACACTCTAAGGCAGAGCCGCCAGATACAGTGACTACCTTCATAACCACACTCTAAGGAGTGACTACCTTCATAACCACACTCTAAGGAGTGACTACCTTCATAACCACACTCTAAGGCAGAGCCGCCAGATACGGTGACTACCTTCATAACCACACTCTAAGGCAGAGCCGCCAGATACAGTGACTACCTTCATAACCACACTCTAAGGAGTGACTACCTTCATAACCACACTCTAAGGCAGAGCCGCCAGATACAGTGACTACCTTCATAACCACACTCTAAGGCAGAGCCGCCAGATACAGTGACTACCTTCATAACCACACTCTAAGGTAGAGCCGCCAGGTACGGTGACTACCTTCATAACCACACTCTAAGGCAGAGCCGCCAGATACGGTGACTACCTTCATAACCACACTCTAAGGCAGAGCCGCCAGATACGGTGACTACCTTCATAACCACACTCTAAGGTAGAGCCGCCAGGTACGGTGACTACCTTCATAACCACACTCTAAGGCAGAGCCGCCAGATACGGTGACTACCTTCATAACCACACTCTAAGGAAGAGCCACCAGATACAGTGACTACCTTCATAACCACACTCTAAGGTAGAGCCGCCAGATACAGTGACTACCTTCATAACCACACTCTAAGGCAGAGCCGCCAGATACAGTGACTACCTTCATAACCACACTCTAAGGCAGAGCCGCCAGGTACGGTGACTACCTTCATAACCACACTCTAAGGCAGAGCCGCCAGGTACGGTGACTACCTTCATAACCACACTCTAAGGAGTGACTACCTTCATAACCACACTCTAAGGCAGAGCCGCCAGGTATGGTGACTACCTTCATAACCACACTCTAAGGCAGAGCCGCCAGATACAGTGACTACCTTCATAACCACACTCTAAGGCAGAGCCGCCAGATACGGTGACTACCTTCATAACCACACTCTAAGGTAGAGCCGCCAGGTACGGTGACTACCTTCATAACCACACTCTAAGGAAGAGCCGCCAGATACGGTGACTACCTTCATAACCACACTCTAAGGTAGAGCCGCCAGGTACGGTGACTACCTTCATAACCACACTCTAAGGTAGAGCCGCCAGGTACGGTGACTACCTTCATAACCACACTCTAAGGCAGAGCCGCCAGATACGGTGACTACCTTCATAACCACACTCTAAGGAAGAGCCGCCAGATACGGTGACTACCTTCATAACCACACTCTAAGGTAGAGCCGCCAGGTACGGTGACTACCTTCATAACCACACTCTAAGGTAGAGCCGCCAGGTACGGTGACTACCTTCATAACCACACTCTAAGGCAGAGCCGCCAGATACGGTGACTACCTTCATAACCACACTCTAAGGCAGAGCCGCCAGGTACAGTGACTACCTTCATAACCACACAGTGACTTCCTTCATAACCACACTCTAAGGCAGAGCCGCCAGGTACGGTGACTACCTTCATAACCACACAGTGACTTCCTTCATAACCACACTCTAAGGCAGAGCCGCCAGGTACGGTGACTACTTTCATAACCACACTCTAAGGAGTGACTACCTTCATATCCACACTCTAAGGCAGAGCCGCCAGGTACGGTGACTACCTTCATAACCACACTCTAAGGCAGAGCCGCCAGGTACGGTGACTACCTTCATAACCACACTCTAAGGCAGAGCTGCCAGGTATGGTGACTACCTTCATAACCACACTCTAAGGCAGAGCCGCCAGGTACGGTGACTACCTTCATAACCACACTCTAAGGCAGAGCCGCCAGGTACGGTGACTACCTTCATAACCACACTCTAAGGCAGAGCTGCCAGGTACGGTGACTACCTTCATAACCACACTCTAAGGCAGAGCTGCCAGGTATGGTGACTACCTTCATAACCACACTCTAAGGAGTGACTACCTTCATAACCACACTCTAAGGCAGAGCCGCCAGATACGGTGACTACCTTCATAACCACACTCTAAGGCAGAGCTGCCAGGTACGGTGACTACCTTCATAACCACACTCTAAGGCAGAGCTGCCAGATACAGTGACTACCTTCATAACCACACTCTAAGGCAGAGCCGCCAGGTACGGTGACTACCTTCATAACCACACTCTAAGGCAGAGCCGCCAGGTACGGTGACTACCTTCATAACCACACAGTGACTACCTTCATAACCACACTCTAAGGCAGAGCCGCCAGGTACGGTGACTACCTTCATAACCACACAGTGACTACCTTCATAACCACACTCTAAGGCAGAGCCGCCAGGTACGGTGACTACCTTCATAACCACACTCTAAGGCAGAGCTGCCAGGTACGGTGACTACCTTCATAACCACACTCTAAGGCAGAGCTGCCAGGTATGGTGACTACCTTCATAACCACACTCTAAGGCAGAGCTGCCAGGTACGGTGACTACCTTCATAACCACACTCTAAGGAGTGACTACCTTCATAACCACACTCTAAGGCAGAGCCGCCAGATACGGTGACTACCTTCATAACCACACTCTAAGGCAGAGCTGCCAGGTACGGTGACTACCTTCATAACCACACTCTAAGGCAGAGCTGCCAGGTATGGTGACTACCTTCATAACCACACTCTAAGGCAGAGCTGCCAGGTACGGTGACTACCTTCATAACCACACTCTAAGGCAGAGCTGCCAGGTACGGTGACTACCTTCATAACCACACTCTAAGGCAGAGCCGCCAGGTACGGTGACTACCTTCATAACCACACAGTGACTACCTTCATAACCACACTCTAAGGCAGAGCCGCCAGGTACGGTGACTACCTTCATAACCACACTCTAAGGCAGAGCCGCCAGGTATGGTGACTACCTTTAGAGCCACACTCTAAAGCCAGGCGTGGCCTCTGACACTTACAACCCTATACTCAGGGGGCTGAGGCCTGAGTTCAAGGCCAGCTTGAACACAGTAGGTTCCAAGCTATCCTGGGCTAAGTGTGGGGCCCTGTATCAAACAAAATGAAAAAATTGAGTGAATGTAATGAGTTATAATTCCCTTGAAAATAACCCAGTCAAAAGTCATGTTTTCTTAGTTCTGCTTACATAAACTAAACTTTAGAACTTTGAACCATAGTTCTCTTCTTAGATACTAATAATTAGAGCCCTTTAAAGAAACATAAACCACATCTTAATAAAACATAAAAACTACCAATAAACTTAGGTTTTAATCACTCTTTGAATATGTTACGCATTATTCTGTTGCTCTCTAACTGTGGATTTAGCAGGTTAGGACCCATATTTCAGAAGCCATGGGGAAATCTGGCATAGCTTCTCTTTACTGCATTGGCTCTGGTCACTCATTTGCATATCCCCACCCCTCCTTCAGGCTGCAGCAGGGGCTCAGTGGTTAAGACAGGAATAGAAGGGCTCAGAAAATGTCAACTACCGACTTACTGGGCAAAGGTGACAGCCTCTTCATTCGGCTAATACTAGATTAAAGGGATCGGAAGGCTGAGGCGTTTGCAACACCAATCAGAGAGCAGGGGTGAGCTCTTGGGATTCTATCACTTAGTATTATTATTATTGTTGTTATTTGGTTTACTTGAGACGGTATTACGATGCAGTCCAGGCTGGCCTTGCATGCACACATCCTCCCGCCTCAGCCCTGCGTGCTGGATTACACATGGGCTGACATGCGCGGCTTCACGTTCTTATCACTTCAATAAACCCATTTAGCCGTGGAAAGTGTTTGCCAAAAACACTTAATAGAAAAACAATGCCGGATTTCAATTTTATGACCATCTAAATATAGTCTCTCATCAAAAAAAAACAGGAGCTTTGGCCAAGGAGCTGAACAATGAGATCAGGGAAAAAATAAAAACACAGCCGGGGGGAAAAAATCAAAGAACTCTGAATAAATGGAGAGGTTTCTATGAAAGAGCGGAACCAACTAAGAGCTTCATCACGAGGTATCGATCCCATCTGACGACGGAAATCACTAGAAAGATCCATGACAGCAAGCAGAATGTGTTTCATGGACTCCCGACCGAGGTGGGTTTTGCTAGGCTGTGAGCCGATGCACAAGGACATTGGTAACTCTTACCTGCCAGAGGCACTGGACACTCGGCCATTCGTTGCCTTTTTACTCTTCAAGTTTCGGTCTTCGTTTGCTTTCTAGCAGATGGGAAACACATAGACAGATCACTCGCCACGGTAACGTCGGGCTGAGAAGCAAAACTGAGGAAATCGCTGTTCTATATCTAAGTGTCAGGCACCTTATGCACTAGGGTTGGTCACTGAAAAACACTTTTAAAAACTTTCTCTTTTTCTTTCCCTCCCTCCCTCCTTTCTTCCTTGTATTCCTCCTCCACCTGTTTCTGTCTCTGTCTTCGTCTCTCTCAAGAGGATCCCACACAGTTCAGACTGGCCTGGAACTCACTAGGGTCCCACACAGTTCAGACTGGCCTGGGGCTCACTAGGGTCCCACACAGTTCAGACTGGCCTGGGGCTCACTAGGGTCCCACACAGTTCCGACTGGCCTGTAGCTCACCATGTAGCTAAGGAGCTCTTAAAACCTCTCATTAAAGCTGTTTGTGTTTTGAAGAGATTAAAATTTCACCAACATAACATCTCCATAGCTATTCTAAACAGCTATATTTTATGATCTGATCTATAGAAACCAATATAGAGACACATATATAATGTGGTTATGAACTATTTTAAATCATATCACTATGCCTGACAGTTTCCAGGGAACAACTGCCTTCATTCTGACAAATGCAGACTTTCCTTGAAATTGAAATTCAACGTAATTAAGTAATATCTTCTTGCAAATACAATACCACTATGGAAAGATATTCTCCACACGGATATAGAGGTATGAAGACAGGCATGAGATACTTGGAGGTTCTATTTCATGTGTGAGTCTGAACTGCTAGTGCTGTATGTTAGAGACGGACCTTGGCTGGCTCTGCTGTCTCGGTGGGTGTGACGACACTCGGGGATGTGGAGAGCAGTGGGTCAGTGGTGAGGTCGTCGTCTGTGAACCCAGCCTTCGCTCTGTCTTCGTCATTGTCACCAGCAGCCACCTGACCTGCCTCGGCTTGCTCAAGTTCAGGAGAAACACAGTTGACCAAAACCGACGTTTCTTCGTTTTCATTGGATATCAGGGAATCCCAGAGTTCAGTAGGTTCTCCATCATGATCTGTTTGGAAGCAGAGACAGCATTGAATCTGAACCTTCTGATTCCACAGTGTATGACAGACTCATTTACTCTCCTTTAAGCGAGTGCTGTCCTATTTAGAACATTTGGGTATGTGTTCATATATGTTCATATTAATGCAGGTGCCCTTCTCAGAGGCCAGAGGAGCCAAAATCCCCAGCAGCTGGAGCTACAGGTGTGAGCCGCCTGATGTGGGTGCTGGGAAGGAACCTTGGGTCCTACAGAATAGCAGCAATGTGTGCGCTAAACTGCAGATTCCCTCTTCTGGAGCAGGCTGTCCTATAGCTGAGACCGGCCTTGAATTCCTGAACCATCTTCCTTTACCTCCCAAGTGCTGGATTATAGGCACGAGCCACGATGCGAGTCTATAATCTCTTTTTTCTTACAAAATAAAGCGCGATGAAAACCATCCAGTTAAATTTGAACACACTTGGTCAATGAATGCAAAAATGCTTATTCAATCTAACATTTGACAAGCCTCATACTTAGAAAACACAGCATATGCATAATAAGAAAGGAATAATTACCCCCAAGTAAAGGAGAACGTGTGGCTGTGCAAATCAAGTCACCGAGACCGCAATATCCTTCCCATTATAGCTAGGAGCATGCTGGGAAAGCAGGAGGCAACGGCTCCCTCCACAGCACTGAGGGGGGGAGGAGCGCAGGCGAGCTGCACGCATGGCCAGAGGAGCACAGATCTACATAGTTCACCTCACACAGAGACCCAGCCCAGCTCAGGCCAGATTCACACCTTCATTTCCTTCATTGTTTCCCATGAAGGCACCAAGGGCGGGGCTGTTGCACCCAGGACTTCCCCGGCACAGGCCTAAGCTTCGCATAAGAAGACTCAGTTTGGCTTTCTCAGAATTGCTTCTATTTACGCTGACTCCATGTAACCCAGAGGCTACCATAAAGTCACCAGAAGAGCCCAGCAGGCTGTGTAGTAGTGGTTCTGGTTTTCATCAAGGTCCAACTCCCACTCACAAGAACGTGGGTCACAGGCTTGCCTACAGCTGCGCTGATGGAGGTGTCCCCTCTGCTGAGATTCCCTCTTCTGAGACAGTCTAGCTCTATGCCAAGGTGACCAGAACTAGCCAGTGCAGCACTTAATGGAAGCCAGCCCACACGGCATCTTCCTCAGCTCTTCCTTTGGGCTGTCTCAGCTACACCAGCTCCAACATTAGCAAAGGAAATACCCGACGTACACCTCACGCTTACTATGCGTTCACCTGGGTAGTAGTCCCAGGGCCTTTATACATTACCAATCTTTAAATTTCCCACAACCACACCAGGTCGATGGCACTGAGGATAAGTCACAGGCCCAGAGGCTTTCTCCTCTGTCCATCTGTCTACATCTGGATAAAAAGCCCAGGTAGCCATTATGCTGTGTTATCTGCTCGATGCCAGCAACAATCACACACTACAGGCTCCCTTCAATGACCATCCCAGGAGTCCTTGAGACTTTGCTGGAGGCAGAAAAGACATTAACACTCAATTCTCACAACAGCCTTTTGAGACAGGGACTACAATACACTGGGGAATTAGAGGCACTGGGAAATTAACTTCTGTGTGGAAAGTCACTCGGATAATTGCACAGCCAGGGTTAAAGACATACCATTTTCCAGCAAATATACAAGATAACCGTTTCCCTTGCAGACAGGACACTGAGTAACACAGGGTTCACAAACGAGGTGTGACTACCTTTTACGGATGTTTTTTCCTGAGGTTCCGGTGAGGTGCAATTTCCAGGGCTTTCTTTGAGGGATGATGAGGTCAGACTTTGAAGGAGTGAGTCCTGCTAAGAAAGTATTTACCATATAAGGTTAGCCCTAAGGATTCCCAGAGGCAACAGGATCTTTAAGGCTGTCTGTGCTGGACAGTTGGCTCAAGGGTTAAGAGGGCTCTCTGCTCTTCCACAGGACCCTGGCTCTCTTAGTTCCTAGAACCAACTTGGGTGGCTCACAACTACCTGTAACCTCCGCTTCTGGGAATGGGACACCCTTCTTCTGCCCTCAACAGTACCTGTCAAACTACCAGGAAGGAAAGACCAGGGGCCAGCAAGATGGCGCGGGAGATACAGCACTTGCTGCACAAGCCTGGCACCTGAGTTCAATCCCCATGTAAGGCCGGAAGAGTTAAAGCCTCACAAAGTTGTCCATTGCCCTCCGCAGGCAAGTCACAGCGTGCACAGACTCACAGAAGCAACAAGCACACAAAATTTGTAAATAAATAAAACGTAAAACAAAATAGAAATAGGAAAGAAAAAAACAAATTTAATGGCACAGACCTCTCCACAAAGACTCCGGTCCCAAGTACCTTAACTGATGAGCCTTCTAATTTAACTTTTCATAACTTTGTGTTTCATAACAAATTTCTAGCAAATAAAGGGAGAAGACACAGACATACAAACACAATAACAGACACACAAAACAATAAATAGTAATCCCATCTGACATTTAAACCTGATTATAACACCTTGAAAAAAAATCATACAGCAATTGCCTTCACATGTATAGATGCAAAGTTTCACAAAAGAGTAAGAAATCAAAGCACAAAACTTACAACGTGTTGATCAGTCAGGGTTTAAGGCAGGAAAGTGTGCAATTGACATACACATCAGCCGTGCACACAGGCACACTGACAAAGGCAAGAGGAAGGTACAGAGAGGAAGCACATCTGGTGTGGCATCGGCGGGGCTGAGGCAGAGGAGTCGAAGCATTAAGTGAGAGCTCACACCAAGATGAACACACTCGGAACTGACCAGCGAAGAGACGGAGGTTACACACCCAGGGAGGTTACACACCCAGAGGTTACACACACACCCAGGGAAGAGACAGAGGTTACACACACACCCAGGGAAGAGATAGAGGTTACACACACACCCAGGGAAGAGACAGAGGTTACACACACACCCAGGGAAGAGACAGAGGTTACACACCCAGGGAGGAGATGGAGGTTACACACACACCCAGGGAAGAGACAGAGGTTACACACCCAGGGAGGAGATGGAGGTTACATACCCAAGGAAGAGATGGAGGTTACACACACACCCAGGGAAGAGACAGAGGTTACACACCCAAGGAAGAGATGGAGGTTACACACCCAGGGAAGAGATGGAGGTTACACACACACCCAGGGAAGAGACAGAGGTTACACACCCAGGGAAGAGACAGAGGTTACACACCCAGGGAAGAGATGGAGGTTACACACACACCCAGGGAAGAGACAGAGGTTACACACCCAGGGAGGAGGAAGAGGTTACACACAAGGGAAGAGACGGAGGTTACACACCCAGGGAAGAGATGGAGGTTACATACCCAGGGAAGAGATGGAGGTTACACACCCAGGGAGGAGATGGAGGTTACACATCCAGGGAAGAGACAGAGGTTATACACCCAGGGAGGAGATGGAGGTTACACATCCAGGGAAGAGACAAGGTTACACATGCAGGGGAAAAGACGGAGGTTAAACACCCAGGGAAGAGAAGGAGGTTACACACCCAGGGAAGAGACAGAGGTTACACACCCAGGGAAGAGACAGAGGTTACACACCCAGGGAAGAGACAGAGGTTACACACCCAGGGAAGAGAAAGAGGTTACACACCCAGGGAAGAGACAGAGGTTACACACCCAGGGAAGAGACAGAGGTTACACACCCAGGGAAGAGACAGAGGTTACACACCCAGGGAAGAGAAAGAGGTTACACACCCAGGGAAGAGACAGAGGTTACACACCCAGGGAAGAGACAGAGGTTACACACCCAGGGAAGAGACAGAGGTTACACACCCAGGGAAGAGAAAGAGGTTACACACCCAGGGAAGAGAAAGAGGTTACATACCCAGGGAAGAGACAGAGGTTACACACCCAGGGAAGAGAACTGGTCAAACTCCATGGGAAAGCCCACGAGAGGGACCTTAAAGAAGAGTCAGAGCGGAGCCAGGGAGACACACAGCGAGCAGTGGGGGACATCTAACAGTTAAAAATGGAGCAGCCAACGGGATAATAGCTCTCCACGATGGGTTGTGTCAGACACCACGTGACCACATCAACAAGACCCCCTCACAGTGTGGAAAGATTCTGTGCCTTACAAACAAGGAGTCCAACACAAAACACCAAGAGAGTGATAATAAACGGGAGGAGAGTGGCCTGGACGGAAAGCAGAGCCGCTGCGCAGGCAGTGAAGCTATGGCTGGATATGTTCCTGTGATATTTTCACCACGGTGCTACACTACTTCAATAAAAGAGTGCACACACATCACATTTCAAGTCAAGCGACGCTGGCTTACACATTTTAAGTTTACAGTTAAGAATCTGTACCTGGGGCTGGAAAGATGGCTCAGAGGTTAAGAGCACCAGCTGCTCTTTCAGAGGACCAGGGTTCAATCCCAGGACCCACATG
Source organism: Microtus pennsylvanicus (assembly GCF_037038515.1). Classification (NCBI taxonomy): domain Eukaryota; kingdom Metazoa; phylum Chordata; class Mammalia; order Rodentia; family Cricetidae; genus Microtus; species Microtus pennsylvanicus. The sequence goes on along the minus strand of NC_134594.1, from coordinate 45,581,835 downwards.
GCAGCTCACAATTGTCTGTAAGTCCAGTTCCAGGTGATCCGACACCTTCACACAGACACACATGCAGCCAAAACACCAATGCACATAAAGCAAAAGTAAACCATATTTTAAAAAGAAGAATCTGTGTACCTCTCTAAATGGAGCTCCCTTCCCCAATTCCTGTCCACCCAAAGGTCTTCATTTGTAAGTACCATATTTGCGGGTGTAATTGCTGTCAAAGCCTACTGCCCTAATTCTGCTAGGATTTGTTTTAGGAAAAGAGGGAGCCAGAGGCACAAGGCATGGTGGTGACTGCAGGGTGGTAGGGTCCTCTCGGGCCTCTGGAGTGGCCTGACATCTAGATTTCAGAACTAGGAAAGCCAGTTTCTCCTCTTATCAACCTCCTTGTTTGTGGCAGTTCCAGGAAACTACTGGGATATTTAATTGAGCTGGTAATTGTATTAAATACATAAAATCAGTGTTTCAGTTCCTCCCTTGATTTTTTAGAACAAATTAAGAACTAGCCAGAGGAGCCGCAAGTGAAATCAAAGCGGTCAGCTCTAAAGGAGATGTGCTCAGGGTGACTTAGCACTAGACATTCCTGGGCTTGGTACTGATGTCTCTCTTCACCACGTCCCATGAGCAGGTCCTTCTCCCACACTGCAGATGAGCAGAAAGAGGAAGAAACCTGGCCAGGCAGCTTGCAGTTCAACTTCCCGATCTGCTCAAGCAGATTATGGGGGGAAATGTACTTTTCTGAGACATGAGCTGGAAGTCGGCTTTGCACAGTGAAATACCAAGTGAGGTGACAGCGATCTCCCCGGTTATACAGCAATCATGGCTCCTCATGGAAGCTAGAGGAGGTACCAGGTCTCCCAGAAGACAGAACACCCTGAGAGGGAGAATTATGACAATTCAAGATGGGCAATACTACACATTCCCAGAAAAATAAAACTATTTTCAACATCTTACCTTCTTTGAAATGGATGCATCTTACACTAACTGCTGTGGGTATAGCTTCCCAGTGGCATGTAAAACCACGCCATGTTTACAGTCAAGGGAATTTTATGCTCAAAGGAATCTAGTATAATTTAAAAAAAAAATGAACACATCAAAAATAAAAGAAAAAAAACAAAAACAAAAAAGAACTCTTTAACGATTGCAAAGGAAAATGCAACATACATGTAGACAAATGCAAGCGCATGCACACACATGCAGGATAGGTCTGAACTAAGGAACTCAGCAACTGTTGTGCCAACCTCAAGATCAAGGTTTTCAGAGTGTCCTTTTTCCTCAGTTTCCACCTCTGTGCCATTCTGCCTTGGGAGGGCAGGGCTGGGGGCAGAGTCTTCACTCGGGGGGTGTTCCTGGCCATCTGCTCTGTCTCCCTCCTCCGTGGGGCTGATCTTTTTGACGCTCCTGGGCCGAGGTGAAGGCTTAAAATGGCCATCGACCTCACAGCTGCCGCCGTTTTCCCCTAAAAAAGGAAAGGCTGTGAGTGTGCGAGCCTGACCTCGGCAGCGCTGCGGGCATGGGGTGAGTGTGCGAGCCTGACCTCGGCAGCGCTGCGGGCATGGGGTGAGTGTGCGAGCCTGACCTCGGCAGCGCTGCGGGCATGGGGTGAGTGTGCGAGCCTGACCTCGGCAGCGCTGCGGGCATGGGGTGAGTGTGCGAGCCTGACCTCGGCAGCGCTGCGGGCATGGGGTGAGTGTGCGAGCCTGACCTCGGCAGCGCTGCGGGCATGGGGTGAGTGTGCGAGCCTGACCTCGGCAGCGCTGCGGGCATGGGGTGAGTGTGCGAGCCTGACCTCGGCAGCGCTGCGGGCATGGGGTGAGTGTGCGAGCCTGACCTCGGCAGCGCTGCGGGCATGGGGTGAGTGTGCGAGCCTGACCTCGGCAGTGCTGCAGGCATGGGGTGAGCCCCTGTGCACACTTTCTCAAGCTCCAATAAAGATTTCTAAAACAATTGCTGCCATCCTGTAGTTAGCTAGTCTAATTTAGTTTTATTAAATGTTAATTTCAATTTTATGAGTTTTCTTAGTATTAAAAACATTTCCAAAACATAAAGCATCACACAACTTCCCTCTATGGAGTGAAACCCCCGCTGAAGCCAGGCCCTCCACACAACACCGGCCCTTTTCAGTATTCAGCATTCAGGGCCTTTGCAGGTGGAGAAAATAAATGATTCTTAAATAAATAAACTGAGAAAACAAAGAAAAGTGCTTCTGCGGGCGTGGAGAAAATGATGCTGGGCTCAGGGTGTGGAGGGCCCTTGTGGAGGAAGGGGTGCAGCGCTGACTGCTTAGAGAAGTCTTCCATCCAAAAAGTCCCTAGCAGATATGGTGGGACCCAGGGTGCTTAGCGCTCAGTGGTTATGGTGGTACCGAGGGTGTTGAGCACTCAAGAAAACAATCCAATCCCCAGCATTCTAAATACAGAATAATTAAAAAAGAAACCACTGATTTAAGAGTATGGCTACAGCCAGGAATTACATTCTTTCTCTAATGTGAATCAGCTGTTGTCATTCACTCATTCTGATCCTTCATTACTTCTCTGTGCCAAGTACTTTTCAGGGCCACTTGTCTCAATGTCTGTGCTCCACACAGAGGAACCCAACAACTTCAGTATATCTCACGTCCCAATCCCATTTCCAGAAATGCTTTGCTTCAATCCTGCGTTCATCCACACCTAAGGGGCATTCAGAATTCTGCTGCCACCTTGTGGTTAGAACATAATATTGCCTTACTCACCTCAATTTTACCTTTACTGCAACTTCCCACCGGCTTTTTCCAGTAACTGAAAGGTTTTGTTTATTAGCCCACTTCGATGCAGCGCAGGCTAGCCTCAAACTCACAGCAATCCTACTGCCTCACCCTCTGGAGTGATAGGACTTCGTGTCTGCATTAACACACCAGGCTCCTCCACAGCTTTAATGGATTAACTAGGTGGAGAATTACTTGGCACCTACGGTAAACTGGGAATTACACACATCTGGCTGTTTCAGACTAATTTTGGCTGCTGTGTTCACATTTCTTCTCTGAGTTCCTTTTTTTTATTAATCTCTCTGGTCAGTTCTTGGGATTAAATTTGGGACCCTTTCCACATGCAGGGCAAGGACTTTATTGTTACACTACATTCTCAGTCCTCCAAGTTTCTTAGAGACCAAATTTAGCTATGCTCTACCTACGAGTCCATCACTACACTTGGGAGGCTTAGGCTGGAGTTAATTCAGCTTCCTTACTCGGGCGGCTAACATTTGATGGCATTTTCTAGTTGCTTCAAAAGATTCTCATCACAATACTGTGGGACAAGAAAAACAGGTTTGCCCTCCCACTCCAGCAGCTGCAGTGGCCGAATCCATTGGCCCATGTCGCACATAACTACAGGTGGCAACGTCTGTGATCGGTGGCTTGGACGCTTTCCTGGGAGTCTCTGCTCTGATTTTATCCTTTTGTCCCTTTGAAGTCCCTAAGAGTATCAGGGATGGAAGCGTCATTCCTTAACATATGTCTGAAATCAAGTTGTATCTGATGTCGCAGGTCCCATCCACGCTCACTAAGAAATGCCTGGCAGAGCTACACTTGCCATGATGGGACTTCACACAGCTCAGCACTAACTAGTTCTTCCTTTGTAAAACAGAAAGGAAGATGGCCAGGAGAATCCTCGCCTTCCCACATGCTAGCTCCGTGGTATCGCCCACGGACTCCCAGGGTACCACCTGACTGTCCTCCATTAGTCCTCCCCCCGATCAAGGGGTTATCACACTGGTGGGGAGCACCTCAATCACACCAGGAAGCTGCTTCTATCCTCAGGAAACTGGATTTTGGCTGATAGTCCCATGCAGTAGACCAAAGAAAGATTCTTTTTTCTTAAGGAGAACCTGGAAGCTTCATTAACACCAAAAGCAGAATATTGATATAGAAATGCTGCCATGCTTCCGTAGGCCTGCACTTGAACCCAGGGCCTTGTGTATGCCGGCTGTCTACCCACAACTTCACCACACTATTCACTGCAGCTCCCTCCTCACACACCGAATGGAAGCTGATGAGTGTTTGGGAGCTGCGACCACAGCAGCTTGCTTTTCTCTCACTCCCCAGCACAGATTCCAGACTGGATATGCAGAGGGCTTCTGTAGCCATGGCTACTAAGCTACAGCTGAGAAATTGGAAAGTTGAATTCATTAGCTACCATATAAAAAAATTTTGACAGGTTATTTTAAAACAAATGTTCTGGAAACGCAATTACAGTAACTTCCCAAGTTACCTGGAGATAGGCTGCGTTTGCTGAGAACTCTGGGTTTAGGCTTTATTGCATTGATCTCTTCTCCACCTTCTTGAGCATCATTCTGTGATTTGGAAGAGGAGTTCCTGGCTACATCGTCGTGAACTTCAGGTGACATGCCTCCGCTGTGCTGGCTGAGCTCCTGCTCCTCTCTGCATACATCACTCTTTACGTTCTTGGTTTTCAAAAAGGACAGTTTTGGAGAATTCTTCTCCTCATCGTCAGATAAATGAAAATCGTTTATCTTTTTTCTAACTAGACTTTCATCTGCTGAGGTATCTGAAAATTCGCCTAGAGAAACTGAATTACGAACAGGAAAAAGGTGATGTCAGCAGTGTACTTTAAACATGCGGCGGCCAGATTCTATCTCTTTGAAAAGCGACCATCTTCAGGAAGAGAGAGGACCAGAAATAAACCAACAATCCCAAATAGTATGAATTGATTTTGTACCTCTTGAAAACCGCCAATCTTGGCACTTCTTGTTGGCATTTATGAAATAAAATCTGAGTTTCGTTAACATACTAAAAATATTTACCAAGTGTCTGCAGCACTGTGCTTATTCTGAGGAATGTCTCCCAAAGGTTGCTCAATATCACACCACCCCAAAATATTATATCTAATAAAGAACAGCTTAAAAAGACGCAGGACTTAAAGGGCTGTTCACAGTACAAAACAGCACATTTCATTTCAGATTTAAAATTCTATATGCTTATACCTGAAAACTAAAGTAGAATGTTTAGCCCACTTAACAGAAACCAAGTTAATCCAAAATACTGGCTATATGAATGTGTAGGGTCTGTCTTTCACAATGACCCACTTTGGTGTTTTGACTGAGAATATTCCCTGTAGGCTCAGGGGCTTGGACACTTGGTCCCCAGTTGGTGGCACTGTTGAGGAGGAAGTGCATCACTAAGGACAGGCCTCGGAGCTCACAGCCTGGACCACCTCTGGCTCTCTGCTTCTTGTCTGCTGATGTCTCTTAGCCTGCAGATCCTGCAATCTGCGTGCGCCTACAACTTTCTGCCATACTGCCCCACCATGACAGACTCACGTTTCTCTGAGATCATAAACCCAAATAAACTCTTTTTTCCATCAGTCACTTTGGCCATGGTGCTCTAGCAGAGCAACAAAAGAGTAACTACCAGAAGTTGGGACCAGAGAAGAGGCTGCTGCTAGAAACCGGAATGTGGAACACCCCGGAGCTCACACAGCAGCGGTTAAACTTGAAAGGAGAGTTTGAAAGTCCATTCTAGGAGGAGCCTGGGAGACTGAAGTTGTGAGAGTCATAGGGACTGTAGCGGTCCAGCTCAAGAAGTTTCAGGAGGAAGCAAAGACTCTAAAAGCAGGTAGGATAGAGGCCATTCCTTGTGGTTCTTGTTGAAAAATCTGGAGGCTGTCTGGCCTTGTCATAGAATCTTGCCCAAGGATAAAGGTGTGGGTTTGTTTTTGTCGATTTGGACACAAACTGGAATATCTGGGAAGAGGAAACCCAGGAACTGCCTCCAGCATACTGGCCTGTGGGCTTATCTGTGAGGCAGACTCTTGACTAAGGATTGATGTGGGAGGGCCCAGCCCACTGTGGGCAACGCCATCCCTGGGCAGGCATCCTAAGAGCACAAGAAAGCAAGGTGAGCGAGTTGAAGGACAGTGAGCCCCTGGGCAGCGTTCCTTCCTACCTCAGGCTCCTGACTGAGCGCCTGAGGTACCTCAAGGATGGATTGCTACCCGGAAGTGTAAACCGCATCAACCCTTTCCTCCCCAAGTTGGATTTGGTTAACGTTTTATCACAGCAATAGAAAGCAAACAGTACACTAACTTAAAAGGTAATGGGCTTAATTTCTTTGATAGAGGAGGCTTGGAGACAGCGTACCATGGAATCTATGGCGTGGTTATTACTGGTTTTGTTTAGGCAGATCTGTAAGAAAAACAAGCAAGCTGGACCGGAAGATACAGCCCGGAGAGAAAAAGAGCCCCCAGGAAGCTCGACGTTTCAGCACAGCTTGTGCAGGAGGCTGTTGAGATCAGCACAGTTAGCAGAGGCTCCCAGCTCTGCACTGAAACAAAGGGAAGGCGCCCTCAGGGCAAGACCCCTCCCCCACTAGGTAGCTAGGTTTCCAATCGTGAAAGAGGATATGGAATTCTGCTTCTAGAAATCAATGGGATAAAAAGAGATGTGACCCAGTGACAGCCAAGCTTGGCAGTGGCATTCACTTGGTGCTGACTTTGGAGGCACATAATTCAGCTGTATGAGAGGACCATGGATTCTCCTCCTGTGGTTGCAGAGAGTCTCCCTAACTAGGTGAGCTGTGGCAGGAGGGGAAGCCTCTGTCTGAAGGCCCTGACGGGTGAAAACCATGGTGTGGAGTTGTGAAAATGAAACTTGGACCCTGCTGGAGAAGCAGAGCCCTGAGATATCTGCCAGGGGGAGTCAGAGACAGGAAGGGGGAAGCTGCAGACAGAGAAGCCTGAGGGGCAGAGCCAACGAGAGTCCTGCACACTAACTATGGAGCTCTGTAGGGCTCAAGCTTGCCCTGCTATGCTTCTTTCTGCCTTGCTTTACCCAGTATTTCCTCACTATGGGCCCCCACATGCCTCTCTTTTGAAAGGTCGTATACATCCTGCCCCATAATATCTTGGAATTATATATTTTGCTTTTTTGGTTTTCCAAGGGGTTACAATTAAGAGATCGCCCTGAATCGTCCAAAAGAGACTGGACTTTTAAGCGGTGCTGAAAATGTTAAGGATGATGGGGGATTTTAAAGTCGGACTGGATGTGTTTCACATTGGCGGTGAGCTCATGAGTTACAGAAAGTGGAATCGGGCAGTTTGAATGAGAATGTTCCCCCATTGGCTCAGGTACATGACCACTTTGTCCCCAGCTGGTAGCGCCGTTAGGGGAGCAGGTATCAGGTGTGGAAATACATAACTGGGGAAGGCTTTCAGAATTCATCGCCTCGACACAATTCCAGTTTGCTCTCAACTTCACGTTTGCTGGTGAGGTAATGGCTCAGCTTCCTGCCCCTGCGGCCATGCCTGTAGCTTTCTTTCCTCCACGCCCACTCCCCATGAGGGACTCACATCCCTCTACAGCTATAAACTAAAATAAACTCTCTCCCTAAGTCCCTTTAGGTCATGATGTTTTATACCAGCAACAGAAGAGTAGCTACTCTACCCACAATCCCAAGCCCCAGTCGGGCCGCATCAAGCAGATTACAGAAGTGCTCCCAGGTTGAATCTGTCACCTGCGGTTGCTATCTGAATACAGAATTCTTCAAGTTGAACTTAAAGATGAAACTTCCTTCTAATACAGCTTACTCCTAAGGCGTCACTTTATGGTAGACCTGCTGATAATGTACTTATATAGTTTTAAATTCACATTCAGAAATAAGCAAAAATAATCCGTAAGCTTCTTGAAAAGAGTGGCTTTCTAAGTTACTGCACACACAGAAATTCTGAAACGAGTGAGCTCATAGGCACTGTATTGTCCCAAGAAGTTAGTGGACACGCGACACATAACTAGGGAAGCAGAACACAAGGAACTGGTCCATTTGTGTCCCCCCTTACATACCAATCTCGTCGCTGTCAAAGTCATCTGAGTATTCAGAACTCCTCTGCCTGGCTGATCGGGCTGTAATTGCTCTGATCAGCTCATCCTGAAAGGAGATCAGTAATATCAATTCCCATCCAAGCAGGCACATCTCATACTTAGAAGTAATTTTTAAACAAGCAATACTTTATTATTCTGCTTTCAAATTTAGGTTTCATTCCTCCACCTTCACTCGAAGCCTGCTTTGTGTCACGGTCCCAAGTCATCAAACTCACTGTAGGCCATTTAAATGGGAGCCATCTCCTATGGGATCTGGAGTTAAACAGGAAGTGGCTACCAGCATCAGATAAACTAATTGCAGGTTACGATCTGAGCTAAAAGCTCATTAATGATAGGAGCATTGGTTTCGATGGGATTTATCAGAAACCGACATTTTCTTAGAGACCTGTACATTCTGAGGGAGGTAGGGACTTGGGTTTGACAAGCAGGGTAGGCACACAGCCTACCATTGAGCCTCACTCCTCTCAGTCTTGCACTGGTACTTCGGGCATACTGCAGATAAGGGCATAATCAATACTGCAGATGTGGGTACAATCAATACTGCAGCTATGGTAACAATCAATACTGTAGATATGGGTATATTCAATACTTCAGATGTGAGTATAATCAATACTGCATATATGGGCATAATCAATACTGCAGATATGGGCATAATACTGCAGATAAGGGCATAATCAATACTGCAGATAAGGGCATAATCAATACTGCAGATATGGGCATAATCAATACCATAGATATGGGCATAATCAATATTGCAGATGTGGAAGAAGAGTTTGAAATCGTGATGACCCAAGTAAGCCTTTTAATGCTTACAATATAAAACTGAAGTCTAGACAGAGACAGACTCTAAAGCGGCTCTTTTACTTTCAACTTAGAAGCCAATATTGAAGAAAGAGTAGTCACAGCGTGGGTATTTTAACACCAGCATCCAAAGTTGACAAACCACCTACAACACAGCAAAAGAGAAGCAAGAACTCTCGCTTCTAGCCAGACCCCTGGCAAATCAGCAAGTGCTGAATTCTACTATATTCAAAACCAAAATGCCTTGACATATTTTACCTGAAAAGAAGTTCTCTTGGTAGCTTTTGGACTCTTGGTATATGCCAAAGTTGTGCTGAAGATTTCATCCGACATAGTGTATTCTTTTTCTCTACTTTTATAAAATCGTTAATAAATAATTGGAATAATTCATTCAAACTGTGATTATGGCTGAAAAATATATAAATATATAAAATAATTAGACGTTTTTACATGATCAAGATACTCTATTCCTGGCGTTAGTATCCTCCCTTCCACACAGAAAATACCCCGCTCCGAACACTGGCCTATGTGTTCACTTCAAAATATAAATGGCGTTTTAGTAAAAACATACAATTGTCCCAACAAATTGCTTTCGCAAAAAGAAAAGACAAAAGAAAGTTACTGCTTTACAACTATTTTAAGAATGAATAAACTTAAAATATAAATTAAAAATAAGGCTAAGCACCAAATGTCCCAGATATTTCTCACTTTTCCATTATTCAACAATATTGCTTTGCAGATGCCAGCATGACTTATTCCAAGAGGACTGTCAGAGTCAAGGTTATCTCACCCCTGACCCGAAAAATGAATTGCATATAACCGTATTCAAAAACAATGCTTCGCCACGAACAGCAGAGACATTTTCCTAAGCCATTTGTTTGCTTTCTCACAAAATAAAATAAAATAAAACACACAAGGACGTCTCGACACCAGGCTGCATTAAAGTCTCTGTGGTTCGCGCGACGCCGGAGGCCCATTCGATGGCCGGCCACCGCCCAGAGTTCCCCGGGCCGGCCAGGTGGCGTCCGTGTCCCCAGCTCCTCCGCACGCCTTCCAACCCAGCAGGCACCAGGCCCGTGCACACCCAGCGCGGTCCCCTCGGCTCCCCGCGCCCCCGGCCCGCGCATCCTGCAATCCACCCCGTGCCCCCTGCGCCCGGGCTCCTGGGATCACCTGAGAATGCAGCGGTTGGGCTCTAGCACCGATGTCGCCCCGGCCAGGGCCTGGAAGTCTGCGAAACCAGGTATTGGAAGAAGCAGGAGGCGGGGCAAAAGATGGAGGCGGAGGGCGGTTGCTAAGCAACAGCGTCCCCGGGAGGAAGTGACTTCCCACCCACCTGATCTCTCGGGTACCCAACACTGACTTTCTGCCCGCGTCACTAGGACAACGGCACAGGCCAAAGGAAGTGACGTCACTGGCGGCGGTGTTGGGAGCTCCCTGCTGTAGCAGCCTGTATGCAAAGGCCGTTGCCTAGGAGACAGGAAGGTCCCTCTGCCATCAAGCCAGCGCACCTTGATTGCTCATGCTCAGAGTTCTTGTTTACGAGCAGGTATGGCGTAACAGCAACGCAAAGCGTCGTTCGGCCAGCTAGGACGTGGAATCTGTGAATCTGAGCAGCGTCAGCCGACCCGACCGGAAAACGTGGTAGTGACGTTTGCAATCTTTAGAGTCCAGCTCCATAGTTGATTCTTGGCGTTTGCAAATTAAGGTCTCTGTGCTTTGATTTCATCTGAAACTAATAATTATAATGATGCCCTACTTAAAGGGTTGCTGTGAATGCAATACGAAGTGAAATGCTGGGAAGTGTCTCGAATCCAATGAACCAAAAATGCATTCGGTTAATATTACAGATGAGCACTTTTTGCAATGAAAGCAGTACACCACGGAGCCTGGAAAAAAATATCCCATCTGCACATGGCACAGAGACTGTTTCTCCTTTCTCTGTTTAGCCAAGAATAGCTTAAAAGTCAGTCAGCAAATAAAAATGGGCAAGTAGCCTGGAGGACAATGTACGCTTGAAGGAGTTAATATCGTTGCCATTTAATTATCATAAATAATGTTAATACACAAAACATTTAAAATTTTTAAGTTACACAGGTTTCATCTACTTTTAACTTGGAAACAAGTTTGTCAATATTAATTCATTGGCTACTAACTAGTTTGTTTCTATATCACCATAATATTTTACTTAGTAATTATTTCCAAAGAGATAACACTGAAAGTTAGACTTACTAAATCGGCATGTAGATTTCAATGTACATAAAAATACAAAGTTTAGTAAGAAAAAACATTTCTAATATTTTCAATGATCCCTTTTCAAAGCTCCATTTATGTTTTTCAACTTGTTCCTCTTTAGTAAATTTGTTTTAGTTAATTGTGTTGTTTTTAACAATTTTTCAGTGGGGCCAGACATGGTGATACTCACCAATAATCCCAGCACCTGGGAATCAGGGGCAGGCAGACCTCTGTGAGTTCAAAGCCAACCTGGTCTACAGAGTAAACTCTACACCAGAGCTACACAGTGAGTCCCTGTCTCAAATTAAATAAACAAACAAATAAATAAAGCATATCTTTTTTTTAAAAAAAAAAAGGAGGGAAAGCTAGAGAAATGGCTCAGAAAAAAAATGTTAGAGCACTGACTGTTCTTCCAGAGGTCTTGAGTTCAATTCCCAGCACCCACATGGTAGCTCACAGCTGTCTGTAGCTGTTGTCCAGTGAATTCCGATGCCCCCTTGTGGTGTGCAGATGTACATGCAACAGAAGCACCCATATGCATAATAAATCTAAACAATTTTAAGTGAATATTTGTAGAAGATAAAGATTTTCTATTCTCACCAGTTACTGTTAATTTTTAACCTATATTTTATTAACATGTGGTTCTGTTAAAGCCCCTTGTACCTTCAGCAAGCAAGTATCCAAATTTTTCTCATACAAGAACTAATGTTGAGATCTTTATATTCATTGAAAATTAAGGACTATGTTCATGTATTTATCTATTTGGCTGATAAAACTTTCTTTAGGCAGGACTTATGGATTAAAAAATTACAGAAACATCAGTCTGGGAGAAATAGCTCAAAAGTGAAGAGTACTTCCAAAGAGTGCACCCAGCTCTTCCAGGGTGTCCTAGCATGGTTCCCAGAACCGGCATCAGGCAGTTCCAACCACCTGTAACTCCACCTGCAGGGGATCCAACAGCTTCTTCGGGTCTCCATTGATAGTGGCATGCATTTGCACAGACAGACAGACACACACACACACGCATACACGTGCATAAAAAGATAGTCTTTAAAATCTCCCAAAATTATCTGTGAAGACGGCTCTTGAGTGAAGAACTTATTTTCGTGCAGAATAATTTCATTTTGCTTCAGTTTCTTAGTTGATGCTAATAATTCATAGACAACATAGTGAGGCTGTAGAAAGCTACAGAAATCAAAATCGGTTCACCTCGACTGGCTGCTTTCTCCACAGGACACAATGTCTCTTCGTTATTTTCACATTTTAAGCTACAGACATTTTAGTGCTATGTTAATATTTTTCAAGCAACTCTGGTATATGTTTAAAGCAATGTTTTATGACATCAGAATCATGGTACCATTTTTTCCTAATGGGTTATAGATCCATAATTGTTGAGTGAATGAGTCCATGAATAACTGAATTAAACCTTAACTGAAAGGTAATATTAAAGCAAAAAGTTTGCAGATAACCCACTTATAAAAAGAAACTCTGCAATGCTTTGAATTTCTTCTCTATTACATATTGCCCTTCATATGTCTGTTGAGTTTAGTGCCTTCATGTCTAAGCTTAGGGTTTTGTTATTTACTTGCATAAAAACACATTCTGAGTCAGATCTTAAAAGTCCAAGTGGAGAGCACCAAGTTTCTGGCTGCCAATAGGACATGCTTCAATGCTGAGTAAATTCATAATGAGAATCTGCTCCCCTCAAGGACAAAATGAGAAGCTCTTAAGAGAATTCTTCCTGGCAGTATTTCAGTTTTTGCGGATGGAAGCGTGAGTTGAATAGCAAGCTTAGGAGAGAAGACAGGACCAGAAGTCTAGTGCATGGAGCCCACACAATAGTGGTTTTCAGAGGTTGAGAATCGGTGCTGCCTTGTGCGAGTGCTTAAGATTTGCTTGTGGTGTTTTTTCAGCTTGTAGTCTTGTACTGCTTGGTGGGCTGGTCTGTGTGTGTGTGTGTGTGTGTGTGTGTGTGTGTGTGTGTGTCTGTGTCTGTGTGTCTCTGCCTGTGTATGTGCCTTGTCTGTATAAGCTTTTGTGTGTGTGTGCTTGTGTGTGTGTGTATGTGTCTTTGTGTGCTTGTGTGTGTGTGTATGTGTCTTTGTGTGCTTGTGTGTGTGTGTGTGTGTATGTCTGTGTGTTCATGCCTGTGTATGCCTGGTCTGTGTGTACGTGTGTTTTGGGGTGGGGGTGGCGCAGGGTGTAGGGAAAGAAGACCCATTTTCAAATGCCAAAACGATTGAGATGGGACTTTTCTTCAACAGTTCCTTATTGTACAGCAGGAAGCTGTCTGCATTTGTGTGGCTTATGGTGCAGATTAGGGATCAGATAAAAATAAAAAGGAGCAAGGTGCTCACAGTCCTCATAGGGTAATAAATACAGCAGCCTCTGGGCCCTGGATAGTGAGCTATACATGGATCCCCATGGCTGTTGATGGATGAAGGCTATGCTAAGACACAAGGACACTGACACTGAGGGAATTATGGGGCAAGCCCATTGCTCGCAAGGAAGAGACTCACAAAGGGGGATATCAGAGTGTCAAGGAAAGCCACCAGCTATGGTAAACTATAGTGTTTAAGTGTCATCTTTCATATATGTGGAAACACTTAACATCACTACTTTAAAAGAAATGTCAACATTATCAGGAGCAAAATGAAATCACTCTTTTCAACCTTAATCTTAAAAGTAAACAATGCCTTGTTGTTGTGAAAGGCTTCTGCATGGGTTACTGATCCCACTAAAGACTGTCAGAACCTTCAACTCCACAGACAGCACTTCCTACAGAAAGTATCCAGCAGGACATGGAGCTAGCGTCCCCTGCTCAGGCTGGAAATGACACCGCTCTTTATCGATGACAGACTGAAGATTGTTGTTTGAAAATGCCCCATGTTTCTCCTTTGCCCCCCATGGCCTTGCATATGTCCATAATTTACTATAACTTACATGTTTCCATGGCAATGGTCTGCTATTATCAAACAATTTCCTTTTTGTTTTTGGAGAATCTCACTGTTTTAAATAATTCAAGTCATCAAATATAACTATGCACCACTGCATTTTATATAGAGCTATTCGAGTTACTCTACAGCAAGAGAAATGTGATTGTTTATTCTCAAACAGAACTCATCATCTTGAACAAACTGTCTTTGTTGTTAGGTTAATGTCCTAAGCCATATGTCATTACAGATGTTCTAGTGAGACACATGGTCTGGGTGGATACTAAATGGAACTGCGGCTAACTATTCTGGGTCTGGAATAGTGCGCTCTCCTCTGCTAATGTTTATTTTAATCTTTCTCTAGCCTTATGAAATCTCTGTGTTTTATATATTCACATTTTATGAGAGAAAATGAAGGTCTAGAAAACTTAATTACTTTTCCCAGGATATTTACTTCAGTGATTAATGACTACAAACAAAATTGGATCCGGTCAGGCTAACCTAGAACTGGTGCTCTTAACTCACAGTCTAAGTAGGCAGCGGCACGGCGCTCCCTCCCTGGGGGGTGTTTCACAGCCTAATCCCTAACCCCTGGGAAATACATTACCTTATTTTTTAAATTAATTAAATTAATGATTTCAAAAAGCAGGAAATATCCCCTCTGATTCAGGAGGAACCAATGTAGTCACAAGAAAACTGTGGGAGGGGTCAGACGCAGTGAGAGTGAGCCCAGAGGTTGGAGTCCTGCAGAGCCGTAGCCTGGATCTGACTGGCTTTTATAGATTCTTCTTTCTATCCTTCAGACTTGCGGTCTTGTCAACCCATTTTAGACAAAGCCAATAACAGACCCAAGACTTTATTCACCCCGTATCGAGCTTGTTGAGCCAATGACTTACAGGAGCATGCGTGACTCCAGCCAACGCGTCACTAAAAAAGTCCACCCCAGCTGTGGGCACATAAGAAATTATGTCACTCCAGTGGTACATCTTCTTTCATATAGCTGACTTTTAAGTCAAGATCTGGTCCTTGTAATAGAATTAAGATGAAGGTGAGTTGTTTTATATTAAGAGATCTGGTTTCCTTTGGTATGTATTACCTGTAGTGGGTTGGCAAAAACAATTATGAACTGTGCACAGCCAAAGATGGATGCCCCAACGGTACAGAGGAACTTTGGGTGACTGTCCAGGCAGCGAGATGTCTCTGTCATTTCTAGAATTTGGAAGTTGCTTATTTCTTGTTTGCTTAGGTAATATTATATCCTTCTGGAGTCTTTGATGGAGTTGAAGAATAGATAGATAGTTAGAGTTGTTTTCCTTTGTTATGATAAAAGATAAAATAGATATAAATATTGTAACTATAATTCTTACTTGATAACTGTTTTGTTATATGTAATTTTGCTATGTTAAAGTTAAAGCCTTCTTTTTTTTGTTTAAACAGAAAAAGGGAAAATGATGTGGGAGTGTCATATCAATCTGTTGCTTTCATTGGTTAATTAACAAAGAAACTGCTTGGCCTGATAGGTTAGAACATAGGTGGGTGGAGTAAACAGAACAGAATGCTGGGAGGAAGAGGAAGTAAGCTCAGACTCCATAGCTCTCCACTCTGAGGCAGATGCGATGAAGCTCCGACCCAAGATGGACGTAGGCTAGAATCTCCATGGTAAGTCATCACCTAGTGGTGCTACACACATTAGTAGAAATGGGCCAAGCAATGTTTATATGAATACAGTTTGTGTGTTGTTATTTGGGGGCATAAGCTAGCCAGGTGGCTGGGAGCTGGGTGGCAGGAATGAAGCCCACAGCTCCTCTCTACTCCCTCCCTTGTCTCCTCTGGGAAGCTAGCTTTGTCTGGAAGGGGAAGAAGCCTGCTGACCTGCATGCCTCACTGAGCTCCAGAAGATGGCAGCAAAGGATTTGCACCCACGTAGACAGCAATAATTATGACTACTTGGAATGAAAATAATTTAAACTTTTAAATACTTTAAGTAATTCCTTGATTCTTTTTACACGATCAGATTTTTCTTTATACTATAACGTTAAAAAATTAGTAATAAATTATAAAAGCGTTATAATTTATTACTTAATGTGATAAGAAAACAGTTAAAATTCTTTTTAAAAGTTTTGCAGCAGCAGCTTACCCAAGTCAACTCCCTACTACCCCAAATAAAACTACAATAGTGTTAATAGTTACAATTATTTTCCATAAATTTTTAAGACAAAAAAATATTTACCTGATATAGTCTTCTTTAATCCGGCCGTGTCACTCAAATATCTTTGCACATTAATTAAAACTGGATTGTACCTCCTTCAGTAGTCACACAACCACATATCCATTTCTGGGTCATTATTGATTACCCTTGGGATAGTTTCAAGCTTTCATGAGAGTTTTTGAATAAAGTCCTTCACTATGAATTTAGAATAGAATGCTATCCAGAAAGTGAGTGGAGCCATGGTATTTATTACCACATATGCTTTCCCAACATTTGCAATCTTATACACTCTTTGTGAATACCACAACAATAGTGTTTACCTAAATTTATCACTTAGATACTCTTATCACACCCTAGAAAATGCAATTTCTTTCCTAAACTTTTCTTCTCCTTTTTTGTGCAACCCAATTCATTTCTGCTTCAGACATAATGGTACCGATATCCATAAATTAAAAACTGAATATCAAATAAAGAGTTAAATACTATTTCCTCCAATTTCTAAAACTAAACATTCAAAGACAAAGGGAGGAGAAATCATTCAGAGATGGGAAAGGTGTCTTCTGTAGGAGAAAACAAAGTAGTTTGAATTTGCTTTTTTCTGTAACAATTACTCACAGGAATCCCTGAATATAGTTCTGCAGAGGAAACACACGAGGTCATGGGAACTAAAAATAACATAAATTAAAGTGCTTCATGTTTAGAACAGGCCGTGATAAATGTTAAGGGGCCACCAAATAGTTTACGTTACTTCAAAGACGTTAGTTGCCTAATCATGCATTCAATTTCAGATATTTTATACACATGTGCTCTGTAGCCAGCCCTAGAGTAAACTTTGATAAAAGTTTTCTATTAAGTGAGCTACTTAGCCTCGGAATGAACTTTCTGGACCGCCAGTAAATATTTTAAGGTGAGGCTTTTAATCTTTGGATTTGCTCCAGATGTCAACCGCGCTTCTCACTGCATGGCATGTAAGCACTTCACAGCCGGCTACATTCTTCTGTCACCGAGTGGAAGAATTGTTCCCTGTAGAGCTGTGTTAAGACTGGTCCACTCTGCTATATGCTGCAATGTCTACCTTTCTACAATAATGCATTTCCCCTTTAAAGGTCAGCATTTAATGTTAACCAAGATGTCTCCTCTGCTAACTGCCAGCCGCTCCTCATGAGCTGAAGAAAGAATTACATTAACTATTGTGGATTCTGTTTTGTCTTGAATCTTGGAAAAACATATCTTGAATTTGTAGGGGTTAAATCCAAAGTGGCTGTATTTGAAAATGTGTAGACAATTCAATTTAGAGGACTTGATTTTAATATCTCAGCCTATGGGAGGTCTGGGCGCAGTTTGAAAAGGTGAAGTGTCACTGCGTCACCTGAAGCGAGGTAACACGTTAATGAAGCGATGTTTGCAACTGCCTTCCAACACCAGCCTGAAGGGTCACAGTTGGCGTGTTTTAGACAATTTCCAGACAAAATCAAGAGCACCAGAGCACTATTTGCTCCATTTGCAGAGTTATGTTGCCAGGTAGAAACGACTGGACCTATTGTACTTTCTCCATGCAGTTAAACTAGCGTACTTGGCTGTAGTGTGATTCAGGAGGAATCCTTTCGGAAGCAGTATGGGAAAGAATCGCTTGAGTACACTCGTGACCCAGCCTCCATCACCCGGTCCAAGGGTCTCATTGCTGGGCTGCTCTACCTACTTTTATTGTCCATGTTTAGCTAAAATGCTTTTCATCTTCTGTATACTGACATCAGCTCCCTCTACAGCCCCAGGAAAGAAGGTCAAGTCTCCTCTTGCTTAACCAAACCTCCATTTTAAAATCTGTCAAAATACGGAGTAGGCTTTCCGTGGATAACCTAAGCTGATTTTGTCTCACCAGCGTTGTTTCTAAAGTGAACAGTATAGCACAAAAAGACCAGCCTGTACAGTGTATAATTTCCTTGTGAAATCTGAATTCTGCCCCTAACAGAGACTGAGCTCAAACCATTTCTTTTTCTGTTTGGTAGGTTTTGCTGATAGCTTGAGCTGTGAATTTGTAGGTTATCCAATTATCATATAATCCAACAGATTCTTTGGAATTTAAGGTAAGGTTTTGTGCTTTGATTTGATTTGGGGAATCCACTTCAAATCTTTCCATCTTCATCCAGTTTCTTAAGTGCTATAAACATACTATTTTTTCAGTTTGGTATTCCACTTTAACAGATGTAGGTTAGTAAAATGTTCATAGTAAGCCATTACTCAAAACAAATTAGGATATTTAAGTTACTGCCCCTTATTGGTTTTCTCTGATCAGTGCTAACACAAGGCGATCTTGACATTTCTCCAGGTTCAGTCCATCAACTTTATAAAACAGAACCTAGTTCTGGGCCACTCTGTTCTTGCTTCTTAGCAAGATCGCAGCAGCAGGAGCAGGTGTTTAGGTTTGGTTCTCTTGCCCTTCAGCAGTTTTGGTAAAACACATTTACACTACTTATGAGATGAGGTGATGGTTCTTTAAAGAGCTGTCTATTTCTGTATATATCTGTATGTGCCCATGTGTGTGCAGGTGTCGGCAGGGGTCAGAAGAAGGTCTTGGATCCTTCAGAACTGGAGCTGCAGGTGGTTGGGAGTCACCTATTATGGGTGTAGGAGAATAAGTTGAGTGCTAGGCAAGAAAAGTATGAGCTCCAACCACCAAGACATGGCTCCAGCCCCAGATTTTTTTTATTTTGTCTTGTGTAGTAATATGGAGCAGCGGGGCTGCGTCCCCAACACCCAGCCGCCTGCCCGGCTAGCTTGTGCCCCGAAATAATTACACAGACACTGTATTCATTTAAACACTGCTCTGGCCCATTCCTATCTAGCCTCTTCTAGGCTAATTCTCACATCCCGATCAACCCATCTCTAATAATCTGTGAGCACCGGTCTTACCGGGAAGATTCTAGCCTAAGTCCATCCTGGGTCGGAGCTGGGGCATGGCGCCTCTCTGAAGTGTCTGCTCCAGAGAGGAGAGCTGCGGAGTCTTAGCTCACTTCCTCTTCCTCCCAGTATTCTGTTCTATTTACTCCTCCCACCTATCTCCTAACCAATGAGATGGGCCAAGGCAGTTCCTTTATTAGCCAATGACCTTCCTCCATCAGTCTTGTCTTGTTTAGGTTTGGTTGTTGTTTTTCTTTTCTTTTCTTTTTTCAACAGAGTCAGTAATCTCTTAAGGAGTCAGTAATCTCCTGACTACTTAAAAAAAAAAAACCCAGAAAATACACAAGACATGTTAATTTCATATTGCCTCCATAGGAACCAATGCTAGATGTTTTACTTTAATTGACAATTAATTATTGCTGCCTTCTGTGAGTTACCAAAGCTTAAAGTCCCTTTCTAAACATTTCTTTATTACATAAAAACAAATCTTAAAATTTTTATTGAGGCGCTGTCTTAGAGTTTTCATTGCTGTGAAGAGACACAATGACCATGGCAACTCTGAAAAAGAAAACTTTCAATTAGGATGGTGGCCTTACAATGTCAGAGGCTCAGTCCATCATCGTCATGATGCAGAGTATGGCAACAAGCAGGCAGACATAGAGCTGGAGCTGAGAGTCCTACACCTTGCTGGCAACAGGAAGTCAACTGACTATCACACTGAGGAAAGTTTGTGCAAAAGGGACCTCAAAGCCCACCCCCACAGTGACACATTTCCTTCAACAAGGCCACACCTCCTAATAGTGCCACTTTCTGTGGAGGCCATTTTCTTTCAAATCACCACATTCTACTCCCTGGCCCCAAAGGGTTTATCCCCATATCATAATGCATAAAAAGAAAGAAAATGCTTTAAGTCCAATTTTAGAAGTCCCCATAGTCTATTGTAGTCTCAAACTTGTTTCAAAGTCCACAGTCTCCTCGGAGAGATGTGGCAATCTCTTAACTATATTCCCTCTGTAAAAATCAAAATCAACAAGCAGGCCACATACGTCCAACATATAATGGCACAGGATACACTTTACCTTTTCGGAACACAGGGGAGGGAGCCTAGTGAGGAAATACTGGACCAAAGAAAGAATGAAAATCAGCTCTGCCATCTACAAACACTGCAGCTCCATGTCTGATGTCAAAATGCTCTTCAGATCCACAACTCTGTTCAGATTTGTTGACTGCTATACACTTCTCTCTCTTGGACTGGTTCCACTCCCTGTTAGCAGCTCTCCTCAGCAGATGCCATGACTCTGACATCTCTAACATTTTGGGTTCTCTAAGGTAATCCAGGCTTCAGTTTCACAGTTTTACTTAATTGCCTTCTACTTCACCTCCACTCAGGGAGACCCTGACACATTCCTGGCTTCCACGGCTTTATTCCATAACTCCTTTCTTCTATCCTTCAACTCTGAAAGAACCATGTGGCCAGAGCTGTCAAGTTCTGCTTCTCACCGGGGCTGGAACACGGACCCCTTGTTCAACTACATCTTCACCCGCTTCCTGTCCTTCACTGCCTAAGCTTGGCTGCCCCGAAGCTTGCTCTGCAGACCAGGCTGGCCTCAAACTCAGAGATCCTGCCAGCCTCTGCCTTCCCAGCACTAGGATTAAAGGTGAGCCCCTTTAATCAGTTCCTTTTCACAAGTTGGAAACTTAGCCGGGTGTGGGATCTTGTCCTGAGGTCACCACTCTCTATATTCCATTTCTCAATCTGTTTATCTCCTTGAACATAGGATTTAGCTCCACTAACTACACAGCCGAGTCTATACCAGATTGTTTTGAGATTTCCTCTGCCAATGTAATCAATACAAAACCCTTCACTTTAGCCTCAGGCAGACACGTTGGACACAGGCAAAAGGCAGCCATGCTCATTAGCAAAATATCACAAGAACAATTTCTAGGCAACATACTAAAATTCTTCTCTGAAACCTCTTGAGCCAGTTCCCGACATTTCAAATCTTTGTCAGCACCGCTGCCTTCTATGTTCCTACTAGGATGTCCCATTAAGCATGGCTTAAAGCACTCCACTGCTTTTGTAACCTAAAGTACCAAAGTCTGAATTCCTCCAAACAAAAGCATGGTCAGGCTATCACAACAATACCCCCGGTCCCTGATACCAATTTCTGTTTTAGTTAGGGTTTTTATTTCTGTGAAAAGACGCCATGACCACAGCAACACTCAAAGGAAACATTTAATGGGGTGGTTCAGTCCATTATCATCATGATGGGGAGTATGGCAGTGAGCAAGAGGACACGGCGCTGGAGCTGAGAGTCCTACACCTTGCAGGCAACAGGAAGTCAACTGACTGTCACACTGAGCAAAGTGAGCAAAAGAGACCTCAAGTCCCGCCCCCACAGTGACACACTTCCTCCTACAAGGTCACACCTCCTAGTAGTGCCAATCCCTTTGGGGGCTTTTTCTTTCCAATCATGAGATGTGATTTCTGGGAAGCAGAATCACTCTACTGAAGACACCCCAGTGACCCCAGTGACCCCAGTGACCCACACGTCCTCACTAGATGAAACCGGTTTAGAAACTACAATGGCCGAGAGGCTAACTGCACATTTCAAAATCCAAGAGTTCCCGAGACACAAAACAAAACGGGAAACTTCCCATTAAAGAAAAGGGAAACTGAGGGGATGAAATGGGAAAATTTCTCAGTAGAAAAATGGTAAGGAGAAAGAATTAAAGGGAAAATTTTCCCAATAGAAGGGAAATGTTCAGTTGTTGGCCTATGGCTCCACTTTGTGGGGGATTTGAAGAACTGTTGCCTAAGGTCATAAGGACGCATCCACAGGTGTTCCCAGTTACTCTGCAGCGAATGCCTGCCAAAGATCACCTGCCTCAAGGCTATGTTCAGGTTGATTGGAGACGACAGATATGAAAGGTCTGAGAGAATTAAAGCAAGCGGAATGCACTCACCCTATGTAAGACAGGTTTTAAACAACTGGGCTACTCAGAATAGAGTTATTCTGCAAGAATGGAAAGAGCCTATGGCAGCGATGCTAGAAGCTAGTCCTCAATTATAATGGCTTACTTGGTGGAGAGAGGGAGCAGCAGCCAAGGAACAGTGTAATCAGACTAGAGTACTGAATATAGTAAAGGACCAATTATTAGGAGAGGGTCAGTATCTCAATCTGCAAAGCCAAATGCAGGTTGATACTGCTGCTACAGAACAATGTCATCTAGCAGCTTTTAGGGCATGGGATAAGGTCGAGGAGCTAGGGAAAAGAACTATCTCCTTCACAAAAATCACACAAAGTGCAGGGGAAGTCTACACTGGCTTTTTGCAAAGATTAACTTCAGCAGTGCACAGAGCAATAGCTGATCCATGTGTTAGAAAGGGCAGCGCACCACTCCTGCCTGTGCTCTATGCGCTACCATACAGTTTGCGAGCTTCGGGCAAGGGGCTGGAGGTTGAAACACACAAAGACACAGACAGAGAGACAGAGACATGGACTTCTAGTCACTGGTAAGAAACCCCTTATTCAAGAGCACCACAAAAGCTTACATACCCAACAGTCAGGTGGGCCACCAGGTGAAAACCTTATCCTCTGATCCTCGAGGCCAAGGCAACACGTGCTCGTGAAGCAGAGCTGGTAAACAACTTTGACACAGCTTTCAGTAACTCAAATCAGAAGGAAAGTAAAGATCACTAGCAGGGAAGAGCAGCTGGAGGCCAGGACTCCAAATGGTCCCCACAAGAAAGGTTCTAATCGAGTCTTTGGCTTTTGAGAATACTGCTACAGAATACCAAAAGGCTATAAGGCCCTTGAAGGCTCAGGGTGCTCCTTTAGAGGAATGGATAAAAGCTATTGCCAATACTAGATCCACAGAATATAGCAGTGCAAGCACTAAAGGCCTTAAATCCCAGAATACAAGATGTTTTAACTATGGGAATTTGGGACATTTAAGGAAAGATTGTTATTATTCTGTTACTCAAATGGATGCCTCTTCAGAGAATAATCCAAGCCTCAGCCCCCAGGAATTTGTAAGCGATGTGGGAGAGGTAAACACTAGACTACCAAGTGTAGATCAAAGAGAGATGGGTATGCATGGTCACCCTTTGCCTTGGGAAACTGGCCTGGCTCTGGGACCAGTGGCAAACAACACCAGCTACCGATTTCCTGTCCTCAGTGGTGTGGGTCATCAACAGAACCACCAAGGGAACATAGACTCAGCACTGGAGATTCAGTGCATGCTACCTCAGGAAGTGCTGCTTTAGAATTAGCAGTGGGCAGACATCTAACTTTGTCCCCACAAATCTCTTGTTATAAGATTGCCACTGGGGTGTATGGCCTCCTTCCCCAAGAAACAGGAGGAATTAATTTTTGGTAGAAGCAGTCTAACATCTCAAGGATTTATTGTACACCCGGAGTTATAGATGAAGATTACCAGGGGGAAATTAAGATTATGGCATATGTAAAAGGGATATACAAATAGAAGCTAGTGATAGAATCGCCCAATTGCTGTCACTCCCATATTTAAAAGGCAAGGCAGCCTCAGTGAATAGGACAGGAGGATTTGGAAATACTGGAAAATACTGGAAAAAAGTATCAAATTGTCATTGATGTTGAGAGGCCTAAATTAAAGGCAAAAGTAAATGGGATTGAGATTGAAGGATTATTGGATTCTGGTGCTGATGGATCTATACTTTCACAAGAATACTGGGACCCCAATTGGCCTGTACAAGAAGTCTCCACTCAGTTGTGGGTATTGGAACCTTATCTCAGGTAAACCAGAGTGAAGAATGGATTGAAAGTACAGGGCCAGAATGACAAGCCAGGATACGTGGCTGATATGGCCATGAATCTATGTGGGAGAGATTTTGACAACAATGGGGAGCTCAAGTTAATATTCCTTCAATTTCAGAATCAGCTCATAATCTGATGCTTAAATTGGGATATATTCCTGGAAAGAACTTTGAGAAGAATTGAGAGCAGGTTTTACAAAAGCAAGGCAGGACAGGGACCGGATATCCAAATTGAGAGTTGGGGCCACTGTTGCTGGCCCCACTGCTCTCCCTTTCAAAGGGCTAAGGAAGCCTGCATGGGTGGAGCAGACCCCCAACTAAAGAAAAAAGTGCTGGTGCGTGAGGAACGTGTAAAAGAAAAGTTAGAAGCTAAGCACATCGAGGAAACCACTTGTCCTTGGAATTCTTCTGTATTTGTAATAAAAAAAGAAATCTGGAAAATGAAGAATGTTAACTGATCTAAGAGCTGTTAATAAAATAATTCCACCTATGGGATCTTTACAGCCTGGGATTCCTTTACTTTCTTTATTGCCCCAACTGGCTATTATTTACAGGATCATTTCTTTACTGTTTCTTTACAAGAACTAGAGAAGAATTTGTCTTTCCAGTGCCTGTTTATAATAATGCCTAGCCTGTAAAGAGATATCAATAAAAGTATTTT
Organism: Microtus pennsylvanicus; assembly: GCF_037038515.1. Classification (NCBI taxonomy): domain Eukaryota; kingdom Metazoa; phylum Chordata; class Mammalia; order Rodentia; family Cricetidae; genus Microtus; species Microtus pennsylvanicus. The sequence goes on along the minus strand of NC_134594.1, from coordinate 45,557,434 downwards.
CTTGAAACATTGTTAGATAGTCTAGCATTGCGTCAATATTTTGTAAATCAACCATTGGAAGTGGTACTTAAGCAATTTCCTCAACCTATTATGTATCATTATATAGATAATATCTGATTGGCTGCTTCTGATACAGATGCCTTAGAAAGAACGCTTAACGCAGCACAGAAACATTTACCCTGTTGGGGATTACAAATTCCTCTTGGAAAAAAATGCAAAGAGATTCTCTTAACTATTTAGGATTTAAATTAAATAACCAGAATTCAGCCACAAACGGTACAGATTAGAAAAATAATCGCACTCTGAGGGAAATGCTTGTTAAACAGAAGGACCCCCAGAGACAGCCTGCATAATGCTTTACTAACTTTTAATTTTAAAACATTTAAATGCTGGTGAAACAGAAGCAACAGCTCCTGAAAGACATTGGATTGTGGGAAAAAAAAATACTGAATCTAATCAGCCCATGTGTTTCAAATGATTTTAACACTACAACAGTGCAGGAAAGTGTTGACTTAGGGCCGAGGCTAGTCTTTTGTTTCCACAGGAAATAAAAGATTGCAGATCTCATCAAAACTGATGAAAATCCAGCACAGCCAGGAGGAGTCTCTTGTGCTTCAGCTGCTGAGACGCCTTTGGGAAACAAAAGGCATTAGGAGCAGACAGCAAATCCTCCCACCTGGGGGCAGCTGAAGGGTTAGTGTGACAAAGGGAAGGGAAGGATAAAAACCCTGCATGTTGCAGATCTGTTCCTCGCTATACTGACTTGTGGTAATTATACAGGTGACAGGGACACTCTATACACGCTGACTTTTATCCCCGGTACTCCAATAACACAGCAGTGAATTAGGGAGATACAGATATTCCTGTAGGGGTTAATGACTCTTCATGGCCACCTGGTCTATATGACCACAGAGGCCCTTCTCGGCCAATGGAGGAGGGTAGAGTGACTGACAATTACACTGTAGGAGTGCAAGGAATTCCTGTTTGCACATGAAATGGAGCTCAATGCCTAAGTATAACTTCTCAAGTACGGCTGTCCCATCGTCTGCAGTCAATACTACCCGAAATTATCATAACAAGTCTTATATGCTTCAGGCATCTGGTGGTAAAGGGCTGGAGATCAGTGCCACTAATTCCATAAATTTATCGTTTTGTGAGATTCGCTTTACTAACAAGGAATCTGATTGGGTGCCCTGGCAACAGTGTAAGAATGAGAAGCCTTGAGTGTTAATTGGTATCTCCCAAGAATATATCATAGACTGGAGTCCTTATGGCAATGCTCGAGGAAAATATTCTCAGAGCTAAGATGGAAACTGGATAAACTGAATGGAACTGTGGAAATTAGCGCTTCTGTTAATCAATCTATCCGATGGCACAGAGTTTTCCAACTCCTCCTGCAATTGGCAATGCAGTTCAGACTGACTTGTGGAAACTGGCAAGTGCCTTCCATCCTCTTAATGTGTGAGAAGGAAAATTAAACATTAAGGATGATAAATATAATTTGTCTTTTAGACTGAATCAAAGCCATCCTTTTATGGCGTGTGTATCATTACCTTACTTACTACAGAAAGAGCCTGCATAATACCACCCTAAAAATTACATCTCGTAATTAAAACTTGTGAATGCTATACCCTTCATACCTGCGTTAACTTTAGCATGGTTTTAAACGTGAACTTTGGGAGTTTATATATTCTTAGAGCAAGGCCAGCAATCTAGATACCAGTGAAGTGACGATTCTGGTTCAGAAGCTGAGAGAATATCGAAGATAACACATCAAATGCCTGGACTGGTTGTTGCAGTTATTCTGGGAACGATAGCACTGACATCTACAGCAACAACAGCTGGAATGGCGCTTCATAAAGAATTCCAAACTGCTGAATTCGTTAGAGACAGGCATAAACATTCAACAGAACTCTGGAATGAACAAACTAAAATTGGTAATGAGATAGTGAATGAATTACCTGAGTTAAGGCAAGCTGTTTTATTGTCAGGGAGTCAGTTAGAAAGTTTGAGGGAGCAGATAAAATTGAAATATGATTGTAATGTTTCTTCTTATTGTATTTCACCCTTAAGATTTAATGGATGCAAGCATGATTGGGGAAAGGTTAAGATGCATTTGATGGGTCACCCTAATTCTTCTCAAATGGTTTATTATTTATAGAAAGAAATTAAGGAAACTTTTGCAAAAAAGTTACCTGATAGGATAGGAATGTATACTATGGAAAGTCTTGCAGATACCATAGCATCACTCACCCCTATGAATCACTTTAATAGAATTCTTATTGTAACAGTGTTGCTTTTGTTCTAACAATAGCAGCCTTACTAGTTATAAAATGTGTTTCTGGCATACTTACGTAAGATTGTAATACAGCTAGATAGAAAAAAGGCTGTATGCATTGTGAGGCTGCATAACCTTCAAAATAATTAAATTTTGAATAAAAGAAAGGGGTATCCTTAGTAGAGTTTCCTGTTGGCCTTGCACCAGAGTTAACTCCATTAACCCCACTGGGCCACACATGACCTGGCTCCAGAGTTAGCACCCAGCCTAATCCATCCTTTGTGTTACAGAAACCTTTCGTTTCCCTATGTGAATATTGTCTGAGAGTTTCCCATTAATGCAAAGCCTATGCCAAACTTGGTTAGGGGGCAACCCAACCAAGAAAACCAGGGTACCCTTCTAAACCAGGTATTCGCACTTGGTATTGTGTTTCTGGAAGCTCCATTTAAGGTTTTGAGCATATGGAAATTAACTGAATAAAGTGTAAATATGGGAAAAAGCAAAAATGCCCTGGGTGAAGGGAGAATGCTTCAGTCTACCATGGCTTGGGATCCCTGCAGCTGCAAAGACTAAATTCTTTCTCAGGTGTCTCTTAGTCCTCATTTCACGAACGTGCACGAACCCACACATCCGCCGTGACATCTGCATCACCCTGTCCCGTGGCTGCTTCTCTCCCATGTGTCTAACCTCCATGCCTGCTAAACTGGCATGACTCTTTTCCATCTGTCTTCCCTTGTCTTCCTCTGGGCAGCTGCTGAGGTCACAGTTCGCATGCCCAGGTGATATTTTCTTTAAAATTCAGGTAAAATTGTCTTTGATATTCTGTTTGACTTCATTCTTAAGATCTCTTATTTATAAGAGAGACTAAGCACGTATGCTAAGACGAGACTCCATTTTCCCTGTATCAGTATATCTACCCTAGGTCCAGATAAATCCGCCCCATCCCTAGTGGATTAGAGCTATTGTCATGAAATTTAAGATCAATTGCTCCTTTGCAAGAAGAGTTAATTGCTGTCGCTTGCCTGGTGAAAACCTTGTTTGACCTCCACGTGAAAGCGTTATCCCTTAACAAGCAAGACCTTCACAGAAGGGGAATCTAACACTTCAGGTTCAAGAAACACACATGTTGAGTATTCATTAAGAACAGCAGCGAGTTCATCCTCTGCGGGACAGACATATCCGTGGAAAACCAACCACAACTATTGGCACTACTCCAGGGTGTGCCCTGTATCTTGTGGGAGAGCCACTCATTCTTCATGGATATTGGAAGAGACTTTTCAATTAGTCGTTCATTCCACCAGAGTCATTAGGTAGTTGCTTCTCAGACGCAGTCAGAGAGGCTCCTGCTGTTAGCCAAGCGGTTTGTACAAGGAATTCCTCCGTTAGGTACAGTATGGTGAGGACGCTATGTTGGTGAAAATGGCATCTGCCAACCCGATTTGCGATGATGCTGACGGAAAACAGAAACATCCATACAAGAGAAGTGTGCATACTCTAGTGATCATGAAACTCATGTCTAAAGTTACCACCCAGTAACAGACACTGCCGAAAGCTGACTGCTTGCTTGGACATTTTTTGCGTATCATATTCCAGCAAATGCTTCGTGTTGATGTGTCTTGTTGAAACATTAGACATACAATAGCAGCAATAGTTGAACTTTTCTTGGTGAGAAGAAATTTAATTTGTTGAGGTCACATACCATCCCCCCCAAAGGCTTTTTACTCATCATGGAGCATTAGGTGAGCTTTCCAAGCAGACTATTTTTAATTTTTCTAGCACGCAGATGAAGCATTCCTTTAAAACCCACTGTGCTCAAAGTCTATGCCTATTCCAAATAATCTATTCAAATTTCTCCTCCTCATCTGTTCCTTAGTCTTTTTCTTCTGGTGGAGCATTGGACGAAGCTTTAGCTGGAGAGTTGGGACAGACAAATCACCATCCCTGTTTTTCAACAAGGAAAGAAGAAGCAGAAGAACTGTCTGGAAGCTCCATGCTGTCCTGTTTCTTCCTTTCTAATTCTCCTTAATAGCTTATAAGAAACTTCCAGTGACGTCATTGCTTAGGCTGAGGGAGTGAACCCCCATCGGAGTGAGTACCATGGCAATCTGAGACACCTAATTGTCTAAGTCTGCATTGTTTTCAGGGTTTATACTTGAGCCTAGCATTGCACACATTGTTTTGATAATAGAGCACTGTTCTATCTACCCAATTTAACTCCTTGGCAACTTCCACAATAGACAGTAAGAGACAGTAGCGCACCAGGGATGCTTTCTTAAGCGGAAGAGCTATTTTTACAAGCAAGCAAGGCTAGTGTAATGTGGGCTTTCTTGTCGAGGATTTTCAGAGCATCGTGCAAACTGTCCATGGACCACAGGCCTTAGGCAAAGGTGCATGGGCTTACTGAAGTGGAATAAGCTGGATGTTGAGACAAGGATTCAATTTTGAGGAGATAATAATCTTTCTAAAGCCATTTAGCGTCTGGGAATAGATATTCAAGAGCGAATCCTTAGACACTAGGACCAGAAATCTCAACCTTCAGTGCATTTATAAGTGGTACCAAGGGGCAGGTTAACATACAGATGCTGGCACAGTTGTTATGGAGTTGCATCTGAGCTCCCAGGTTTCTCAGAGGCCTTGCAGTTAATGCCAACACCAGCCCTATGCATGTTTCCTGAGTAGCATGATCCAACACAAGCGACCTGGTAGATTATAGATATCTAATACCCGGGTGCAGAGCAGGGATTGAAACAGTCTCTCCAATGCAATGTGAACGAGCGAGCCTGTTCCTGGTCCGCAGGGATGACATGTCCCTGTCGTTTCCCCATTTCTCATGTGGTTCGCAAGAATCGTCTCCCAGAAACTGAAGTCAAGTGGGGACAGGGAGAAAGCTGTCTGCCTCCTTTCTTCCTTCTTCACATGAATCTCTCCTCCTCCCAGCCTACTTTCCAGTTCATGTCTTCTTGCCCTTGTCCTTCTCTTTCCTGCTTTTCCCTCCCATCTTCTTCTCTGTTGAACTCCTAGAATGAAAGGAGTATGAGGGAACAGAGAAAACACAAACAAGCAGATTCTTTATATTGCGGAAGACAATTTGATGATATCAAAGCTGCAACCTGGCAGATCCGGTTACTTCTTCACTTTCAAACCTTATTTAGAAATATTTTACCCAGGCACATTTTGTTACAGGGATCCTACCAGAGACAGCCGCACCAATTCCAGCCAGCTGAAACTAGCTCAGGTATTTAGGACCTAAGTGTAGTACCAAGTGTTTAGAGTAAGGGTTTTTAAAACCAAAAACCACATCCTGGCATCTCATTCAGCAGATGCAGAGGGAGAAACTGGGACATTTTCATCTCGAGTTTCTAGAATAGAGCTGGGTAATTTTCCACGGGGCATCCCTTCCTGGATCAAATTCTAGTTAAACGTAAAATGGCCTCAGCAGGAACAGCAAGAATACAAGATGGAGGAACTGCTGCACGGACTTGCTCTTTACATTTGAAAAATGTTACATTGAATGAATTCTCTTCACTTAACTTTCATCAGAAAGATTCAATGTTGCTATTTTGTTTTCTAACCCAGAGGAGAGAGACAGGCAGAACAGTAAAAACGGGAGACCAAAACAAAGCTTCATGGCCAATTCTGCCATATTATTTATTCAACTGTGGGAATAGCCCCAGCTTAAATGTATTCCTGTGTCTGTGCCTTTCTACACACCCCATTCTTTCTTAAAAGGTGGGCTCCCTTCCCTTGCTTCTTGATTCTGGGTTCTGCCACATGGCTTGTTTTAGCTACAAGGACGTCAGAACATTTGATGTTCTACAACTGTTGCATTTTCCTGGGTTCTGGGGATTATGCAGCAGGTACTTTACCCATTGACCCATATCCTAGGCCCTAGAGGAATTCTTTAAGGAAAGTCTTACACGTGAAACTCTATCAGAGTTTGCTTTGGAGGAAATGAACGAGAGGACACTCTCTCAACTGGAGTTTGTTTACCATCTCCATATGCCATCTTCCATTGTGATCTGGCTTCTATGACAATGGAGCCCCCATCCTTGCGAGGAATTACAGGTGTCCTGGAGGCCGACCTTCTCACTTCCGTAGAGATAATGAGGACTAGACTGGTCTACTCAGTTGCGCGTTCCTCTTGGGATAAGTTTAGATGCCAAATTCAAGCACAGCCCATCAGTGAGCGGATTGTCTGCTCTTAAGTAAGGCAAAAAGACTTGCTTAATCCACTGTGAACAAAGGGATTGAGAATAAGGATTTTGTGGTAGAATTATCAGCTGATATTCTTTTAACTTTTAAGCCAATATAGTAGATATAAAAAATGGCTTAGCCAATCAGTGAAGCTTCCAATGGCAGTTAGGATAATTCTGCTATAATTTGCAATATTGAAACTTTTAAAGCTAAGAGAAATAGTATTCCAGGTGTTTGCATTTTATTTCATAGCCGAAGGGTTTTTTTTTTTGGTTTGTTTCTTTTGTTTTTTAATGGAGAAAAAAACAATATTTTGTGGTGTTATGTCTGGACCTCTCCACTGAACTATCCTCACTGTAAATGTTGAAAGAAAAAAAATTTCTTTTCTTATCGTTAGAGAAAATATACTAAGAGTTAAGGGCAAAACCTTGGAATAATAGCATTTCATTAATTACTGAATATTTGGTATAGTGTATAGCCAAGCAATTTGTCATGGTATACAGCTCATGAATATTGCAATAAAGGCATTTAAAATCTATCTGACAATATTTCATGATTTCTCTGAAAACACTATAGTTTTGAAGTGGGATTTCACAGCTATGAAACTTTTTTTCTGGCATCTGCGATTTGCCTGAATCTATTCATAAGAGAAGCACACATTTTCTTATTATACTGAGGATTGTTCAAATACATCCAATTTGCATCCCCACATTTGAATTTCACATATTCAATTTATCCTTTCATCGATCTCTCTGGCTCCTTAAAAAGATGAAAAATGACATGTATATTTTTGGATTCTTAGCTACGTTTCCCAGAAAGTTTGCCTAATTTGGAAGATTATATTATCTTTTCTTTGAAACACATATGGACCCAGTAGAGTGTCTAAACATTTAACATCTTAAGTAATTTTTTAATCTATTCCAAAACCTCTTGCTTGAAGGGGTAATTGTATCTGTTTTCTTCATGTGGGGTTGCTTCCCTATCTTCAGTACAGGCAGTAAAGGGCCTGCCTGTTAATTTAAAGTATTGTTAGTATTTAATATTTTATTTGAATATTAATACGATTCCTCGATAGTCTTTCATAATCCCTCGCAGGCAGCCCTGTGTTCTCAAGGAAATCATTCATTTTGCTTAACAGGAGCTCATTGGACATTTACCATTTGCTATAAGAATGCAGGTGGTATCCTTGAGAATACTGGGCTTTCTTTCTACACTTGGAACAAGTCGCAGTGTGCCGTGAGACCCGATCTTTCACGGGACTAGAGATGGGTGCACTCTCTGAATAACGCTGATGGCTTGTTACAGACACTATCACACTGCTCCTTCTTCATTGTTACAAATAAATATTTCCCTTGGCAGCTCTACTTTCCCCAGGAATTTTCTACTTGAAGTTGCCTTCATCTTGGGTAGGGCTGGGCTCCTGTCCACTTTGTGTCTTGACGGAATGTGTTTTTTCACAAACTCTCCTTAATGTATAGATTCTAATAACTCAGTTTAGGGGGGTGTCTAAGGACTCAGAACCAGCTGAAGTATCTGGCTACACCCTAATTCAGCTTTATGCAGATCAGCCCTCTTACCGAAACAGAGCATCAGCTGGCAAGGCCCTGGAGAGAAGACTGGATAATTCATTCTGATTCAGACACTCTCGAACTGCCGTTGTCATCTTCTTATGAGCTTGTTTTGTTACCCAGAGCAGAGCTCGGCACTGCTCCTGGCCTGCAGCAGGCATTCATTAAGTGGAAGCCTGAACTGGCTTTCATTTCCTGTCTTAATGATGACTGAGTGGTGGCGACTGTGGAGTTCACTTTTGTGATCACGTTCTGTAGACGTTCCTCGTTAATACACTCCAGAACAAGACCACTTTCACCGTGTGCTCTATGCCGTCACCCTGTCACGAGATATTTGCTACAGCCCTAGCTCTCAACATGCTGGCCCTACTGGCATCCCCAGTGCAGATCAATCTCCTTAACTCCCTGAGCTCTTTGTACTTGGCTCATTTATTGTTTCTTCCTTGTCTTTAGTCACTGTTACTTCCACAATGGATCGCACCCTGTTGGCCAATTTCCAATTCCTAGGGGGCACACCTTACTTCTGCCGCATCTTTTTCTTATGGTATTCTACATTTCCTCCCACTGAACAGTGCCTAGTCTCTTGACTAGAGTTATGTTCATCGCTTCTTCTTCCACTCAAGGATAGACTTCAACTCACTGTCCTCCGTGCCTCTGACAGCAATGCCAAGAATACACTCTGGGCTGTAATCAGCTCTGAGTCAGTGTAGACAGAAAAGAAGACAGATGGGCGTCTTCTCTACATCAAGAAGACGTAGAGAGGGGATTTTAGAATATGCAAATGGATTTTGTCACTTTGTTTGATTCTCTCCTGGAGCTGAATTATGAGCTGGAATGGGAGAGTTGTACTCGGAATTGTAGCGTCTCCATCTGCCTTGGCATCCCTCCTCAACCACACTCTTTTCTCAGGACTAAGCCGATCCTGCACACGGTCTATGATAAAACCTATTTATCTCATTTAGATACCCAGTGAGAAGGCCGGATAGACTTGACGAATTATCTTGGTAAGTGAAAATTAATTAAAAGATAACATAAAAAAGCAAAATAACAGAATGTAGTTCTGATTATTAACCCAGTCTTTTGGGGTTTCCAGAAGAACCACACTGTTTTCTTTAATCATAATAATTCTATTTTATTCAAATTAAATTTCTACCAAGTCTCATATTCCTTTATTATATATAAACATAATTTTAGATAATCTTCATTATGGGAAAGATTGAATAGGAGAAAAAAAACATTTCCAAATAAGTCTAAGTCTGACGGGAGAGAAACCATTTGGTAGAAATTGTGCAATATTAATGGTATGTGCGTGGGTGAGCTTGGAAAAGAGTTGACTCAGTGATCCAGGGAGCTGCAATATACCTGCCATTAGGTCAACGCTTTGTGGTGGTTGCCAAGTGACAACCTTTGCTCCATCTAGAAGAGGTGGGTTTGGCAAACTTATTGTGTTTTAGGAGGGTTGTGCAAGGATCAGAGTTCATGTTCCATTGGGAAAATACCTCTGTTTATCAGATTCAGAAGGGGAAGCTTGAAACAGTCTCAAAACTTTGTTGTTTTTATTTTTGTAAAAACATATGATAATTATTCATTAATTTTAAACAGAAGATCATTAAATAGTCAAAGACAAGTAAGCTATAGCTGGATGTCACCCTGTCAAGTTTCTGTCTCCCTTTGTGGAAGCATTCCTACGCAGCTTTCATCACGCCAATGGTCACGGAGGCCAGTTCTCGTCCACCTCTTTGGAGATGACAGCTCTTCATCTACGAAGACCTTCCAGAGTTAGCAAAAAGTCACAGAAAAACTAAGGAAATAAGTGTAAGATTTTATTAGTTTGTGAATTTCATTAGTTTTCATTAGAATAAAGTTTATTAGAATTTCATTAGTTGTCTCTTTAAAGATGAGAACAATTTGAAAAAATCAGAATTCCATTTATTGTTACCTTCTCAAATTCTTAATGTTTACTTAGTATTCATGAAAAAATTAAGTAATAAGGGGGTCCATAAGAAGAACAGAATTTCATGATGTGAGATAATATTGTAATTGCTCCTTGAATACATAATCACTCGGATGATGGGACTGTGTCGAAAAATGAATCTGTTTCCTAATGAGGATTTAGTATATAGTCCAATAGTCAGATGAAGAATTTCAAGAGGAAAGACTCTTATTTTCAGATCCACGAGACCAATAGAAACATCATATAAACATGTGATATATTTTTGAGAAACTCTCGCTCACGATCTATCATGTTTAGTGTCTGTCCCTGATATGATAGCACATTATGTTTCATAATTTGAGTTTGTTTTGTTTTGTTTTTGTTTTCTGTCTTCACAAACAAACAAACAAACAAATAAATCCAGCTGTAGAGAGAAAAGAGAAGAGGCTTGATGTGACCTTAGGGGCCATTTTTGTCACCCATCTGTACAGATGGCTAAAACACCTCCAGGGGAAGATGGGGTGCTTTTCCTAGGGGTGGAAATGGACAGATATGATTTTGCAGTCTGCAGGGGAAGCTGGGAAATGTAGTCCTCCAGCAGGAAAGCATCATCTGTTGTAAAAGATGGCATTCAACCCAACTGGTTTGACTTACGTCAATACTGCTGATCTGGGCCAAGTCCTACCTTTATAGTTGAACAATATTGTAGTTCAACACCAAGTTTAAATTCAGACTGCTTTATTCCAAGCTTCATTGTGTAGTTTTGTATACGTTTGGATACCTTGAAACATAAAACCAGGAACGATAAGGTTAAAAAGTAAACTACACAGGTTCAAGGCAGATGGGGGTCCCAGTGCTGAGAAGGGGACATGAACATAGGCTCCCACACTTATCAGCAAGTTATCTGCAACTGATGCTAATGACCAAGGAAAAGTTTGTTTTCTCCAGTGGAATCTCATTGGGTAAATTAACCACACTTCAGGAAGGCCCTATGCCCAGGAGTAGTTGGCCAATACACCAACATATAACAAACTCAGTGACAATTTTTGAAGACGTTTTGCTTCTTCATTTTGCTTGTATGTTTTTGGGGGGTTTGTGTGTCTCTGTGGTGTGTTTTTATTTAATTGTTCATCTTGTTGTTGTTTGTTTTGTGGAGTTGGGTAGGTGGGGAGGTAGGGAGGATGTAGGAGAAGCTGGGGGAGGGGAAAAGTCTGATCAGAATGGAGCATAAAGGTAGTTAAAAATTAAAATTTAAAAAAGAAGCTGGGTGTGGTGGCACAAGCCTTTAATCCCAGAACCTGAAAGATAGAACAGGTGGAGGATCTCTGTGAGTTCGAGGGCAGTGAGGTCTACACAGCAAGTTTCAGGACAGCCAGGATGACATAAAGAGACATTGTCTCAAAACAAATGAAAATTTAAAAAGGCAAGAAAAGATAACAAAAAATTAATGCTTAAAACTGTTCTTTAGAATATAAGGAAAACTTAGGTGAATGTAAATACCCTGGGCTATTTATCTTTTTCATTGTTGTTGTTGGGCATCTACCTGACGGCTTCTTTGATGGCCGTGAGCGGCCGTAAGCACTGGCCACACAGGTGCTCATCATCTCCTCTGTCCTTAGTGCTGAGCCTTAGGCAGACGTGGGGAATACGCTCAGCCTATCATTTAATATATATCCTGGACTCTCTTTCTCAAATCTTGGTGTTAGCCTTTTCCAAGTCAGATGAGCTAATAAAGAAGCTGGCTTGGGGAGAAGAAGAAATGTTTCCTAGATATTATGAATAGAGTGTTGGTTGGCGCATAAAGCATCAGGGTTTTAAAAAGTAGTATTCACTTCCTTTGCTTTGAGAAGGATTCCAAGGCACTTTCCAATTAAATAAAAATTTTTAGCCAACTTAAATTTCATAAAATCACTTTAGAAAAGTTTAAAGGAAAATTTGTTTCTATTTACTGGCAAATATATGCATATATTTTATATAACTTCCCCATTTTTACCACTATTCTCTCTCTCTCTCTCTCTCTCTCTCTCTCTCTCTCTCTCTCTCTCTGTCCATTTTGCCTATGAAAACGTTGCTGACCATTAAGATTGGTGGTGGAAACGTGATTTGTCTACAGATATATGTAGATTGAGAACATTGTTGGAAGCAAATGGATCTAATCCAGGGGTTCTCAACCTGAGAGTCTGGTGACCCTTTCACAGGGCTCACCTAAGACCATATCAGATATTTACATTACAATTTATAACAGTAGCAAAATTACAGTTATGAAGTAGCAACAAAAATGGTTTTATTGTGTGTGGGGGGGAGGGGAGGACACCACAACATGAGAAACTGTATTAATGGGTTGCAGTTTTAGGAAGGTTGAGAACCAGTGATCAACAGTTTTCTGATTGGACTAAAATATTTATTCAAGATAGTAAAGTCCTCTAGAACATGACGAAGGTAGGGATGGGGCTATATGTTATAGTTGGACAGTATCAAGTTTTTCTGGTGTGTTCCTCTGGAGCTGGGAAACTGTCAATAATTTCAAAAACTAGAAGAAAGGGTTTTGAATGTCTTAATATAAACATTTAATTGATGTTTAACTGAATTTAAAAATGGCAAAATGTAAAGATGTGTTGAAATGCCCCATGGACTCCCCATGTGCGGATTATAAAATAGTACACACATATAAATGCATTCTAGCAGAAGTCCGTTCGAAGGAAGTGTGAGCCACTGTGTATTTATATGCAGAAGCTTAGTAAATATTTTTGGAGTCTTCTCTTGACTTAGTCCTGGCTCTCTCTGTCAAGGACCACCGCAGGTATAATCGCACCTTTCCCACAATGAGCTCAGGGACGCATGGCATTCTGTCCTTTATAACGCAGCTACTCTTTTCCGAGAGCACCCAGATCTGAACAGCAGAGCAGCCAAGGGGTGCTGAGGCGGCACAGGGCCGCTGGGCTAGCGGGCTGGTAGCTGGCTCTGAGGCTGGGCCGCTGTGGTCTAACGTTGTGCCTCACACAAATAAACTCATGGTATCAGAGCCTTGCACCTAAGACTGGATGCTTTAGCTTTACACTCTAAGTCCCCTCTTTCACTCTTCCTGCTTCTTTCCTTTCCATCTCCCTCCTTTTTTTCATTTCTTCCAAAATATCTCCAACATTAATATACCAAACAAAGCTCCTCCAGAAGCCTTTGTACCCCAGTTTAAACAATACCGCTGCATGTATTTTCTGTCATCCAAAGTTCAAACACAGTCTGCATTCTATGAGAAGGAGGTCCCTCACTGTCTCCGCAAGCTTCAGGAATCCCTACGAGTTCTCCTATGACTCTAAAATGACTTGAAAACAAGCCCCCCCCCCCCAAGTGGTGTGCCTTAGCACCTTTGTGTACCACATGACCTTATACTTCAGCCACAGCGCGAACTTGTGCAATGCCCGAAAACGACCTCAAGGGGACAGTATGGCGCAACGCTGCAATGGTGGCGCACGGGAACGTTCAGTCAAACCTCGGAATCGTTTTTCGTGTCTAGTTTTCTTTCTGGCTAACGAGCCGTTTCTAGGGGAAAGGTTTCCAAAGGAAAACAGAAGTTGTCCTTTGATGACCTTGCCTTGTCTCCTTCTTTTTTTTTTTCCCTGTCATGCACTAATGGAAAGAGTGCGTCCTACTGAGTGAGGTTTGGGAGACCACGTTTAGGGTCCAGAACAGTGGATTCCAGATTCGCCAGATTGCTTTGCCTTGATGGCTTTTTTGTTTTTGTTGTCAGAACTCTGGAGAGGCAGGAAGAAGCCCACTGAGGACCAAGACCTATCCTGGGCCCAGAGCAGAGCCCCGGCTGTGCTCACAGCAGACAGTATGTCAGCTCTGACCCCTTCAGAAACTCCAGACATTCTCAAACCCGTGGGACATGGCTGGGCTGTCATTATGTAGACACTGCGATCACATAATTTTGTTTGAAACTGTTATTTTAAAAGAGGCTTTAGAAATGCATAGCCTTAGGGTATGGGCAATTTAATGAGAACGCGGTTTCTTACAGCACAGATTTTCATGCTGTGAGTTCCTTTTGATAATATAGTTTTTGAAATTTTCTTACATCAGATCTTTTGGTCTTATCCTCCACTACCTCCCTCCAACTCTCCTCAAACGGTTTTACTATTTACCTCTTCCCTCCCAGCTTCATGTCCTTATCATCATCATTATTACTTATTACTAACATTTCTTGACTATTTCTAAAACCATAAGAATATTAAACACAGAAGTGTTGGTAGACAGATACTCTCGCATATGCGCTTATTAAAGATACTTTCTCTGATATATTCTAGTACAAGTTATGAGACAGGTGAAATTAATTGTCACATATTGGAAGGTTTGAAGGATGTCAGTCTCAGAAGTTAAAGGAAGGGAGAGAACCGGAGATGCTCTCTGACAGTAGCATCGCTTGCTAGATTCTGAGATAATGCGAAGTTATGTGTCTATAAGATTCAGCAATTCCAACCAGATTGCTGTCTCCCTGCTTCTCACCAGGGTGGTGCCAGTTTGAAGAACTTCCAGGCTTTGAGCTTTCCGCTTACTGTGCACGTCATTTGCACCGAGTGTAAGACCCAAGAGATACTTGGATCTCTATATCAGCATAAGGTAACTGATGCAAATCAAACACAAATTTATCATGAAGCTAATGAAGCTTAGGTTCCAGGATCCGTCCCTCTTCCAGGCTCTGTGAGCTGCTGGGGGTTTTAAACTGTTTGGGGATGCAAGCTGCAATTAGGAACTCTTCATGTGAAGAATCTTTCTTGGTAACTTCCTTAGGAAGTCACAGGAAAAAGGGGTTTACTTCCTAAAATGTTTATAATTTACCTGAATTAAAAATAGTTTTTTAATTTAAAGGTAAGTACACCATTGTGTTGTGTGTGTGTGTGATCTGTAGTATTTTCACGAAAATGGGCTCTAAATTTGTCTAATCTGAAGATTAACAAAATCTGCCTCCATTCCTGGATTTAACAAGCACATATGAAAGAGTGTTGAGATCTGTGATGGAATGTGTTTATTTCCTTGCTTATGCTGTACCCATGATAAGATGGGGGACAGATGGGTGAGCAGTCTGTCTTCACACAGTCATTCCGACTCAGGACGCTGGGCAGCCCTGCCATCCTCAGTCTGGTTCCTGAGGTGACCGGGGGAGCGTCATCACCATAGTCAGTGCAAAGAAGAGGAACTTTCAGGAGAGACGGTGCACGCCAGTTTGGGAGGGGTGCTTGATGTTGATCACAATGCACTGGATCAGCCCTGTGTCTATTACTAAATGCAGGAGACAGGGAAAGGGCACGCGGCAGGAAGGAGGGGCAAAGACAGATTTGGGGTGATAGTCTATAACAAAAATTTGGTGTGTGTGTGTGTGTGTGTGCGTGTGTGTGCAGGCGTGTGTGTTCTGGCCATACGTCAAGGTCAGCTGTCTACCTCTATCCCTCTTTCTCTCTTTGAGACAGGGTCTCTCATGGAGCCTGGAGATCATCAGTTCAGCTACACTCGTTGTCCTGCATGCTCCAGGCCTTTCTTTATCTCCATAGCACTGAGATTATTTATTCACATCACGGTCACCAGTTGTTGTTGTTTATTTTATTTTATTTTATTTTTTTCATATGGACATTGGCGATGAAACACAGGTCCTCAGGTTTGAGTGGCAGAGCTCTCCCCAGCACAGCCAACCCACCAACCCCATCCTAAGACATTTCTGTGTGTAGCTGAGGCACAGTTTGCACTTGTGTGCCCTTTTGGCTGATATAACCATTTTAATGAAGCATGGAAAAACATTCAAAAATTTGCCTGGAACAGAATCTAAAATCTTAGGCTAGGATATATCCACCTGATAAGATAGTGGCTGAAAACACACGGACTTAGTTTTTAATTTGATTTCACTATAGAATGCCTATTGACTACCCAGATGTCATACTGTAGACTTCAGAACGTGAAGACATCATTGGCAGTGTGTCACTGGCAAACGAGAACCTTTAGGCCGATGCTCTTGTGATTGAGGTCAGGTGAGTCCCCGGGGCAAGAGCAATGCTACTGACTCAACCCTGTCCCACACTGTTGAAACAGGGAATGCATGTTCTGAAACGACAGAGAACGGTGTGATTTAACATGTTTGATTGCAACCACAGTTAGGATTGACGGAGCGTAGAGTGAGGCCGTTGCGAACAGAACAGGTAGTTAGGATGCACAGAGAAGCCAGACTCCAGAGTAAGAGATTTCCAAGGTAAATTCATGTTGATGTCCCTTCCTGGAATGAGATCTACAACATTTAACTTAGGGATTTTTGTGTGAACCAGACAACACAGAGTAATCCATGGCTTCTGTTCAGTGTAAAGTACATGGAGACCCTATCAGAGCCTTGCTACTATTTGTAACTACCATTGTAATTTTTCTTTTATGATTCCATCCAGATCAACAGTATCCTATAGATGTCTAAATTATATGTTTGTCTGAAAGCAGTTTTTTTTTAAAGATTTATTTATTTATTATGTATACAACATTCTGCCTCATGTATGCCCACATGCCAGAAGAGGGCACCAGATCTCATTACAGATGGTTGTGAGCCACCATGTGGTTGCTGGGAATTGAACTCAGGACCTCTGGAAGAGCAGCCAGTGCTCTTAACCACTGAGCCATCTCTCCAGCCCCCGAAAGCAGTTTTATAAAGACAGGGATGTTTCGTTAGGGTTAAGCCTGTGGAAATCTTAACTTTCAATGGAGAATGTGATTTCTAGAAAAGCAGTAGGGGCTTAAGGCAGGTCAGATCAGGAATGGAAGCTGCTTTTATATTTAAGATAGAAATCTTATTTGTCTTTTCTTATTTCTTTAAAAAAAACTCTCATTAAATCAAGAGATTAACATTTGCAAATTAATGTGGTTTTCATTCTTAATGACACATACTTTCTTTTTATGATTATCAGTACTCTTATTTTTTAATTTTTATATTCATTTTACATACCAACCACATTTACCCTGCCCTCCCCTATTCGTCTTCCCCTTAACTTCTCCTCCCCATTGTATCAAGGCTGAGCAAGGTATCCCATCATAGGGAGTGGGCTCCGAAAAGCCAGTTCATGCACCAGGGATAAATGCTGGTCCCACTGCCAGGGGTCCTACAGAAAGACCGAGTGACACAATGGTCACCCACATGCACAGGGCCTAGTTCGATCCCATGCAGGCTCCTCAGTGATCAGTCCGGAGTCTGTGAGCTCCCACTAGCTCAGATCAGCTGTCTATGTGGGTTTCCCCATCACGATCTTGACACCCACGCTCATATAATCCCTCCTCCCTCTCTTCGACTGGAATCCAGGAGCTTGGTCCTGTGCTTGACTGTGATCTCTGCATCTGCTTCCATTAGTTACTGGATGTAGGTTCTATAATGACAATTGGGGTAATCACCAATCTGATTATAGGAGAAGGCCAGTTCAGGTTCCCTCTCCACTATTGCTAGGAATCTTAACTGAGGTCATCCTTGTGGATTCCTGGGAGTTCCCTTAACCCCAGGCTTCTCCCTAACCCCATAATGGCTCCCTTTATCAAGATATCTCTTTTATTACTCTCCCTGTCTGTCCTTCCCCCAACTCGGCCATCCAGTTCCCTCATGGTCTTATCCCCATTCCCCTCCCCTCCCACACCCCCCCAGTTTGCCAAGGAGATCTTATCTATTTCCTCTTCCTTCCTAAGCTCATCCATGCATGTCCCTCTTAGGGTCCTCCTTGTAACCTAGCTTCTCTGGGACTGTAGGTTATAACCTGGTTATCCTCTGCTTTACATCTAATATCCATTTATGAATGTGTACATACCATGCCTGTCTTTCTGGGTCTGGGTTACCTCACTCCTGTTTCTACCAGTTAGATGAGAATCATTTTTCTGTGCTGTATAATCACAACCTAGAATGCTCAACATAGAAAAAGATGGGCAAAAAATACAGCTTTCGATAATATACAGTAAGTCGTAGGATCCAAAGCAACAGACACATTGTAAGATCAGTGGGAAGTGGATGTATCCAAGGTGCCATCTCAGGCCTTCCATTCTAGAGCTTTCCCACAGGTAGACACAGAGTGAAGGACACATGGGATCTCTTCACCTATGTTCTTCCTATTAGAAGGTACCTGTCCTCATAATAAAACTAAAATTCTAATTTAAAATAGGCAGTCAGATAGGGCTTGCCACCAAGTCTGACACCCCAAGTCTGAACCCTTAGTCCCACATGGTAGAGGAGAGGTAACTCCAACAAGTTGTCCTCTAACTGCCACACACATCATGTCATGTATGTGAATGTACACACACACACACACACACACACACACACACACAAATAAGTCCCTTTCAGATACCCCCAACCATCCAAAATCTAGTTAATTGGGTATTTGTTGTATTCTCCCAAAAGTAGTGGTTGAAGACAAGACTAGAAATAAGAACTTGGAGAAGGTCCGATTAGGAAAACAAAATAAAATTGTTCCTTATAAGGAAAATATTTAAGTATGTATCCTATAAATCACAATATGTCACAAGATTAACGGACTACTGTTTGTGGTGCAGATACTGCACAGCTACCATATTCCACGCTACTAAAACGAGGTCAGTCCACCCCAGGAGAAGGTTGCCCAGGTGACCTTCGGACCAACAAAGCCAGAGCACCGATTGCATCACATTACAGGTAAGATCTGGTCAAGTCTCTTTCCTTTTTTGCAGCTGTAGTGGGAAGTAGAAACGAATCATTAGAACAATTCTTATCACAAAGTTTTAACCTTCAAGAAGACTATACAAAGCACTTATGCTCAAACATCATTATAGTTCTAATCGAAAGTAAATATGCCAACATCATCATTGTTTAGTTAATAACAAAGAAGGTTTTAAAAAGGCATGCGAAGTCTTCTGAGATTGAAAATATATGCACAGTTAAATATATAAGGCAGATATAATTTATATTTGAAAAACAGCAAGTTGATTTGTTGTTTCAAGCACTCCAGCAACATTCATTATTGAATTATGTGAAATATTCACTGGGAATGAGCCAACTGGCATATGATACTTTCATAACTCATGCTAAATATATGTTTTGTTGACCTAAACTACACCTAACAATTACTCATACACACAGTTTTCAGTTTTACATAATAACCTCAAGTAGAACATTTATCCTCAAGTGTAGGAGGTGTGGGATGCCACTAACCAGATGATATAGAAGAAAATAAATCCGCCATGCACACCAAGCCCTGCAAAAAGCAACATTAAGCTTAAGTCTGTTTCTTTATCCTCTCAATTTTCAAATGCAAATGTTTCCCTCTGTTTGAAAGTACGTATTCATGGACAAATATCACATACAATCTTGGGTCTGTTCCTCCTATGTAATATAAGGTAGAAGGACCACTTCCAATATCCTTGTCAATCTTAATACCCTGTTCCACAGTTCCATGTATTCAGACATGTTAAATCTGCAGGAGGTCATAGGAAATACACACAAACTTAATGATTGATGGAGATGTTAGTCTCTAGTAGTGTATGACATTATATATTAAATTTAAACAGATCTTTACAGTTTAGCAAGATAGTTTTGAATGCTGAGTGTACCGTGTTATGAAATTAGCAATGGGAGGAGGTTTATTCAAAGTTCACGGCAAGACAACAGATGATTTTAGTTTGCTAGCTCAGTGAACTGATGAGATTAATGGCTCTACTACCCATTCCCAGCCAGTGTCTATCTCAGCACGGACCCAGAAACAATAGTGAGACAAGCAATCATGGCGGAGAGCCCCGACTCTGTGAGCCACGTTAAACTTCTCCACCTTTGAAAAGGATTCTCTGAGCTAGTCTGTTTCAGGGACAGAACCCACTGTAGATACACTGTAAGGGCCCAGTTTAATATTTCTTAATAATAATTATAGCAATAATAATAGTATTAAATATCAGGAAAGAGAAAAATAAACTATTATTTTTTAAAGATAATAGTAATCTGGCTAGATAAGTGGCATTTCAAGCAACGATAGGAATAAAAAGAGGCTAATAGAAAGGTAGCTCCTAGTATCCAAAGAGAAGAGTAGGCGCTGTGACCATTCTATACAACAATTGGAGACTTTGTATTCTCTCAACAGCTCAACAGTACCAAAGCCCGATGATCCAGACTGTAGCTACTGGACTTTGTGGGAGCATTCAAGATCCAAACTGAGACACATGCCAAGGCTATCCTCCATAATTGTGTACACAAACCTTAAGTCATCCCGCTTTCCCTGAAACACTAGCTCTAATCATAAACAAAACACAGACCCGAGACTTAATGCCCTTGTCAGCCTGGCTCAGTGAAATTAAATGTTATCTACATACACTCAGCTGGACCATCTCCGATTGTCTTCAGGAGGATGATAATACACAGCAGGGCACCCTGGAGAGTTCAGCAGGCTTCTTCCTGCCTGCTTGACAAACTGCTGGGACACGTGGGTCTTGTGTCTTTCCACGGTGACTTTGAGTCCCTCTGGTTCCAGAGCTTTTCTGTAGTGTGTGCAAAAAACTTCGACGACTATTCCAACTCCGTCAGATTTTGTATTTCACACCACAAGTATATTTTACACAAACATCTTAGGTTGCCTCAGCCACGTTTTGTAGCAGTCTGATTTGGAACCATGTTGGATTCATAGAAAATCTGAGCAAAAAGTGTAGGATTATTCTACACCGCTCCACATCCGTACATGCATAGCCTTCTCTATGATTAGAATCCCCCGTAAAGCCATAAGCTTGTTACAGCTAGTGCACCTGCAAGGACACACCACTTACACCTGAAGTTCACATCAAAGGGGGCGGCTCAGTTCTTGTGTACACATGGGCTTGTGCCCTTAGGTAGTGGCAGGAATTCATTATCACAGCAGAGCCTATAGCACAGCACAGTTTACTGCCCTAGGACAGAGCATAGAGCACAGCACAGTTTACTACCCTAGGACAGAGCATAGAGAACAGCACAGTTTACTGCCCTAGGACACAGCATAGAGCACAGCACAGTTTACTGTCCTAGGACAGAGCATAGAGCACAGCACAGTTTACTACCCTAGGACACAGCATAGAGCACAGCACAGTTTACTGCCCTAGGACAGAGCATAGAGCACAGCACAGTTTACTACCCTAGGAC
Organism: Microtus pennsylvanicus; assembly: GCF_037038515.1. Lineage (NCBI taxonomy): Eukaryota > Metazoa > Chordata > Mammalia > Rodentia > Cricetidae > Microtus > Microtus pennsylvanicus. The sequence continues at coordinate 45,536,333 of NC_134594.1, read as the reverse complement.
AGAGCATAGAGCACAGCACAGTTTACTACCCTAGGACACAGCATAGAGCACAGCACAGTTTACTACCCTAGGACAGAGCATAGAGCACAGCACAGTTTACTACCCTAGGACACAGCATAGAGCACAGCACAGTTTACTGCCCTAGGACAGAGCATAGAGCACAGCACAGTTTACTACCCTAGGACAGAGCATAGAGCACAGCACAGTTTACTACCCTAGGACACAGCATAGAGCACAGCACAGTTTACTACCCTAGGACAGAGCATAGAGCACAGCACAGTTTACTACCCTAGGACAGAGCATAGAGCACAGCACAGTTTACTACCCTAGGACAGAGCATAGAGCACAGCACAGTTTACTACCCTAGGACACAGCATAGAGCACAGCACAGTTTACTGCCCTAGGACAGAGCATAGAGCACAGCATAGTTTACTACCCTAGGACAGAGCATAGAGCACAGCACAGTTTACTACCCTAGGACACAGCATAGAGCACAGCACAGTTTACTACCCTAGGACAGAGCATAGAGCACAGCATAGTTTACTACTCTAGGACAGAGCCTATAGCACAGCACAGTTTACTACCCTAGGACAGAGCATAGAGCACAGCACAGTTTACTGCCCTAGGACAGAGCATAGAGCACAGCACAGTTTACTACCCTAGGACACAGCATAGAGCACAGCACAGTTTACTACCCTAGGACAGAGCATAGAGCACAGCACAGTTTACTACCCTAGGACACAGCATAGAGCACAGCACAGTTTACTACCCTAGGACAGAGCATAGAGCACAGCATAGTTTACTACTCTAGGACAGAGCCTATAGCACAGCACAGTTTACTACCCTAGGACAGAGCATAGAGCACAGCACAGTTTACTGCCCTAGGACAGAGCATAGAGCACAGCACAGTTTACTACCCTAGGACACAGCATAGAGCACAGCACAGTTTACTACCCTAGGACAGAGCATAGTGCACAGCACAGTTTACTGCCCTAGGACAGAGCATAGAGCACAGCACAGTTTACTACCCTAGGACACAGCATAGAGCACAGCACAGTTTACTGCCCTAGGACAGAGCATAGAGCACAGCACAGTTTACTACCCTAGGACAGAGCATAGAGCACAGCACAGTTTACTACCCTAGGACAGAGCATAGAGCACAGCACAGTTTACTGCCCTAGGACAGAGCATAGAGCACAGCACAGTTTACTACCCTAGGACAGAGCATAGAGCACAGCACAGTTTACTGCCCTAGAACTGTTTTATTTTTGCCCATTTCATCCTCTCTGCCCTCAGCCCCGGGCAACTACTGCTCTGTTTACGACTTCTACAACTTGTCTCTTCCAGACCGTTGGAGAATTAGAATTTGTTTTTTTTTTTTCGGAATATTTCCTCTCATTTAGTAATTAATATGTACTGACATTTTTGCTATGCCTTTCGTATGTTGATATCTCATGTTCTTTCAGTGTTACTTTTCCATTGTTTTGATGTACCGTGATTTACCTACCTTTTTATTTGTGGAAGTGAATCTTAGCTGCTCAAGTTGGAATGGTTATAAATAGAGCCGCATAGACAAATGTGTGGACACTCAGTAAGTTCTAAGTACAAATGTCCTCACATTGGAAAAAAACCCACAAAAATAATAAAGACATTGATCACCTAGTGTTTTCACAACCTCCTTTTTTGAGTGGCTTGGTGAAGAAGGTTCTGGTGTTGGAACCTAGGGCCCTATGGGTGCTGCTCGGGAGCTAGACCATTATATATGTGTGTGTGTGTGTGTGTGTGTGTATACACACATCCACATCCCTTCCTGCCTAGTATTTTTTTTACATAAACTACTGTACTCCATAGTTTATTACATAAGCTACTTTACTCTTTAAACCAGAGCAGTGAATGTCAGCCTTCTTTCCAGGGGCATGACCGAACACACAAGTGAATCTAATGTATTAAGAAAACATCAATCCCTCCCTGAAGTACTTTTTTTCACAGAAACACAAAGTGGTCAGTTGTCCAAGAAGCCCTTATATAAACCTCAGTTATATCAAGAATCTGTCATAAATATTCAATTTGTCTACATCATTGTAGCTCCTAAAAGAAGAGAAACGCTAGAACGGCAGAGAACTCATTGGTTCGGTACTGTGGGAAGTGAGGCACAGGGATGCAGGTGTTGCTTTTTAAAGTTAGACAAACGTTGGTGCATTAAGTTGGCCCCTCATCTCTTCCTCTTTCCCCTCCATATGTCATAATCCCTTCTGTTTGATAGTCGTGTTCTTGCTTTCTAATTTCATGATGGCGACTTGACCTTCTTCACCGCAGCGACTCCATCGCTCACATGATTCATGTGGGTAAGTCCCACAGTTATGGGAATGCGCTTTCGAGTCCAGGGATATTGCAATGATGAGTCAGCACAGGGTGAGTTTTGCTGATCAATAGTAGATCAGCATGCTGGGAGTTTCCCCAGACTGCGGATAGAAGGCCGCTCAAGGCTTCTGCGCATGTCTACCTGTGTGCAAGTCTGCTGCCCCCTGTGGATTTTGCAAGCAACACCGGCCATGGGAAATTCACAGCCTCTGAAACCATCTCACCTTTGCTGTGGACTTTCTATTTTCCGTTTCCTTCAGGAGTTCTCTTCTGCCCTATGACTGAGGTGAAAGGGTTTTTCTCTGTAGAAGCTGTACTGCTTAAGGAGAGACGATGAGCCATACTTTCACAGTCCAGCCGTCTTTATCACAGAGAACAGGTGTCATGTTGAATTCGTTTAATTAAATGCGGAGAATTGGGCAGATGAAGACTCTTCGTGTATGAGTCTGTGCAATCTTCCACTAACCTGGAAGAGCCTCATGGAGACATGATCACAAAATACATAAAGTAGAAAGCCTGCAATTCTACAAATAGAAAAAAAAAAGCTCAGATATATATTTCATGGTGATTATGTGGCCATGGCAACCAGTGTTTGAATGCGACCAACGTGGAAATGTTGGGTATTAAGGACTAACTGACATATACTTTTGATGAAATAATTTAATTTGGGAAACAATTTTACTTTGAACGTTTCTAATTTTAGAGTGTGTGTATTATGTTCACGGAGACACACGTGCAAGTGTGGCTGGCAGAAAACTGCCAGGATTTTGTTCCATAGTCTTCCAAATCAGCTGCTTGGGAAAGGTGAGCAACCCTGGATCCTCCAGGCGGTCCAATGATCTTCTGATGCTGCATCTGGTAAATCACTCCGCTAGCTCTGGGCTATTGTGGGCTCAAAGACATAAAAATAACCATTCCCCCCATCTTTTCCTGCCAACTCACAAATACAGAGATTCAATATTATCCTAGGATGGGGACCAAAGCATTTCCTCCGAGATTATTTGTACTACTTATAAGGACAAAATTTATTTTTTGATAAATATTCTTGGTTATTTTTAGTAACCAACGGGCTCATTCTGTTCTCTTCAGGAATTCTCTCTCCAGAGCTCAGCTATCTCGGTTTGCTTGGTTCTGAAGTGGAATCCGATACAGAGTTACTACATCTGGACTCCATTTTAGGAGGATTCATTATTACAGTGACAGATAGCATACGTGCAAACAGATTCCTCCAGGGAATTATTCCAAAGGAGAAGGAAAGGCTTTGAGTATAAAGTTACTAAAGTTTCTATCTCAATTTTAACCATCAATACTTACATTTAACTTAACAAAAGTGTATATTTTCTTCAAGGACCAGGATAGGATGGCACTGACCCCCTAAGTACTTGTTTTAGAGATAATAAAAAAAACAATATTATTTATGGTCTTCAAAGTTCTCATTCCAAAATAATTGAAGGTAAAATCAACATCAAAATTGCCATAAGTAACTGGCTTGGCAGTGGTGGCACATGCCTTTAAGTCCCAGCACTTGGGAGGCAGAGGCAGGTGGATCTCTGTGAGCTCAAGGGCAGCTTGATCTACAAAGCAAGTTCCAGGACAGACAAGGCTACTCAGAGAAAGCCTGTCCCCCTAAACAAACAAAACAATTTATCCATAAATTTTAACTTTTTTCATTCATTCAACTATGTACTACCCACTCACTTAGAGGAAATGATTGTTTTAGGCTAAATAGAGCAAATGCAGGCATTCAATAAGGAAGACATGTTCTCTGGGGCTTCCAGTCTGGTTCAATCAGAGGCCTCGGGGCTAGGATTAACCTGTTTGTCTGCTGGCAGCCTGGGGACTAGACTTTCACACGCTAAGACTTAGTTTGGGAGACGGATGAGTAAAGAGGATGCAGCACAGCAAAGCTATTCCATGATTTGTCAAGTCTGGCCTTAGCAATGTTCCAACCATCATCGCTGGTCGATGTAGGTCATAAGAAATCACACACACACACACACACACACTTATCTACATTCTATTCAGGATACATACGTTAGATGATATAATTTTCATCTTTGAGAGCTAGACTTTACTTTTCAGAAAAATAAGACATGCAGTCTTTCATATGAAGAAGAACGTTAGATCGTCTAGAGACAATTCAGTGATCCCTGGATGACTGTCTTCTGTCTGAATGCTGTCATACCATTTCCAAACGGGCTTTCAAAGGACAGAAGGCAAGGGTTTGAGTACGGACATTAACGAAGCACAGAGATGTCTAAGGAGCAGAGGAAGCTCCAGCAGGAGAAGTCCTAAGAAAATGTATTGTTGTTGGCATGAGCACAGCCATGTTGAGAACTCTAAGGCCTCGGACCAATGGGATGTAGGCAAAGCCATTTCTCCATATGGGCCAGGCTAAAGACGGTGGCACAGCTTTCCCTGGAGAGCCAGAGCAGGAGCGTTTATGGATGGTATGTTGTTCAGTGTTGTGTCAGGACTAGCACGTGCAGCTTCCTTCTCCTGAGACTGCTGCCTGCAAAGACTGCTTACCCAGGCGAGCTGACCTCCCTTTGTACTGTGCCTAGTGAACATGCTGAGGAGCCTCTGTTGCGCAGGCAGCAGGACGCTACACGATTCTAGTTTCAGAGTGCTTGTCTTTTCTTTCTTCATTCCCTTGCCAACACGCCCATCGTTCCAGGGCTTAAGCGGCATGGTTGGTGCAGGAAATAGTCTTAGACTGAGGCTCTAAGGAGCAGCGAGAATGTGCGTTCTTCACTCTCTCTTGCCTGCCTGTTCTGTCCTCTTCTCCTTGAGGCTTCCCTTCCCTTTAATGCACTTGAATAGATGAAATAGAAGCATCAACGTTCTCCATGATATTCCTTAGTTCCTTCTTATCAGAAAGAGGAAGAGGCTCTAGCCAGTTTGTAGATATCCACGGACTTGAAGAAAATGGCAGCCCACAGAGGATAAGGCAATCACATTGGCTATGCTGAAATCGTGGCAAACCGACATCATTGGAGCAAGAAGACACCATTATGATTCTGGTTTTTGGTGAAACTGAAGGTGGAGTGTCAATAATGGCAATACAGCTGTGGCCAACAAGAAGGGAAGGAGAAATTATGGGGCAAAGACAAGTAAAGGTTTCACAGGGACACGTGTTTAATCAAGGAGGAGTCTGCTTCCCCACTTACATTATAGTCAAAGCCAATCCTCTTTTCTCCGAAAGACTGTGGAATGCCAATCCTCTTTTCTCTGAAAGACCGTGGAACAATTCCAGAAACCCCTGTAAGCTCCCGTTACAAAAATCCTGGTTTTAAGAGCCTTGTCAACTTGTAACCTGGCGTCTGTAATTATTGGGTTTTGGTATATACTGTACTTGTTGAGCATTTGCCAAATTTATGTGGGTAAATATGCAGTGTAAAATGAAGGTTTATAGCTTTCGCCGACTGTATCTAGGACACTCAGATGAATAGAGTCCAAACCTACTGGTGCTGCTAAAAATAAACAAGCAAATACATAAAACAAAGTGAAAAAAATGTGAATGAAAGCTTCAAGAGGAGGCTGGAGATCAACATGAAGGACAAAGTTCTAATAGCTCAACACTGTGCATCCTGACGTTTTCAGAAAGCAAACACTGGACAGAAAGAGATTGCTTAAGACTGCCTTTTGCTGAAAACGTAAACCAGCCCTCAAATACTCTCTTGAAAGCTCTCATGCTGAATGACCTATCTTTGAGGAGCAGACAGGAGATGAAGTCATATGGAACATAGAAAAGAAGATGAGACGGCCCGTCACTTTGGGTCTCTTCTTCACGCTGTGTTTTTACTCTATGCTGCCATTTGGTATATACTATAAAGCAGTTACTGTGTTAGACACCTATGGACATTATTTTATACGTTTCATTTCTCTATGTAGAGACGGGTTCAAAAATACCTTTGTGCTGTTTATTTCATCAGAGACTGTCGAGACCAAGCACCACAACTGAGCCCTGGATGACAAGCGGGTCCATAGGCATGGCATCTTTATACCTGACGGACTGTGCACATCAGCCACACCTGCACTAGCTCATCACTCTCCTCCAGCAGGTCACAGGAAGGGGCAGAGAACACAGGTCAGATGCTCAGTATCTTGTGTAAAAATACGGCAAACTTTAGAATTATCCTTCTAGATCACAAATGGTTACTTAGCCATATCAAGATCTACTAGAAGGCAGCGGAGCACATTACAGTATGTCAACCCGGATGGAAGGACCATGTAAGCTGATGGTGTCTCATCTAAAGTAGTTATTTATATCTGGATACATTTTTTTTCATTACATAAGAAGATAAGAAACCCTAGGGGAATTTTATAAGAAGAAGTTCATCCAGATAAGTGGTACTTAGAAAATATCTTATCTTTACCACTGCAAATGTCTTGGTTATTGTGTATGGGTGTTTTGCTGAAAATAACATTACCCGAACTCGTTTAAAATTCAAAAGTTCCTTTCCTATGGCAATGAAAAAAATATATAAATATACAAATGCTGCACATTGTATAGCAAAAGCATAATGATCACAGAAACAGCTCATTTCTATCAAAACAGTCAAAGGAAACAGGTGTGGAATAGGTTACTTTCCATTGGAAGCATCCTTTGCTTTATTGCTCTTAAATAGGTTTATGTGAAACTACACCCTCTGGGGAAAAATGAACTCAGAATGAATCATGCAGCCAAAGGTCATTGATCTAAAAATATAGGTCCTGTGAAGTGGATAAACATGGTCTACTCCGTGAAAGCCACCAACCAGAGGGTGTCAGAACCTTCCAAGCCATTTCAGCTTGCCAGGCTGCTAATTAATTTATCATCCTTAGAGAAAGCAGCCACTCTCCAGTGCCCTGGCCTCAGGGAGCAAGGCAGACAGATAAAAGGTGATCCTGCTGAGACTAGGCAGACATCAAGGGGCTTAACCCCTCCCCAGGAGCAGAGGGAGCATATGGGCCAAATGCAGCAGATCCCTGAGCCCTAACCCCGGATTTGTTTTGGAAAGCAGCTTGAGCCGGGCCTCTGGAAAGGCTGCTGCTGCTAGAGACAGCAATACATCTGCCCCGGAACTGACTGACGAAAGCAGACCCTAGAATATATTTAAACCAAGGCATTAAAAATACTTTTAAAAGCAGATGAAGAGTTACCAGATGTTCCTAGTTTTGGAGGATGTTTCAATTTTTTTTCTTTTTCTTTTCTTTTTTTTCACTGAGCCCTTAGCTAGCTAACTGCTTTTTCTCTGATACCTACTGTGTGTATATTACAAGTTTCCGGTAGCTTGACGTCAATAGTTGCCTTGCCTCCACTGGTCTATATTCTTATAGTCCTGCTTTGGTGGGAGAGAAAGGAAAAGGAAGGAGAAGTTCTCTAACTGCTCTTAACCACAATGTTCATTGGTGAATACACACACACACATGACCAATGGTAAGAGAGTGAGGTCTGTTTACCTTGGAGACAGGTTATTTATGGACATAATGTCATTTAAGGATTAAAATAGTAAAACAAGCACATGTAAGGCTGGCTTCTATTATGTTGTGTGCAGGCGGGCGTCTATAGTAATAAAGAACTCTACTTGCCAGAGTCAACTCCTCCCTGAGCTGACTTCCTCCTACAGGGATTTGTTCATGATCCCACGGAAAGGGCGCTACGGGGGTGGGGAGGGTCTCCTTTTCATAGACGGGAGTTTAATCACATGGATATCTTTGTCAAGTGGAAGGGAAGTACATCTTAATTCAAAATTTAGCACTAGTCTACTACGAAATCCTAACTATTTATTATTTAAAAAATACCTTGTTTTCTTTAGCTAGAGTCCTATTATTTCCTAACAAAGTCTTCCCACTGGGCCCTGGAAGGTGCACATGCATTTAAGACATGTAAACATGAACTATTCTGGAGATCACACAGTTGCTCCACGATGAAACAGAGCGTGAATTCAGGTTCTCTGACACTTGACTATGATTGTTACACAAGGTAACTTTAATAAAATGTTTTCCTAAATTCAATATATGATTTCTTTTTAGTTAAATCTTATTGCTGTCTAAGTAAATAAATGTGAGTGTCTTAAATCCAGATTTCTTTGGTTTGTATTGAGTCAAGGGAAATCTCTTCTTAAATTAATTTTCTTTAAATTCACGTCAATTTTTTCTCAGAACAAACATGAAACCGGAGTCAGCCATAATTTAGAGTGGTTTGCTTTTTTTTATGTAGAAATAAATATAAAATGCTTATTGCAGATTCTCCCTCTGTCACATGTGCTCACTCACAATATACATGTGCGCGCACACACACACACACACACACACACACACACACACACACACCCTGCTTACTTGGTGGGGATATATCAAGAGAAATGGTTAGATAATTAGGAACTTCATGAATCCAAGTCCTTTTGTGGACAGATCTCTGAAAGCTGGTGATGGATGAGATCGTATTAGAGAATAAGAGGAAATTCTATAACAATTAGACTCTGTAGGGAGTTTAGACAAGGAGCCAAGAGGGAGGGATGATAAAATAAAATTTCAGTGTCGGGTATGGTGACCTTGATTTAGTTATAAAGGATGGGGAGCCTAGTAAGGTGTCTATAGTTTGATTTGTAATTCAGAAAAGAATTACAGGATCTTGTTAAGTTTATACTGCAACTCATGTGTGTGTGTGTGTGTGTGTGTGTGTGTGTGTGTGTGTGTGTGTAAAGGAGAGAAAAGAAGACTGTCCATTAGAAAATACATCAGAAAGGTTACTACTGACTTTAACAAGAGACAGGAAGATGTGTTGTTGGGGACAAAGCCCAACCACAGTGGGTTGAGATACATGGGGATAGAAGCAGACACCTTAGTCAACCAGTGGCTAATGACTGGGTAATAATCACAGAGAGCTGTTAAATCAGGAAAGAAGTTAAAAAGGGTTTTGTTGTTGTTGTTTGGTTTTTGTCTTTAAGTCCAAAGCCCTTTATAGTGACTGCACTGTAAAAAGGCAAATCTAAGACCATGGAGGGTAAATGCACACGCTAGACTCAAGTCTCTAACACGTGTGAACAAAGTGTGTTGTGCGTGGTCAGGAAGTGCTGTGTTCTCAAGAGTGGGATGAAAGTGGAGAGAATTGGTGTTGCTATGGACTGTGATGCAGCAAGGCTTTCACGGGCTCCTTGCTGGCTTCCCTTTGCTTTCTTTCCCCAGATCTTTCTTGTAAGATAGAAAATGAAATACTTTGCAATAAGCAAGAGGGAAAGTATGGGCTGCTTGGTTGATTTGGAGGGCAAGGCCAACATTCGGAGAAAGCACAGTGACAGTGATTGCTGGGCTACCGCAAGAATCTGGGTGGGGCTGGGTGCCAGGCTTCAGCAAATGGCACCAGAAGGGCACACAGACCAAGCTCGGTAGTTGGCATTTTCTTTGGGCCACTAACCAGCTCCCAGATAAAGACACAGAGACTTATTGTTAATTATGAATGCTCTTTCTTAGCTTACATTTGCCCCACTGGCTCTTTTAGCTCAATTTAAACTGTTTCTATTCATATGTTTTTTCTCAGTTTTTTTTTTAATAACCCTTTTTCATTCTATGGGTCCTACTTTCCTGCTTCCTCCATGTCTGACTGACTGGGCCCTGGCATCTCCCTGGTGTCTTCCTTGTGCCTCCTTTCTTTCTTGCTTCCTTTATCCAGAACCTGAACTCCTCTTCTTACTTCTCCCTGCCTGGAAGTTCTGCCTATACCTCCTCCCTTGCTAATGGCCATTCAGCTTTTTATTAGACCAATCAGGTGCCTTAGATAGGCAAGGTAAAACAGCAACACATCCTTACATAATTAAACAGAGGTAACATGTCTTTGCATAGTTAAACAAGGATTCCACAACAGAATTATTTCATATGCTTCTCTCTAGTCTGCCATGACAGTTGGGATAAAGTAGCAGAGCCGTCACTGAGGGTGTCAGTCCAGGGTTGAGGCGTACGGAGCTCTTGAGGTGAATGAACACAGTAGGGAAAGGTGACAGAAGAATCTAAATTATGACTATCACTCACCATGCTGGCTTATACATTGCTTTGTATTATGTTGTACATAGTGCGGAGATAGTGGGTGATCACAAATAAAGATTCAGTGCAGAAAGACAGAAATAAAAGGTGATCCTTGGGGCTGGAGAGATGGCTTAGTGTTGGGAGCACTGCCTGCTGTTCCAGGAGTTCTGAGTTCAATTCCCAGCAACCACATGGTGGCTCACAACCATCTGTAGTAAGATGCCCTCTTCTGGCCTACAGGCACCCATGCAGACAGAACACTGTATACATAATGAATAAATCTTTTTTTTTTAAAAGATGATCCTTATCGTTGGACCCTGAGACTCCTGTGCTGAAGCCTTGGTCTTCATGTTTTGGTACTATTGGAAAATGTGGGACCTTTAAGAGGTAAGGCCTAGAGGAAGGACTTTAGGATTTGGAGCACATCATAATTGGAATACTGGGATATCAGGCTCTTCAAACTTTCCTTCTCCATCCTGGTCATGATGGTGTGAGAGACCTCTCCTGCCTGCCACGTGCTCCCACTGTGGGGTGCTGCCTCTCACCATGGCCTGAGAGTTCTGATCCCAAGAGTCAGAGTAAATCTTCTCTTCTTATCGCTTGGCTATCTCTGGCATTTTGTCATAGTGCCTGGAAGCTGACCCCCACAGACTTCTTGATGGCTGTTTATAGTCTAGGAAGTTTTACTGGAAAGATAAGGCAGTCAGCTGTCTGTCACACTACTCTCTGAGCGGTCCTTACGTGTTATGTTAAGCTGGCCTTTGTCTGTCTACTGGTATACCTCTAAGATGCCCTCTAAGCCCAGCTCTATGTGCTGGTTGATGAAAGCAACCAGAGGCCTTGAAAGTAGGATGGGGATCACGTGTTTTTACAGTTTACACGTTTTACTTGGCTCCACTCTGCTCTGAGGGAAAGACAGGGTTGCCAGAGAGAATACATATCCATCTGAAAAAAAAGTTTTTCTTGACTCTCTTGGTGAATTCACTGCTTGTTGTGCGATTCACCCCCCTCCCCCCGATTTTAAACTGTTAGAGGGAAAAAAATCAAAATTAAAAAAAAGCATAGAGCTGAGGCTAAATTTAACCTGAAAAAGCACTTTATTGTCAGAGCGAGTCTATTTTGTTCTCTTAGTAATAATGGGGAATGACATGTCTTTGCCACTAGCTGACTTTGCGTCTTTGCTTCCCTGCCAATAGCCACAGGGCCGTGTGTTGATCCTTATAGATTGTGACACACTCTGTGTTGGTACAAGTTTTCCTGACCCCCCGCTTTGCGGGAGTGGGCTGGAATTTGGACATTTTATGTACTTATACCTAATTGCCAAGCTGGAAATTATGAACTTGGCTGTGAGGTGATTTGTGTACTCATAGTGTATCAATAGTTATATGTAGAGGTTTTATGCTTGTGGGGATAATGTTCTAAAAATAACAAATGGCTGCCACTGCTAAAAATTAATTAATAGCCACTTTGAGTCTCTGGCAATTTCAATAATTATATAGATTACTGTCTAAAGTGTGCTTGATGTTCAGCTTTGCTGAGTTGTAAGATGATGCTCACGAATGTGGGAACTCGTTATGGCTGTGTACTGTCTGTGCACTGCTAGGGGGAGGAGCCAGGGATTACCCTAAGGCCTTGATTCAAACATACACCAGATCAATTCTCCTTCCTCCCTCTTTTCCTTCTTTCCTTCCTTCTACCCTAATACTGGAGATGAAACGTGGGTCTTCAATCACAGTAGGCAAGAGCCCTGTCCCTGAGCCCCGTCTCTAGACCACTCAAACATTCTTCTTGAATTGTCTTTAAAATATTAATAATATAGATTGTAGTTAATTAAACAAAGAAAACCTATCTGCACACACACACACACACACACACACACACACACACACACACTCATAATCTTCAGAGTCAGAAACCAAGTGTCTATGGTGGTTTGAATGAGAACAGCTCTCATAGGCTCACATATTTGGATTCATGGTTCCACCGTTTGTGGAATTGTTTGGAAAGGAAGAAGAAGTATGGCCTTGTTGGAGGAAGTCTGTCACTGGGGCAGGCTTTGTGGTTTCAAAAGACTTGTGCCATTCCAATTTCCTGTTTTTGCCTCCCACTTGAGGACAGGATGTAAATTCTCTGTTGTTCATGTTGCCATGATTTGTAAGATGGTCATAAACTCTAAGTTGCTGAAACTGTAAGCCCCAAGTAAACCTTTCCTTTCATAAGTTGTCTTGGTCATGGTGCTTTATTGCAGCGACAGATAAGTTTCAAGAAAGTGTTATTAGCTGGTGAGGAAAGACTACTGGGGTGGAGGATGTACGGCAGAGCCAACCTGCCTGCGTATGTTCTCAGACAGAATTTTAAGTAAAGGACTGGGTCCCCACATTATTGGATCCGTGTTTGTGTGGGATGTGGAATTTATGTTCCTATACTCCTTAAGTCTGTGATTAAAATTGTCACTAAAAGCAAACAACAGAAAAACATATAAATATATTAAATGAGAGTTTTATGCATCATGAAATCTTTTCTAGAAATTCATTTTTAAGACAAATGAAACTGAATGCAGTCAGCTTGAAACACACTATGTCAAGGTGCCGTAACTGGGGGTGAGCCTTCCCAAAATTCCACCAACACACAGCACATCCTCCACTAAATGTTAGGCTACAGCGTTTCAGCTACCCGCTGCTAACTGTGAAGAGCTTGTCTTTGCTTTTAACATCTCCATAACCACCATTTCCTTGGAATGAACAGTGGTAGCATGTAGGAGATCGCACCTGGCTCAGCTTTCTTCACAGAATGACCTCCTGCAGCCCCTTCCCAGCTCTCAGCCTCCATTCCATCCTAAGAGACCGTATGACTCATTCAGGGTGCCTCTTTTGTAGAGTTTTGGCTGTGTCCCCATTTGCCTACACACAGGCTTTCTGTGACCTGATATAACAAGTTGTCACAAACGTGTTGATTGCAACCACAGAAAGCATCCTCCCAGTGTTGGCAGCCAACCATGAAATGTACCACCCACATGTGGGATGGGCCTTCTCCCTCCATTGGCCTAACCTAGATAATTCCTCATAGAAACATTCCAGTGGCCTACATAAGGTATCAGTAGGACGCTGCTCCATCTGGAGTCTCCAGGGAGACATATCTGTGTCTCGCCCAATGCCGCTTTCAGGGCTCAGCCACATTGCAGCCCTGTTCTCTTTCTCGTTCTCAGTGACGGTTGCTTCTGTGCTCACGTCGCTCATTCCCATGTACCCTTTCACATATGAGGACCCCTGTAATTCACTTTCACCCTTCAGATACACTGGTGTGTATGCAATGGTGCGTCAATACATAATGAGGACAGGTTCTGAAAAAAGCACCATCAAACAATTTTCTCATGTGTGAACATAGTGGAACATACTTATACAAATCTTGGTTATAACAGCCCACAAAAGCCAAGGTGGCTTCTGGAAACTATGCGAGGTCTTCTGCAAGAGTGGTAAGTGCTTCTACCTTGAGAGCCATCTCTCTGCTCTCTTCAAGATTTCCACAGCAGGTTTCTATCTCCTCTCATTACAGCGTTCCACCTGGCCTCATCCAGCCTCTGTTCAGATGATGTCAGTGCCAACTTGATTCTTAGGTGATTCAGGTGGAACACATTCCTGGTGGGATTTATTATGTTTCCCCAAACCAAATTCTCCTTTTCCATTAAAATATGGATACAGTCATTGCAAACATCTTGGACTTGGGGACACCCAGACATAAAAACCTTATTTAACGTGGTGCTTAGGTTGATGTAAGCAGGGGGTGTCAGCCTTCAGGAAGTCACTGTAGAGTTTCTTCAGGGACAATTTGAAACATGCAGTGGAAGAAGGGACACGTGCAGAAGAGACAGGCTCATCCAGCTGGTGACACTTTGACTTCACAGACTCAAAACTTTGGGAGAAGGCGATACCCTTCCAGTATATCAGAAAGATAGAAGTCAGATGCTACGCTGGCAGCGGTTGGACTGAGCTTGAGCAAAGACTCCCCAGACTTTCTCTTGCCATCACAGCTCCCTCTAAGGTCACTGGGGCTGATTAACTTGGGCTGTACATTCTACCTACAGCAAAAGCTTTTACTAAAACATTTTTGTTTTCTCCGAGAATGTCACACACGCTTTGATAGTAACCACCCCCTTTCGACCAACTCTTGTCAGATACCCACACCTTATCTCCCCTCCCCCTCCTCTTCCTTGTTCCACTTAGTGTGGCCCCTATGAGCATGGGTGTGGGGCCATCCAATGGAGTACAGAAAACCTTCTAGGGGCCACGTCCCCATCAAAGAAAACTTATTCTCTCTCCCAGAAGCAATCAACTCTTCAGACGTGAGTGGGGCCTCAGAAGCACCAACCCCATCCATGCTGGGATTTTTGCTGCTGTCATCATGTGACAATGCTGGGATTGTTACCGCCATGATCATGTGATCTTTTGCAGGCAACCCCAGCTGCTGTAGACTCACAGGTTGCAACTTCTCTGCTGTGTTTTGACAATCTTCCCTACCTTTGACACAACCTTTCTGAACCTCTTCCACACTGCTTCCTGAGCTTAGGGGACAGACTGGGATCTAGATGGCCCATTTGGAGCACAGTGCTTCACATAGATTCACAGCTTCAATATACCCTAAGTCCTAAATCTGCTCTCATCAGTGCTACTGTGTTCTCCCCAAAGGCTTTATGGCAAATTTGCCCCCTTACTAGCTTCCACATTGCTTTGAAGAAGAATATAGTTAAACAGAGTTAAATAAAGAAATGGATTTAACACACACACACACACACACACACACACACACACACACACTTGGTGGACAGCATCGTTATTTTCTGAGCCAGCTCTATGGCACAAACACAAAAAGGCAATTCCTGCTAAACGTACTACAAGTTCTTAATGAGAAAATTCTATCTGAGGAAATAGTAAATGGGATTTGGGGGAGGAATACATGTTTGAGGATCCATATTTTTATCAGTTCGGGGTAACTTTCCTGTGAAGAAATGAAATCAAAGATGAAATAATTATTACACAGTCTTATATGGCAAAGTAGGTAGAACATAGCAGAGAATATTACAAATTGTCATCGTACAGACAATAGAAAACCAGAATGCTGCAAGTCTTCTAGCTAGGGAATATAACAGTGTCTTCAGTTTGGTAGAATAGCTAATGACATTCTTGTTACACTATCTAATTAAATACTATAAACATTGGTGCTGTTGGCTGTGTTCTAACATATTCTATGTCTGTACTCCATATAGGTGATAGCATATTTCAAATCATTTATATTAATCTCTCCTGTAGAGAGCTGGGAGCAAATTATAAGCTTTGCTCTTAGCCTAGAATCCATGTAATTTATAAGTATAGGTAAGTGTCGGTTTCTTTGGGAACTGATTTGATAGCTCCTTTTGCTTTTTGTAACTATTGAAATCTTTCCCTGAGTTGTTCCTTTGGCGGTTCCCTCCAATGATCTTCATTTTAGGAAGTCAAGCACTCTGAGGTTGTTTCCTTGTTCCAGAGGACAAGGAGAATGCAGTCCTTGAGCAACGCTCCTGCGGCTGGCCATCTCAGGTGGAAAGATGGGGTGTGGGAAGAGCCTAGCAGGCTGCCACAGCAAGTGACCCTGAGAGCTGGACACACGGTGTCGCCATCTGGCTCTGTTGTTTGCTGATGGAAAAACAATACCTTGGGCCCTAGGGGAAGCAAAGCCTGCTTTCCAGAGATGGCGCTCTCTGGTTTTTAATTCCAGCTTTCGTTATAAAGACGAGAGGGATACATGTCGAAATAATTATCTATTACTTTCTCCAAGAGCTGTACAGTTAGTAGTCCAAAAGCACAAGTAGTTTGGATTCTGATGTGTTTCTGTACAAATTATCCATGTGAAATTCTAGAATATTGCCTACAGTTGCCACTAGAAAATGGTGGGTGAGAGAAAGAGAGAGAAGAGAGAGAGAGAGAGAGAGAGAGAGAGAGAGAGAGAGAGAGAGAGAGAGATGCTTATTTATACTTATTTAAGAGTCAATGGTAGAGGGCTGAGGCAATGTTCAATCAACAAAAAGATTGCTAAGCAAGCATGAAGACATGAATTGAGAATGGTGACCTCATATAATCCCAGTGCCAGGCAGACAGAGACAGGGTAGTTTCTGGAATTTGCTGACTGGCTTAGCCAATTCAGTAAGCCTCAGGTTTCCGTAAAAAAATCCTGTGTCAAGAAGTAAGGGTGGTGACTCTTGAGAAATCACACCCAGTGTTGGCCTCTGTGTGTATGCATTCACAAACACAGGCGTCTGCATGCATATATTCACCTCTGCCTCATTAACACGTTTCCTGCAAGCTTCTTACAACCTCCTGTATAAGTGACACTACATCCCTAGACAGTTTTCCTTCGAGTAGACGATATTAAGAATCTTCCCATAGATGATATTAAGAATTTTAACCTTTTCTCACAAGCTCTAATGGCTCAGTTCCAACAACCTAATATTGCTTAAAATATTTTTTTATAATTATTTCAGCAATCATAGTTAGACGCTATGATTTTGGATAACCTAGGATTGCATTGTTTGTTTGAAAACCACATTTCATTGTCCACTCTCCCCCAAAGGGACATTTGATGACACGCTGCTGTACCTCCAAATCTCAGATTATTCCCAACACTTGGGGTACATGGAAAGATTGTGGGGTTGACGTAACACAAGCCTGATTATAGATGGTTTCAATGGAGCTTGGGGTGACCTCATTATAAAGTCTTGGGCATTGTGACATGTTGGAAAGAGTGTCATGGTTAGGGATTGTGTCTTCATGAACCTTAACCACCGTCTTTAGAAACTTAGCAAGGCAAAAGACAGAATGAGTAGAAAACTTCTGGCCATTAAAATAACGTAAAAAACATTTAACTAGCATACATGGGGCAAAACCAACTTCAAGATATCTCTCAGACATCTGTCACAGGGGCTTGACTGGGATTGAGGGTTGACCGACATTCTAATTCTCAATTTATGACCTCATTTGTAAACAAATTCCATCTGCCCATATTAATTCATTCTTCCAAAGGCATTGGCTCAGTCCTCTCGAGAGTGGATGAATGCAGTGGTATTTAATTTAAGAAATGACTCCTTACTAGACCCAGCCTCCTTTCTTGTATTATTTCCTCAGCATTAGCAACAAAGACCAACGCTTTCAAGATGGCACAGTGACACACATGACAAAACCAGTGTCCTGCTCGTTCTTAGTGTCAGTTTGACGTAACTCGTGTTACCTGGAAAGAAGTGATACCAGCTGAAGAAGGTCCTCTGTGAGATTCACCTGTGAGTCTTCATCCAGCCACCGATGGAAACAGATGCAGACCCACAGCCAAACATTATGTGCAGCTCTGAAATCCCACAGAAGATGGGAAGAAAGGATTGGGGGAGCCAGAGGGGTCAAGGACACCACAAGAAAACTCACAGAATCAACTAACCTGGGCTCATAGGGACTCGGGGAGACTGAACCGTCAGCCAGGGAACCTGAATGAGACTGACCTACGTCCTCTACACATATGGTACAGTTGTATAAAATTTTGTCCACTTGTGGTAATCCTAAAAGTGGGAGTAGCACCTATCTCTAACTTATTTTAATACTAGTTTTTAAAAATTTTCTTATTATCTACTCAGTGTTCTACCTGCATGTATACCTGCTGACCAGAAGAGGGCACTAGTGCTCATTGTGAATGGTTGTGAGCCATCATGTGGGTTCTGAGAATTGAACTCAGGATGTCTGGAAGAGCAGCCAGTGCTCTTAAATGCTGAGCCATCTCCCGAGCCCTGTCTCTAATTTTTTCCTGGCTTTTGGGACTCTAAGCTCTATACTAGGTTGCCTTGTGCAGCCTTAATACATGGGGATGTGCTTAGTCTCACTGCAACTTGATAAGCCATGTTTTGTTGATACTCAATGAGAGACCTGCCCTTTCCTAGACAGAAATGAAGAAGGATTGGATTGCGGCCTGAGATCATAGGGGAACTAGGGAGGAGGGTCTGGGAGGAGAGGGGGGAAGGAAAACTGAGGTCAGAATGTTAAATAATAAATAAATAATGTATTAAAAAGTAAAGGAAACTCAGACCAAGTTTGAAAAAGATTTGGCCTCTGAGCATGTCTGAAGGACATTATTTCTCTTGACAGTTGATATGGGAGCTGCTTGAATTCTTGTCTTGACTTCCCTCCATGTTGGATTGCATCTTGGAAGTGTAAGCCAAATAAACTCTTTCTTCCTCTGAACTGCTTATAGTCAGAGTGTTTAATTAAAGCAACCAAGGTCAAACGAGGACAGTTGGAAACCCTATTTTAATTTGAGTTGAGCCTGTTGGTGTGTTACCTTTTCATCCCTAGAACTAACAAACATCTAAGCGAAAAACTTTCTTTTGACTCATTTTCGAGCCAGGTACTCATGGTAATTGTAGTCTACGGCACAACATGGTGGGAATTACACAGCAGAGGAAAATTATTTCTCTCTCAGCTGGGGAGCAAAGAGAGTGAAAGGAAGATAATGGGTCCCTTGTCCCTGTGATGGCTAATCTTGGCTGTCAACTTGGCTGGATCTGGAACTCACTGAAAGGGAAACCACCGGGCTCTCTTGGAGAAGTTCTTGATCAGATTATTTGAAGTGTGTGTCATCTTTTGGTGGCAGCCCAGATACATGGAAAAAGGAGCTTTGTTTTTGCTTGCTTTCCTTCTCACTGGCAACATCAAGTTCATCTATTCTATTGTTGCTGTTTCATCCCTTCCTTGGTATTTGCATCCAACACTGGACTTCCAACATATAGCGAAGACCAGTGCCTCTCCATGAATCTTCAATACCACATTGGGACTGCCGAGCCACCCAGCACCATGGATTGAGCAACTGTCAGGTTCTCAGTCTTTCTGGTCTACCCAGAAGGATTGTTAGACTACCCAGACCATGTTGTATGTGTCAGACAAACAGTTCCCTTTACTATATATTCCTTCTCTTGGCTCTGTTCTTATTGAAAATTCTGATTAAAACAACACCTTCAAGGTTGTTCCCAAATAATCCAAAGTCTTCAATTAGGCTCCACCTTTTTAAGATTCTAACAATTCTTGACAGCACCAAACTGGGTCAAGCCTTTTAATACAAAAGCTTTAGGAAAACTTCCAGATCCACACAGTGAGACTTCACCCTGACTCTTACGCCTTTTTCTGGGGTCTTCCTGCGGACGCCACAGAAAGTCACCCTGACACCTCTTCAAGTGTCTGACTTTAAAACATTTGAGGACACTGGTTCTTAATTTATTTCTGCATTCTCTCTCACACACCGAGCATCCCTATTTCTATCTATCACTCCTCGTGAGGGGATGTCCCAGCTGCTGCTGCATCCTTGCAGAGGGAAGGCAGGAGGAGACAATAGACAGAGAATCTCCTATTTAAGCGAACACATGAGTTAGTAAAAGCCAAAGTGGAGCTTGCTTTTTAAGAGCTGCTTCATCACTGTAATTTATTTTAAACCTACAAAGAATGAAGTATCGCTCGTCACAACCCTACTTTTAGTCCGTCTTCCACACAGCCAGTGTTCGTGGCCTAAATTGAGGGTGACATAGCCAGCCATGCATTTCTCTCCCATCTCACTCCCTTTGTTTCAGTCTGTCATTGCGAGCAGTTTGCTCAGTATTGGCAAATGTACGGTTTACTCCTTATAATATATTAAAGTGAAAGCATCACCCCCCCCCCCCCCCCCCCGCGGCTCAGCAGTGGGAGATCATTAGCCTTGATTTCCTGGGCCCTCAGAGGAGACAGTGCACCGTCCCTGCCAGCAAGTGTCAGGCAACATGAAAAAAAACACGATTTAATTATTGAAATGTTTAGATAAATACTTTAAGTTTCTTGCCCACTGTCATAATTGAAGCCACTGGTGCCTGTAAACGTAACAAGAATTTTAAAGGTTTGAGGCCTTTTCTTTTTCACATTTATGGGATTTCAAAAGAATTATGATTTCTCATTATTTTTTAAGAGTTGGTCTTGTTGGCCCGATGCCAAGAATGGGATTGTATACTGTGGAATCATGGGATGTCTCTGCAAGGCTCTGACTCACTCCCTAAATTAGAAAGTGGCTCTCAAGGGTAAACTGTGCTTCTGCATTCAGGCTACAAATTAAGAGTCGGGCGTAGCAAAAGCTGCTGGGGCTTGACTGCATGCAGGCTACAAATTAAGAGTCAGACTTTGCAAAAGATGCCTGTGCTTGAAGGACATTTTCAAGGGCAGGAGTGCACAAGGCTAAGCAGTCATGGATACATCCACATCGAGAATTAAGTGTTGGCTTCAGGAAGTTTCTTCTTCACAGGGACATGTCAAAGAGAATAAAAGGAAAGAGGGAGGAGAAGAAAGAGGGAGGCAGAGAAGGAGGAATGGAGCAGAGGAGGGGAAGAGGAGGCCACAAAAAAATGCAAAACCCTTCTGTGACGTTTTTCTAAGTTCAAATGAAAATGACAGCATCTCCTGCTTAGCAGGTGTCTGCTAACTGCCGTCTTTCCCCTGAGATTTAAGCATTCTCTGCTTCCCGATATTTACATCCCAGCAGATAGCAGGAGCAATCAGCTTAGAAGGGCTTATTGGAAAACCCTGGCAGCCTGGCTGAGCACAGAAAGAAAAATTCAGCTCTTAGTTGCATCCTAGTCAATTCCTGTCAGCTGTTTTTATTTTGCTCCTGCTTAGTTTTGTTTGGGAGCTAAAGAAAATGAATCTGACCCGTGAAAAATTGGGAAGACTGTTTTGTATGACCGAGAAGTATGCATGATTCTTTCCCCCCTGTGATTTAGAACAGACATGACTTTAATATACATGCAATAAGAATAGGCAGACAAGACCGTCTCCCCTGAAGGGAGGAAATGATAGGATCGATAAAGGGCATGGCAGGAACAGCAGCTGTGCATGAAGGTGGGTGCGAGCCAGGGCTCAACAGGCTGTCACGGCAAGAGCAGAGTGTGACTTTCTGACACAGTGGAGGGATCTCCTCCGGGGGCCTTTATACGGCCTGGCTGAAGTCTAGAAACTACATTTTCTCAGAATGATTTTCCCAGACTCTTCCTCCCTAGACCCTTATCTTTAGTTTCTGGTTAGAACCACCCTTAGGGAAGATGTCACATACGTTATGGCCTGCTGACCTCTATGCCTTTGGTCAGAAATCACACCAGATTTTAGACCTTGCTATAGAATCCCCCTTCATAATCACATGTACAGTGTAAAGGAGTTTCTCTGTGTGCACACCCTAAGCACCTTCATAATCACATGTACTGTGTGAAGGAGTTCCTCTGTGTGCACACTTTAAGCTTACTGTGCCTGCGGCATGGGAATGGTTGTTTCCTGGAAACATTTTCCCCTAATTGTGCTGTGTTTCAAGTATGCTGACCAAGAGCTGCCTGGCATTAGACTCCCTGGAGTCTGATTTTAGGCTGACAAAGTCATTCTGAAGTGGATTTTAACTCTCTTCTTTTCATGGGTCACTGCCTGCATTGACACCTGCAGGGTCCCCCGAAACTCACGGGCCTCACAGCTGAGCGAAGCCATTGATGTCTTTTCTCCCCCATTGCCTGCATTGACGCCTGCAGAGTTCCCCGAAACTCACAGGGCTCACAGCTGAGTGAAGCCATTGATGTCTTTTCTCCCCCAGCCGTCTGCTTGGCGCTTCCCACACTATGAAAATTACCTGTCTGGGAGGAAGCTTCCATCTCCAGTCCGGTTTGACTTCTCTACGTCTTACAAACACGATGCATGGTAATTGGGCAACAGTGTCTTGTCACTTACTTCTGGTGGCAATCAAGAGGAACGGCAATAGCTATTGCTTAGGAGCCACTGAGTCTTCCTGGACCAACAGCTCCCAGTGTGACATCTCACACTGGGCGTTAAGAGTTTTGTTTAATATCCTGTAGCTTCTAGAAGCATTGTTATCCAGTCATGCAAGGCAGTGCTCTGTCACATACCTATGAGATGGAAGTCTTCAGTGGCTTGTGAGAGAACAGATTTTCATATTCTTTCTAATGAACCACCTCTTGGTTCACCCTGTCATCCTTTGATTAGCCTCCCAATCCTGCCACCACTTCCCTGCTTATATCCTCCCATCTGATGGAGGAAGGTCATTGTCTAATAAAGGAACTGCCTTGGCCCTTTTTATTGGTTAGGACATAGGTAGGTGGAGTAAACAGAACAGAATGCCGGGAGGAAGAGGAAGTGAGCTCTGACTCGACAGCTCTCCTCTTCCCGGAGCAGACGCCTCAGAGAGATGCCATGCTCCCTGCTCCAGGGAAGATGCACGCTATGAAGCTCCGGCCCAGGATGGACTTAGGCTAGAATCTTCCCGGTAAGACCGGTGCTATACAGATGATAAGAAATGGGCTAGTCCAGGTGCGAGAGTTAGCCTAGAAGAGGCTAGGTAGAAATGAGCCAAGCAGTGTTTAAATGAATACAGTTTGTGTGTTGTTATTTTGGGGCAAAAGCTAGCCGAGCAGGCGGCTGGGGTGTTGGGGATGCAGCCCCGCCGCCCTTATTACTACACCCATCCCTAGCCTTCCTCACCTAGACTCACACATCTACCTACATTCTACTAGACTCACAGCCATGGCCCCTTCCTAGTTTTCAGGCTATCATGAAGATTCCAAGGTAAACACAAAGAACTGAAGGCTAAAAGCTAGCTCCATATGTGACAGAGAACATGGAGTTTATGTCTTTCCAGAGATGGGTTAGTTCCTGCAGAAAGGTGTTGTCCAGCTCCACCCATTTAGCAGCAAATATCATAACATTTCTTTATAGCTGGATAAGATACATAGGCATTGCATTTTCCTTATCAGTTCATCAGCTATTGGGCATCTACAGGGATTACATTTCATAGCTACTGTGAATACAGAGACAATGACCGTGGATAAACAAGTATTTCTATTCCAAAGAGTAATATAGATGGAGCAGGTAGTAATTCTATTTTATATTTCTGCAGAAACTCTACGCGAATTTCCACAGTGGCTGCACTCCTTTACTCTCTCAACAGCAGTGAGGATAGAATCTCGTGTCCCCACATTTTCATCGGAATGTGTTGACCTCTTCACGGTAAGCATTCCCACTGGAGTGGGAGAAATCTCAGAGTAGTCTTCATTTACATTTTTTCTGATGTCTAACGATGTTGAACAAAATGGATTGAACTAGGAAAAAAATGTGTCTTTAAATGAATGATAACCAATCTACAATCCATAGACGCAGAGAGGTTAGATATAGAGGAAGGAACTGGGGAAGAACATGGATCTTCCTGGGAGGGAGAAATGGTTTATATTTTATAGATGGACTTGGGGGTGAGTGGATATGAGAACAGGAGGATTGAGTGGAGGGGGTGGGGGGATAGAGTTGAGGGAAGGAGTATTAGAGAAAACTGAAGGACACTTGTAGAATCGTTTTGAAAGTTACTAAAATATATGAAGGCAATCCTAATGAGGCTTCTTAATAATGGGGATCCGGAGTCCCCGCTGGACATCTCTTGCCATCAATTGAGGCTTCTATTACTGGGACCGGGTTACATTCAGTTGAGTTTTTGGCCAAGGGGAGCCCCAGAACCCCCCAAACAAACCAGTCTGTTGCTATGACAAAGGGTTGTTCTCCAAGAACTGACAGCAGGCTCCATTAGCAAGAACTGCATAACTCAACGAACATGGAAGATCCAGCTGGTGCCTACATAGAACCTTCATTCCTACATTATAACGTCTTTGGTATGGGAAGGTACTCTGCAGACGTTGTATCAATTTATGCTAACTATGGGAACAGCTAGGAGGTACTTGAAGCTCAGTCTTGTGTGTTCATCTGGTGAATTTTGAGTGGAGCAGATGAAGTGGTTATAGTTCTAGGAGGAACAGGCGCAGCCTCTGGGTGTTCTGCACTGGATGCCGAGATGGATATGTACTGGGTTGGTGATGCGTGCCTCTGATATGGGGAGCATGGATGTTCCCTGTAGCTGTTGTTGAGACAGTCAGGGTTTGGCTTCTGAAGGCTCACTTGGCTCTCTGGCTTCTGATCTGAGGTTTGAGGAGTAAGCAGGTATACCCAGAAAGTACGGAGATGGTGGAGTTAGCTTAGTTGATTTGAAAGGCCAAAAGGGCTCCACAATAGCGCTGACGTGTTGAGTTTGAGGGCCAGTAGGCATCTGGGTGACCTCTGGCTTTGGGGAAAAGCAGACGATCTGCGCATGTCTGATATACCAGGAAGGTAATAGGTCAAGCTGTTTCCCAAGGAGCAAACAGATGTCTTATGTAGGTTTATAAATGGTGATTAAATGTCACCATTTCAGAAAGGGGTGAGAACGAAGGATTTAATTGTGGGAAGATTTGAGACTCAGATTGTGTATGTCTGTTCATGGTGGGGATGGAGTAACAGAAGGAGAATAGAGGTGGGCACCACCCGCTGAGCCAGAAGGAGCCCCTGCAGGGATGGAAGTGCCAGAAGGAGGGAGACACGCATTGTCTTTCTGCAAGGCAATCAGTGTGAGGCCTGGCAAGTGGGGCTGAGCATTCCAGAAGGAGGAGCCATAGGGAGAAGGCTCCTTAGCCTTGTGGTGCCTGTGATTGTGGGAGGGAGGGGTGGAATGACAGAGGGGTTTCCTGGGAATGGGGGACACTCAGGACCACTTACTTAATTTTTGAGACAGAGTTTTACATTGTACCTCAAGTTGGCCCGTAATTCATGATGTGACTTCAAATTTGTGGCAATCCTTCTGCCTCAGACTTCCCCGGGCTGGAATCACAGGTGTGAGCCCCCAGGCCTGGCTTTCCTCACCGATGTTGACATCAAGATGCTGGGAGTCTTATTAGGCCTGGAAGATGCAGGTGGCTTATGAAAATTAGTGTTTGTTCCACGGGATGGTGTCATCTAGAGTAGATAGGACCGAATGTAGTTCTTCTTGACACATTCTACTTTTTGAAACCAAATTGTTATGCCATAAACACGCAGGTGTCCCGGGTTGCTCGCTGTCATTTTTGGACAGATTCTACCTGCAGTAAGTCAGAAAGAGTCTCTGTTCTAACCTGCGTGTGAACTCTAGAAAGAAAACCCCTAAAAGGAAAGAAGCATCTGCCAGCTATTCTACTTGACAGCTTGACAAGGTTGCGGTTACTTTTTCTGGGCTCTGATTTATGTAAAATTTCCAAGCGGTTATCTTCTCTCAGGTTGCAGGCACTCGGAGTGGTGATTCATATGAAGTCAAATGTTGCTTCCAAAACAAGACGTTGTGCATGGGAGATAAGGAAAGACCCAGGGTGAGGCCTTCTGCTCTCTGCTCCAATGCTCTGTCTCAGGGTTATGTGATCAAGGAACCCTTTTTAATGAGAAGTTATGGACTTCTCAGGCCTGCTGTCCTGACTGAAGGCAGTCCGATGATGGTTTACTGGCCTCATGCAAGGAATGATGGGAAAATCAATGCTCTTAAGAACTCTGGGAGGCTTGTCAAAGAAACACTAATGTTAGTTTCTCCTAAATTGGTTAAAATAGATAATAAGTGACAGAAGAAAGACATCCTGGATTTATAATTATATTATACAATACATTCAGTGTTTTATAATAAGACAGAAGGGAAGCCATCCACCTGTACAAGGTAGAAACTACTGCAATGGATGTGAGGAAGAGAGCGAAGGTTATGAACGCCCAGGCGATTAAAGCCTGTTTTAGTATCTTAGGTTGTTTAATCCATGTTTGAAATGCCCCTCTTCGAGGAGAAGCTTCACCATAGTATGGGAGAAGACCACGGGTGTTTCACTGTTTTGTTCTTTAGCTTTCCTCACGCCGGCACTCTGAACAAAGGACAAGTAAAGAAGGAGCTGGTTACTAAAGCACGACGCTCTGCCATGCACACGTCAGATCGAATGAAAGGGGAAGGAAAGGCGTTGTTGCTGCACTAATGACACTGCCCACCCCAGAATGGTGTGTGTGTAGAAAATCTACTTTCAGCCAGAAGGCAGTGGAAAGAAAAGGTTGATGCAATGATCACAAAGAATCGATCATACAAAGATTTTTTTTTTGGAAAATAAGACTAAAAATAATACATACAAACACACGACTCTCTTATTTTAAGAATGAGGAAGTAGAATTTCAATAATTGACCCCCAAACAGTTATAAACTTCAGAGACCGTGTGAATTAATAAGTCAGGTCGATCCTGATTCTCTTCTATGACTTTAATTCTCCAATTTTTATTATTACACATACAATTTGGTGTTGACATATATAACTTATTCTCAGAATAATTTTACTGTGCAAGATGAAATACTCTCAGTCTAGAATTTTGCCCCTTTTCATGGTTAGCAAAAATGTTAGCAAGATTAGAAGTCCTAAGCAAGGCTGCCCTGATCCAGCGCTAGTGTCCACTGCCCCAGCTTGCTCTCCTGCTCCTGCCCCCCTCATGGGTCCTTTTGGGTTTCCTCGTACAAACAAATGACAGCAGATGATAGTGAGGACACAGGCAAGGGGGAACCCTCCTTCATGATTGGTGGGAGTGCAAACTGATGCACTCATTGTGACAATCAATATGCAGAGTTTCAGGGAGCTAGAAGCAGAACTTCCACAGGACCTAGCTGGACCACTGCTGACATCTGCTTATAGAAATTGATACCTGCTCCACAGACGCTTGCTCAGCCGCGTGCATTGCCGCTTTATACATAACAGCTAGGAAATGGAGGCAAACCCAAACGTCCTCTAACTGTTGAAAGGATGGCGAAATGTACATACACACCACGGAGTTCTCCAGCTGCAAAGAAAAAAAAGAAGTCCTGAAATTTGCAGGGAAGCAAGAAAGAAAAAGGAAAGTGCAAAAATGAAAACATCTAATTCCAGATCCTTAAATTATATGCAGATGCAAAAGTGTATTAGAGGGGGCTGGAAAGATTGTTCGGGGGTTAAGAGCTTTTCCTGTTCTTCTAGAGGTTTCGGCTTCAGGGTCCAGCACCAACATCAGGAGCTCAAACTGCCTGTAACTCCAGCTCTAGAGGATCTGTAATCTGTCTCTGGCCTCCTCGAGCCTCAGCACAGACATCACACACACACATCACACACACAAACATGAGTGTGTACATGGGCATGTGCACAAACATGCACACACAAATAGATGTAGATTTAAAAAAAGCAATGAAAGGGTCTGAAATATGGAGATCCGGCACACTGTAGGAAGGAAAGAAAAATAATACTCACCCCGTGGAAAAAAGTGAGGGACGCCTCAGAAAATTAGAAACACCTGCAGTCCAGCTATTTGAACCGAGAGCATTTGTTCAAAAGGGTTAAAGTCAGAACTTTGAAGAGATATATGCTCTCCGGGGCTATGGCAAGATTGCTCAGAACTGCTAAGATTTTCATTCGAATTCCTAGTTCCAGGCAAATTCTCCAAATAATACTTGCTAAGTAAAAAAAACACAGGGAGTTTGTGTTTCTCAAGTTGCTTCACCAAATTTTATCTAGTCAAATGTTTTGGGAATTTTTTGCTATAACACATATTAGGAATAAGAACAACAGTAAGTGGGGTTGGTTAGAATTTAACCGACTCTGTAACTCAAAGCGTAGTACTCAGCTCTTCTTGGCAGTGGCCTTTCTGGTGAGAACTATCTTGTGTTCAACCAAGAGGTCTTGGAGTAATTTATAGACTAAAAGTTTCCTGCTAACTCAAGCAGTAGTTATTTGTTGAAAGAAATCACACTCAGATCTGACAGCCAAAGTCCACTCTGGCGCCTGTGTCTGTCATGGTCCATCGCTGCAGCTCATGCTCCCATTGTATCTCCCGGTTTTTTAGGTGTTTGGTTCATGACTGGGCGGATTTGCTGTCTTCCGTCTGTGGCAGTTCTTATGGTGGGGTCACGTGCTATACTAGAAGCATGTAGCTGGGAAGTAAATAGGAGATCGGAGTCCCTTCGTCCTCATCAAAGCTTTGCCTCAAGTGACCTCAGTGCCTCCCTTACCAGAGACAATGGATACTTAACATTACCTAGTGTTTCTGAGGCCCTCTCCTCTTGTTGACACAAAATTGTGTGGTCATCTCAAAAGGCATGGGAGTGAAACACATGTGACCATGGCCTGCATACACAGATGTAAGCTAGTCTAGCTATCATGTTCCATGTGGAAGTGGTTACTTCAGATGTGAAAAAAGTAATAAATCAGAACACTTATCAAATGCATTGGTGGGGACCACAGGTAGAGATAGGCAAATTACAGCAAAGTTCAGAAAACCTCATCCTTTGAAGATGATAACCATGATATTCTTGGCTACTAAACTGGTGGAAGGTAGTGGTTTGTTAGGAAGACATCTTAAAGATTTTGAGGTAAAATGATGCTAGGCCAGACATAGATGTGTGCTTTCAGAGGAACTAAAAACAGTCTAAGAAAAACCGACTCTGGTCTGTAGCATTCTGACTCCATCACCACAAAGTTCAGTGGTTTGGCCTCAAGGAACTTCTAACACAGCTGAAGCTTTTCTCCTTTTATTTATTTCTTTTCCCTGGGAACGTACGTTCACTGTCTCCTAGGACTTATCTGCTATAACAGCCCAGCTTTAATCCTTCCTCCTAATTTCGGAGCTTTTGTGGCTCCCCCTTGGTCTTTTATTAATAGAGTTCTTGAGCTTGCAAGATCTAATAATTTAGATCAGTTTCCTGACATTTTGATCCACCTAATTTATCAATACAACAGAGGTTTGTATGATCAGTTAGTGTGATTACCCAATCTATGCCTCAGCTTCATGTTCAAGCTATGTTTCCTACATGCCCCACCTCATAGCGCCTGTACCAGGATGGGACGAAACCTTGGATGTCCTCAAACAACCTTTTTACTCAGTGAAACAAAGCTGCTTCCTGCTGAGATTCCATGTGGCATCGCTGTAAATAATTCTGGGGACATGGAACTTACTACATCCCCAGCTGGACCGTCTCAGCTTCTTAAAACTCTGGAACATCTCAGAGATTTCGTCCTCTTGGTTTTAATTTTTGGCATAGTCTCCTGAAGACTGCTGCAGAATGGAACAAGCATGCTAGATGACATAAATGAAGCTCTTGCACACGCTGGCTGCCTGACTAAGTATGAAAGTCGCTATCTTGGCAAGGATTTTAAGAGGTGAGGGGTAAGCTTGGATAACGAAGAACAAAGAAAATATACAAGGACCTAGATGGCCTGGTATAGTGACTAAGAATCAATTCATCTGTTGATACTGTGTCTACAAACGTCATTTGTTTTCTAATGAGAATCTGGGAACAAGTATGACAGTCTCTATTATTAGAAACTGAGATTCATAAGCCTACTACCTTAGTTCCCCTGCATGTTAAAAGAAATTAGGAAGAATTTGTTGGCTTTGCTGTTTTCTAACTAGCTCCCTACCAGTCCTTTACAGTCTGCTGATATCTAACTACCTACCTACCAGTCCTTTACAGTCTGCTGATATCTAACTACCTACCTACCTACCAGTCCTTTACAGTCTGCTGATATCTAACTACCTACCTACCAGTCCTTTACAGTCTGCTGATATCCAACTACCTACCTACCTACCAGTCCTTTACAGTCTGCTGATATCTAACTACCTACCTACCTACCAGTCCTTTACAGTCTGCTGATATCCAACTACCTACCTACCTACCAGTCCTTTACAGTCTGCTGATATCCAACTACCTACCTACCTACCTACCAGTCCTTTACAGTCTGCTGATATCCAACTACCTACCTACCTACCAGTCCTTTACAGTCTGCTGATATCTAACTAGCTCCCTACCAGTCCTTTACAGTCTGCTGATATCTAACTACCTACCTACCTACCTACCTACCTACCTACCAGTCCTTTACAGTCTGCTGATATCTAACTAGCTCCCTACCAGTCCTTTACAGTCTGCTGATATCTAACTACCTGTCTGCTGATATCTAACTAGCTCCCTACCAGTCCTTTACAGTCTGCTGATATCTAACTACCTACCTACCTACCTACCAGTCCTTTACAGTCTGCTGATATCTAACTACCTACCTACCTACCTACCAGTCCTTTACAGTCTGCTGATATCTAACTAGCTCCCTACCAGTCCTTTACAGTCTGCTGATATCTAACTACCTACCTACCTACCTACCTACCTACCTACCAGTCCTTTACAGTCTGCTGATATCTAACTAGCTCCCTACCAGTCCTTTACAGTCTGCTGATATCTAACTACCTGTCTGCTGATATCTAACTAGCTCCCTACCAGTCCTTTACAGTCTGCTGATATCTAACTACCTACCTACCTACCTACCAGTCCTTTACAGTCTGCTGATATCTAACTAGCTCCCTACTAGTCCTTTACAGTCTGCTGATATCTAACTACCTGTCTGCTGATATCTAACTACCTACCTACCTACCAGTCCTTTACAGTCTGCTGATATCTAACTACCTACCTACCAGTCCTTTACAGTCTGCTGATATCTAACTAGCTCCCTACCTACCTACCTACCTACCTACCAGTCCTTTACAGTCTGCTGATATCTAACTAGCTCCCTACCAGTCCTTTACAGTCTGCTGATATCTAACTACCTACCTACCTACCTACCTACCTACCTACCTACCTACCAGTCCTTTACAGTCTGCTGATATCTAACTAGCTCCCTACCAGTCCTTTACAGTCTGCTGATATCTAACTACCTACCTACCTACCTACCTACCTACCTACCTACCTACCTACCTACCAGTCCTTTACAGTCTGCTGATATCTAACTACCTGTCTGCTGATATCTAACTAGCTCCCTGACAGTTCTTCTGCTTTATCCTCTTTGGAAGTATATCTTCACTCTGAACTCACTGAAATACATCACAGTTGCACCAAGTCCTGCAAACAGGTATTGGTATTTCAGAGGGGGAGCAGGACAAATATAGACCCAAGAGTTAAATGGCAGGTGCGCTGATGGACGGCTCTGACTGTGCACTTAAACAGATGCCTAGCTAGAGCAAACTGGGGAGCAAAGCTTTGATTTGGCTTACACTTCCACGTCACAGTTTATCATTAAAGGAAGTCAGGATGGGAACTCAAGCAGTGCAAGGACCTGGAGGTAGCAGCTGATGCAGGGGCCATGGGAGAAGTGCTGTTTATTTCCTGGCTTAACCAACCTGCTTTCTTCTAGAACCCAGGACTGCAAGTGTAGGGTTGCCACCACCCATAATAGTATGGGCCTTTCCCCATCAATCACTGCCTAACAGGCTTGCCCCACAAGCCAACCTTATGGAGACATTTTCTCAGTTGAGGGTCCCTCCTATCAGATGACAATGGTTTCTGTCAAGTTGACGTTAAATTGACACAAATAAAGTCAGCACCTTGTCAACTTGACACACAAATGCATCATCACTAAGCCACAATCTTTCGGTCCTCATTAATCCCCAAGATCTCACATTAAACATATAATTTTTAATAACCCACAGTCTACAAAGTCAAACACATCAAATGTTCAGTCTCTTTAAAATAACCAATCTCTTTTAAGAGAGATAACTCCAGGATATCCAAGAAGTACTTATACTGCAAGAAGTAGATGTAAATAATAGAATTTATTATGTACCTAAAGTTTCCAGATTCTACAAGAGGTAACTTTAGGAAGCACATCATAAGAGGTGTCAACATAGTCCCCAATTTCGTTCACAGTCTGCTTAGATACTCTTCGTTCTGAGCTGATTCATGTGTCTGCTCATAGAATCCAGCATTGCTGTTCAAACAACTTTATTTGGACAGTTTTAGTATTTCATCACTATGCCGTTGTTTGAGTAGAAAAATGTTCTCAGAAAAGGACTTTCTCAGAAAGGCAAAGTTTAGCCTCTACTTACATAACAACTGTGTACAGAATCCACCTGTTTCTTGGTTACTTTTCATCTATCTTTCAAGACAAACCAATTTCAAACATAACAAAATAAAACCTGCATTTTTATTTTATGGATATTATGTCTAAATGTAAAGGGAATTTTTAATTGGCTTGGTCTTTGTCTTTAAATTTACAAAGACCTTTCAGGAATATAATAATAATTGATTTGTAGACTATCCTGATTATTAAAGTCTAGTATTCCATTTGTCTAATTATGACATTTCTGATAAACAGTAGGTAATTCGGGTTTTAATATAGTCACTGGAAGTTCAGTAGAAAAGATCCTCCCCCCTTACTCAGAACTCAAGGTGACCTGCAAGTCGGGCAGAGACCGAGGCCTCACAGCAGCCATGATGTTAGGCACTAGGGTCATTTAGTGTGTTTACATCTATGGAGCTCAATGATAATAAAGCCCCAGAGCTTCTTCCCTAACAGTCATCTGCAACTTAAAGTTTTCATATTTCCAGAGCCCCTTTGTTCCTTTGAGACCAAGTAGGAGTCAAGAGTCAAGCTTTTTTTTTTTTTTTTTTGATGACCAAGAACTTGAAATGCTTAGAAGATAACCTACTAAGTATCCTATATCTTTAGGCATAGAAATCATCTTAATGATTCAAAGAGTGATATTTCTTACTTCACAAACCATAGATTTTGTTAATGGTATATGAGAGGTTAGTGTCCTCAATCTCTTCTTTGTGGGGAGGGAGGTCTAAGACAGAAAATGTGAGGGAGATGCTCATGTTTAAGAGACTAAGTCAGAGCAAGGACTTCTTAGCACCCAAAGACTCCTCTTTTCCTCTTACTGGAGGGTATGGTCCATGCCTTCTTACTTCTTAGAGGTCATGTAGCTCATGATGTATGTCACCTTGTTAATGTAGCTAAAGTCATTGCCACATAAGGAAGTGAACTTGACAGTGTGGTCATTGTGGGCAATGACAGCAGCAGCATCAAAAGTAGAAGAGTGAGTGTCATTGTTAAGGTCACAAGAAACAGCTTCAATCCATAGCACATGATACTCTTGAGGTGGCCTTCTCATGTCTGTTTTACCATCTTCCTGATACCAACATATTTGGCATCTTTCTCTAGGTAACGGATCAGCTCCATGATGGACATGTTGGAGACAGGAAATCAGAAGTCCTTGTCAGTGAGCTGCTCATTCAGCTCTATGATGATGTTGTCCACAGACTTGGCAGAGCTGGTGGATACAGGACTGATGCTTAGGGCAGCCCCGTGGCCATCACACCGCAGGTTCCAAGAGGGGTTTACCTCCAGTCTTCTGGATGGTGGCACTAGTGTGGGTGGTAGCTGTGAAGCCTTAGGCAATTCCAATGTTTCCATAAATGATTTGGCCAGGGTGGCTGAACAATTGGTGGACCAAGAGGCATGGCTGACAATCTTAAGCGAGTTGTTGTACCACAAACAGGGGGGCATCAGCAAAATGGGCAGAGATAATGACTTTTTGGGTTCCACCTTCAAGTGGGTCCCAGCATTCTCCATGGTAGCAAAGACACCTGTAGACTCCTCAACATGCTCATCACCACTCGATGATGGGATCTCCCTCCTGGAAGACGAAGATAGACTTCCTATTGGTGGTAGTTTTTCTGTTCTTAACCTTAACTGTGCCATGAACTTGCCATGGGTGGAATCATACTGGGACATATATAAAACATAGCTGAGATTAATGAAGATGTCATTAATGGGTATAATATCTAGTTTACAAAGTTGAAGACAGTCCTAGTGTCTAGGTGCTCAAAATGACCAAATCAATTTATATTACTTTTCATCCTCATGTCTCAGGGATAAGGCACGTACTGCATGAGAGGGTGCAGCTATCTCTGGAATAGGAGAGAACCTTTTCTTGACAGGGTCTTTTAATGTCGCTCACAGCTTGGGTTATACTCACTAAATAAAACCTACTAGCCTCTGATACCTGCTCTCCTTTCCTTGGCCTTCCAGGTCTAGAATTGCAGGTGTAAACCACCACATCTAGGGCTGTATTTCACTACTGATGTGTGTGTGTGTGTGTGTGTGTGTGTGTGTGTGTGTGTGTGTGTGTTTGAGTATGACTGTACAGGTTAGGGGATATACTTACTCATGACTGTGAATATGCTCGTCTGTGCTTACGTGTGTGGAAGCTGAAGGTCAGCATTGTATGTCTTCCTTTACTGCTCTCTATTGCATTTTTATGAGCTTGATTTTGGGCCAGACTGGCTGGTGAGAAAGCCTCCAGAAGCAACCTGGCTCTTCTTCTGGGATAAGAGATCTGTGCCACGCTGCCTGGCTTCTACAAGAGTGCTTAGGATCTGAACTCACGTGTTGTTGATGGTGCAGCAAACAGCTCACCATATCTTTACTGGTTTTGAAATATGGTTGAATATTAGTTGTGCTTCTTTTACTGGTGAACAGTTTTTTTTTAATGATGCTAAACTCAATTGCTTACTTTTTTTCAGTAAGGAAACAATAATCTTGGGTGTTCTACAACTTACTTACCCAAGGAAGAACATTCTAAGTGTTTTCAAACTTTCTTTTATATCCATTTCAAGTTGGGATGATCATAGGACTTGATAAGTAAGTGTTTATTGTTCATGTTTTTGCATTATCATCACAATATAAATAAGGATCTTGCTTAAGCAAAGATTCCAAATTGAGTTCTTCCAAGATGTGTCAATTTTATATTGGTCTTTGAATTTGTAAACTACTCTGTATGTTTACCATTGAATCACTGAAATTGTCAGAGAAAAGGCTAACCAAAAATTGAGGGAGAAAATATTTTCCTCGCTCTTCTGTGTTCCCTTTCCATACATACTCTGAATCCTGACTTTCTAACGTGAGAGTGTGGAGGGATTTGAAATCCTGTCCATCATTTTAACATTCTCAGTTGTAGAAGAAAATCAAATAGCTAAAATTATGCTAAAAATAAATCCTCCAGATTTGCTGGATTGGGCGACCCTGGAGTGTAAACAAACATTCTCTCTTGGAAAGCTAATCCTGCCTGGCTTTTGACTTTCCTGGGAGATTGCTCTAATAGGCTTTTAAACTGCGTGATGGATAATTGTTTCCACAACTAGCCCAGATTGCTTTTCTCTAAAGAAAAAATGAAAATGAAAGTTCTATCCAATTAAAACAAGACTATTAATAGCACTCTGTGTGGGAAAGGAAGAGGCAACTTTTCAAAAGCCCATGCCAGTGAAATGTGGATTTTCTCAGCGCTGAGAGTTAGGTGAAAAGCTTAAGACGTGCAACTAGACAGAAAAGGATGCGATTCGGCTGTTTTCAAGAGCACATTGGCATCCCTGGAAGAGAGGAGCGAGTGTTGCTATCGGCGACAGTTCCCACAGATCTCAGCTGGTACATCACTGGCCAGTGAAGAAGCTCTGGAGACAAATCCTGCTTTGGCTAATGTTAGCAAGCTCAGTGGTTTCCCAAGTCCTTCTCTTGCAGCCATCAGGAAAGGCAGCAAACAGCCCTTTTCTACCCATAGCTACTGATGATCTCCGTAGCACAAGGGAATTCATTCTAAAATAGCCTATTATTAATGATACTAATAAAAGGAGCGAAAGACTATCACCAAGAACAAGATAATGCAACCAGTGACCATATTATCTTCATTCAGAGGACAGAAGCTGGAGCACAGGCATTTCTAGAAGCTTTTCCTTGTATTGGCAGATGTTTTGCTTAAATAAACAGAATCAGGATTTGCAAAGATTCACCTTGGCAGCAGCTGAAGCTCATGGATATTCACTAATCTCTTCTTGTTCCAGTTGTTCCTCCAGCTGTTCTGGAAAGTGCATTGATGAAGCACCGGAGGCCACAGTGCACAGAACTCTGTGCCACACATGGCTTCTGGTTTGTCCAGAGCAGCACACACAGGAGGAAAGAATCTGTGTGTCGTTTACACCCTGCACACACTATGAAACACAAGTGAACACTAACTGAATTTATCTTACTACCTCTATGACCCTATCCAAATGCTACTGCTTACAGAAAAACTAGTGCTAATTTCAAGCCAGTCACCCTAACTGAAATCTTTGTACAGACATGCATGAAGCCTGGCATCATTTGTTATCAAACATGAAGTTTTACCTGAGGAGCTTGTTGAGGCTGAGGCTGCCTGGGATGCCTAAAACTCAGAGGGAAAGGTATGGAGATTGCACATAAGGAGTGAAAACTCTTCCCCTCCGTGCCTCCAACACCGTCTACCCTGCGTTTCTCTGCAGGCCACCTCTCCGTGCTCTCTGACCCACACAGCAGCAGTACACTGTCTTATTACCGGGTCTCCATGCACGCCTGTCTCTGAGCACCGTCTCTACCTCATGCTCACTTCTGTGTTTCTTAGTTCAAGTCCACAATGACTGGCTTTCCGTGGGGAGCATGGGCAGTTGTCTGTGTTGTTATTCAAGTTGGCCAGCAAGGCTCTTGAAAACAAGGGTTCCATCATTCTGTGGGACGATACAGATACGATAGCAGAATACTTTTCTACAGGATGCCCCCTCCCCAACAGCCTCGTTTGTCTGGAAAGTGTCATGAGCACATGCTCCATCTTGACTCCCACTGGAAGGGCTCCATTTAATTTATTCAGAGCTTGCATTACAGTTCAGACACAGCACTCCCAGTAACTCATGTGTTCATTTCTAGATATGTGGGCAGCATATTGTTCATTTTTTGTGTTATTTCACTTGGGTATTGGTGGTGAATTGCTGACAGGCAAACGATCTTTGAAAGACCCCGTGAAAACCACGAATGCTTGCCAGTCATGCTTCTCCCAGAGTTTTCTTGGTCTTGCGTCTATGCAAGTATCCGCAGGGCATTTTATAGTTCCTGTGAAAATTCAAATTAATCCATTTTGAATGTCTATTATATAATAGATCCTCTCTGAATATGTTTCTGATGCTGCCATTGTCAAGTTGAACCTCTTAACTCTAAAGTAAAGATTTGGAGCTACTCTCCTAGAAAACTGGTCTGTCTGATTCAACTGCTCTCTTTGGAATCACCTCAGGCAACCATTTCTGAATATAGAACAGTGACTCACCTCAATTAATAAGCTTCACACAGGGTGAAAGCAGATGTGCAGTACAGTTTTGATTAATCACAGAGCTCCAGAGTGTTTGAGGATGAAACCCCAAATGGAAGAGGCCAACTGTCAGCTGGACATTAATCAGAGCAGAAATTTAACAAATTCTCTAGGCCTATAGAAACAGACAGTATGGATTATGCTTCCTAGTTCTTCTTTTTTTTATAGAAAGGAATTTTATTTAGTTGGAAGGTACAGCCATGGGAGTTTAACAAGCTTGGAGCTCCATAAGCTAGCATGTGGAATTTTCTTTTTTTTTTTAATTAAAAATTTCCACCTATTCCCCTCCTAATTCTTGTTAGTATGAAATTCCTAGTGCATTACTTGGAGATCCGAAATCATGCACATCTCATATATATATATATAATGTGTTCTCGTGGTGTTAGTTACAGATGGTGCCCCATACCCAGAAGATGCTTCTTTGCTGAGTGAATATGGACATAGAAGAATGTAGTAGAGATGGTGTAAACAGGTCACAAGCTAGTAGCAAACTCCATATTAAAATTCATCTTCAGGATCACATGAAACGATGACAGAGCATGGCAGCCCTGGGACTAAACACCTGCCTCTTTTGGGTCTACATTGTGAATTCACCATCTGCCGGTCTGAAGCTTTGTTGTTTAGTCAGGGCACTAGGCTTTAGAGTCTCATCATACCGCCTCCTCTGACTCAAGTCCTACACACTCTGGAATCTCTTCCAAATGATAATCCAGGGATGGCATATTCTGTCACCACTTTATGAAGGTCACTGCCCCAAACCAGCAGCTGATAATTGTTCGTGGTGGGGATATTGGGTGATAATGTAAAAGAGTGTGTAGAAAAAACCATATATGTCATAGACCAGAAAGCACTGGTTTCACAATTGCTTCTGGCCTAAAGACCTATCACTAGGTTCTACCTGTCTCCCTATGTTATAAACATTTACCATGTGCACTACTGTTTTATGTGTTCTAAATAGTAGTAAAAAGATGACAATTTTTTTGCAGGCAAATGGATGGAACTAGAAAAACCCATCCTGAGTGAAGTAACCCAGACCCAGAAAGACAAATACAATATTTACTTCCTCATAAGTGGATATTAGATGTGACGAAAAGGATAATCAGACTACAATCCACAATCCCCGAGAAGCTATGTAACAAGGAAGACCCTAAGAAGAGAAACTTACATGGCTGCCCCTGGGAAGGGAAAAAAGATAAGATCTCCTGAGTAAATTGGGAGGGGGAGGAGAAGGAGGAATGAAGGAGAGGGGGAAGGGAACAGGATGCTTGAGTTGAGGGAGGGACAGAGAAAGAGAGCAAGAAAAGATCTATATTGACAGAGGGGACCATTATGGGGTTAGGGAGAAACCTGTGGTCGGGAAATTCCCCAAAATCCACAAGGATGACCCCAGCTAAGACTCCAAGCAATAGTGGAAAGGGTGCCTGAATTGGCCTGTCCCAGTAATCAGATTAATGATGACCACCCTAATTGTCATCCTGAAACCTTCATCCAGTGATTGATGGAAGCAGATGCAGAGATTCATGGGACCAAACTCCTTGAGTTCAGTCAAAGAGAGAGAAAATGGATTATATGAGCAAAGGGGAGTCGAGATCATGATGGGAAAACCCACATAGACAGCTGACCTGAGCTAGTGGGAGCTCACTGACTCTGGACTGACAGCTGGTACCGAACTAGACCCTCTGAATGTGTTTGACAGTTCTCTGGTTTGGGCAGGCTGTGGAGCCGTTGACAGTGGGACCAGAATTTATTCCTAGTGCATGAACTGTCTTTTTTGGAACCCATGAAGCGATACTTTGCTCAACCTTGAAACAGGGGGGAGGGGTTTGGTCCTGCCTCAGTAAAACGATAATGTGGGGGGTAAAAACAGTCTAGATTTTACACTGAGGGAAAAAAAAAATCAAAATTGAAAGAATAAAAAAAGAATTCTTAGAACATAAGAAATATACACTCATTTTTAACAAGTTTTATTCTTATTAAAGGAAATCTCTCAGAAAAAAGAAAAATAATACCGTATAGAATTCTGTACCTATATAAGGAAATGGCCGCTGCAGAAATGGTAACTGTGGGCATAAGTATAAAACATACTTAAAAGTAATTGTTTAAAGAAAATCATATTGTGATTTATATTTATATTGTGAACAGTAAAAAGCATACCAGTATAGGGCAAAGGTTGTCAAAAAAACCTAAGATGCATACATCACGAGGTCCCCTTCTATTGATCTATTGATGCTGTATTATAATAGTATGCAAATGAAGTAGACAACATGGGCTTTCAAGAATTGAAATGCATTCAAAATGGAAACCTCAGGGCGGTGACAAATAAATAAGAACTAGAAAAAGAATGGAAAGGATAAAAACATGCAAAAAAAAAAAAACCCTGAGTTTTATGACATGATAAATTGTACATCTTATATATTTTATACATTTTTATTTTATAATTATGTATGCATTTGTTTTTGTTTTGGGGTGTGTGTGTGTGTGTGTGTGTGTGTGTGTGCGCACGCGAGCATGCATCACTTGAGAAGTCTGTGGTGGCCTAAAGAGCGTATTGTACTGGATCCCTGGCACTGGGGTCACAGGCACTTGGGAGCCACAGTGTGGGTACTGAAATTGGCACTTGACTGCTTCGCTCTCAACTGCTGAACCCTCTCTCTAGTCCCTGTTTATCTTTTAACTTGGAACTAGGTTTTTACTTTCATAGTTGAAGCACTATTGATTGACGTAGCGGAGTTAAATTTGGTTATATGGATGTATCATTGTACCTTGAGTGTATGCATGTGTTTTTATTTCTATTTTTTTTAATATGAAACCCTGAATAGGGACTCACTACTCTTGAGTGAAGCTAACGATGGAATTTCCACCGTGCCTCTTCTGTCTTTTTTGCATGAGATACTCTGATGTCTGGAAAGATGCAGATATTTATGATTCACTACAAGTGTGGGGATGAATATTAGATTGTTTTGAATGATGTTCTCATTTTTATGAGGCAAGAACCTATTGAAAATTATTTATTTTAGTCACCAGCTCCATATTCAGTGTCCTCATTTCAAATTTCTCTTTAACTTCATACCATGCTTTTCTTTTTTTCGTTAACCTTTTGTTTCTTTTTTTAAAAAAAACATTAAAATTGATTAAATTTCTTCCCTTCGGTAAATCTCAGCCTGTAGAACTTACCTCCCATGACATTTTGCAAACCCTAGCCCTGATTTGTCTTCTCCCTACCTCTCCTTTGATAGACCCTTGCCACCGTGGCCACCATGTCTCTGACATTTCTTTGTTTCTTTTGACTCCTTTAAGTCCTACAGAGAAACAATGACACGGGTGAGTGATTATATAACCATCATAATGCAAAACGATTTCCATACATGTATACTGTCTCTGTATTCACTCCCTACCCATGAAATAATGGTGTACTGCCAAACTATAGCTGGGCTGTTCCCTCTCTCTAAAGAAACCTACATTTAATTTCATCATATATATCTCACAGATAAGACACAACATATAGTATTTGTGTTTCTGAGTCTTGCTTATTTTGTTTACACAGAGCTATTTGGTTTCATTTTCTACAGTTGATATAACTTTATAAATTTTAAAAAAGAAAATGTCAAAACAAAACAACACGAGAAAAAAGTCTCCAAAATACACCATTGAGTTAATTTTCTGTTTACTGTCTACTGCTGGGCGTGGGGCCTACCCCTAAGTATGGTTTGTGTGTCCAGAGAGACTCTATTGAAGACCACTGATTTTTCTTTTGCAAGTGGTTGTCAGAAGGAGATGCCCACTTCCGCATCACAGTGTTGGGACCCCAATTTGAACTGAGCCTGTGCAGGAGTTGTGGATGCTTCCACAGTCTCTGTGAGTTTATATGAGCACCAGTCCTGCTGTTTCTGGAAGGTGCTGTGTCCTTGGTGGTCCTTCGTGTCCTCCGCATCCTCTGTCTTACAATCCTCACAGTTTGCCTGAGTCATGAGGGGAGGGGTTTGATAAAGACATCTGATTTAGAACCGAGTGTTCTAAGTTGCTCACTCTATGCACATTGTCCAGCTGTGGGTCTCCATGTCAGTTCCTGTCTGCTACAGGAGGAAGCTTTTCTGATTGTAGCTGAACCGGACACTGATCTATGAGTCTAGCATACTGTCCTTAGGAGTCATTTTATTGCTGTGCTCCTTCAAACAATAATATTTGACTTCCTCCTGGATACATGGCCTTCTAGCCTCAGGCTCTTGGCCACTCAAGCAATGGCAGGCATGGATTCCATCTAATGAAGTCAGCCTTAAATCCAATCCAATAACAATAACTTTGGCAATACCCTGAGTTGATTGGGGATTTCCATGGGGCCTCTTTGACCAGCAGCTGAATTAAATATAACAGTTCCTGATACTGAATGTTTCACTTGGTGGCAAGAGATGTCTGGTTGGGACTTTGCTCCCCTTACTGGATGGCCCTGCTTAGGTGTCTTTTATACATGTATATATTTTAAGAAACATCTACTGTAGAAGGCTTCCATATGACTGCTCAAGTAGCCTCTAGTATTGCTGTCACTCTTTGAATTCTTTCCTTTCCCTCCCCCTTTCCTTTTGGGATCTGTTTACTCCTCCTGTTCCTGTTATCCCTTTGGTTCTCAATTACTATCTATTCTATCCCCGCTTCTTTGGGAGATCCTCCACATTCCCCCTTCCCTACTCTCTTACATAACCTCTTTGGTTATCTGGATTTAACATGCCTATTTAACATCTACATACAAAAATCACATACCATAGTTGATGTTTTGGGTCTGGGTTACTTCACTCAGGTGATTATTTTTTCTAGCTCCATCCATTTACCTGAGAGTTTCATTTCATGTTTTGTAGCTGTTTATTTTTGGAACAGCTGAATAATGCTCCCAGGTGTAAATGTGCCATATTTTCATCACCCGTTGATGGACATCTAGGCTGTTTCCAGTTTATGGCTGTTATGAATAGAGCAGTCAAAACGGTGTGAGCAAGTGTCTCTATTGTAGGATGGAGTCCTTTGGGTATATGCCAAAGAATGCTGTGCCTGGATCTTGAGGGAGATCTATTTCCAGCTTTCTGAGGAACTGCCATCCTGATTTTACAGTGCCTGTAAAGATTTTCCCTCCCACTAATAATGGATGAGTGTTCTTGTCACCCTACTCGTTTGCCGGGGTGAAATGTTTCTGTTTTACAGATCCTGGTCATTCTGACTGGTGTAAGATGAAATCTCTGAGCAGTTTTGACTTGTATGTCTCTGATGACTAAGGAAACATTTTTTAGTATGTCTCAGACATTCTTAGTATGTTCGTTGAGAACTCTCTGTTTAGTTCTGCACCCCATTTTTAAATTATTTGTTTTCTTGATTAACAGGTTTTAAGTTTTTATGTATGTTTTAGATATTAGCCTTCAATGTGTTATTGGTAAAGACCTTTTCCCATTCTGTTGCCTGCTGCTTTGTTGGAATAATGGTTTCTTTGAATACACACAGAAGCTTTTCAATGCCATAAGGTCACATTTATTGACTGTTGTACTTAGAGCCTGTGCTCCCAGGGTTCTGTTCAAAATGCCCTTTCCTGTGCCAACGAGTTCAACACTATTTCTGATTTCTGTTCTATCAGATTCAGTATATTTGACTTTATCTTTTTGTCGTGCTCCATCCCTTGATTTCTGCTGTCCTATGTCTTAGCACAGTGGGGTGGCTGTGGACTGCTTGGGCGGGAATGCTTCTGCAGGTCAGTAGTGGCAGAAAGGAACGAAGGTGGTCTAGGAGAAGGACCTTCCTGAGAGGGCCTTCAGAAAGAGCTAAGAGGATCCTGTTCACACTTAGAGGTGGAGTCCACAGAGCAACAGGGAAAGAGAGGATCCTGCAAGTAAGGAAAGAATTACCTAGA
This sequence comes from Microtus pennsylvanicus, assembly GCF_037038515.1. Classification (NCBI taxonomy): domain Eukaryota; kingdom Metazoa; phylum Chordata; class Mammalia; order Rodentia; family Cricetidae; genus Microtus; species Microtus pennsylvanicus. The sequence goes on along the minus strand of NC_134594.1, from coordinate 45,493,175 downwards.
GAGGCAGGAATGAAAGGACTAGGGGCACCCTGGGTGTGAACCAAAAATTGGAGTCTCCAAGTGACTGGGGTTGAGGTGGGAGAAGGGGCTCCTGTGAGCAAGTTGATACCACACTGTGGGTGAGAACGGAGGGATCACAACGGAGGACAGGGAGGATGGCGTGCTTCACGTGCCTGCGTCCCTGACGGGTGTGGTCACGAGGGTCCCAGGCAGAAAGTGTTTCTAAGTATCGGGGTGGACATAAAGGAACAAGAAGGGTGGCAGCTGGGTTGGCCACCCTGCCAGCTTCCCCTTACTGTCACCACCCGGGCGAGCTCTACAGCCCTGCCCTGGCTAGCTCACTCAAGGCCGCCAGCAGCGCAGAGTGGGGTCAGTTCGGCTCTCACCCCCTTGTGTCCGGCTCAGCCGCACTCACATCACCAGGGCACCTTTGGCTTAGCCATGCTGCCACAGGGCAGGCAATATGGGGGTCCATATCAGCTCTCCTGCTCTCGTGCCCTCTGGGCTGGCTCACCTGCCAGGGCTATGAATTAGCCCACCAAAACATCCTCCTTATGTATGAAGTGCTGGAGTATTGGAAGGAGCTGGACCAGCCATGACACAAGGCAACAATAGGATGCCCAAGAGGAGTCCCAGGGAGGGCCCAGCGTCGAGAGTGTAGCAGAAGCCAGAGGCCTTGAACCAAACCAACAACACTGCAATAAACACTTGTTAGTAAAGATGCATGGACTAAAGGGTATACTGACTCACTGGGCCACACTACAGCTTCCGTGCTGAGATCTTTTCCCTCATTTTTTTTTGTTTGTTTGCTTGATTTTGGGTTTTACTTTTAAATTTTGTTTTGTTTGGTGGTGTTGCAGGGGCAGAGGGTGGAAGCGAGGGAACAAGGAGATGAATGGGTTTGTAATGAATGATGTGAAATCCATAAAGAATAGATAAAAAGTAAGAAAAGAAAGAATTTTTTCAGGACCAAGAAGGAAAAAAAAATGAGAAAGAAACAGGAATGGGTTAGAAATAGGAACCGAAAGTCTATAGAAAGGAGCAAAGCTGAGTCCCCCACTGTTGGGAGCAGTGAGACCCCAGATCTTGAATTTCTTGTAATCTGATCTGAGTGCCTACAGCTGCTCTGAGCATGAGACCTTCAGGAGTTCCTGATGGCAGGAGAGTGGTTTCTGGTGGGTTTGGCTGGGGCGTGGCTATCTCTATATAATCTGCCCCTGAATACAATAAAGGGGGCATTCTTGGGGAATTCAAGGATGCCCCGTGTCGCTGTCTGTCTGTGTATTTTAACCTCCAGCCCCTTGCCCGAAGATCGCAAACTGGGTGCCAGCGCACAGAGTGCAGACACGGGGGCGCAGTGTGCGGCACCCCACAAGGTTTAGTGGAGTCTGCAGGAAATGGAGGTAGAGTCTGGGGATAGAACCCCTCCCTCCCTGCAAGAGGTCTGCTATCAGGCTAGGAATGAGACTGGCAATGGAGGACAGGAAGGAGAATGAAGATTGCCTGTGAGTCCCAGCCTAGTGTGACCTACACCCGTTTTGTCTGTCTGCCTATTGGTGGATATCTAGGCTGATGGTCTAATCTAGTTACAGTAAATAATGCTACCAAAGGCATGGATGTATACGTATACTACTTTGGGCTTACACTGAAAACATATGCAACGAAATAGTGTAGCTGCTTACATTGTATCCACAGAGAGGAAATTGGCCAGAAAGCCCCAAGGCCTGCCACTAGTGACCAACTTCCCTCATCTAAACTCTGGTCCCTAAAGTTTCTACAGTGTCCCCAAACAGTGCCACCAGCCAGAGACCAAGCATTCAAATACAGGGCTTCTTTATTTTAACCACTGCATTTGACAATGTCAAGCCTCGTGCAATTTGGTTTGTTCAAAATCTTCTTTCTTTGACAGGGTGGTGAGAGGTGCTGGGACATGACCCTAGATCTTGTGCGTGCTTAATAGGTTTTCTATCTCTGAGCGGCACCTTCAGCCCCTCCGTCTTTCCTTTAAATCCTGTATCCTGAAGCTGATTGTAAGACAATGAGAGCCTTATTGCCGTAGCTTTCAGAAGACTGATGTGGTTAGCCTAGGGGACAGCAGCCTGAAGAGCCAGGTCTGCGACATCAGAACTGCTCATATCTGAGGTTGCAGCCCCTGGGGAGAGGAGCAGGTGCGCCTCATCACTTCCTTTCCACCAGTCTGTGGAGAAGCGCCTTCCACTTATTTCATAGGTAGGACTCTTCTCGGGTTTGACCTTGGGATGTCAGGGTTCGTGACTTGTTTTCTTTGCAGTTCTTTTGCAAAGGTGCTTTGGAGAATTCTGTGAGGAGAGATTGACTTGCCAGTCCTGTCACTGGTGCCCCTGTGGCCCAGGGTGACTCAGTGAGCTGAGTGAGACTTGGAGTTTTTATTGACACTTTTCTTTGGGAACTTAAGGGCAACCCTCCCTCCCTCCTGCCTCCCTGTGAACCTGTGTCACCCTGGGTATTGTCACTTAAATGCTGGGGTGCTGAATGCCAGCTATTTTACCCTCTCATCTTCTGCTCATCAGAGAGACAGATCTCTAACAAAGCTTTTCAACACTTAAACCTTTTGTTGAGCACGTTCTTAAGTAGTGGTGTTTTTTTTTTTTATAAAAAACATACTTACCTAAAGTAATGAATCTTTATTAATTGATAAGTTGATTGATTATTGACAAGGTAGGCCTTCTGCTGGGTCCCTCTGCAAAGGCTTTTGAAAGCCAGCTGAAGAGAGAACTGTTGAATACTCCCTTCAAACCTCAGTAAATAAAGTCATAAGTCACACTTCCGCAGTTTCTCTATGCTAATGCTTTGTTGTTAGTAAACATTGTGCCTCCTTAGGGAGCAGAGGAAGCCATTCTCAAAGCTTCAAGGATTGTTTGCTTTAACATGTTCTGCGGATTTAATTTACTTTGCATGCATTGTGAGTTCACAGGTACCAGGATGGGAAACTACAACCTTTCTCGTTTGCACTGGATAAAGTTCTCTCTGCCCTCGGTATTCAAGAGGGAGCATCCTATTCCTTACAGGAAAAGCTATTTTTGTAAGAAACCCAGGCTCCTCCTTGAAGCTCTGTCCCTATCAGGCAGGCTGAATGTAGCATTTGTGAAGGCTGAGGTCTGATGGAATGCCTCGAACAGCCTTCTTGAGAGGCCAGGTGGTTTTGCGCCACTTCCTGCTCACAGAAAGGAACAGCTTTTTAAGTTCAGTGTATTTTGAAGAGCCAGGAGGGACACCTCTTAAGTGGGACTTTACTACATCTCATTTGACTAAAGCTTAGAAAGAAAATCCAGGCTAAGTCCACTGTTGGGGGCTGTGCGCTGGGCTAAAACCACAGAAGGGAAGTGGAGACCCCGTCTCTGCTGTTCACTGCCAGTGTGACCCTAGGGAAGAAGGAAAAGAACCCTTGACTGATGCTATTGGGTGATTTGATTGCAGTTTTCTGTGTCAATCTCCACAAATGAAATCAGCACCGCTAAAGGAGATGATAAAATAGCTTTTATCTAGGACCTTCACCTCCTGTAGAAGTGACCCTTTGATTTTCATCTCCGTGGTCAGAGTGATAGATGTGTAGGAGATGGGAATGTTCCTTTCCATGTCAAGACACATAGTTATGGCCAGGATGTCTCATAAACATGTCCTTGGCATTGTCACAGAGACCAGACTCACTGGTTGCATTCACAGAAGTTACTGCACAAGAGTAAAATCTTATATCTAGAAAAGAACCCCTGTCCGTGCTTCGAAAACTCTGACCCCATACTCAAATAGTCAGGAAAGCATTTGGTTATCTCTTACAAAGTAATTTTATTCATCCAGAAAAAAAAAGACTGAATAACATAGCAGTTATGTCCTCAAAAATATAAGCACAAAAGAAACTTCTGGGCAAGACACAGATAACAAAAGCAAAGCTAATGACTTTCAGAACACAGAGGACGGCCATCTAGACAAAATAGGGAGGTGCTAAATCATGGCAATGTCCCTAAATTAGAGAGGGTCAAGCTATGTAGGGTACATCTCAAAGGTTTTTAGAGACTCTCTAGTCTAAGGTGGAAGATATAAAGATGGTCTTGGTTCCAGTTGTTTCTGTCTGCACGGTGAGCATTCTTAGTAAAATTCTTAGAAAAGCCGTCATTTTCCTACACAGCACCCCTTTCACCCAGAGCTGAACCAGAGCCGGGATGCAGGATGCCCTGACTCACCGATGCCAACTGTCATTATCACCCCAACTCTGGTTTCATACTATGACACTAGTAGCTTGAAATTAGCCTAAGTGGGAGCGGTAATACAAAGCAAACTGGCAATCAAATCATACATCTATCAGAAGTCAGCTACTGAGGTTGTTCATGACTTTCATAACCATTTCTCTACGCTGTGGTTAAATGAGATTGGTTTGAGCTGCAGTACTATGTGCTGTCTCTCTCAACCCCAGAGCCCCCTGTCAGTGTTTAGCAGTCCAACACTGCCCTGAGCCCTTACTCCCTGGCATTTATCTTCCATCGTCCACTGCATCGTCCAGCGTAGACTACCTTCCCCTACTGAAGCTGCATGCAAGGTTCATGATAACGTCTCTTTCTTCTAGATCATCACCCACAGTTTCTACCCCCTCACCCCAGTAGTTCCTTTACGATAATCACAGCGAAAGGAGCAGGTTACGAAACCTGCAGAAGCAGAATGGCTGCTAGGTCGATGACGGCTTCTTGAAGCCGTGTGAAACAAACCAGCGTCAGGTAGCATCAACATTTCAAGAAACATCGCTTCTCTTCACGAAAAAATTCACTGTCCAGGAGGAAGACACACATAGAAAGGGGCAACTTTTATTATCTTTATTATATAAAGCTTTCAGAGCGAGAATCAAAAGATTAATTAATTGGTAAAGTCACAGTGAACCAACCTTAATTAGAACTAAAAGCCGTCACTTAACATTTTGCAAAATGTCATTTTAAAGGTTTATTTATTTTTATTTATATTTTATGCATATGAGTGCTTTGTCTGGGTGTATATATGTACACCCCAGGAATGTCAGAGCCCGTGCAACTCAGGAGAATGCTAGATCCCACAGACCTGGAGTTAGAGATGAATGTGAGCCACTACATGACTTCTGGGCACTGAAGACAGGTCCTAGGTGAAAGCGGCCAGTGATCTTAAAAACAGACCCATCTCTCCAGCCCCAAGGTCATCATTTCAACAGCAAGACCATGAGAATTCTGCATACAAAGTAACAGGTTTTTGGGTTTTTTTTTGGAAACATAGGAATATATTTTTCTCTTATAGCTATGTCATTTCCAAATAAATGCCATTTTGAGACAAATATAAATCAAATTCAAGTTCATTGATATGCATCCTGAAAACTGGTGATCTCAAGACCCAATCTGTAATAGTCTTTGGAATTTTCATCCTGCCCATGCTTTTCTACAACGATGCTTTATGCCTGTATATTATTTTACAATTTATAGAATATTTTAACAGTCCCATTTCACTTCTGAACACACCTTAGTGGTTCCAAGTTCTACCCCATTTAACATTATTCTGGTTAACTGTAGCGAAGAGAACTGAGGAGCCTCAGAGAGCTTGGGTGATTATTTTCGATGTTTCCCTTCTTACTCCGCCAATGCATAAAAAAGGAAAAGCAATGGTGTGTATATTTTGCTTTGATATATCAGTCATGATCTTCATCTTTAGTTTTGTGCTATGTTAAAATGCAAAATGTAGCGATTATTATTTTAGCGATTTCAAATTTTGAACTTGACAATCGCTACCATTAGGAACTCACGATGTGCTAGGTGTTGTGCCCAGCAGTTCAGGTACAAAACCTCATTCCACATTCTCAGGATATGATCATCTCTGCTCTGATAGAGATGAAGCTGCAATGATTGATTTCAAGATGAAAGCCCGAAGAGAGCAGAGCACACGTGTTACCGTTTGCCCCTTTCCTTCATCTGTGTTAACGGAGCTTTGCTTACTGCTGGTTATGTGGCCTACTCAGTTCTGTTCACTATTTGTGTGTGTTTATACATTAAGGCCAAACATATTTCACTCTGCTATAACTGTCCTGTTTATACCCTTTCTTCATAGATTCCATCATCTGCCACTCACCGACAATTAAAACAGAAGGCAATGCTCACCATTGCTGAGCACACGGGGCTCCGGAGTCAGAGCAGCTGGTCCTCCATCTTGCTTGTATGTGGGATGCCTTTTATACGTTATTTGGACTTCTTTCGTAACAGTTTCCTCTGCTGTAAATGGGGATAAAATTGTGTCTCCTGCTGCTTTTGGTCTGATGATTCAATAAATGCATGCATACGAGGTGCTCAGCAGAGCACACACGCGGCGTTGCTTCTCTTTTACAGTTAGCTGCTGAAATCGCTAATGTTAAGCTGTTAATACAGAAGCTGTATTTGAGGGAGTCGGGTTGTACTCAGAAGCATATTTTCATTAGACACCTAAGCTTCATAGCTCACAGAAGAAAACCCCTAGTTTGCTGTTATTTTAGAAGAAAGCGTAAAGTGTAAACATAGCCTGCTTCCATTTCCTACCCCAAACGTGACTATTATTATTTAGTTCACAGAACAGCCCAGAAACCTTCTTGACAGCCTCCCCCAAAGACAGAACAATCCTCCCTGACAGCTCAAAGGAAGGGGAGGGGAGGCTGCCTGGACTTCAGACCCTCTGCCTGTACCTACCTGGGCCCACCTGAGAGTCATCCCCAGCGCCACCCGCACAGTCTCTGCCTGGGAGACAAATGCAGCGTTTGTGTTCGCCATGGCTCCTGGTACACAGAAAACAGTGCTAGTTCCATTCAGCTCAGATGAATGAGACTTCGCTGTGTTGAGGAAAGCTCGTGAATATTTTAGAGCCTTTAGATGTTGATTAACTCCTTGCCGCTGCCGTTTTCAGCAGCGAGGTGTGGGCAGGTACATGAATCGTCACCGACAAGCTGTACACATAACTGCCAAGTGTTTATTAGCAGAATCGTATCCCAGACTTTTTGGAAAACAGTTGCCCTGAGAGGCAGAGAAATCTTGCCATGTTCCCCAGAATGTCACACAGGCCGGGTCTTCTCTCGGGTGCTTCACACGTGGTGGGTTCCATGCATCTTCACCGCTTCATAATGAAGAGGGCCCTGGCTATGGCATTCTCCAAAGCAAACTCCATTTATTAATTAAAACAGCCCGTGGCTCCTTGTGACGGCTCTCTGTACGGGGTTAGCACTCAAAGTCTCTGCGGAAACGCGCTGCTCCAGAAAGATGGCCACGGTCGCTCTTGTCACCCTTTCTTCTAACCGTGCTAATTCTGTCGTTTTCTCCATCAAACTCTGTGGAGACATATCTTCTGACTCCAGCAAGTGGACATCCATCCTCAGCTTTCAACCTGACTGTTACGATCTCTCTCAGGTCCTGTGCATCCTACGCTGACCGTTTCTGACATTTTCCCCACTTTTTCAGGTGAGCCATCCACACGGGGCCTGAGACACCCCTCCTACTATTCCCCCTAAGAGCCCATGGTATCTTCAAATACCTGTCAGTAGCAGTTTCTTTATGAAGGTGATCCCTCTGTGTGTCAGAGACTCACTTCTGATAGCTTCTCACAGTGGAGTTTTAGGTGTAAGCCATCTGATCACACGGTCTGTCACTGCTAGGGGCACATAGCCAGGCTGTTTGTGGCAAGCTGAAACCCCTCACTGGTCTGGAAGTGTCCATCTCTCCTTCACTCACAGCAACATTCCCTCCAGAGATGCTCTCCCGAATCCCCACATATCAGAGCTACTCGGTGACAGCTTCATCTTGCCTTCAGTGTGCGCACACACGTTACAGAACACAGTCTTTCAGACCTCCACCTGTTACAGAACACAGTCTTTCAGACCTCTGTTCTGTATGTTCTACAAGGTAGCTGGCCTGCTGTCTTTCTTGGGAATAAGAGACTGATTGGTACTTATAATCTACAGCCTGCTAAATAAATTTTAATTATTATTTATATTTTAGAGCATTTAATTCTCTAGATACATGACCTTATCCACATAAGGCATACCTGTTTTGAAGTCAGAAAAAAAATACCATATTAAAAAGCAATGATTCATCCACAACCTCTTCCAGGGATTTTGCCAGCAGATTAAATCAACAGCTAATAGACTTTTACGTTATCTTTAGGAGCGTAATTAAATTTTAGATGATGCTAAATTTAAAATAATGTTTATGATTTTAGTATGAGAGAAGAGATTTCAAAGCAGCCTGATTGGGTATTAAAGGCCATATAAATAATTATCCATGCCCCTCAATCCTGGGAACATTGCCAGATTCTAACTGATTATGCTGCAACCAGGACATCCTGGTGCCTTGGTTGCTTAGCAACCAGTCTCATCCCATACTTTTTTTTTTGTTCTTTCTTGTAGAGGTGCAGAATACAATGTCAATTGGAAATGAAGTTGACAGATAAGAAAGTCAATTTCATTACATCACCCCGTGCTTGTTTGCCACAGCCTCGGTCTGAACTTTAAATCTAGATGATCCAAATCCAAATATTAACTTTGGAAAAGCTAATTAACCTATGTGCGTCTGCATTTGAGAAGCATGCTTGCGTGCTAAATGTCCCTCTCCGAGCTGCTGTTCAGGAGACCAGCTACTAGATGTCCTTTAGGCATCTGGTAGCAGAGACAAGCTCATTGTGTGGTCTGTGCTTCAGGAGAGCCTCCCTCAAGGTTTTGCTGATCAATCAATGGAGTGTTCCAGCAAGCTCTCAATGGAGGGAGATAATTGTGTTAGTCAATTAATTGACTGATTCCTTTCTTTAGAAGTGTATGTGTGTTGTGCACGTGTGTGTGTGTCCCACACTGTAGGAGGTCAGAAGACAACTTTCAGGAATCACTTCTCACCTTCTGCAGTGTTGTGAGAGGGTTTTTCACTGTCTCTGCGCTACGCTGCATACCTCTGCTACATGGTCCACCAGTTCTCTTGTCTTTATTACTGTTTCGCTGTCAGCAAGATGGGATTTCAGATGCAAGCCACTGCGTCTGGCTTTGCACCCTTTTGCTGAATGGGTGCCATTCAGATTGTCAAGCTAGGCAACCAGTCTTTTTCACCCTCTAGCCATTTGAACAGCCCTGATTAACGCCTTCATTTAAATACTTTTTAGCGGGCTAGAGAGGTGGCTCAGCCATTAATAGCACGTGCTGCTCTGGAAGAGGATGTGGGGTCTGTTATCGGTACCCACATCGTAGCTCATCGCTCCAATTCCATACATACATTCATGCAGGCAAAACACTCATACGCATAAAATGAAACATGTGGCAAGCAAATAAATATTAGGCTGTTTATAGCATATTTTACATACTGTAATCAGATATAGGAACAAAATAGTGAAGATAGTAAGCCTGACCCCTGTTTTAAGGAGGCTGATGGTCCAGTCTAACACATGTAATGAGCAGTATCTGAGTAAATTTGCACAAACACTTGGGGTTTGAATAGAAATGACTTCTATAGGTGCATATGTTGAGTCCCCAGATGGTGGCCATGCTTGGGAGATGATAGAATATGCAGGGTGGGAGCCTTGCCAGAAGAAGTGAGTGCCTAAAGTTAAGCCTTGGCATTTTACATTCAGGTCCCAATTTTGTTTGCAGTGTCCTGACTGGGGACAATGACCATTGGCTCGAGGCCCTGATGCCATACTGCCCCATTATGGTGGACCATGTCCCCTTGGGTGGATAGTGTCCTTTTGAACTGTAAATCAAAACAACCCCTGCCCCGCTTTTTTTTTTTTGTCAGTTATTTGATTGAGGGAATAAGAGAAATGGATACCTATCAGGGGCAAACTGTGATTAAACCTGGCATGTGTTTTCTTAGCAAATTTTGGAACTTGTTTCTAGGAAGAATATTGGAAAGTTTGGAATGTCTGTCCGGAAGACCCTAGAATGTTGAAAGCTTGGTATACTAGCTTGCTTTTCTGTTGCTGTGGTAGAGACCATGACCAAGAGCAACTTGGTGGGGAACGGGTTTGCTTTATCTTTCAGACTATAGTCCGTCGTCAAGGGAAGCCGTGGCTGGACTTCAAGGAGGGACTCTAAAGGCAGAAACACAAGCAGGAGGAATGAGGCTTAGTGACTTGCTGTTCTAGGTTTGCTCAACTTGCTTTCTTATGCAACCAAGGAACATCTGCCCAGAGTGAATGGACCCCTAATCTAGGCTCCAAAGTGGTTGGGCAATCCCATTTCTCCCACTCTGCCATCTGCAACACATGCAACTCATTGAGTAGGCTCAGGGTGGCTCCACTCCACATCTGCGCTGTCCTTGGTGGTCATCCTGGCACCTCCAACATGACGAAATCTCCTCTGAACTGTGGCTGTACCTTCACCAACAGCCTCTCCTGGGCTCTGCTCAGTGACTCCAAGTGTGTGACGTGGTGACAAACCTCAGCTGTCTTTAACTCTTTATGACTTTAAAATCAGTGCTGTGTTGGAGACTGTTCCATATTTCTGTGTTTGTCTTCCATCTTGAGATATAGACTTGTTCTCCTCTGAATGACAGCTTCTGTGTTAATCTTTGAGAAATAATTTCCAGAAAATTTCATCTCAGAGGTGCTTGCTGGTCAGCTCATTCTTTGGCCCCAGCTGACAAACATTTATTGACCCAGGAAAGCAAAGATTTAAGTTTTTAAGTTTTATTTTACTTTATTTTCTTTTATACATTGTTATCATGGAAATGGTTTCTGTCATATTCACATTGGTTCTAGGACATTGCTGACCACACGTGTCAAATATTCTCAGCCCAGAAATGTGTTTTCTATCACGGAAACTTTCAACATGGCCTGGGGCTTCCGTGCTTTTCTCCTTCCACACTTGGAAGAATGGTGGTGAATCAGTAAAGATTCTGTGTATCTGATCTAATAGCCTTACTGTACTCCCACTGAGCATAAAGCAATGATCCAATCATTTGTTGTGCTCCCAAGACTTCTTTCCTTATCCTCTGAACAGTCCCCTGGAGGGCAGTAATGAAGGATCCCTCATGTTCCTTTTATCTCAAGGACTTCGCTTAGGGTCAGTTGCTATCGTATTGTGTCATTGTAGTTATGGTCTTGTTGCTGTTTCAAAAATATAGCAATATGGATTACATTTTTATTAATAAGTACTAATTGTATTCATGAATGAAGTTCACTGTGGTATTTCTTCATATGCGTATCAACCCACTGATCAAATTCTATCTGGTTCTCTTGTGGGCTCCCTCATCTCCTGGCAATCACTGCACACAGGTAAATCGTCTTTTAGATTTCACTGCTTAGAGGACATCTCAGTCTGGCTCATTTCACTTAACATAATGCCTTTCCGTTTCATTCTTCTTGCTGCAAATGAAGGGATTTCCTTCTTGTTTCTGGGTGAATTAAACTCCATTGCACATAGGTACCATATTTTCTTTCTGTCTTCATCTCTTGATGGATATCTGATCCTAATTTTGATAGGCTTGTTTTGTCTCTCATTTGCATGTAAGAAGCCACTTTGTACCCAGAATACTGTTAATTTGACAGGAATTCGTCTCCTCTGATTTTTATAGCTTAAAATCTGGTTCTTTGTATCCTAAAAACACATTTTAAAGTGGGGGGCTGGGCATAGGACTCAATGAGCAGAGTGTTTGCTTTGCACTCAGAAACTGGGGGTGAAAACAAATCTACAGTTCAGTACTCTCAAAGGTCGTAGGCAAAGAGTTGAGGGTTGAAGTTCATTGCTGACTATAGGGAGTTCATGGCCAGTCTGAAACATAAGACCCTGGCAATAAATAAATAAACCAATTTCTCCAGTTACCATAACTATCTGTATAGTTAATTCCTGCTGTGCGCTCATACAATATGCAGTTCAAGCACAAGAAAATCATTGCCTTTCTGTTTAGAATGCTTTCGTTGGCCTTTTCTGCTTTACTTTTATTAATTTCATTTAAACTACACTACCTCTGAGAAAAATCTCTCCCAACCATTTTTTTGTGGATACCTCTAAGTAAACAAAACTGGCTCCATTCTCAGTGTTCATAAGACTTACAGCTTAAAAAACAAATTGTTCCAAAATTATATGGTGATTACTTCAGGTGCCATTACCTGAAGTTCAGTGGGCAATGGAAGATCTAGCGGAAGACCTTAGTATCTAGGACATCCTCAGTGAAGAATTGCCCTTAAACTAAGACCAAAAATACCCCATAATGTAGATGGTGTAGAGGGGTGATGTGGGATTCCCCTGTATGTTGTGAGTGTCATTGGTTAATAAAGAGGTTGTTTTGGTCCTATAGACAGGGCAGAACAGAGCTAGGTGGGGAAATCTAAACTGAATGCTGGGAAAAAGAAGGCAGAGTCAGAGAGATGCCATGTAGCCCTGCCAGAGACAGACACAGGAAGAAACCTTGCCCGTAAGCCACAGTCACGTGGCGATACACAGATTAATAGAAATGGGTTAAATTAAGATGTAGGAGTTAGCCAATAAGAAGCTAGAGCTAAGAGGCCAAGCAGTAATTTAATCAATATAGTTTCTGGGTGATTATTTCGGGACTGAGCAGCAGGAAAAAAAACAAGCAACCTCCTACTACAATAGAGGGGCACAGAAATGATAAGTCAGGGGTAAAGTGCTGGCTTGGGACGAGAAAATGATTATATGATTATTGATTGTTGCAGGACATCAGCGTTCAGGATGAGAAATGAAAGAAGGAAATAAGGCACAAGGTTTTAAAGCCTGGGAGTTTATATAGTTTATATGACAGTCATGTCTTGCTTCTGCAACTAAATTACTATGAACAGCATAAGCAAGACAGCAACTGGGCAGGCTGAGCTGAATCTTTGTCTTTGGATGAAGAAAGTATGGAATATATACATATTAGAGTACTACTCAGCAGTAAAAAACAAGGACTTCTTGAATTTTGCATACAAATGTCTTTGAACTAGGTTTTGCATTCCGTCTTATGTATCTCGTTTGTAGACTCAGTGGAGAAGAATTCAGCTTTAAAATTCACTCAGGTTGTTGGCAGAATTCCTTGAGTTATCTGTTTGAGAGGCCAAGCTGCTTCCAGCAGTCACGTCAAGATATCTGGTTTCTAAAGTCTGTCCAATCGTTTTCCACATGATTTCCCACATAACCACTTGATTCACCAAATGATCTGATAGCAAGACTTTTTTCACTCACCTTAGCTCTGGGGTTCAGCTTAGAAGCTAGATGGAGGCCAGTCTACAAGGAGAGGAGCTAGTACAAAACTACGGGTACCAGGAAGGGACTGATTCAAGGGAGTCCGCAGCATAGCATCTGTCCACCACACCTTATAACCAAGCCTATGATTTTTGATGCTGTTACAGCCGTAATGAAAATCCTGAAGAATTTTATAGAACTAGAATGACAGGATTTTTAACTTCTGAAGAAGGAAAGGGGTGTCATAGAGGTAAGACCTCAGGATAAACTGCACTTCCAATAGTACCGGGAGTTCAAAGAAATGGACATGTTCTGAAGATTTCAAAATATTAATAGGACTTGGGATGGCTTACATAGAGACAGCGTGGCCAAGCAGAAGCCAAACACAATGCCAAGGTTTCTGTAAACAAAGGGAGTGTAGTGCTGTTTATTGAAAAGGAGGTCATGGAGGGGAGACGGAGCTCGATGGAAAAGAACACTGAATTTCCCTCGGTACAGTGAGAATGGGCTGTGTGCTATGGTCTGGGAAGAGTGCCAGAGGCAGAGTCAGGAGAGCTCCAGCCTGGGAAACGCAGCATTCTTCCATAGGTAGAAATGGATGCCACGGCAAGCGATGAAGTCACCTGGAAAAGTGTACGTGTGTGAGAGAAGAGGGTTCACAATGGCACAGGAAGTGCAACAATATTTCAGAGAGAAATCTGAGCTGTGGTGGGATAATGTAATTGCCTGCCCCATTACCCTCTCCTCCCTGAGGCATTGACAGCCAAGATGTGGAAAGTCCCAAATACAGCCTTTCATTTTCCTCCCATTTTATTTTTACAACAAAAGTAGAGACAGCCCTTTATTATTTTTTATGGCATCGTGGTTTCCACAGTGTATCAAAAGAGAAGACAACTCAAAGAAAAAAAAAGGAAAGAAAACAAAAGAAGAAAGAAAAAATGACAGATGAGGGCTCATTCTTGAAGGGAAAGTCAGGAGATGATTAGTTTCATCAAGACAGACCGACCCCGTATTTAACTTAAAGGGAATGTGGTGTGCATTTTCAGAAAAGTATTGCGTTTCTTAACACACTGCTTCTTAGCACACTTCTTAGCACACTGCTAAGTTCAGATCTGGTCAAAAAACGGTGACATCAGGACACAGCAAGGGAAGTGTAAAATTATCTGACCACTCAGCAGCGACAAAACTGTCACAATTCAGATTCTACTGTTTAACTCATACGTTTGTGGTATGTCACACTTAATAGCAAAAGTCAAAACCAGATTGTCAATGAAGAATATGATGAATTTCTTAACTAATATATGGGAAGTGTGGCAGATGCAATTTGTTCTGAAAACATTAAAGGGGTTGGACAGATCTGAAACCAGTGTGATTCTTAGAGACTGTAACTAGGCAAACTGAAGAACTTGGAAAATCTATCAAGGGAAAGTAGAGTCAATAATTTTAAATTTGATGTTCAGGGATGAGTGACATCTTTTATGCTACAGGTACACACAGTTTGACTTACTGTTTTTGTTACTGTAGTGATGGCAGCCACACCATTGGAGAAATGGCTTCTTTTGTGCCCTTCCAAGTTACAGCAAAATCAAAGGATATAAAGCCGTTCCCAACCCTAACATAGTTTTCTTGTCCATTTTCCATGTAACCTGTATAGTTACTGATAGTTGCACCAGTAACGGTATGTGGAAAAGAGAGGGACTGGGAAATTAGTAGAAAGTATGCAATTTCTGTACAGCACTTACGTATTATGAAGTATTATTACATATCACATAAATATAATATTCACCATCATTAAAAATGGATGCTGCACAAACCCTTCTCCAGACTGAATTTTAGATGGGCTAATGCAGAGGTCTCCATCTTTCTTAATGCCGTGACCCTTCCTGTTACGGGAGGTCCTCCCACTCCTCCAGCCTATCGCCGCTGAGATACCAGCCCCTTGGGGCGTGGTCTCTCTCCCTTTAAAAAAGCGGCCACTTCCCTCTCCCCTCTCTCTTCACTTCCTGCTCCGCCGGTGACTTGACTTCCTTCCTGGTTACGCAGAGGGCTGACAGTGATCTGTAAGTTTTTTCCCCTTTAAATAAATACCACCCTATTAATCCTAATTCCAAACCGGTGTGGCATTGTTTGTGACTTACGCCTTCATTTGGCGCCCAACGTTTGGTTTTAGAACCTCTCCCGGCTCGCAGCCGCGAGTTCGGCTTGGCGGCCGGAAGTTCGGCTTGGCGGCCGGAAGTTCGGCTTGGCGGCCGCAAGTTCGGCTTGGCGGCCGCAAGTTCGGCTTGGCGGGCGCTTGTTCAGCTTGGCGGGAGCCCTTGCTTCCTCAGCCGCTGCCTGTGGATTTAAACTCCACAGGCCCATGTAGTCTCTGCCCGCCTGGTTTGCTCTTTTCTGAGTCGTTTTTAAATCCCCCTTGCAAGCACAGCTCTTAAGTGGCGCGAACCAGAGCACGCGGTTGCTGAAAGCTGCAACCCCTCAGGGTGACTCTGTCACGTGGAGGCATAAGCGGCTTCCAGGTTGCTCTTCTCTACCCCTGGATTCTGGTTTCTGGTTCCATCTCTGGAATTGATTTAATTACATTTACTTTGTTGAGCAACTTACATTTTCCAGTTTTTAACAAATACTAGGCGGACTCTGAAACAGGACCGTGTTTTCGTCGAGACTTGGCAACAGCGCCACCTGCTGGATAATAGGTAATATGGCAGTTCCCGTTTCCAACGCGAATTTTACTGTTCTGGTTACCAATACAATGGGTTATATCATGCAAGGTTTATATGACTATGGGGATAACTTAATTTACTGGTTACTAGGTTTTAGTATTCTTTTGCATATTCTATCATTTAGGAAGATCATGGCACTCCTAAGAACCATACAATCTTTACTAGAAACTCATGCAGGTCAGGAGATTAAGGATTCAAAAGAGACAATAATAAAAAGACTTGAAATGATTGAAGAAATGATTGGAGCTGGTGAACAGAGTAATAAGGCACAAGGACAGGATACAATGCCAACACCAGCTATTAGAACTGGCTTACCAAAGGTTTTAGCAGCATACCCTATACTTAATTCTGACAAAGCGTCAACTTCTAAAGGCTCAAAGGGAGTCAGAGAAGCTAGATGGACACCAATAGCAATGAATGATCTAAAAGAAATTAAGCAAGCTATTGTTAATTTTGGCTTGCACTCTGCATACGTAAAGGAAATGATAAGGACTTGGGCTTCTAATGCTAGAGCTACCCCCCATGATTTCCATCAGTTAGTGTCTGCAGTTTTAGATAATGGACCTTCCTTGATGTTTGGAATTTATTTTAGAGAAGAATCCAAACATATGGAACAGCAAGGAAGAGCAAAAGGTATTGAGGTTTCCCAAGACCAAATTCTTGGTGCAGGAGAATATGCTGATCCACAGGTCCAAGCTCTTTATGATGATGAAGTACTGTGTCTATGTCACCAAGCAGCTTTAAATGCTTGGAATAGGATACAAGATCCAGCAAAAAGGGTTGAATCATATACCAGAATTAGGCAGGGACAGAGAGAACCCTTTATTGACTTTTTGCAAAGATTAATTAAGGCTCTGGACATAGGGGTAACAGACCCAGAAGCTAGACGAATACTTCTTGAATCTCTAGCTTTTGAGAATGCAAACATAGAATGCAAAAAGATAATTGGGCCTTTAAAGTCTAGATCAGCACCTATGGATGAATGGATTCAGCATACGATGAATGTTGAGACGTTTAGCTATAACGATGAATCTTGGGTAGGAGAAGCGATTTCCACAGCAATGAGGAGACATCAAACTGCCAGGTGTTTTAATTGTGGTAAATTAGGACATCTGAAAAGGGATTGCAGGCACAGAATTTCTAGGAATATTATCTCCTCTGGGAATGACAAAGATAGGAGACCTAGGCCTTCAGGTATATGTAGGAGATGCGGTAAAGGCCGACATTGGTCCAATGAATGCAGGTCAACAACAGACAAACAAGGCAACCCGATACCGTCGGGAAACTCCTTGAGGGGCCTCTCGCAGGCCCCCAAGCCAACAGTGGCCCAGTCATTCCCAGTCACAGTGGAGAACGTGCCTCACCAAGAAAATTAAAAGCTCCAATTTCTGCTGTAAAAAGTAATACTGGTCTAAATGATGAAATCCATGTGGAGGATGAGTCAAAAAACCCAGTTGGACAGAGTAAACGTATATTTTGGCAGACTTCTATTAATGATCAAAGACCAAAGCTAAGAGTCTGTATAAATGGCACTTTTATTGAAGGCTTATTAGACACAGGTGCGGATGTAAGTATCATTACCCCAGAATCTTGGCATCCGAATTGGCCTCTTCAAGAGGTTGATGTTCAGTTCCTGGGAATTGGAACCCTATCTCGTGTAAAACAAAGCACAAGATGGGTTGAATGCATAGGGCCCGAAGGGCAAATAGGAAGACTAAGGCCATATATAGCCAATATTGCCATAAATTTATGGGGCCGTGACCTGCTACAGCAATGGAATACCCAGATTAACATTCCTGTAGTTCCAGGAACTCATAATTCTGGGAAGTATATGATGAGGTATTATGGAAAAAGGTCACTAGCCATTCAGGCTGTACAAGAACATACAGCAAATACCAAACCTTTAGAGGTACCAACAGCCCTACCTTTAAAATGGCTAACTGAGAAGCCAATATGGATCAAACAGTGGCCTCTAGCTGAAGATAAACTACAGGCATTGGAACAGCTGGTGCAGGAGCAACTAGATGCTCACCACATTGAAGAATCAACCAGCCCTTGGAATTCTCCTGTGTTTGTTGTAAAAAAGAAATCTGGTAAATGGAGAATGGTGACAGATCTAAGAGCTGTCAACAAAGTAATTCAACCTATGGGCTCACTACAATCTGGAATTCCTTTGCCTTCTCTGTTACCAAAAGGATGGCCTCTTATAGTTATTGATTTGAAAGATTGTTTTTTCACTATACCGTTACAAGAAAAGGATAGAGAAAAATTTGCCTTCACAGTGCCTACTTATAATAATTCTCAGCCCAATAGGAGATATCAATGGACTGTCCTCCCACAGGGTATGCTCAATAGTCCTACACTGTGCCAATATTTTGTAAGTAAGCCATTGGAAATAATTCGTAAACAATTCCCCAAGTCCATTATTTATCATTACATGGATGACATCTTGTTATCTGATTCAAATAAAGATACTTTAGAAAGGATGTTTGAAGAAGTAAAGAAAGTCTTGCCTAGGTGGGGATTACAAATTGCCCCTGAAAAGATTCAAAGAGGAAATTCTATTAATTACCTAGGTTACAGAATAGGGTTAGAGAAAATTAAAACGCAAAAGGCACAAATTAGGAGAGACCGGTTAAAGACTCTTAATGACTTCCAAAGATTGTTAGGAGACATTTCCAGTCTACGACCAGCTGTTGGGATAACACCTGATCTAATAGTTCATTTAAACAAAACCTTAGATGGTGATAAAGATTTGAATAGTCCAAGAGAACTGACAGCTGAAGCAGAAAAGGAACTGACAATGATTGAGGAAAAATTACAGGAGGCACATGTGGATAGGGTGAACCCAAATCTTAGCTGCATCCTAGTCATATTGCCTTCCAGAATTTCTCCTACAGGGATTCTAATGCAGAGGGAAGATATTATTTTGGAGTGGATATTTATACCTAATAAACCAAGTAAAAAATTAAAAACTTATGTGGAAAAAGTCTCTGAATTAATTATAAAAGGTAAGCTGAGACTTCGTCAACTAGCAGGTATAGACCCAGCAGAAATTATAGTGCCTTTTACTACTGAAGAAATAAAAAAGTTATGGGAAGACAATGAACCGTGGCAAAGAGCTTGTGCTAATTTTTTGGGAGAAATTAATAGCAACTATCCCAAAAGTGGTAGACTTAACCTCATAAAAAGAACTTCTTGGATTCTTCCTAGAATTGTACGTGATGCTCCAATAACTGGAGCCCGTACGTTCTATACTGATGCAAATAAATCAGGGAAAGCAGGTTACAAGTCAGATGAATTGAGTAAGGTGGAACAAAGCCCTTATAATTCTGTCCAGAAGGCAGAATTATATGCCATTCTTATGGTGCTAAGGGATTTTAAAGAACCTCTTAATATAGTTACAGATTCACAATATGCAGAAAGAGTTATCTTGCATATTGAAACCGCTGAATTTATACCAGATGACACAGAGTTGACTTCATTGTTTATCCAGGTACAAGACATAATCAGGAACAGGCTTTGTCCGATGTACATAACACACATCCGGTCCCATACAGGTCTGCCTGGTCCTCTAGCCCAAGGCAACGCTGAGATTGATCAATTATTGATTGGAAGTGTGTTGCAGGCCTCAGAATTTCATAAGAAGCATCATGTCAATAGTAAAGGCCTAAAGAAAGAATTTTCCATTACTTGGCAACAAGCTAAGGACATTATAAAGAGATGTCCTACTTGTTCTTTCTATAATCAAACACCGTTGCCTGCAGGGAGTAACCCAAAGGGCACTAAGAGAAATGAAATCTGGCAGATGGATGTGTTCCACTTTATAGAATTTGGTAAATTAAAATATGTACACCACACCATAGACACGTATTCAGGTTTTCAATGGGCTACTGCCCTGAGCTCAGAAAAGGCTGATTCAGTAATCACACATTTATTGGAAGTTATGGCCATCATGGGTATACCTGCGCAAATAAAGACAGATAATGGTCCAGCATATGTATCTAAGAAAATGAAACGCTTTTTTGATTATTATAATATAAAACACATTACAGGTATACCAAATAATCCTACAGGTCAGGCAGTTATAGAAAGATCAAATCGTACTATAAAGGATATGCTGAACAAACAGAAAGGGACCGAAAATACCCCCAGAAATAGATTACATAATGCTTTATTAACCTTGAATTTTCTTAACGCTAATGAGAAAGGAACGACAGCAGCAGAGAGACATTGGATAATGGAAAAGTCTGCTGAACTAAATCAACCGATTTATTTCAAAGATGTGCTGACCTCTCAGTGGAAGCCAGGAGATGTGCTACGTTGGGGAAGGGGTTTTGCTCTTGTTTCCACAGGAGAAGAAAAATTGTGGATACCATCAAAATTAATAAAGTTTCGATTTGAAGAAGAGAAACCTCTTGGAAAGGAGAAATGACAACTCATCCACAATGATTATATTCATACAGGTGGTAAGAAAAACATATAGAATGGGGGCAGGGTTCTGTTCTTATCTCCACAGGAAAACACTCATCTTTGAGAAATTCAAGGGACCCTGGATGTTTGGATACTGACAGATGGAAAAATACCTGCCCGATAGGAAATATCAAGAAAACTGAATGGGCTGTGTAAGTAATATTAAACCATATTTCTAAATTTATAAAGCTGGTTTTGAAGTTGGACTCTGGCTCAGTCCCTCTCCAATTCCAAGCCTGTTAGTAAGAGAAAAACCCAGAGTTTCTGGAGTTTCTGTCTCATGTCAAGAGCCATGATGTGGGACAGAAAGAAATATGAGTTTAGAAAACATCTTTGCTTTTCTTCATATCTATCATACTTTTCATTGAATATATCTATCATGTCTTTCATTGAATATATATATATGTCTATATGATTAATGCTTAAGTTTTTCATAATGAACAATGAGTTTTTCCTGAAGTGACATTTGAAGTTTCCAGGAAGAAGATGGGGCCCCATAACAACAACTCCACCTGGTTGATATGACGTCATGATACTGATAGCGCTACAACAAGACCTGCTTTGGGTACCAGCTGCACAAGACAGTTCCAACTTGGTTAGCTGAAATGGTGCACATCTTATACAACATTTTGGCCAGACCTGCACAAAATACTCAGAGACTATTGGCAATATTAAAAGACTTGATCTTGAAATTTAACCATCATTTTACTTTCACAGGATCCCCCAGAAAGAACATCGCCCCCATGACAGCTGGAAGTAATTCTAGAGGACGACGTCCCCTCTCCCAGTAAAGTTTGCCCTTGGGTTTAGGGACATCATTTAGGGGTTGATTATAATTAGTATACGATTGAGGGTTGGGGGAGGAATTTTATAAGCTCAGGGATCATTTTGAAAAAAAAAAAAAAAAAAAAAAAAGAGGGATGATGGAATAATAGATTTGTAATTGTGAGTTACTGTTTTTAGACAAATATATTGGTATAGATTCTTGTATATTGATACAAAGTTAAATTATATTGACTATTGTATGCATGCATGTTTCTACCTTGTTTAAAACATTTTTATGTATTGACATATATTGTATTGTATATATTTACCATATTGCTGTGTACATTTCTACCTCTGATTAAGATACTTATATAATGTTTGTGTATTGATATATATTTACCTACTGCAATGTATATTTGTACATTGTTTATATTTGGAGGTCATTGTCCTCATTTGTTTCACAGTTGTTTATTGTCTTAATCTTTAAGTTAGATAGATATTGAGAATTATATAGACTAATAGTCATCTAAGTTTGTCATTTATAATTAGACTAATCAGGTTCTTTAGATATATAGAGATTATACTCAGTATAGATAGTCTTCAACTTCTTCAAAGAGCTGTAGAAAATGGCCTTTAATCTAACTCAGAGTTTTGTGGTAGTGAGACACAATTGCTCCTGGCAACACCACTCTATTCCCGAGAGAATGTTGAGCACCAAAGACACTCCACCTGGAGCCTTTCCTTTTGGCAGAACTGGCCTTGGGGCAAAGAAATGCCCATACCTCAACCACTGACAAAGATACAGAGCATGCATCAATGGATAAAACAGGGCTGTCTTATCCTGCCAAGACAGGGTAAGATAGTTTTGAAAAGTTGCTTGCCTTTGAAAATGGTGTGTCAGTTATGTTAGGCCTTAGCCAAAGTTGGTTGCTTCAACACTGCTAATGTGACTTTGGGTGATTGCCTAGGTAGCTAGTTGTCTCTGTGATTTGTTGCATGTTTTGGAAGTTGTTTTACTGAACTTCCTAATTAACCAGGTAACATTATTTCCCTTCTCAGATCTTCGATGGGGTTGAAGACTATATAGATGTAGTTACTTTTCTCTCATGACTTGGCCAATTTATTTATTATACAAGACCTAAGCTAGTTAGAATAGGATATTTGTACTTATTGTATATAATTTCATAGTAGGTTTAGAACTCTCTTATTTAAACAAAAGGGGGAGGTGTTACGGGAGGTCCTCCCACTCCTCCAGCCTATCGCCGCTGAGATACCAGCCCCTTGGGGCGTGGTCTCTCTCCCTTTAAAAAAGCGGCCACTTCCCTCTCCCCTCTCTCTTCACTTCCTGCTCCGCCGGTGACTTGACTTCCTTCCTGGTTACGCAGAGGGCTGACAGTGATCTGTAAGTTTTTTCCCCTTTAAATAAATACCACCCTATTAATCCTAATTCCAAACCGGTGTGGCATTGTTTGTGACTTACGCCTTCACCTTCCTAATGAGAAATACAGTTTCTTATGTTGTGGTGACTCCCAACCATAACATTACTTCCTTGCTACTTCCATAACTGCAATTTTGCTACAGTAATGAATCATACTGCAAATATCTGTGCTTTCTGATGGTCTTCAGTGGTCCCCGTGAAGGGCTCCTTTTACCTACACAGGTTGAGAACAACTCAACTCGGATTAAATCTTCTCCAGTCTGAGAGATTCCTTAAAATAGTGATGCTAACTATAGCATATTATTTACTTTTCAGAACTTAGAAAGCTAAGCCATGGCTAGGTGCTGAAAAATCTTATGGTTTGCATCATATTTTCAAGTTGTTGAGTTTCTCAAAACAAAATGTGTGTCAGAACTTCGGGATGGAGCTAGGCTAGTATGGATTTAATAACTTTAGAGGATCTGGCTGTTCACGCAAATGAATTAAACACATGCTATCATGGTGAAAACCAATGTGTCAATACCGAATTCAAATCACAGTGGAGTGGCGGACACTCAAGTTATGGCCAACTCAAACGAGCACAATTTTTTTTTTTCATGTCGGCACAACTAACCACAGCCTTGTGAACAGGAAAAAATATGTAGTCATCCTTTTCTATTCGATGCAAGACCCTGAAAACTGACTTTTAAGATTTCTGATAAAACAGTGTTTTAGTAAATTTGTGACACTGTTTCAGGCAAACTGCTGCTTGCCAGGTTTCTAATAGGTTGTACAGAACTTCAACCTGACTTTCAACACAGAAGGCTGGATTGTGTCCGTTTCCTAAACTATCAGAGGTTTGACCTGCGCAGAGACAAATGTCTCCGTCATAACCACCGTTTATTCACGCCGTCTTGTTCCTCTTCAGCAGCACCTACACTTGTGAGGGTTATTTTCAGGGATGAAGCTCACGGAGAGAAAATGTGGAACCACGCTATGGCGAGCACCCGGAGGACTCCCGGAGAACTGCGGCTGCGCATTGAACCTGATGTCTGCTTGTGAGTTTCTCAGAGGCCCCGCTAGTTTTAGGATGCTCTCGTTCTCTCACTTCTATTTTAAAATAGTCTTCAAAACAAAGACATTTTATAACTTGGACACTTTAGTTTTTTTGTTAGGGATGGAAACTTAAGATCTGCTCCACAATTTTCAGGGGTTCCCAGAACAGGTGTCGCGCAATAGGGGTCATAGGAAGGACTTCTTTGCTCATCTGTGATGGCAGATAACACAAAACTTCCTTTCCATCAGCTTTTGATAGTATTTGTGTGTTTAATACATGATTCAAGACAATTCATCCTTTGTGGTCCAGGGATGCAAAAATTTGGTCACGGTTGACCTG
The DNA here is from genome assembly GCF_037038515.1 of Microtus pennsylvanicus. Classification (NCBI taxonomy): domain Eukaryota; kingdom Metazoa; phylum Chordata; class Mammalia; order Rodentia; family Cricetidae; genus Microtus; species Microtus pennsylvanicus. The sequence continues at coordinate 45,469,245 of NC_134594.1, read as the reverse complement.
AAAATGCCTGATAGGACTTGAAGATTAGACACAGCACGAGGAAAAACGGTGACGGGGAGAGTTCCGTTAGCTTAGTGTGAGGATTCCAGAAGACAAGGGTCCAGAATCCTCTCGGGTCACTTAGGTATCTCAGAGTCGTCCGTTTGTTTATTTCAGACGCGGTCTCCCTATGCAGCATCCATGCGTCTCAAAGTCATCGGCCTTTCCTCTTAGCTTCTCTGGGTCAGGGATTGGAATAGGTACCGACACATCTGGCTACACCTCCTCTGGAGGCTTTTTAGTGGTTGTGAAATGCAAACCACGGAAACCTGTGTGATAGTTCATTTTAGTTGTTAGCTTAACTGGTCAATTAAGAGAAACGCCTCTAGTATTTTCTGGAAGAATTGTAGACTGGGCAGCCACCAGGTTCTTGACTTCTCTGTGGTTCAGGTGACCATTGTTAGAACATCCGTGTTGTGTCATGGAAGCAGCATGCTAGCTCCCTTTAGTCACATATATTCCTTCTATCTGTCTGCTCTCCTAGAGACCCTGACTAATAAGCCCTATCATAGTCTATTCCCTTCCAAAGTGCTAAATTAAATAAGCAAAGATCGTGGGCCCGAGGCTATCTCTGTACTTTGAGGTCCCAGGTAATGCAACCCAATTTAGCACATAAACAAACTGCAGACTACATTAAGACTTTGTTTTTTAATAACAGCCAGACCTCTGTTAGGTGCAGCACATCTTCACAGACAGCAAATGTCTGACTGTCTGACAGCAACTGCCCACATTGTGTCTGAACTTTCCTTCCTTCTTGCTGTCGATGGAAACTCCACAGTCCCGAATGGTGCCCCCGAGCCTCCTACAACTTAGACAGCTCCAGTCAATGAGTTGCTATTTGCCCAAATAAGTTCCCTTAAATTTATCTAATTCTTCTTTCGTTTTAAAAAGTTCCTTGCTAAAACTCCAGAGTAGTATGCCAAGAAACCAAGATGGCAGTTAACAGTGGGATCTATAAACCATAAGACACAAATTGGGGTCAATCTAGCTCTCGAATTATGGACTCCTTAGACTAAGTCTCAGCACAGAGCTTGGAGCACCCTGTAGATATGCATAAAGTGTAAACACAATGGATGAGTCAATTTTATCATGACTGAGGAAAAAGAACATAAATAATCTAAAGGAGGAAGGATTCATTTTGTCTTTCGGAGATTTCAGTTCACAGTCCTGGGCTAAAATTACTACCCTAGATGGGAAACAAGCCAAAGGCAGCTAGCACCTGTAGAGGAAAGGACTTCTCACCTCCTCCTTAGACAGGAAGAAAGCAGAGAAAGAGGAAGGGATTAAGGTCTAATAAGTTCTTCACAAACATACCCCCAGTGATGCACTTCCTCCACCACCTCCCCAAACAGCAAGACTAGTCAGAGACCAAGCACTCACACATGGGCCTCTGGGCCTGTGGGAAACATTCCCTAGCACAACTATAACAAATTATAATTTGTTTAAAAAAAACTATTGCAATAGACTGGACATTAAATTCCACCCACATATGGTAATTAATTCTTGTTTACAACGTTCTCGTGAAGCCAGAAAATAAGATACTATAAAAATAACCATGATGATTGGTTATCCAACCTGTCACCTTCTTCTGTGAACAATTCTCCCATGCTTTCTTTTTTAAATGCCTTCATATTCTTTGTGAAAATATTTGTATGTTCATTGTTATTTTCAAAATTATTTATATTAAGCCAAATGATAGCATTTGTCACTGTTTGTATAAAAAAGAACTGTCCTTAAACCCTGTCTGCATCATTAACTCTTTGACCTCTAATTCACAGGAGGAGAAGCTCATGGGAAATTAGTGTGCTATCATTTGGAGGAGGCAAATAAAATTATGCAGACTTCTGTAGAAGCCTGCTGCTCAGAGAGGCCATTAGCTGCTAAAAATGTATTTTCCTGCAGCAGAACCAGGTAAAAATATTTTTTTTCTGCCAAATATGTCAGCAAATCCCTACCACCTGAATTAATAAATATTCCCAACCATAATGAAACACATTAAATACATAGTTCTTTATCAAGTTCCCACAACAATAACCTGCCCATAGTTTTAAACTTAAGATGGCTTCTAGTTTTGTTTCAGGCTGGAGAGAAGTTTCAGTAGTTCAGAGAGAGCACTGTTCTTCCATATATGTTTTGCTTTTATTGGTTAATGAATAAAGAAGCTGCTTTGGCCTGTGATGGGGCAATATAGAATTAAGAGGGAAACCTAAGCTGAATTCAAGGAGAAAGTAGGCAGAGTAAGAGAGAAGCCATGCAGCCTCCACCGGAGACAAACGCATGGGAACCTTGCTGGTAAGCCATAGCCATGTGGTAATACATAGATGAATAGAAATGGATTAATTTCCAGTAGTATAGACACTGAGAGCAACAACAAATAGATGGGACCTCCTGAAACTGAGAAACTTCTATAAAGACAGCTGGCCAATATCAAAAACATTGATGACAACTTATGCTGGAGAGGTTGTGGGGTAAAGGGAACACTCCTGCATTGCTGGTGGAGTGCAAGCTGGTACAGCCCCTTTGGATGTCAGTGTGGCAATTTCTCAGAGAATTAGAAAACAACCTTCCTCAAGACCCTGTGATACTACTTTTGGGTATATATCCAAGGATGCTCAATTGTGCCACAAGGACATGTGCTCAACTATGTTCATAGAGCTTTGTTTGCCATAGCCAGAACCTGGAAACAACCTAAATGCTCTTTGACTGAAGAACGGATAAGGAAAATGTGGTACATTTACATAATGGAGTACTACACAGAAGAAAAAAACGACATCTTGGATTTTGCAGGCAAATGGATGGAGCAAGAAAACATCATTTTGAGTGAGGTAACCCAGACCCAGAAAGACAATTATCACATGTTATCACTCATAAGTGGTTTTTAAACATAAAGCAAGGAAAACCAGCTTACAAATCACAATCCCAGAGAACCTAGACAACAATGAGAATCCTAAGAGAGATATACATAGATCTAATCAAAATGGGAAGTAGAAAAAAACAAGATCTTTTGAGTAAACTGGGAGGATGGGGACCTTGGGGGAGGGTCGAAGGGAAGGGGAGAGGCAGGGAGGGAAGCAAAAAAAAAATGTAAAGCTCAATAAAAATCGATAATATTTTTTTAAAAAAGCAAAGGACACAGTCAATAAGACAAAAAGGACAGCCTACTGAACAAGAAAAGATCTTCACCAACCCCACATCAGACAAATGACTAATTTCCAAAAGAACATAAAGAACTCAAGAAATTAGACATCAAAATTCTAAATAATCCAATTAAAAAATGAGATATAGAACTAAACAGGGAATTTTCAACAGAAGAATCTCAAATGGCCAAAAGATTCTTAAGGAAATGTTCAATATCCTTAGCCATCAGGGAAATTCAAATCAAAACAACTCTGAGATACCATCTAATATCAGTCAGAATGGCTAAGATCAAAAACATCAGTGATAACTTATGATGGAGAGGATGTGGAATAAGGGAAACACTCCTTCATTGCTGGTGGGAATGCAAACTCGTACAACCACTTTGAAAATCAGTATGGCGGTTTCTGAGAAAATTGGGAATCAACCTACCTCAGGACCCAGCAATACCACTCTTGGGCATATACTCAAAAGATGCTCAATCACACTACAAAGGCATTTGTTCAACTATATTCATAGCAGTATTATTTGTAATAACCAGAACCTAGAAACAACCTAGTTGTTCCTCAACCAAAGAATGGATAAAGAAAATGTGGCACACTTACACAATAGAGAACTACTCAGCGATAAAAACAATGACATCTTGAATTTTGCATGCAAATGGATAGGATTAGAAAACACTATCCTAAGTGGGGTAATTCAGGCCCCAAAAAGATGAACATGGTATGTACTCACTCATAAGTGGATACTAGCTAAAAACAAAGGATATTGAGCCTATAGTTCATGATCTTAGAGAAGCTAAGTAATAAGGTGAACCCTAAGAAAATCATATACAGATCAACCTGGAAAGTTGAAATAGACAAGATCACCTGACAAAATTGGAAGCTTGGGGGTGGAGGGAGAAGGGAAGGTGGAAGGGGAAGAGGGCAGGGTTGAGGAGAACTTGAGGGAATGGGATAGTTGAGATGGAGGAAGGACAGAGATGAGAACAAGGAAGAGATATCTTGATATGCTGATGTCTCTACTCAAAGGTTACCTCCTTACTCAACTTTCACAGCAACTTTTTGGGACAAACCATCCAGGCTGCCCCTCACTTGCCTATGTGACAGCTTGCTTCTCATTACACTTTATATTACTGGTATATGGTGTTTTTACTGGTATACTCAATTATCATATAATTTGTCTGTAATCAAGTTCCAAGGAGGCAGGGTTTTGTTTTCCCAACTTTATCCCTAACTCCTTTAACAGTGGTTAGCACATACAACTCAGTAAATATAGACTCTTTGCACTACAAAAATGGTAGAGCAATTAAAATGAAATAAATTATCACAAAATAAATATCTGCAAAATTAGAGAAAAAAACTGCCAATGGTGTCATGAAAACATGCTATCTGCATAGAATTCCAAACAGAGTCACTAAAGAACTTTTCTCTCATTCCTATAAAAACACTAAATTTTGCGCCTTGATGTTCATATTTTAGTTTTTAGCTTTGTGATAATTTGGAAATATTCTTAGTGGTGATCTCAGGCACTGGACACATACACATTTTTTAGTTAATATCTTGGCTTGAAGGAAAAAAATGTGAAATATTTTGGTTTTTTTCGAGACAGGGTTTCTCTGTGGCTTTGGAGCCTGTCCTGGAACTAGCTCTTGTAGACCAGGCTGGTCTCGAACTCACAGAGATCCGCCTGCCTCTGCCTCCTGAGTGCTGGGATTAAAGGCGTGCGCCACCATCGCCCAGCCAATGTGAAATATTTTAAATCTAGTATTTTTCACCTGACTTTGTAGGTACCCATTATTGTAGTTTTCATTTTATCATACATTAAATAGACACTAGGCTGTCTCAGAAGTTTCTAGAAAAAATTGAATTATGTAGTGATTATTTAAAATGGATCTAATTACAATTTGAAAATTTTTCAGCATGTCAGAATGATTTGGGAACAATGAAACACATTTTGAGTTTAGATGAGTCTGAAAAGGCATGCGTATTACATTTTAATTAACACCCGGAGCAAACTAGAGAATTCCCCATACCACACTATCAACAGGCACATCAACAATATTGACAGTTAGTTCTGTCTACCTAAAGCTCGCAGCTCTAGAGGTCTTTACAAGATCTTGAAACAACCTCTCCATGAATTTTGAGTTTGTCCTTCAGGAAGGTTGTATCAGTTCAATCGTCTTTCCTGTGTTTGCTAAAAATGAGTAATACAGTTTCTGATTTTATGTTTCTACCAGTTTGTTGGAATGTAACTAATAACCAAGTTCAAGAACTGCAGGTTATCACGCACACAATCTACATCGTATCTACTTAATCTTTGATTCTGCAGGCTGTCATTTGGTCCTAAATCTTCTCTTTCTGTTAGGCTACCATTGCACACTATAGATCATCGATGAGGATGGAATTCCACTCCACTGAGAGAGCTAGAGTAGTTAGGTCTCATCACTAGGTGAATTCTTGCTCATTTTTCAAATTGATGTTCCCTCTTCTTAGCCCTTGCTCGCAGCTTCAGCTCAGCTCCACATTACTGCTGCCCTTGTCCTGGGTGGTCACTCATAATCCTGGCATCTCCACTATGTTGGGTTCTCCAGTGCAGCCGAGGTTGTGCCTTCAGTGGTCTCCTGGCCTTTCTTGGAGGGCCTCCAATCACACTGCATGGTGTTAAGCCTCAGCTACTTTTCATGACCCCTTCTATTCTAGGAAACCCAGTGCCACTGAGGTTGCGCCTTTGCCATTGACAACTTCTTGCCTCTCACAGTGCCAAGCCCCAGCTGCCCTCCATAACCTTCCCGTGCCTTCAAAGCTAGTACCCTGTGGGAGACCCTTGCATAGCACCAAATCTGGCTTCCAGGTTGAGGTGCAGCCTTCTTTTCTCCCTATCTCCTGCAGACCCCAGAATCTGAGTGCTGAGAAGGAAATACTGCCAGGAGTATTTCATCTTCATGGTGCTGTCCTCTTCTTCTAAATTAAAACTTTATTATAAATAACTCATACACAGAACAATAAATCACACAGAAAAATTAATCAGACACAACAACAAAGTCTATGCATTCTAATGAACCTTTACACAGTTAAAATAACCGCTCAGAATATATGGTACATTACATTGTATTTTACACTTTCGCTATCAAATTTTAGGTCCTAATAATATGCCATTGAATAGTTCATATAAAGCCAATTCTCCACTATCACTCTCTCTCTCTCTTTCCCTCTCTCTCCCCTATAACTAGATATCTCCCCCCCCTTTTTTGCACACACAGAAAAGTAACATAAGCTATACCTATAAAATTAAGGAAATATAACCTTCTGTTTGAGTTATACAGGTACATGCTTCTGGTTAACTTTAACATTTGCTAAGAAAGGGCCTTTGAATACATCAAATAAGATGTTGTTTAAAATAGCACCCAACTGCATTCCCTTAAAAGCACTGGCACTAAATGCTTTACTCAGCATCAGGATAAATCTGTCATCTTAATCTGCCTTTCTCTATCATTAATTATAATGAAGCTATTAGATTAACAATGAAGTTGCTAAATAAGGTGCACTGATTTTATATCCAGAACTAAACGTTAAGGAAAATTATATCTCCCTTCGAGAAAATTATGGAAGAATAAATATAGAATAGTCATGTCTGACAATACCTTTCAGGGAACATCCAGAGAAGGGTGTTGTTAGATAGGGAGGGGACACTGAGGACATCTGCACACATGAGGAGATACAGCACATCCCAATATCAAAGGTGGATGTAAAAGAAAATGGAATGTGAACAATTCTGAATAAAACTACTTGAGGAGACTTCACATTGTCCCTCAGGTTAGGATTCAGGTATAGCTCAGTTCTAAATGAAGTCCATAATTTACTGGAGAAATCTAAATGGAAGAAGGATTAAAAAGAGATAGAGAAACAGGAGAAAAAAAGAGGGAGGGGAGGGAGCAAGTTAACATGAGCAACTGACTCTGATTTGTAGAGCCTGGACTCCTAGCAAAGAATCTTAAATCTTTATTTGAATAATAGCTGGCACCTGGACTAGTTTGTCAGCTCAGGAAAGCAGAGGGGTGATGCAGGATGCCAAGCACCTGAAAGGTGAGGGGACTCCTTTGCTTGGTTTGTGAGCACATTTCCCAGATAAGTCCAGGCACAGCTGATGGGACCCCAAGCAGATAGCTACAGCTGGGTTCCAGTCAAAGATCTGATTACAAAGAAAATTCACCAGAGATATCATTTGCTGATGACTGCTCAGAATAGCAGTTAGTATACACACAAAGCCTTGTGACTAATTCATTCTTCCTTCCTCAGTAGAATTCATTTGTTTAAGATAGTCGAGGTTTTAAATTTTAAAATAAATTTTGAATATATCAGACTAAACAATCTGGAAATGAATTTAAAAGTGCTTGTTTCAGGTCTTCAATATTGGACTAATATATATTTGCCAATTGCTAGAACTGTCCAGTGTTAAATATGCAAAAGACATTCAATGAATAAATATCAATGGCTTTTGTCCCAAGCTACCTTTATACCAGTGGCATGCAGATGCATGTGAAAATCAGTTTAAGATATAAATAAATTAAATAGCCAGCAGGTTCAATGGTAGGGAGACGTTGTAAATAAGAAAAGAGATAGGAAAGAACAGAGGGTATGAGGACACAGGGCAGATGGAGAGCTGCTTGCTGAATTGAAGAGAACAGTCACAATAGACTACTCTGGGGTGATGTGAGAGTCCCCTCTGTGTGCTGTGATTACCATTAATAAATAAAGAAACTGCCTTGGCCTGTTGATAGGGCAGAACTTAGGTGGGTGGGGAAAACTGAACTGAATGCTGGAAGAAGGAAGGGCTGAGTCAGGGAGACGCCATGGATCCGTAGCCAGTCATAGACGTGCTGAAACTTTGCTGGTAGGCTATGACCTCATGGTAATATGCAGATTAATAGAAATGGGTTAAATTAAGATGTAAGAGTTAGCCAATAAGAAGCTAGAGCTAATGGGCTAAACAGTGATTTAATTAATACAGTTCTTGCGTGATTATTTCGGGGCTCTTGGCGGCCAGGAAACGAATAAGCAAGTGGCCAAGCAGCCTGCTCCTACACTGGGGGAATTAATTTAAGTAAGCTGGAAGAGACAAGGGAGGCAGATTCCTTGAAAATCACACCGATGGGGGAAAGGCTAGCCAAAGCCTGTTCCAGTGTTATTTGGGATCGGATGCTATATAACATGGCTGGGTTGGAGAGAGGCATGATTTTATGATTATGTGTAAGAATCAAGAACTTCACTTCTGTTTTGAAAGACATGAAAGTGGAGAGAGAAAGATAACTCAGCCATTGCTGCTCTTGACGAGGACCTGGATTCAGTCCCCAGCCCCTGTAGAGCAGCTGATAAGCATCTCTAACTCTCGCAGATCTGGTGCCCTCTTCTGGTCTCTGGGGCTACTAAGGTGGCATATATACATACAAGCTGGTGAAACCTCATACACAAACTACATGAATCTCTCAAGAAAGAAAGAGGGGGCTGCAGGGTTTTAAGCAGGGGGAGGATGCCAACTGTATGACGTCAGGAAGATGGCCTGGTGGCTGGAGACTGATAGTGGCAGAGTCATGGTGGCTGAAGGAAGCAGATCGTATACTGTAGCTAGGGGAACTCTCCTGTGAGGCTACAAGAGCTCAATAACAGATTATTTTCAGAAATAATCATGCACTTCTCAGACATCTCAGTAAAGAAAAAAAAAGCTGCTGTACTTTTACGTGAATAAATCTTCCTGCAAGGAAACGAAATGCTTCTCCTTATCTTTTCATAAAGTCCTATGCCTGAGAAAGCGTTGTCTGCTGAGCAACCATGATGCAGTCTGAGGATCCCCAGACCCACACACTATTCAAACACGTCCTGAGAAAGCTATGAGAAATGCACTGTACAGTGGGTTCCAGCACCCACAGCCCCTAGCTATGCAGCTTACGTTATTCAATTTGCCCTTACTGGAATATGAAGCAATCAGAGTTCATATCCTTACGAATTGTCTTCCCTGAAGGCCAACTCATTTGCAACATGAAACACATTTCAAGCTATGAAAGAATCCAGCTGGTTGCCCTTGCAAGACATTTTTATCTCCTCGGGAATATTTCAGATTTCTAAGTCTCCCATTTGAGAGAGAAACGTTGGCTGAACGAAAGGTTACTAAAACACAAAGGTGGGTCCGTGCGAAGGTAGACTGCATCCTCTGCTGTGGGCTGTGACCAGGGAAACACGGCATACTGGAGGACCCGTCAGATCCAGGACCTAACAGAGACTAATTCTCTGATAACGCGTCTCTGCCTCAGATGAATGAAGAAAGGAAAAAAAAAAGCCCTCAAGGATGAAAATAGCCCTTAGTTATTTTCAACAAGCCGTTTAAGATGCAGAAGGAGAGAGAGCACGAGCAAGGAACTCAGGACCGCGAGGGGTGCACCCACACACTCAGACAATGGGGATGTTCTATCGGGAACTCACCAAGGCCAGCTGGCCTGGGTCTGAAAAAGCATGGGATAAAACCGGATTTGCTGAACATAGTGGACAATGAGGACTACTGAGAACTCAAGAACAATGGCAATGGGTTTTTGACTTGATCGGGGGAGGCGGAGGAAAATGGGAGGCGGTTGCGGGGAGGAGGCAGAAATCTTTAATAAATAAATAAATTTAAAAAATAAATAAAAATAAAAAATAAAAAAAGAAAGAGACACCCAACATCATGCTTTAGCCTGCGCATGCATGTGCTTGTGCACACATGACATGTACAAGGCATTTGCTGCCAATAAATACTGTATACATATTTAAGCTTTAAAAAAAAGATGCAAAGTGAGTTAACTTGGAGCACCACCAATCCACATAGCCATGCCAACCTTCACACTGTTCATATGCGCGGTGCACCTGTTTCTAGACGCCAGTATCAACTGATCTAAGAGCCTCACCATTTACCGTTTACCGCCTGATACGTTTTACTTATGACTCTCACTAAACACACACTGAGCAAAAACTAAATTTATTCAACATTGAGAATGTTCACAGACCTATTTAGAAGGGGTTTGATCTTCACAAAATCGTGCAAGGTAAGGAAAGCATGAGCAATTTATAACTTTATGACTAATCCGGTGTCAGGTTCGTTGATTAGTTAATCCAGTGGTTGCTTCTGCATAGTTTCTCCCTCTCCGTTTCTGCTCACCTCTGGACACTGCTGTATTAAATAATACAACCGAGAAGGTGTTTTTAATGTTTGTTGCCAGCATGACAAAGCCCATTTCAAGGCTCCTAGGAAGCTGTAGGTTACCATGAGGTTTTAGAGAGCTGGCTGTAAAATTCTTGCTGTAGTGAAAGGATGCAGTCTGCCTAGACAACCCTCACACCAGAGCCTACGAGTTCATGCTCCTGTCTTTGATACCTTTCTACTTTATCATTTCTCAGGCTCAGCGGATGCTAGGAAGCCCCGAGAGACTGGAGCACCGCTCATGCTCAGACTCCTAAGACACAGGGCAAAGTGAAGAAGCAGGGCTTGCAGCGTATCTTCTAAACTAATTTCACTAACTACTCGATGCTGATATACATATTCTGCTGAGCTGACCGGCCAGCAGGATGGGACTTGATGAGGCTTTTACTCCCAACTTTGCACTGTGTTGTTTTCACTAGAGGCCTCCTGAGGTTTCAGTAAGAATTCCAGCACGCACAACCCGTTTCTGTCAGGCCTTTCAATCTGTGCTCTTAGCCTTCTGCTATTAATAGTTTTTTAAATTTCAGGAAGCGTTTTGATGCCTTGCCTGAATTTAGTAGAGCTCCTTAGGCCTTGAGAGCGATTCAGAACTTAGCTGAAGCAAACCAGTGTGAATAAGGAGAGGGTAGCTATTGACACTGTTCAAAGTTTAGTTATTCAGGAATGAGAGTGAAGATATCATTAAAATTTTAAATTATTTTGAGGATTTTTTCTTAATTAATCTCTTCCAGAAAACAAAAGCCCTTAATCACCCTCTATAGATGTGATCACAGGTCAGCTTAATCTAGACTCAACCTGTAGGTCATGACCTTTTGGGAGTGGGGTCAAAGGATCCTTTCATAGTCATTGCCTAAGACCATTAGAAAACACAGATATTTATATTATGATTCACAATGGTAAAAAAATTACAGCTATGAAGTAGCAACAAAAATAATTTTATGGCTGGGGTCACCAGAGCATGAGGAACTGTATTAAAGAGTCACAGTGTTAGGAAGGTTGAGAACCTCTGGTCCAGACAATCCTCCACGGAGACTCCCATTCCCAGGTGATTCTACAAAGTGTTTCAAGGAGACAAGCAAAGTCAATATTACAGACCTAAGACTGATCTGTCTGTGAGTGTATTGGTGGGGTGGGGTGGGGCCAGCTTCAGCCTACAGCGCCGTGTGAGCGTCATTCAGACAGGAGTCAATTTATGATGGAATGAGAAGTAGTCTTTTTCAACAATCCATTTAGTAGCTCACTTGGTAGAGTGTTTGCCTAGCATGACGGACCCTGAAATCGATCCTTTGCACAACACGAACAAGTTGTAGTGGCATACACCTGGAATAAATACTGACAGTTGTGTGTGTGTGTGGGGGAGGGCTAGAGTGTCAGAAGTTCAAGGTCATACTTGGTTCTGTAAAATGAGATACTTGCTACGTTTTCAAAAGACAAAAAGGAAAAAAAAGAAAAGAAAAAAGAAAGAAATTAATCAAGAAACCATAATGATAATAATAATGATAACAAAACAATAACATTAGAAGTAAGAGCATGCAACAGTGTGCTGTTGTAACCCCAGCCCTGACGGGCATAGACAGTTAGATCCCGGGCTTCCTGTTCTGGCTGAATTTGCCTTCTGTACACTAACTGCAACCATCATTTTTCTCAGAATAAATACAAATATATAGATACAGTTTCTAGAAGATATTTTAAATTTGAAATTAAATCGTTTTAAGGTTCAGAAAAATACCTGTGCCGTTATTAAATGTATAGCCTGTTCCCTAGAGTTCTTGGAAAATCATTTCTTCAGAACAATGCTCGCTTCTGCTTTTTGAACAAAAGATGACTGTTTCTATCTGGAGCTAAAAATTTCTTATTGAATTGAAGACACATAAATATAGAATTGACAGTATATTATTAGTGTCATCTCATCAAGTACACCCTTCAACCTGAACTTTCCGTGGCAGGTTTTTAGTGAATAATTTTATTGCTTGGGTTTGAACAAATATCAAATGAACTTTCTAAGGTCCATTTCAAAAGAGGGGTAGAAAAACAAGTTACAAAGACAAATCTTGAATTATACCATAAGAAAAGCAATGTGAGTTTTCTTTCAATACATTTTTTACAATATAATAAATATAATACAGTCTAATTGTTTGAAAATGTTTAAAATGCAATGAAATAATGAGGAAAAAAATCCCTTAATTTGGAACCAGGCAATACTACCCTTAACATTCTAATGCATTTCTTTTTTTAATTTTATTTCTTTCCCTTATTTTTCTTTATGATATAAGTACTAGTTTTATCTTTATTTTGCTGTAAAGTAGGAGAATAAAATATACCTGTATCTTAAGCTTGCTTAAAAAAAAGCTGACTTCAATTCATAGGCTTCTATAAGTTTGAGTTTTTCTTTTATGTTTTAAATCCTAAACTATCTTCATATAAATTCTTAGAATGAATTACAAATGTTTGCTCTTTCTGTATATTAATAAAGATGACATTAAAAGAAGCAACTCAAGATTTTAGCTGAAAAGTAATTGTCGCCTATAAAAAGAGCAATTTAGATGTAAATTCAGCTTGCAGCATTCTAATCTTTGGGGTAAAAAAAAAACTAAGGTATGTATTTAGCAGTAGTTGGTCAACTCCTCATAATCTGTCTTTTGAAGTGGACATGTTTTCCAAAGGTTTCTTTCAGGACTGTTCTGCTGGTGGTTTAAATAAGAATCCCCTCTCCTCCCCTAAAGGTTCCTGTGTTTGAACACTTGGTCCCCAGTTGGTGGCGCTGTTTGAGGGTGTTAATGAAATCTTTGATATTTGACACCTCACTGGAGAAAGTGGATCCCTAGAGGCCCAGTTTGGAGAATTTACTGCCTCACCCCATTTCCAGTCCCAGCACTCTGTTTCCTGTGCGTGCTTGAAGTGTGTTCTCTGATCTCTCCGCTGCCTGCTCCTGCCGCCTTTCCTCCCCACTTTTATGAACATAAAGATCCCATGGAACTGGAAGCCAAATTAAACTTTCCTTCTTGAATTGTTGTTGGTCAGGATGTGGTATCCTAGCAACTAAGGTAACTAATGCAATTCCCTCTGAGATTTTATTTTATTTTTAATAAGGGAGGAGTAGAGGACATTCCAAGCCAAGGGGTCTTGGTGATGCAATTAATGGCCCTAGACAGCCTGAGGACCTGTAATTCCCATGCCTTACAACTGCAGGGACAAAATGAAGGTGGCAGTAGAGTATGCAAGCATTCGAAGCCTAAAGAATGAAGGAAATTACAGCTAGCAATCAGTGGGAAAGGCAGCAGAACAGGAAATAGAATGTTCCAAATGAAGGGCCGAAACAATCAGCTGGGGCATTGTCAAAAATAGAGATATGATATTGCTCACATCTGTAGGACCAAAATTTCCAGGATGCGTGCTAAACGCTTATTTAAAATGACGTTTCCACAAAGAGATTAAGTCCTCTATAAGCAATTCAGACTGTATGGATATGCTTTTTAAATTTAAATTTAATTTTAATTTTTTAAAAAAGAAAACAAGCTATCTTTTTTATTTTACATACCAATCCCAGTTCCTACTCCCTCCCCTCCTTCCGCTCTCTTTACTCCCCTAACCCACCCCCACCCACTCCTCAGAGAGGGTGAGGCACATTGCTTTGGGGAAGGTCCAAGGCCCTCCCTACTATATCTATGTTGAGTAAGGTATCCATTCAAAGAGAGTAGGTTCCTAAAAAGCCAGTACAAGCAGTAGGGATAAATCCTGTGTCATTGCCAGTGCCCCTCAGTCTGCCCCAGCTGTGCAACTGTCACCCACATTCAGAGGGGCTAGTTTTGTCCTATACTTGTTCCTTCCCAGTCTGGCTGGCGTTGGTGAGCTCCCATTAGCTCAGGTAAACTGTTTCAGTGGGTGTCCCCAATCATAGTCTTGACCTTTGCTCATATTCTCATTCCTCCTACTCTTCAACTGAACTTTGGGAGCTCAGTTCAGTGTTCCGATGTGGGTCTTTGCCTCTGTTTCCATCAGTTACTGTTTGAAGGTTCTATGGTGACGTTTAAGATACTCATCAGTCTTACTACAGGGCAAGTCAAGATTGGGCTCCCTCTCCTCTGTTGCTTAGGGTCTTAGCTGGGGTCATCCTTGTGGATTCCTGTGAATTTCTCTAGAGCCAGGTTTCTTGTTAACCCTATAATGGCTTCCTCAATCAAGATAGCTCTTTCTTTGCTCTCATCTCTGTCCTTCCTCCATTTCAACTATCCCATTCCCTCAAGTTCTACATACCCCTCTTCTTCTCCCCTCTTCTTCCCCTTCCACCCTCCCTTCTACTCCCATCTCCATGTTCTCAATTTTGTCATGTAATCTTGTCTGTTTCCACTTTCCAGGTGGATTTATATATGTTTTTCTTAGGATTCACCTTATTACTTAGCTTCTCTAGGATCATGAACTATGCACTCGATATCCTTTGTTTATAGCTAGTATCCACTTATGAGCAAGTACATACCATATTCATCTTTTTGGGGTCACTTATGTATACTATGATATCATCTGCAAATAACAAGTTTAACAGTGAGATATGCAAAATGACATAGTTGTGTGTTGTGTGAAGGTTTAGGAGGGAATCTACGTATACATATGATGAAATTAAGTAGGTAATAAGAAAGAGCATATATTCTATTTCACTGACAATTTCTTAATAGAAATTTCCTCTACTGTTGATGTTCTTTTCATTTTCGAATGACCCATGGGCATTGACACTTAAATTGAATGTTTAAAAAGACACACTGGCTGCTAGATTTGTATTTTAAAATAAACTTATCTACAGCAATGTTGTGAGTTGTGTATATTTTTTTCACCGACTCAATAATTAGTGGCTTTTCTTATCACTAATATCCCATGGCTTTCCTGCTCATCTGGTCTAAAACTTCCTAATGTAAAATTCAATTTCTTACCTACTAAGTGAACTTTCACTGGAGGGCGTGGACCTGACTAGAAAGGAGTGAGACCAAGAAAGCATAAAGACAAATGGGCTCCACCTGCTGATCTAAAGACCTGCACAGACACTTGCTGCAATGGATCAGGCCAGAGTAGACACCCTCACAGCAGTGAATAGCCACGTCTAAGGTAGGAACACAAGACACAATGATCTCTTCTGAGAAACTGGTGTCCTGATTTTTCAAATGCTAGCCTGGGAATAGGGTGCATTTGCAAACATTAATCTTGACCAGCTAGTTTCTGTTTGTGCAGTTTCTAACAAGTCATGCTGTTCCAGGAATCGCTGTACATGGTCACTTTTCCTGTTTTTGTGTTTGGGGTGTTTTCCCCCTGGCATAGGCGTACCCATGCCTCCACTTCAGTGCCTACATGAGATGGTTTTCCATGTCACCCTTTATGCCAGGATGTGACATACTGGCAAGGTAAGAGCACATCCAGCGAGACCTGCTGCTGGTGAAGAATGCATTGAAACTCAGAATCCGAAAAGAAAAGTGCACAGCTTCTGACTCTGAACTTCCTTCTGCTTGAGAAGCTGCTCAGCAGAAGCAGCGTCCCTGGGGCACTGAACAGCATGCAGTCCCTGGAACGCTGCTGACAGGCTTGCCAGTTTGGGCCATTTGTTCAGGGCATCTGTATCCTTTGACTTTCAACTTAATCTGAACGAAGAGCAAGCTGTAAACATCTCCCTTGAGACAAGGCACATGCTTCGAGATATTTCATTTGTTTACTTATTTTTGTTGTAGGGCTCACTCTGGTGACCTTGACTCTGTTATAGGGTTTCACTGTGTACTCCATGTTGAAATACTTTAAAATGACAAACACAAAAATCAAATGTACTCTATGTCATTTAATTCAGTCCTGTGTGTAGATAAGATTCTTCCGTTTATGAGAATAAAAAGGTACCTGACAGCTTCATTCTCATAGGTTAGGATTACGGGGAGAGAAGAGAGAGAGAGAGAGAGAGAGAGAGAGAGAGAGAGAGAGAGAGAGAGAGAGAGAGAGAGAGGAGAAGTTCTGTAGGCAACCTATGTGATTTTTCTGGCAGGTATGGACCTCCCTCTATATAAGTTGATTATTTGAATCATTTTATGATAGTTATAAAAAGCTGAGTGCTTATCTCATTGTTAAAATGTGTATTAAGTGGTATACTTGTAGAAAACAGCTACTTCATATTCTAACTGAAACTATTTGGTGACCTATGGGACACAATTTAAGGGAGGAAATAAATAATTTCGTTAATGAAAGTCTAGAAGTATATCATGTTCTCAGTAATTAGGCCTAGAAACCTGGTGTAGGGAACAGATAGGAATGACAGCCGTTGCTTTTAGGAAGACAACCACAACCCAACAACTCTAGGATCTCATATCAACATTTTATGCTTTTAGAACACATCCAACCAACCCTTAATTTTGTTTTTTGTTTTACTAAATATGCCTTTGACTTTCAATCCCTAGCAAATACAATACATTACTTAATGCAATTCAAGGATAGTACATATGATTACAAATTAAAGAAATAACAGAGATGTAATTCATGGAATATACATATGATTATGAACTAGGAGAAAGGCACAGAAAACATAAGTAGAGGAGTTTGTCCATGTTTGCTTCCTGATGGTACCTGATGAATGAAGAATCAGTGGATTATCAGTCCCCCCTATGCAAGCAAGCGCTTGATCGTATTTTCTCATGTTTACTCTTGAACGTTTGGTAGCACTAAAACACCAAGATGACAAACAATTTCTACATTCATGCATTTAAATAATTATGCTGACTTTGTTCTTTAACTATGTATTCTGAAAGATTCCACAACATTTTTTAAAGAACTAAAACAGAAGGGCTCAAATATGTGAAATATTTTGAGATTTGTTGCTTATATTATGAATAGGATGGAACAGTATTCAGATAATAATAATGATTATGGCATCCTTAATAAAGTCCAGATATTGCAATATCATTTAGCACATGACAGCTTTTGAACTCACCACAGACATCTTCTGAAGTACAAAACGAAGACTGAGAGAATATAATTTTCTCTTATAGTAGGACTTGAGGCCAGGGATTTAGTTACAAAGACCAAGTGCATAACTCCATGTGAGTGTAAGGTGATATATATATATATATCCATGCATGTACGCAGAGGATACCCGCTCACCGACTCCATTCTACTTCTTTTTCTTCTGTTTGAGCTTTCTCAAGTGTTTATCACAATTGCCTTTGATCCTTGGAAGAGCAAGCCTCATTAGTGATCATCTTAGGATACTGGACACACACTGTCACCGAAGCAGCAGAAAGCTTGCAGGCAGCAGTATGGCTGTGCACAGCTGGTCCAGAAGTAATGGCCCAAGGTAATAAGCAACCAGCCGATGGCAGTATCAGCCCGCCCTGGATGGGAACTTCCAGTGCTTGCCTTTGTTTCTCTGTCTTAGTTAGGATTTCTATTGCTGTAAACAGACACCACGAGCATGGCAACTCTTATACAGGAAGACATTTAATTGGTTCTGTCTTATAGGTCAGAGGTTTAATCCATTGTCGTCATGGCAGGAGGCATAGTGGGCACATAGGTAGACATAGTGTTGGAAAGGTCCTGAAAGCTCTAAATCTGAATTGGCAGACAGCAGGAAGAGAGGCACACTGGGCCTGGCTTGAACATCGGGCACCTCAAAGCTTTCCCCTAGTGACACACTTCTTCCAACAAGGCCATGCCTACTCCAACAAGGCCACACTTCCTTATAGTGTCGCTCCTTATGAGCCGATGTGGGCCATTTTCTTTCAAACCATCACATTCTACTCCCTGACCCCCTTAGGTTTGTAGTCATATTATAATCCAGAAATATATTAAAGTCAACTTTCAAAGTCCTCACAGTCTCTATAACAGTCTCAATCCTGTAAAAGTCCAAACTCTAAAGTCTCTTCTGAGATTCGTGGCAATCTCTTAACTGTAATCTCCTAAAAAATCAAATCACACACATACAAAGTCGATCACATTCTTTCCACACACAATGGCACAGGATACACATTACTGTTTCAAAAGGGAAGAAAGGAAATGTAATGAGGAAACATTGGGCTACAGTAAGACTGAAAATTAAGTGGGTAAACTCCAAATTCTGCAGTTTCCCCCATTTCTGGTGTTAAAACACTCTTCAGATCTCCAAGTCTTTTCTGCTTTGTTGACTGCAACACATTTTCTCTTTGGCTGACTCCACTTCCTATCAGCAGCTTTCCTCGGCAAGTATCCTATGACTCTGTCATCTCTACCATCTTGGGATCTCCAAGACAATCCAGGTTTCACCTTAACAGCTTCATGCAATGATCTCCATAGGTTTCCATGTAGGGACATCCCTGAAATATTCCTGGCCTCGTAAGCATCCCTTAGTTGTAGAGGGAGATTCTATAACCCCTTTCTTGTATCCTTGACTTTAAAGCCAGCACCAAGTGGCTGAAATTGTCAAGTTCTGCTGTTTGCTGGGGGTGGAACATGGACCCGCTGTTCAAATACATCTTCACCAGCTTGCTGTTTTCATTGCCTGATCTTGGCTATGCTTGAACTTGATCTGTAGAAGAGTCTGGCCTTAAACTCAGAGATCTGCCAACCTCTGCTTTCCAAGTGTCGGGGTTAAAGATGCATGCCAGAATGCCTGACCCCATGATAGACTTTAATTCCATTTCACAAGTTGGAAACTTAGCTGGGTGAGGTCTTGCCCTTAGGTCATCATTTCCTTTATTCCATTTAAAGTTGGGATTTTTTTTTGAATCTGTTTGTCTGCTTGAACACAGGACTAAGCTCCATTCTACGTCCTGTGCCCTTCTTGAATTGTACATTTTCGATTTCTCCTTGCCTCGACGACTTGCTTTCATTATAGCTCTGAACGAGAGTGAACACTAGTAAGCACCCGGCAGAATACATACTAGGCTCTTTTGAGATGTCCTCTGCCAACACAAATAACCCAAAACTCTTTAGCTTTAGGCAAACTTTTTGGGCAAGGGCAAAAAGTAGCCACATTCCTTGTCAAAATATCACAGCAGTCTCTAGGCCACATACTAAATATGTCTCTTTTGAAACCTCTTAAACTGGGCCCCCACAGTTCAAATCATCCCCAACACCATTATTATCTATAATCTTATTAGTTTGGCCCATGAAGCATTCCACTGTTCCGCTAACCCTAAATCCTCAGGTCCACATTTCTCCAAACAGAAACACGGTCCAGCTTATCATATTCTCCATAGACATTGAGACTGCTGTAAATACGGGAGGATATATCTTCTATAAATAGCCCCTTTTCCTTGGAGGGATCATCATTCTGAATCTCCTTTCTTCCATTACCATCTCATGCCTTTGCAGAGTGGATGGCTCAACCTGGTCCACGGGGCAGGCGTTCCTGAAACCAGCACCTTCCCCCAATGTCTGTGCACACAATGCACATACATGTGTAGCCTTCTTGTCAGAACTCTACCGGAGTTCCACCGGTGACATTTGTACTACCCTCCAAGAATTCTGCCCTTTGTTGTACTAAAATACCATGTTTTTCTTCCTCAGTTCTCATGACCAAACCTTGTTCATTAAACCCCAGGGGATGCCTGTCCAATCACGCTGAGAGTCGTTGCTAAGTCTCTGATTTGTACAGCGAGAGAAAACAGTGACATGGCGCATGAAGTATGCTCATGTATCAGAGAACATGCCCATAAATAGAGAGTAGAGATGACAGTTTGTCACTTTGGAGCTTGCCAGCTTTTAATGAATAGCGCAGGCCTCTGTAACAACGCAGGGCACGATCATCAGACACAGGAGGAGTTCCTGACTGTGTGATTTCTGTAGAACGGAACTGAAAAGGTGTGTGCCATTATATATCTCACACACAGCTTGAAAGTGGTTTAAGATAAGCAGTTACTCCCCATCTCAGTAGAGTTATTTATATACAGTAGCTAACAGAGAGGAAAGTACCAAGTAAAGGTGGCCAAGCTTTGCTAACTCTATCACGCGGGAAGTCTCCTCATCAAGGTCACATGATAGCCAAGGGAGTTGTCTGACCCCACACAGTGCAGCAGGTAGATTTCACACCTTCCCACCCCACCTCCATCTAATCCTCAGAGAGGGTGAGGCACATTGCTTTGAGGAAGGTCCAAGGCCCTCCCTACTATATCTAGGCTGAGCACAGTATCTATCCAAAGAGAATGGGTTCCCCAAAAGCCAGTACATGCAGTGGGGATAAATCCTGGTGCCACTGCCAGTGGCCCCTCAGTCTGCCCCAGCCATGCAACTGTCAACCATCTTCAGAGGGACTAGTTTGGTTCTATGTTTGTTCCTTTCCTGTCTAACTGGAGTTGGTGAGCTCCCATTAGCTCAGGTAAACTGTTTCAGTTGGTGTTCCCATCATGGTCTCGTCCTCTTTGCTCCTATCACTCCTTCCACTCTTCAGCTGGAGTTTGGGAGCTCAGCCCAGTGCTCTGATGCAGCCTCTGTTTCCAGCAATGCAGCCTCTGTTTCCATCAGTTGCTGGAAGAAGGTTCTCTGGTAATATTAAAGATATTCATCAGCCTGACTACAGGGTAAGTCAAGATTGGGCCCCCTCTCCTCTGTTGCTTAGGGTTTTAGCTGGGGGTTGAGGAGAACTTGAGGGAATGAGATAGTTGAGATGGAGGAAGGACAGAGATGAGAGCAAGGAAAGAGATGCCTTGATTGAGGGAGCCATTATAGGGTTAGCAGAAACCTGGCTCTAGAGAAATTCTCAGGAAACCAAAGACAACTCTTATTGATAGCTTATTCAGTAAGTCAGTTTGGAAATTGTGTTATGAAATGTAAGTCACTTATGAAAGGGGGTTCATTTTCTATTAATTCTGAAACAAAAACTGCATGACACACGGAAGGAAAGACTTTCAGTGGAAGAAAAAGGCAGACTGATTCATCATCATTAAACTCAAACCTGGACTCCGACCTCCTCCATCACAACTGACATTTCTGTTTGCTGCTTTTGGAGGACAAACAACAGCAGTCCCTGCTTAGCAAAGGAAGCACATTCAAAAGGATGCTAACACTGTCTAGCACTATTGCGAACGTCCTCAAGCTGGGTCAAATGGACTGTGGGAAAAATTACCTCTTAAAAGAACTGTTAATTTGAAATATATTTAATCCAGGGCAGATATTCCACGTGGGGTTGGGAAGAACAGGAAAGGGGGGAGAGGTAGTATGTGATTTAGTGGGTATAAAGGCTTTCATTTAAATCTAAAGATTGCAGGCAAAAGAATATATAGCAAACAAGAGAATAAACAGCACCATGATTCCTGGAAATGAACCATCTTTTGTTGTTGTTGTTGGACCAGTAAGAAAAGCAGTATATATAAAGAACAAAACTCTAATAGTCATATTAATAATGATAGAAAAAGCATAACACAGCGTAGGAATTGCAGCTGCACGGTATCAAGCAAGCATAGTGCATAGCTGAATCCATAGGTCCAGTGAGCCCATATCAGCACACCAGCACAGGCAATGCCATCGAACAAACCCTTGATTGGAGGTGGTGCCATCTTCCCTACAGCTTAGACTCCACAGAGTCCATGGTCAAGTGACTCTCTGTTAGGTCTGTTTTCTGTCCTTTTTCTAGATACTGACTCGGGAGGAACTCTAGTCTGAGGCCAGCCTGAGCTACACAGTGAGGTCCTTTGTCTCCACACCACCGCAATAGTCCCTTTCTAAATGTAACATGTATAAAACCACACAAACATTTATGAAGGACTATGCGCTTTAGTGATTTTTACTTTGTAAACGTCTAAGCCCTTTGTAAAAAAGGATAGATGACTTCCTTTGGGGTTCTGATACCTATCTCTATCAGAATTCCCAAATTGATGGAACAAGATAGGAAGGAGCACTCGAAGCCTTGAGTTATATTTAGCATCTGTCACGAAGCCAGATTCCATGAGTTCTGCATTTCTGTCCCTCTGCCATCTTCCCACATCGGCAACCCTTTAACCCAGACTTGGATTAAAGGGAACAACAGTATTTTTTCCCTCGTCTGTTTAACTTGGCTTAACTCTCGGTAGAAACTCCTCTTTCCCACAGCCTAATTCCAAACAAATTGTCACGTTAACAATACCCTAACTGTGGTTAATTCAGCCATTTTGCCAATGAACTTGATGAAAGGCCAGTCATGGGGTTCTCCTTCCTTTTTAGGTGACAAAGTAATTAAGAATTGTAATCTAAGATTTGACTTCTATTCTTATTGGTGAATCTCCAACCCCTGTACACACACACACACACAGAGAGAGAAAAGAACTAAACAAAATTCTCAGCCTTGAGAGCATAGGAAAAAAAATGCATGAAAAACCACAAGGGAGATATTATCAAAAAGTTAGAAAACACATTTTGTTCCTTTTTTTTTTTTGGAGGGGATGTTTGGATGTGACAAATACATTATTTCTTGCTTTTTTTTTCCTACAAGTCCCAGAAAGAACTATAAGAATTTAAGACCTGATTACATTTTATGGATCGAGAATAAAACTGAGAAAGAAATACACCCGGAAAACTTTGGTTAGAAAATCAAGAAGACACTTGGGTGGAAAAAGAGAAGAAACTAGGCCATGGCCTTGGAGGACAGATTTCAGTTTTGCTTGAGGTTGTTAGATCAACGCTGGAGAAACAGTGCCCAGGGAATTTTCAACAGCATCTGCAGAGGCTGGGAGTGTATCCCAGTGGTCCACAGTTGGGCTAGTCTATTCAAGACTCTGTGTTTGATTCCCAACACCAGAAAAAAATAAAAATTCCTACAGTGGAGCATGGGAGGATGGATAGACCCCGCCGGATCGGAGGGGCACGGCACTGGGCTGCAGCTTCCTTGTATCTCTCAGTATATTCTATACCAGAGTTGGTGGGAAACTCAGGGGCCACAAAATGTTTGAACGATGTTCACAGTGCAGGGGACGGGCTGTGGGTAACAGCTTATGTGAGTCTCTATTGTTTAGAAATACTGCTAACTTACCAAGGACTTGGGAATTTGCTTATCAGGCACTTTTCTACTTCAGCTAAGAACATTCCTACTTCTCTTCACATATGTTTATGACTCATATGTCCTGAAAGTCTCATAAAAGTTACTTTGATAAATCCTAAGGAGGAAAATATTAATGCCTTTGAAAATCCCTGAAGATATTTGTTGGTTAATGTACTGGTGAACAGGGACCATCAAAGGCTGAGGCTCTCAGATGTAAAAATGGATTCTATGGAAGTTTAACTTTCATCCTTCTCAGGGCCCATAGAATGGGCTCCATCTCATCAGATGGGTCTTAAAGCCAATAAAAATGTGGTTGGTCACTGCTAAAACATTTGTGACATTGTTGCACCGGTGTACTTTGCTTTCAGGTTGCTGTTGTAGGTTACAGGGGAAAGTAATCATCAAACCTAATATGCTTAACGATCAAACTGTAGGTATCCCCAGCTGGTATCACCCAGAGTCCACACCCAGTCAACTTTCCAATGAGCTGAAAACATGGAGTCAATTTTAATTATCAAAAAACTGCTCTTTTACATCCTGTTCAAGTTTTTTTTGTCTATATCAGTATATTTGATTTGCTTTCCTTTAGTGATCCAACTGTAGCCTGCCTGGGGCTCTGCTGTGGGTTTGCTACAGACTAAATTTTCAGGGCCAACAACAGTCAGACCAAGGAGGTTGGAAAGGATTGGATAGATAGATGGTTGCATGGAAAAACTGCAGAGTGAGGACCATGATCTTCACATGGAAGCCCTGCTTTTTGAGTTACTGTCAAAATTAACACAAGTCACTTAGTTCGCATTATCATGAGACAGAGCAAAGTGCCTGGTCTAATCCAAAGCACAAAGATGTATAACCTCACAATGGGCAGAGAGAGATGTAGCAAGTGAGGTTTGTAGCAAAAAGAGAGGCACCATTAGCAGAAAGTAAAAATACAAGGATCAAACCGATAACACTCCTCAATTCCAAAGACGGCAACTGTGATTTCTGAGCTGATGTGATACCATCTAAGGTTTTATGAGAACAGCAAGCATCCCCTGGGCTGACCAGTCCAGCCTCAGCCTTCCAGAGAGAAAACTGTGTCTAAAATAAACCACTTTTCCTTGTAACGTGCCCAAGCACAGGTATTTTTGTTATGGCAATACAAACGGACTAAGACATCGATGTCATCTAAGCTATGACACAAAGGGGGAAAGGATACAAAGATTATGAGTGATAGAACCCATTTTTTTCCTGTAGAGAGTTAATCTGCAGCCTTTATTAAGAAAATTTTTGTATGTGAAAATGAAGGTTGACATGAATTAAAGGACAAGAAAAGCTAAATATTAGGAGACGAGAAAGGGCTAAATCAGGATCTGGACAGAAGTTAGGACAGAGTACAGAAAGTCAATTGTTTTCCTACTTTCTGTTATGGATGTTTGGTTTGGGTGATGGTGGATAATGGCATAAGCAAACTTGATGCTGAAATTGCAAAATGCAATGTATAGCTTCACGTCTTCTATTCCAAAAGATTATTTCAACTGTCTAGAAGTTCACTGAGCTGGATCGTTTGTGTTTGGTGAATTTTGGTGTGTGCTGTTTTGATTTACTTGCAAGTTTTTTTTAAAAAAATAAATTTTATAAAATTAAAAAATCCACATCTTCC
Organism: Microtus pennsylvanicus; assembly: GCF_037038515.1. NCBI lineage: Eukaryota > Metazoa > Chordata > Mammalia > Rodentia > Cricetidae > Microtus > Microtus pennsylvanicus. The sequence continues at coordinate 45,444,259 of NC_134594.1, read as the reverse complement.
TAGAAACATTAATCTCAGGGACAGACATTTGTTTCTGAGGAGGGGTAAAGGTCGTACATCCTCAAGACCTTCCCCTGTATTCAATATAAAGTGCTCAAGAAAGCAGTTAAAAAGTGACTCAGACACTTGGGCTTGGTCTCCCTTTGACCTCATAACAGCCATGAGTCTGGGAAAATGTCCAGTTAACATTAACCCTTTCTTTTACCGAACAAGTGAGTCACACTATGTTCTATGCTCAGGAAGCTCACACCAAAGCTACAGATCATAGGTTAGAGTGTTGGGAGCCCTTAAAAGGTACTTTAGTGTTACAATACTCTCTTCTAGTGGGGGGAATTCCTAAATCTATTTTGTGATCTCATAAAATAAGGAGAAAATGGAAAGCCTCTTGCCAATCTTTACAAAATAAAATTGACATTTCTGACATGACTCATTTTTCCTTTGAAAACCAGCTATCAGTTAATGGCCAAGGCTTTCTTTAAAGAGAAGAGTAAGGAAAACAGGGCTGTGTGAAAGTCCTTTAGAACAAGACTAGTATTTCTCACCCTGCTCATTGGACAGGGTAAGTGTGTGGGAGTCGGTCGGTGCAGACCTTGATCCGGTGCTCAGCAAGACCCGGCATTTTCCCATGGACGCACGCAAGCTTGTGCAGTGCTGTACACAGAGGAGGCTGCTGCCCGCAGCACCAAAGTGACAGTGAGTTCTTTGGAAGCTCTTCCTGTGGAGCAGCCTCTCATATTTGTGAGGTTATTAACAATAAGTCCCAGAAGACTCCTCTCCGATTGCCAGCAGGAGTTTTTGTGTTTGCAGGCAGAGGTAGGGAATGTACTTCCTATAACCTAGACTCCCGATCTACAGATGCTGTTTTCAAAGGCCCTTACATGTCCAGATAAAAGCCAATCTCACTCTCATTATGAGTTCTCATAAACCTCAGCTCAGGAAGGTGCTTATACCCATGCCTCAAGCAATATGTAATAACTTTGGGTTTCTTCGTGTGTGTGTGTGTGTGTGTGTGTGTGTATTAGAGTAGAACTCACGTTTTCTGTTAACTAATCAGTCCTTCAATTTATTCTCATAATCAGAAAGTATCTCAGAAATATGAGAATACTACATGCTAGTGATGATTTAAAGAGAGAAAAGCTTTTTGTGTATTTATTTAAAATTCTTCAGGCTTGGATGATTAAACATTTAAAAAGGAATTTAGAGCTATGTAAATAATTGAATTCACTTTGCTCTTTCAAATTTGGCGATTAGACAAAAGAATATTATTAGGTAGATGGGCATGCTACAGTTTGGTAAGTATTTATTCTCAGGATCTACTAGTTGAAGGCTATATTGGGAGGTGGTGAAAGATATAGTAGATGGGGCTTAGAGAGAGGATGTAAGCCACTAGGGTACTCTTAAAGGGGATAATGGGGCTTGGAGACCTCTCTCTGTCTCTGTCTCTTTCTCTGTCTCTCTCCTCTCAGCTTGATAGTTACGTGGATGTGAGCAGCTTCTTCCACAAAATGCTTCCGTCTTGTCTAAACCCCCAAAGCACCATACCAGTTGACTGTATGAAGCATCCAACACTGTGAGCCTAAACTTCTCCTCTTCATAAACTGATCATGTCAGGCGTGTGATTTGGTGTTGGAAAGCTGACCAACACAAGCCATGGTTCACTACTCCTCCCCAAATGCTTGCAGCCTATACAATCCCGTTAGCATTTTCGCTATGTTCTCAGCATCTTTCTGAACAAAACACCCCAAGAAACTACTTTTGGTCAATCACACTGCTACTTGAAGGGCAAACCTATTGCCTTCCTGAGCCCCACAGCCTGTAGACGTGACGAACACCAAGGGTTGCATGCTTTTCACTCCCTTTCATGTAGTGTAGATATGCTTTGAATGTAGACTGTATCACTGCATATGAAACAGCGTTTTATACCTTACTTTATGATGCAAGTATTAAAAGATGCAGACCACTGTCTCCTTCTCCATAGGTACTGGCACTTCTTAGGGACAGTAAATCACGATCATGGTACTGGTAGTTACCCACCACTGACATCCCAAGACAGCACAGGCAACATTTGCCAATTCTTAAATGCCAAGTGCTCACAGTGTGGTTATCACCGGGTTTATTTTCTATCCACGGCTAATCTGGGAAGGTGAGAGCAGGCTGGTTTAAAACCCTATAGCAACGGCTTCATCACTTTCTGACTACAGCCTGTTTATTTCAAATTTCTGCTAATCTTTTCACTGTGGTTTGTGATTCTATAACAAATTGGGCATTAATAAAATACTAATTTTGAAAGCAACCATTATTCTTCTAGAATACATCCTTTCTCTCTGAGTGAGAGGCATGTTCCTCTTTTTTTTTTTATATATCCTCTGACTCTTTGAAATGAACCTTCACTAATTGCACTGATCAAAGAGAGAGGTACAGCAGGGGTGGATGGGGACAGACAGGGACGTCTATACGGAACATCTTCCCCAGCCTTGAAGAAAATGTCTTAGCCGGGTAGTGGTGGTGCATTCGGGAGGCAGAGGCAGATCTCTGTGAGTTCGAGGCCAGCCTGGTCTACAAGAGCTAGTTCCAGGACAGGCTCCAAAGTTACAGAAAAACCCTGTCTTGAAAAAAACAAAACAAAACAAAAACAAAGAAAATGCTTGAATGGAGAGGAAGATTTGCTGGGGAACTAGATATCAGTAAACAGCTGTTCCTTTTTCCTGCTCCTCCTGCTAGAACAAATTTTACAACTGTCCCCTTTCCTAGTAAAACCTTAGTAGATTCTCTCTAGTCATCTGTACTTACAATAAAGGCTTGGTGTTTGAAACTGGTCTATTGGATGACATTATTCAGTGAGCTCTACTAGCTGGAGAAGGGGGAAGAGGGATTGCTGGTGGCTGAACAGACAGCATGATTTTTAGCTATGATGGTTTTTAGCTACAATAGAAACATATGATAGTATCTCATGGCTTGTGATATGATGCTATGTGACCCTAGAACTGAAGCTCTCATACACAGCCGTGTGAGAATGCTTGCTTCAGACCTGCCTTCCATATGAAGCAGCATTTTCTGAGCCTCTCTGTAGAGAGTTCAGCTTCACACGCGGAAATCCTCCATGGTTCATCACAAAGAGTCCCTGCACACATAATAACCATTAGTAATAGACAATTAACAATCATTTTAAGGAAGGTTTGCTCATCTATTTAATTTTTCCATTGACAAAATGGGTAGAGTAAATTGGCCACCCTTTAGCAATCAAGTGGGGAGAATTTGTCCGATTCTACTCTAGAAATTACTCTGCCCCCAGGAAGCTTCAGCATGCTGGAGCCGGCTCTCCCAAAAGCCATATTTCTCACATCACAATTACAAGATGAATGTCAATGCTGTGTGACATTGGCAAGCACCCAAGAATAGAGAAGGTCTGATTCCCATAACTCAAGTACCCGAGCGTAGAGAAGGTCTGATTCCCATCACTCAAGCGTCTTGGTTGGGGAAAATGTATTTCCCCTCTCAGAACTAGAAACCAAACACTTGATGTCTTCCCTTGAGTTCTGCTACATGTTATTAAGATGTCTCCAGATAATCATAAAACCGGAGCAATACAAATGAGTATGCGCTAAAGCTGCTCGATAAGGAACCAGTCTGTGAAGCCGATACTCCACATGAGGAACTGTGTTCGGCCCCTCTGAGTATCATTTTTTGATCCACACTATTGCGATAAAAATATAATCATACAATCGTCCCCTTTATGTCAACTTGTTTAAAAAGAAAATGCCCTTAATTGATAATAAAATTATTCACCAAAGGTGAATGTATCAAATCAAATGGAAGTTCTCCCTTCTGTTTTGTTGAGATGATTTGATGATTTGTGATATTTGTCCAGAATGTCACTGATATTCACAAAGCACTGAAGATTTTTTCCCCCGATATTTCCTTGAAAACAGAATAGACTCAAGGTTACAGGTCATCCCCACACCAGTGTCTTGTTTACATTTCAAGTGTCTTGTTGAACTTGAAAGGGAAACAGCATGCAGGCCAATAGGGTGAGGGCTCTGTCAGTTCTGTGGTCTCACAGCCTCTGTGTTCTTAGGGGAGGAGGGCCTGTGGGAATGGGGCTGCTGCACATTCTGTGCTGTGTGTGCACTGGGCAGATGAGAAAGCACAGCTTTCATCTCCATCTGATCTGCCGAGGCCTGAGTCTGGGCTCCCACACTATCCAGCACCTCATCTGCTTCCTGTGGGATGCAGAGCCTTCTCAGAAGAGCTGGAGGTTGGTAGCTGTGAGCAGACCTTCCCAGACCTTCCCAGACCTTCCCAGATTACTGTACTTTTAAAATAAAACATCGACAAGGATGATCAGTCCCTTTCCAAGCCCTTGTTTCTTTGCTCCATCCACGTTCATCCACTCTTAGACCTAAGCACATTCTGTCCTCTATGTTCAGGCTGTGCAAGTGTGTCTTTCTTTGTCAGAATCCTTGGCTCGTCCTCAGCACGCCCTCTGTTCTCATCCACACCCTAAACTGTAGCTTCAACCTCACTGATATCGGGACATGATTTGACTCCATCACTGCCTCCCACATGCAGAGACTGAATTTACTTTTAAAAGTGCTCACCCTGTCTCGAAAAAAAAAACACACACACAAAAAAAAAAAAAGAAAAAAAAGTGCTCAGGCGTCTCTGCATTTTCTTTCCCTAGAACTTGGGGCTTTAAAAAAATCATCTTATTATTTGTCTCATTGCTGTGACAAAGTACTTTTGAAGAAGTAGTTTAAGAAAAGAAGGGTTTTGTTCTGCACTGCAGTTGGAGGGATGCATCCCACTATAGCGGTGAAGGTGTTGCCGTCGGAGCAAGTGGCCATTGATCAAATTGCACTGAGAATCAAGAAGCAAAGAGGAAGCGATGCTTGAGCTGTATTTGCTTTCACTTTCTTTATTCAGTCCAAGATCCCAGTCATGGGATGCTAATCACCTGGGGAGGAGTCTTCCCAACTAACCTCATCGAGATAACCCTTCACGGCTGTGTGCAGAGGCTTGTTCCTCCATAGATCGTAGATGGAGTCAAGCTGACGATCACTGTCAGCCATTGCAATCATCACATATGTGCTATTGCCCTTTTCCCTGCTACCAAGGACAAAACATGGTAAACTATTTTGACTAGTGCCGTTCGTGTGCCGCCTGGCAGCGACACACAATATGTGCTCAAAATACATTTGTTGAGCAGATGAGTAAATGGGTCCTTGTTCTTATTGCAGGATGAATTTATCAAAATCAGACGGACTATGCTTCATTGTGGTGGTCTGAGTGAGAACGGCCCCCATAAGTTCAGATATTTGAATATTTGGTTCCTAGTTGGTGGAACTATCTGGGAAGGATTTGGAAATGTTGCCTCGTTAGAGGAGGGGCACCATGAAAATCAGCTTTAATATTTCAAAAACACATGACATCCTCAGTTCTCCCTGCCCCCCTCTTTTTATTTTTTCTCCCTCTTGCTTGTGTATCTAATATAAACTTTTAGCTACTGCTAATTGAAATGCCTGCCTATCTGCCACCACGCTCTCTGCCACGACGGATATGAACCCTAGCCTTCTGAACCCTTGAGCCCCAGGGCTTCCTTTAATTAGTTGCCTTGGTCGTGGTGTTTGGTCATGGAAACAGAAAAATAACTAAGGCAGACATACGATCTTGATTCTTCTCCAGTTAATATTGTACACTAGTTGGAAAACTGTGATAAACAAATTAATAAGCATTTTAAAATTTTAGGGTAGTCTTCATTTACATATACACCCACACAAGATCTTCCTGACTTCTGTTGTTGTTTCTGCTTTCTGCGTGCCCATCTCTAACATCTTACCTGCCTACAAGGCCTTCTTCACAACCAAGAACAGATGTTCTTTCCTACTGAGCACAGCACACTCTTCATTAGAAAGCCTTTTACTAAAGTCCTTGCGGTGTGGAAGGAGACCATCCACATCTCATGTTCCCTTTCCTCTCATGCCTTACTGGGTCCTCTTGCCTGTAAGTGGCTTCCCTCACTTTCGCTCACCTTCCCAACCCCAAGAAGGTGTTAGTTCACAGTTCACTGCTCCACAATGTGTTCTTGCTGTGAATTTTCTCACAGTTCCACAGGACTTAGTAGCTTTGAGGTGAAGGCCACAAAGGGATGGTGTCTTTCACACCACACCAAGGGTACCCGGAAAGGAGGGTGGACAGTTCCTCATGCCATCTTTGACTTATTCTTTGCTAAGCACTGACATCCAGGCTTCTAGTAAAAATGCCCATCGCTCCTTTCATAGAATGCGTGCTAACAGGAAGACTGAGCAGCCCCAGCTGAGGACGGCTAGGCTCCACATCCTATTGGTGTGAATCATCTACACGGATTATCTAAGATTCTTCTATATTTGTCTAAATTCAACCACTTGTTTGTTTACTTAATTATTTAGGTGAATAAGGGTTCACAGATATTTATTTTCTAGTTTTGATAATAATCCAATATTTTCCCATTTCTTGCCTAAAGTTTTTCATTTTTGAACACTGATTTTTTTTAAAAACAAAAATACAATCTGTGTGTATGCGTGAGAGAAAGAGAGAGAGAGAGAGAGAGAGAGAGAAAGAGAGAGAGAGAAAGAGAGAGAGAGAGAGAGAGAGAGAGAGAGAGAGCACGTGTGTGTGCATGTGTCTTTGTTATCTTTGATGTATGTCTAGGAGCTAGAGGAGGATGGAAGAGAGTGTCAAATGCCCCAGAGCTGGAGTTACAGGTGCTTACAAGCATCCTCATATGGGCTTTGGGAACCAAACTCATGTCTTCCGGAAGAGCAGCAAGTGCTTTTGACTGCTGAGACCTTTCCCAGACCCATGATCCACCATTTGTACACTGAATCCAGATATCTTTTATGGAAGAATGTAAATAAAGCTCACCCTTTGGAAGTAGGTAATCCCCCTTTGTAAAAAAGCCAGTTTAAATTCTGGATGTACCAAAAGCTGTTTTTATTATGGAATGTCAACATTGCCGTGTATGGAGATGATACAGAGATAATTCTGGGCTTGTAGATGCACATTTATTGTAAGTTTTATGGTGACTTTATTTGTAAAGTCAACTCGACGTGCTCCTTTATTATTCTATTTCAGGAATATCCTCCATTTCTGGGTGGAGCACTCATAGCAAACGTGTTAGATCTGGACCATTGCCCTTCAACGTTGAAATCTCAGGTACCCTGAGGCCACTTTGCTTTTGGAGCAGAAGATTTAAGGGGGAAAAATGTCTTTTGCATTCACCTCTGCATCTTTGCTGTTCTTTTGATTTATCTAACTTGGCAGATATAAAATTTTTCTTCTGAGAAAGAAAAGACCTCTGAACCCTGAGGCCTTCTAATGTAGGGCATAGGAAATTCTGCTATAAACAGAAGAAGTCAGATGTTTCCTTCTCCATAACTTCTAAGAAAATTATTATTGCTAACATCCACTACCACCTAGCCATAAAAAAATGTAACACAAATCAAAGAAATTCCTCATCACAGGAACGTATTTTATCAAGAGAAACAGATGTGAAACAAAATTCTTACTCAATTTGATGTGGATATTTGCTTGACATCTACTAGAGATGAATGAACTCTGTCACAGAGTCCAAGTTATTTCCTTCTAATGGGAAGTCACTGTAGTTTGAGAAGGACATAGTTTTGCAATGACACTGAACAGTGGTAAAAATGTCCCAGAAGTTATGAGAGCCCAGCACTTTCACAGAGATTTACAGCTTTAGGTAATGAAGGACTCGACTAAGTTAATGCTCCAAATCATACGCTTGACAGCAAGAAGGATCTAATAAAAGTAGCTGGAATATTTTAAGAATTTTGACATGTTTACTTTTGACTATTATGAAGGTTATATTTTATGGATTTTTTTCAAAATATATGTTTATTTTTTCTTTAAAAGGTAACAAATTTGCATAAACTAAAGGAAAAGATTTATTCTGTATATTGTCTGGAATATAAGGTAAGCAGAACTCCTATTTGAAACCTTGATGCATCAAAGGGGCATGGAGACTATTAAACGAACTTGAAAAGAAGGAAATCTGAACAGAACAGAAATTGACACACTTTTCCACAAGTCAGAGCTGCAGCTGCATGAAACTATCACCCTAAAATGGGAGAGATTGGAGAATTCGGAAACACAGCCAGCATCTGCTCAGAGTCACAGAAGCCTTGGGGCACAGGAGTTTGAGCGAGCATTTCATAGGCCATGCTAATGACCTTTAGGACACTGAATGTAGGCAGGATTTCAGTGAGACCGAGAGTCTGCAGGCTTTGAAGAGGCATTTACACTTCAGTGACTCTGGAGGACCACCAGAGGTTCTCTGTAAAAATCCATGAAAAATTCCCTCTTGGCTTTGGTGGGAGAAGGAATAGAGAAATAAGGGTGAAACCCTCCCAGGGGCATCTCCATGGCAAAGTTCCTGTTCTCTAAAGACACTGTTCATGGCACCTGAAGAGAGGGCAACGAAAAGTACGATGCTGGATACAGATGTTGAGTACCACTGCTCAGCACCTCAAGAATGGAGGTCCGATCATAAACCGGTGGGACTCTACCACAAGTGAGCACCACATCACAGAGCTCGTGAAGACTTGTGGTAGGCTGTGGTTGAAACTGTTAGAAAACTCAGACTGTAATTAAAAGAATATTTAGGGATGCCTAGAACTAACAGTCAAGATAAAATAAAGACCAGGAAAGAAATTTGGTGATGGCGAAAGCAAACAACAAGCAAGACACTGTGCCCATTCTAATATTAATTCTTCACATAGAACCATTCTTCCTCCATTCCTATTGCCCAAATATAACAAGACCCATGTTCACAAGAGATTTCAAAGCATGGCAGAAAAAGCAACAGAGAACTTACTGGAAGCCAACTCTGATGTAACACAGATGTTGGACTCATCAGACCAGGAATTTCAACAAGATAAATATGTTTAGGTTTCATGAAAAAAAAAAGACATAATTTGTGAGAACAGACGGAGAACATGCACAAAGAAAAAGAAGCTAAGAACAGAGAAGAAAGAAATGTTTGAAACAAAAATGTCTGTAATGGAAAGGAAGAATGCTTTTGACTGACTCATAAGAACATGGCCTGAGCAAGGAAAGAACTGAGCAGAGTGAAATACAGCAGTCAAATCCTTCCAAACTGAAATATAACAATAAAAGATAACAATAAAAGCAAGGAGTCCAAGGGAGGGTGGTAGATGATGAGTAAAAACGGGACAGTGGACAAAGGACATACAGGATGTGGAAGAGGAGAAGAGAATTGCGTGGGTCTGCAAGGGTAGGTAAAGGATGCCAGGATGTCAAGAGACGGGGAAGGAGAGTCACTCAAGCACGCTCTGTTAAGAGATATCACATAATCTCTCATGCATTATGTGCTAAGTTAAAAGTTAAAACAAACAAAAAATAAAAAGGAAACAAACTAATAGGCCCAGAATGTTTTGTTTCTTCTTTAATTTCTTTTCCTTTTTATTTTTTCTTTGCTCTTAAAGAACTGCAAATGTAGATGAGTTGACATGTGACTTTAATCTAATTCTTAGGAGGCAGAGAAGAGCAAACCTCTGTGAATTTAATAGCGAGCTCTTGGCCAGCTAGGACAATAGAATAAAGGTCTGCCTAAAAAGTAAATGAATAATAATAGATAAAGTAACAGAAATAATAATATGATGAAACATTATGGAATATGGATAAATGATTGGGATCGTATTCGTGTCACGGGAATGGGGCCCAGAAATTGACAAGATACTGTTGAAAGGTGTCTTGCTACATGTAAAGTGGTATAGTGTTAGGTGGTGGGAATTTTAAATCAGTTTCAGTTATGTAATTCAGAACATAGAGCACTGAAAAGCAGAAGAAATGACGGAAGGCACAAAGAAGAAATAACATGCCTTCATACACAAGGTCTCATAAACAGAGAAGGAAGGAAATAGAGGGGAAAAAAAGAAAACACTGAGAATAGAGAACAGTTATAAGTATGGTGAAAATTAATTCCACTATGTTATCCATAAGAAACACACACACAGGTGAGTTAGAACTAAATCTTGGATTGGAAATGTCACTCAGTTTAGGTTAGAAAGTGTACTTTTCATGTCAAGCCCCGGTTCATCTTTGGGGTGCCAGCGTCATAAAAACAAAAATGATAAAACCGTTGATGATGGAAGATATCCCAAGATAACACTAACCAACAGAAAGGCCTAAGAGTAAAATGATGTCAGACAACACAGGCCACTTCACTAAGCATAACAGAGTGCCTTTAGTCAGTGATAAGAGGGTCAGTCCTCAGTGGGACGGCACAAGCTGCCTGGCACTAAGGAAGCAGAGACTAGCAGACCACTGTGAGTTCGATGCCAACCTGGTTTATAAAATGTGTTCCAGGTCACCCAGTGTTGCATAGTAACAACTCCCTCTCTCAACCATAGTTCTCCAAAACTATGACCCAACACTATTGGTGGAGGTCTGTAATCCCCAGCAAAATTGGCAAGACGAATACGAGGAGACCCTGAAGGCAATCAATCCCACTGAGGTTGTTGAGCACGTCGATATTCTCATTTTAGTTTTTTCTGAGGATCCTGAAACACAAGGCCAAATTCGACAGTCAATTAGCAGCACTAAGGTCTGAGGTCTTTGAGAGTTGGTTAGGACCAAAGCTCGGCCCTCATGAACGAATCTATGCCACTGTCCCAGTAATGGATGGTTTCATCTTTCTTCCCCAGTCTATACGGAGGCTTTTCGCTGTGTGATGGCTTCCATTATGTTAGGGTGCCGTGAGAAGTTCCAACAGGATGTGACCCTTTGATCTTGAATTCCTCCGCCTCCCACCCTGGTAGAAATAAATTTCTCTTCTTTATAAATTATCCAATCTAAGATGATTTGTTACAGTAGCAGAAAATAACAGACAACAATTAACATATTAAGTAGGCAGAAAATAGAGAGGTTTAAGTTGAATAGATCAATAAAATTGATAAACATCATTAGTCAAACTAATGAAGACAAAAATAGACATGACACAAATTACTATTATCAGAAATGAAAGATTTGATGATGATAAGAGAGAGTGGGGGAGGAGTTAAACCCAGGCAAAAGATGCATAAAAGATTTATGAAAATCCGTTACTTTGTAAGCTAAGTAAGAGCATAATTTTAAAGAGGGTTTGAATAGAGGTGCCTTGCATGAGTAGATAATGACGTTCCCAGAAATCATGGTTTATTAGATGAAGATCCTGCTGCCAGCAGTGGGAGGCCTCCCTGTGAATTGCTGGCTATGCCTGCCTTTGAGGTACCTCAAACAAGTTTTTGCCCTTGTTCTTGGTTGTCCATTGTAACTAGATGCTGAAGACACCACACCCTTTGGTTGCAAAGACATAAAGAAATCAACTTTGAATTGACCTGGAAATCTCCCTTCTACTGGCTAGTTTCCATAGTGCCAGAAGATCCATGCAGGCTGCTGAGGAGGGAAAATCATTAATGCTCAAACCCACTAGCAGAGCTTGCTGCAGTGTTAACCTGCTAGGGAAGATGGATCAACTTCTGCAATGGTCTCAACCTTCCTAACGCTGCGACTCTTTAATACAGTTCCTCATGTTATGAGGATCCCAACCATAAAACTATTTTCATTGCTGTCTCATTACTGAAATTTTACTACTGTTCTGAATGGAAATGTAAACACCTATGTTTTCTGATGGTTTTAGGTGACCCTGTGAAAGGGGGCTGTTACCCACAGGTAACACTGAATTAGTTCAACAGTAGCACGGATGGTGTGGGTACAACCAGTCACTTTCTGCTTGGCATTTAGGACTGAGGCATGAGAGGTCTTCATGCTTGGTATTGCAAACTTGGTCAAAATTCCATGACTAAGGCTTTCATGTGCTCCAGCAGCTACCTTCCACTGCTGTTTTGTTAAATGGATAGATTGTCTAACCGCCTTCTAGATAGCTGTGATTTTACCCACAGGTTCTGTCTACTCTAGGCGTTCATGAGAAAAGTTATTTTATGTAAGTGGATGCACAGCAGTTAATGCAGAGATTCAAATATCACCAGAGAGCTGATGATAAGTGACTGTCGGAAGTTCAACCCTGAATAGGACACCTGTCTCTCCTACCCTGCCACCCAAGGCTCAGGAAACATCACAGAAGAGGGGTTAGGGAGAAGGCAAGAGTTGGGCAATGGGGAGCTTCTCAGAGAAATGCTGTCTTCTGGACATTACTGTTGCACTCAGGAGTTCTTAGCCACTGCACAGGATAATGCCTTTTACCATGCCAGCATGGATGGTGGGAGGACTCACTAAAGCAGCACCCCGATGAAGAAGTATTGGTAGTTAGTGGCTACCAATGGGCCAATATTCCTCAGGCTGTAACCACTGGCAAGCTACCCATGATCGAGTAAATAACCCTATACCTATGGACCCATGAACATGGAATCAACAATATTAAAACTCACTGGATTCTATTGTTTTAAAAAACATAAAGGGTGTTAGAAAGCAGAAGGCTTCCCTAATGACTTACAGGGGGAATAAGCTTAAAGAATAACTTAAAGAAGCAAATTTGAATAAATATGATCAAAATATCTTATGTGCATGGATGAAAATTCCAAAGGATAAATAAAACCACGAGAATATGAATAAGTCATGGAATTCAGTTAATAGTTTATCAGTCTGGATCTGTTAATTATACCTTGTATGGCATGCTGCATAAATACTTTAAGATAGGAACAGCTGATGTGGGATACATGAGAACTCAGTGCCCTTCAGAATGTTTCTATAAACGTACAACTATTTTAGAAACAAAGCTCAAGATTTGTGAGTATGTCAGTAATGTATATCCTAAATATGATGCCCTGAAATTAGCACATCTGTGGTCTTCTTTCAGCACAGTCTAATCATGATTATGATATTAGACAAATCCAAGTAGAGGGACATTCACCAAAACATATCTATCTCTTCTCTATATTGTCTATTATGCCTCAGAAGCAATTTATCAAATTTTGAAAAAGATAAACCTGATTAGCCATTTAAGGAGCCAAGAAATATATAATAAAAATGATTTCTCAAGAGTGGCTAGGTTGTTATAAAGAAATTTCTTATGAGGATGCTTTCACTGCCAGGAGCTATGGGTCATAGATCCATAGCGAAGGTGCATGTTTTTAATTACTTCATGGCCCCTTCTTTTATTCAATTTTGGGTGTTGTTGTTTTTGCTTGCTTTTTAAATAAAACCTAATCCTAGACAGATAAACTCAGTTAGTCATTTACTGGAAATTGACAAATTGCTCCTTTTAAATTGGCCAAAGCTGGCAACATTATTTGCATTTTTGGGCTATACTTTTTATTAGGTGTTTAAGGCCTTGTAGACGGCCACAGACTAAACTTTGTAATGTTTAAAGCCAGTTGAGACTCTTTAGGGCTTGACCTCAGGGACTTAGGGGGGAACCCTTGACTCCCTTAGTTTTTGTGCCATTGAGGGGCTGAGTCAGAGTTGGCGCTGACCATACAGCTACCTTTGGAAGCACAGGAAGCCTGGCCCTCACTATTGACTCACCTCTTAACGGATGTGTACTGGTTAGTTTAATATCTGAAAACTCCATGACATCTCTGGTCAAGAGGACAGGGAAGTTACAAGAGAGGTCCTATTGTCTGCTGTATCCCACTGTCTTTAGGGAACAAGGATCAAGATGTTGGCTGCCTTTTCTCATCTCCGAATCCTCACTGTCCACTGAACATCCAGAGGAATGACTTTATCAGTCTTAAAATTTTAACTTTTGTATAACATATGGAAAAAGTTTGGGGAAAAGAAAAAGCAAACATCTTTAAATAACCTTAACTTTGTTAAAAATTAGTTTTGCTAAGTGACAGAAGCCTGATAAAATTAGGAAAACACAAGCAATTGCTATTTTTAGATATTTTTTTATTTATTTGTTTATTTACTTATGGTCAGTGTTCACAAGTGTTCACATGAGCAGACTGATAGCACCATAGAGATTTTAATAAACTTTAATTATTAAATATATCATCACTACCTTCTATTCTCTACAAATCTTAGATGACTTATCCAACTCCTTATGGCTTGGATTTAAGCTTTGTTAATATTGTTTATATATTTTTATTTTGGAAAATGTTATCTTTTACCATATGAATTCTTTTTTATATAAAATATTTTTAACCTTGTAGCTTTTAAACATTTTTCTCAACTACTTACTGTCCTTTTTACTTAAATTATATTGAAGGACTAGGGTAACAAATTAAGATTCTTTCCTTATGTATTGTTTAACTGTGAAAAGTAATCTGATTTTCTGTGCTAGGCAAACATCTTCACTGGTTAGATTTTTATATTGAGAGACTGTGTGTGTGTGTGTGTGTGTGTGTGTGTGTGTGTGTATGCATGAGTGCGCGGTGTTTTCACAGAGTCTAAGAATTATAAGGGCATGCTGAGATATCGTTGACCCTGATCAGTAAGCGCTTTTCATAACAAATAAAATGAAGAAGAGAAAATACACAGGGAACCAAAACTCTTCACCTGTTAGCTCTGTCTTTGCAGTTTTAGATGCAGGTTTTATTCTCCTTGGCTTTCTTCAGTAGACACATGAAAGTCCAGGTTTTTGTGGAGTTTATTCTCACTCCCTTCATACTCATTCTACATATCACCGTCCCAGGTGTTGAAGTCCCAATGTGACCCGGCTGCAGCAACTGTTAGAGACTTTCCAGGCCTTGATCTTGCTTCTTTTTACCTGTGGCTTTCTTGACTAGATGTTGGTGAGTATGCACTTGGTGTCTGAGAACAGATGTCTGACACTAAAATATTTCTGTTCCGGAGTGGTTGATGTACCCATGTCAGTCTATTGGAGGAAACTGGCTTTCCCTCCAACAGCCATTGTAAGGGACAGTTCAGTTGTTATAGGCTCTGTAAATCTGCCATCTTCTTTTCCAAAAGTGAATGTTTTCTTGTCCTGTTTAATCTCAGTTTTCAATAGCACCAGCCTCATCAGGTCAAAATCATCAGATAATTTCTCCAAGGAACCATTTGCAAAGTCCGAGCCACATGATGTGGCTCAGACGTTTTCAACTTGCTAGTCCACACCAGTCTGCTTGACCTACGTCTGAGCCAACTTGGAAAAAGGGAAATCTTCTCAGCCAGAGATTTCCTCAGCAACCTTGGAATATTTACTCCTTTAAAACAAAAATGTCTCAGTTTCACGAGGCCCCATTTATTAATTGTTGATCTTAGTTCCTGTGCTAGCAGGGTTCTGTTCAGAAAGTCTTTTCCTGTGCCAATGAGTTCAAGGTCATTCCCCAAGGAGAAGTGGAAAGAGAGCAAGAGCCAGAGGGGACGGAGGACACTCAGAAAAGGCCTCTAAATCAGCGTGAGGAAAGCTCTTACAGACTCAGAGACTGAAGCAGCATGCATAGAGCCTGTGCTGGTCTTCGCATGGTTCTCAGTGTGTTTCTTATGGGACTGCTGAGTCTAAGAGTGAGCAGGTCTCTGACTATTGGGCTTTCTCTTGGACAATTTTCTTTCTCGGAGTTTGTCTCATCTAACTTTGACGTGGTAGTTTTGTATTACCATATTTTTAAAAGATGAAAGAATGAGAACCTAGCTACTAGGGTAAAGGTTGATGACCGAACTGTCACACGTGCTGGGAAAGGAAGCATCAGTTTAGTCCAGAAGAGTAACACTGGGTGTAACAACCGCTGCAGGACAGGCCTCATGTGTTCAGACCAACGTATAATGGACTTTGTAGCTTTTTATTTTTGTGTTTATACTTTTATTTGCTTACAGTTTCGTGATTTTTTTTCATCTTGAGTGTAATTTTTTTTTTGTTTTCTTGGTTTCCTGGGGGGGATTTTGTTGATGTATCGGGTTTTTGTTTATCTTTTTGAGAAAGAACCTAAAGTTGGGTGAGTGGATAGGGAAGGGGAAGGGTATGGAAGGAATTGAGTAAGGAAAAGGATATGATCAAAGTCTTAAAAATTAAAAAAGAAAGAGAAAAAGAAAGAAAGCTGTTATCCTGTGACTGACTGATGCTGACCGCAACAGCTATGTTCTATGTAAGCTTTTGGATTTGAATCAATGGCTTTATTAAATGTGTGGCAAACAAAAGCAAAAGAACACATGGTCAGTAGAAGATAGAGAGACCCCCTCAACAAATCGGGGCCTTGCAAACATTCAGTAGAAATAGACTAGGAAAAAGGTCTGATTGAAGCAGTCAGCTTGAGTTCCTGCCTAAGACAGAGTCCTGGGCAGAGCCTGAGCCCTTCCAAGCAGGTTTTCAAGTAGAGGAATGATTGACAGCAGGCAGATGATGCTGTCGTCCCAGCTGAAACCGACCGGATAGGTTAGGCAGTCAACAGGAGTGCCTGATCAAGCTCTCTCTTCATGGAAGAGCTTTCCACCGGTCACTTCCAGTTCTGCCCTTCCTCTGCACATTTTCCAGATCTTGTGCTAAACAAGGGCTTCAGAGCGAAGGTTTCTCTCGGAAGACTTTGACCGGAGTTGTTTTCCAGGAGTTCAATGATTTTGCTCCAGCTGTTTTGTTTCTCACTTTGCTCAACGTGAGAGATGGGTGGCTAGCCTGTCCCAGGAAGCAGTGCTTTGAAGAACATTTTTGAGACTACTTGAAAGAAATAACTGGAGTCTGAGTCAGGAGAGCCCACTTCACTCTCAGAGTCTGCTTTTAACAAGCTTCAAGAGCACATGACAACTTCCCAACATAAAGCGCATTCCAGCCCCACAAAATGAGACCTTGAGGAATCAACACAGCCCAAAGGAACCCAAGCGTAATGCAGTGCTGGGAAGAGAAAGAAAAAGGCCAAGCTAAGGAAACTGTAGAGCCGTGTAAACACCAGGTTACAGGAGTACACCAGTGCTGGTTACTAATTGTCGCAAGTATGCCACATTGACGTAAGACACAAATAACGGAATCAATCTGGAGTGGGAGTGGCCACAAAGTTAGGCTACCTCCCTAATGTTTTTGTTCCTTTAAAGCTGGGTTTTCTTTTATTTTGTTCTGTTTTCTTTGAGAATGGGATTTATTCTGGTTTATTTTCTGTTGCTGTCATAAATTAAATGTTTCTCCTAAAAAATACTTAGGAGGAGGAAGGATTTATTCGGCCTACACTTCAAGTCAGAGGCCATGGGTGAGCCAGTCAGTCAGGAACTCAAGGAGGGGAGGGGAGCAGAAAATACCTGGGAAGGCTGCTTATTGGTTCACTCACAGTCACGTGTCCTGCTAGCTTTTCTATACCGCCCAGGACCCCCAGCCTTGGGAACTGTTCTTCTCGTATTGGATGGGGCCCTCCTACATCAGTTTCCAATGGAGATATGACTTCTAGATATTTCCCCAGGCCAATTTGATCTGGCATGCCTCTCAACTGATGATCCTTTCTCAGGTGATTCTTTCTATATTGTTTCAAGTGGATGATTAATATATAAATCTAACTAGCATTGACATTTTCTCTGTTGCCTTGATTCAAAGTTTCAAAATCCACAGATGTTACAATGGTACCTTCTTTGGAGGATAATCAAAGTTCCCAATCAGGTATGGGCTGTGGTGAAAACACTATTAAGATCTGTGTCTGTTTGCCACCTGTATCCCGTATCCCTTGAACCTCTACGGCCTGTACTTCTGCAGCTGTTTTGGTCATAGAGCTGAAGAAAACATGGCACCTGACCTCTTATGTTATCCAGATCACCTTTTCTCAAGCTAAGCACATTTAAAAAAAAAATACTGGGCTAGGACAGGACAGGAGACCTCTACTACACCATTGTGTGAAATCTTCCCCTCTGCCTGTATGTGATGATCCTGCCGAGTACTGCAGGATGGTCTTCCAGTCCAGTGGATCTGCATTCCAACATCTTAGCACTCTGTCCTGGGCCCCCATCCCCACCACAGTATGTGTTCAGGAGAGAGAGATTAGAGTTCCGTGGGACTTGCTTAGAATGACTGTATTTTCAATCACCTTGTTGTGACTTCTTTTTCCCCACCATGATTCAGCATTTCAGGCCTATGTAAAAGTCTTTTAAAAGTTTTGTTGCAGAGAATTGCTTCCCTAGCTTAGTGCACCAGCTTCTGACTACACTGGAGATATTTCATAAGTACCTCTTGCCTAAGTGTTCTGGAAGAGCCTTTTCTTCCAGAGACATAACACACATGCCTGTTTACCACAGAAAGTGAACCTTTAACAAAGGAGGCTAGTGGAAACTCAGAAGGATGAGTTGTAGCCGTTTCTGAAATGAACAGAAATTGGTTTTCTGTTAGATAGAGTTCAAATGTTTACATGATGATTCAATTTACCAGGAAATTTAAACAATTCCTTATTCCACTTAGTAATGAGGTGAACCCAGTGCTAAATAAAACCTCATACTGAAAGTCATCTTGAAAGGATGATAAGACTAATGCTGAATTATAAATTTCACCTAAATTAGCTCTTACCTAATTCCAGTGAAATAAAAGCAATTTTAAACGTGCTTCTTGAATAGGCTATAGTTGTCATAATAATGGTTGTTTCAACTTTTCTTTCTCCTTCTAAAATGAAAGCAATAAGCAACATGCAAAAAGATTCAATTATATTGTGATTTTTATTTCATCCATCTTCAACTATTTCTCAATGGTTCCCAAAAGCTATAGGAATCTCAGGTCCTCTCCTGTCCGTATACTCAGCACAAGCTGATGTTAGCGCCCTCTGTTTTGAATCTGGCCTTTTCTGAGCCCTGTACAACTTCAAAACAGTCTTAACCAATTCAAATTCCTAACTTCCTCTTTTCTGACAGCAACTTAGGCTTCTATTAAGGAAGTTTCTACTCAGTCTTGATTTGACAGTTCAGAGATCTAAGTTCTTCAAAATGAATCTTGACCTTTCTTGGGCCCCAAAAGAACCCAGCGGTCACCTCAGTTTCATCATTCATATTCATCATACTATAATTATTTTCCAATTTCTCTTTCCAGTCTAGACTTTGAGCTTTTGTGGACCAGTGACTAGATTAGCTTTCTTTTTATCTCAATTAAATCCAAGTATAAAACATTGTTAAATGATTAGAGAATACCACTGACTTTAGAAGTTACTCTCATAGCAAATAAGATAAATATAATACATGCATAAGTAGATCTGAAATATGATTAAATAAATTAATATTCAGACAACTCTTAATGCTTAAACTTGATCTACTTAAGAACTCCGAAAGGAGCTGGAGAGGGCTTTCTCCACAGCCTCTACTCTACCTTCTAGGCTGTTCTCGGTCCAGTGTCATCTCTGTGCTCCAAATGTCTTAATTAGCTCAAACCAAGTCAATTCATCTATAGCTTAGATGAACTGAAATGAACAAGTCCAACACCCTGTAGCAAACAATTGTGTGGAGCGATTGGATAACAACAAACGTTTGCAGGGTTTGTGACAGCAGATCTGCTCTCCGGCTTTGGAGTTGTCGTGACTCTGTGATCAACTCAGTTCACTCTGGGTTCACTCACACAATCACACTCACAATGACTCTGTGATCAACTCAGTTCACTCTGGGTACACTCACACAATCACACTCACAATGACTCTGTGATCAACTCAGTTCACTCTGGGTACACTCACACAATCACACTCACAATGACTCTGTGATCAACTCAGTTCACTCTGGGCACACTCACACAATCACACTCACAATGACTCTGTGATCAACTCAGTTCACTCTGGGTACACTCACACAATCACACTCACAATGACTCTGTGATCAACTCAGTTCACTCTGGGTACACTCACACAATCACACTCACAATGACTCTGTGATCAACTCAGTTCACTCTGGGCACACTCACACAATCACACTCACAATGACTCTGTGATCAACTCAGTTCACTCTGGGTACACTCACACAATCACACTCACAATGCAAAGAGCGAAATGAGTGCTCCCAGAGTCCCTTGCCAACCATAGGTTGAAATTAGATTGGAACTTCATGGGAGACTTACGGGGCAGAGCAAAGGGGGAATAACTGTCCTCTCTGGCCAGAGCTGTGACTCGGCAGGGACAAAGGGTCTTGTGATTTTGATCACCACCCACGATGCAGGAAGCTCATATCACCAATAGTATTTTCTTCTCTTTCCTGAATTTTGCCCTTGGGTCTTCCTGTTAGTACCTTTTCCTGTCCAAACTGTATAAAATGGTTTCTGTTTTCCCAAGGAAAACAATTCTCATGAGTGCTTGTCACAAAAACATATGTAACGTATAACAAATTTAAAGAAACAGTGCATGAAACAGCTGAAGCTGCCTGAAAAACAGGTGTTTCCTCTCATGCCCCTTCCTTATTGCTCTTCACCCACAAACTCTCCTCAGTTTTATTTTTCCTCCATATATATTACTGACATTGCACATATATACTTCATGAAATTTTAAACTGTGTATCATACTATATTTGGAGTATGATATATATGTACGTACACACACACATTGGGAGAACCATTGCAACAGTGGTCTTTATTGCATTGTCCCTAAGCTTCTGGGCAGTGCTTAGGTATAATTGTCATTTGATAAAGCATTACAACATATTAACTAAGCAAGTGCTTTCCCTGTGTTTTCTGTTCAGTGAAAGGGTTAATAAGAGAGAGGGCTGGGAAGAAAGAATGCCATGTCTATTCATTGGCCTCTTGAAGGCATCATTCTACAGGTGGTGTTTGGACTGAAAAGCAAAATGATCAGCCCAGAGCTGAGCATTATTTTCTCCTATTGCTTCTTTTTAAATTCCCCTGTGATCTATACTCTATGTTATCTATACTCTATGTTATGAATTTGATAATGAGGATCAAAATGTTAATAGAGTGAGTTACTATTCTCATCATATAAACAAATTCTGAATAACTGGGAAACACTGTTAATGTCAACCAAGAGCAAAGGACACAACCATAGGGTGACGCAGAGGTTTCAGGGTAACGGTCTGGTCTCTAACAGCTAGGCTCAGCCACCATCTCCAATAGCATTAAAGAGACAAGAAAGAGTGAAAGTAGAGAGGGGGAGAAGTAGTCTATTTGATCACTCCAGGAATGAAACCTCTGCTTACTTTTGGTGATGCTAACAATACTGAAATGAAATCTTGTTAAAGAGAAGGCAAGAGATAATTCACAACGAAGCAGTTCTTTTCCAGGTGTGTTCCACCCTCAACCCATCAACTTCCCAGCTCCACTTTCTCCTTCAAGACAACCCTGTAAATTCTCAGAACTCTGTGGATTCTGTTTCTGAGATGCAAGTGCCTTTTCTCACTGTCACTTTCAGCATGTCCCTTTCCCCACCACGACATTTCTGAGGAAATTCTAATTATTATCTGTTCATTGTTTCAGGGGTCTGATAGCTGAAGGCAGGGGTGTGAAGACCTCCTTTGAAATGTCTTTCACTATGTCAGGGCAATTACAAAAGCTTCAATTATATATAGTTGTGATGAAAATGATGATAAAAGCTCAGAAAATAGTTAATATCGCCATAAAAGAAATAGAATTTAGCATTCATGTTTAATAAAAACTACCTAGGCATTTAATAAAAAAAAAAAAAACCAAGAAGCATGTAAATGATCCTTTACCTGAAGCTGATGCAATTACACCCTTTGACAAGACTTGCCAAGACATATAGTCAATGGCATTAGTCCCTATAATCTAATGTATTTTTCTGAAATCAAAGTTCTTGAAAATGGATCAAAGGAAATCAAAAGGCATGCAGGCAAAACCGTGGCAAACTCTTCATCTGTTCGCGATTGTGTCTTGTACGTCACATTTGATTTAGCTTTCAGCTCATCTTAGACTGTCTTTAATAAACAGAAGTTCTAAAATTAAAAATTGACACAGTTCATCAGCTTATTCCTCTAAGCCATTCCCTGTTTACTCAGAAAAATGTAAATGTCCTAGATACACAAAGGAATTTCATTTGGCTCCAAAGAGAAACGAATTTATGAAATTTGCAAGGATGTGCATAGATCTGGAAAGTATCACATTAAGTGAGGTCATCTAGATTCATAAAGACAAAACATGATATTTTCTCATATATGCAAATCCTAACTTTTAATATTCGTGTCTTAGCTGTTTTTCTTTTGCCATGAAGAGACACCACGACCAAGTGAACTTACAGAAGAAAGAGTTATTGGGCTGAGTTTCAGAGGGTGAGTCCATGGTCATGATGGTGTGGTGGACATCTCAGTGGCAGGCAGGTATGGCTCTGGGGCCGGGGTTGAGAGATTACATCTTGAGACAACAACAAAGAGGAAGAAAGGTTGGAGTGGGTAGGGAAAGGGAGAGGAAGAGGGAGACTAGGAAAGGTGTGGGCTTTAGATAGCTCAAAGCCCACCCCAGCCACATGCTTTCTCTAACAAGGCCACACCTCCCAATCCTTCCCAAAAAGTTCTGGCTGGAGAACAAGCATTCATATATGTGAATGGGGCCCATTCATATTCAAGACACCACAGGACGTGAGTAAATGAGAGAGCAAAGGCTAAAAAAATCAGAGTGTGGTCCTTGGGGTGTGATGAAAAAGTATGAGGTATGGGGGAAAGAGTGGGGGGTGGGCTAGAGGTTATAGTGACATAAAATCAGAGAAGGGGGTACTGGAGGCAGGAGGGTACCTGGGTGAGGGTGAAAAAGTAAGGAAAAGAAATAGCAAACCAAATCTGTTTGAAAAATGCCATAATGAACCTAATTCTTTGTATGATTGTAGAACCACTTTAAACTGAATGAAAACTCAGACTTCCTGTTTGCTGTTCTCTTTGCTCTCTGTCCTTTCTGCTAGAAATAGAAATTCACTTTCAGCAGTGCAGGCTCTAGGCGCTGTATTTTATTTTTTACATTTAATTTAATAAAACTTTGAGAATTTCACACATAAGTGCTGCCTCCCTTCTACCCCGCACTCCGCCCCCCCCAACTCCTTCTACATCCCTCTTCCTCCCTCTCATCTTTGTGGTTTTCTATTTAATAATTATTCTGACAGGTGTTGAGTATGCTTTAGTTTCTGAATGTCCAAGCCACTGGCTCTCCGATTGCTGAAGGTCAGTTTGCGGTACATAAAATTCTACTCAGCCAGTCCTTTTCTTTCATTGCTTTCTGGTTTTTTATATCATGGCCCGTTTTCTTTGGCCTCTGCTCGCACCTCTTAAGAAGTCAGCAATGTTGGGAGTCGGTCGCTGCTGTGCTGCTGTGCTGCTTCTTGCCGGGTCAAACATTTCATTTTCTCTGCGGTAGTCAGTTTAGCCAAGAATTTGAGTGGACTTTAAAACCTTAGCTATTTCCTGAGCACAGGTGACTAAACCCAGGACCTGGTAGGCAGAAACAAGGTCAGGAGTTCACGGTCATTTTTGACTACATAGTAAGTTGTGTTTAAGGACAGCAGGGACTACATGAAAACCTCTCTTAAGAAAAACTTAAAAATTGCTAGAAACTGTTGGGCTAGTCAGAGGAGACATGACTGACCTACATTCTGAAATCTCAGGTTTTGTCTCACAGAGTACACTGACTTCCTTTTCATCTCTTTTCCTCCTTTGCGGTACACTTGATAGATTTTCTCCATTAGCTTTCTATTTTCATCTTGCTCTTTGTTTTAATCTGGACTATTCCTTTATATCAATTTCTGAGTTAAAATGAATGCTATCTTCAATTTTCTCTATTTTGCAGTCCAACTCATGAGATTTTGTTTTCAATTATTATACTTTTCTTCCCTGGAGATTCTTTTGGATTCTGGTTTCAGACTGGTTAACTTTCATATTTTATTGTTTCCCCTACATCACCAATATACTTAATTTTTCAGTATATGAAAACGATTACTTTATATTCTATTTTGGATAGTGATCTTGTTTGGCTCTTTAGTGAGCCCACATTCTTACAGGTGTTAAAGGCTGGGTCTCTGGCCTGCGGAGCTACTGGGAACAGGGAAGCTTGTGGCTCACAGGGCCTCCTGAAAGTTCGAGAGATGGCTAAGCGTGCACGTTCATTTCTCTCCGCTCCTGATGTAGATGTCTGGTGACTAGCTCTCCCTGCCTTGACTCCCAGCAAAGGTAGGCTGTCCTCTAGATTTTTTTAAAATGTTGTCTTTTTTTATGCATGTATGTGTCTGACACTATGTGTAGGTTGTGTTGAGAGAGGGTGTCACATTCCCTGGAGCTGCAGTTACAGGTTGTGAGCCATCCAGTGATGGTCATGGGAATTGAACTCGGGTCATCTAGAAGGCCAGCAAGAGTTAGGAACTGCTGAGCCATCTCTACAGCCCCTTACTTTGGAGTTTTAGCATTAAACTATTTTATCCTGTAAGCTGCATTTTGTTAGGGTACTTTCTTGCAGAAATGCCACCAGAACTGGGGCCCTCTCTCATTGCAGCTCCTTTTCTCCAGAGTCCATCTGTAAAGATTACCCGAGGCCTCTCTTTAAAGTGGATTTCCTCAGTGAAGATTTGTGTTCACCTCTGCAGAACTCCTGGAGCTGTCTCAATCCATGCTCACTGTAAGGATCCGGCCTGACATTTCCAAGCTACACAGCTGGTGCTAATCCAGCACAGGGGAAGTACATACAGGATCTAGGTCGGAGACTCGCAAGAAGGAGCTGTTTCTCTCATGTTCTTTTCCAAGCCACAAAGACACAGCATTTTGTGTGAAAATACTCCCCCATCTCCTCATCCCATGTGGCTCCTAGTGGTGTGCTGTGGTTGCCTGGGAGTGGCTAATTGTCCCCCCTGTCTCTTCTGGCCAATCTCCAGGCCTTAGCCAACCAGGCCCAGGCAGTGACTTAAAGGGACCTTGTGTGTGGCAGACACTGGCTCTCCAGTGGTCCCTTCCTTTCTCACAGGATCTAGTCTCTTCTTCTAGACACACAGCCTGGCCAAACCTTAAAATCAAAGGTAGCTTTTATCTGACTTCCTTCGTATTTGCTTTGGGAAAGGCTTTTGCTATATATACTCTGCCACGTTGCAGAGCAGAGATCTTCTGTTTAAAATAACGGCAAAATAGACCTCTCTACGAAATAGTAAGGAAGAGATTTGGTGAGATGCTTTTTCCCTTCGGTAATATTGTCAGCTGTTTAAATGAAGCATTTCATAAACAGGAGCACAGCAGTCATAACTGTCATTTTCATAAAATGAGATTCTAACAAGTCTGCCTCTGCACAATTTGCCTTTGTTAATGTCAAAGTAGAGTGCTCTTTTCTGGGAGGCCTGAATCTCTCTCTCTTTCTTTCTTTCTTTCTTTCTTTCTTTCTTTCTTTCTTTCTTTCTTTCTTTCTTTCTTTCTTTCTTCTCTCTCTCTCTCTCTCTCTCTCTCTCTCTCTCTCTCTCTCTCTCTCTCTCTCTCTCTCTTTTTCTTTCAGCCATGGCGCAGGAAGGGCATTTTGGTCCTATCAGTGAGACGGCCACTGGGATTCCCCAACTCATCTTGGATCCTTATCCAGTCTGAGACCCACAGGAAGCAGCACACCTGAAACACAGGTATGAAGATCAAAGAAACACCCTGGTTTCTAAAGGAGACTCATCAGCAGAATTAACACCTGTTCATCCAGTGTTTCTGAAGGATTTCAACTATCTCATTAATAAAAATACTGTAGGTTAGAGTACACTCCATAGGAATAATGAAAATAACCATCCCTCACTCCTACAGAATGCCCATAACAGTTATGTTATTTTCTCAGCCCATATATTACCACTATGAAAGTATAATGCAAGAGAGAGAGACCAAGTTTTCCCTGTTACCATATTGAAATGAGAGGACCTTTAACTGACTAACATATGCTTTGATTGTTGTCTCCACCCTTTCAACAGTCACAAAATAGTCTTTCTGTGCTGGAAGGAAGTCCCTTGTGACTCTGGGATATTTTTTTTAAGTGTGATGACGGGGCCATAAGATTCAATACTGGGTGACTGAGAGAAAAGTGGTTACAAAAGAGAAACTAAGAAAATATAAACATACAAGCACATATAACCACAAGATGTAGGTGGACACAGACTAAACTGACTCAGTTTGGTGCCATGCGAATTTTGTCAGCACAACTAAAACACAGGATGATTCAATGGTACGGTTGAAAGTTGAGAGTCCTCAGCAAAGAGGGTCTACATCAGGTAGCTCTCAACCTCCTGTAACTACAGCTCCAAAGGCTCTAACACCCACTTCTGTCCTCTACAGGCACCCACATGTGTGACATTTACAGAGACACCACCACACAGCACAAACATAAATAAAAATATTTTTTTTCAAGTATGGGTATATAGCTCAGTAGTAAAGCATTTGCCTAGAAGATGCAAAGTCCTGGATTTAATTCCCGGAAGAGAATAATCAGTGCTTAGAAATATCCACACTTCAGATTTTCAAATTTCAGGACATGTATCCTAAAAAGTGATACTGTTAAAACTGTAATTTTTATTATTCTTTTGTTTACCTTTCTAGTGTGCTTAGGATCAGTCCCAAGACCTTTCTTACACATGCTAGATAAATGATCTGCTCCTGAGCTATATTCTGTGTTTGGAGCTTTAGCTTTAAACCCTACTTCAATCCAGCTATTCAAGAAACTCTTCAGGGAGCAGACAGCTCCACCACTAAGGAGAGCCTTGGGAGATATTGTCTCAGGATATTTGGGATGATTACATATCTGATGTCTAGAAACAGAGAATGCAGAGAATGTTCAGCTATCTAAACAGACATTTATTTAATCAACAAATTTTAAAACAAGTCTTTCCAAGAAAGGAAGTGGGAATGACAACTTATATGAAATTTGAAAAACTGGGCCAAAGCATCCTGAGCTTCTCTGCACCTGAGTGCCTTTTCTACCCGTAGACTGCTGTGTTCGTTTGCAGTAATTTGCCTGCTTGCTTCGGTAATCTCCTTTTCTCCTTTCCTCCTCCTTCATTCCATTAAAGCAAATACTCTCCTTGGCTCAGGAACTGGAGGCTTCATTTCACGATTCATTGGTCATGTTGTTTCTGATGAGGGTGTGGATAATCGTATGGATACATGGCAGAACAAACCACTTCATCTCATGACCAGGAAGGGAGAGGGAAGGGAAAGGGCTGGGTTTCCCACTATCTCCTTGGAGGACACCCATACAGTGGCCTACATGGATACGTCCCATTAAGCCCCTCCCCTCTTGATGATTCTACTACTTCTCAACAGGACCACCCTGGAGGCCAGGCCTTGAACACATGGACCGCTTTAGAGGATCCAAAGTATAAAGTATTATTCAATATGAACAATTGCAGTTTTCTATCAAGTTCTGATTCGTGCTATGCACTGTTCCCTTGGTAGCTCTAACTACCAGCAAGCAAGAAAATGGTGAAATTAGATAGTAGGGACTATTGTCACGGTGACTCTGGCCTCTGACATAAAGTGATCTTCAGTGTGCCCCTGCCTGAGAACCTTCTTGGTACAGTGGTGTTTCTATCTTGCAAGTCAGTCATCAAAATTATCTACAGATGTCTGTCAAGATTCAAGTTCCCAGTGCCTACACCTTTAAAAAGATTTATTGAATCTGACTGGGGACTTTTATTCTGATACTTTATAAGAACTCCTCAAAATGACGGACCTGGATAATCCTCTTCTTAGACTTCTTGAGTTTGAGCCCTGATTTTCCCACTTGCTAACTATGTGATTGGGGGAAATGATACTTAATATCCCTGTATCTCCATTTTTTCCTAAGGTGACATCATAATATGACTATGGTTTACTAAAACTAAATATGTACAGATCTTTCATATTAATCCAGTTATGTATATAAATAGTGCATGGCTTCATTAGGGCCTGCATGTGATTAACATCCTATAATATCAGCTGGTGTGATTCTTTTGACAATTAAAATGTTACAACCATGGCAAAGAACCGTTTGTTCATTATTGGCTAATCTCTTTGTTGGATACTGGCATTAATTTCTATTTAGAAAATAGAAAAGTCAACCAGGTGGTGGTGGCACACACCTTTAATCCCAGCACTCGGGAGGCAGAGGCAGACAGATCTCTGTGAGTTCAAGGCCAGCCTGGTCTACATGAGCTAGTTCCAGAACAGGCTCCAAAGCCACAGAGAAACCCTGCTTCAAAAAACCAACAAGAAAAAAAGAAAGAAAGAAAATAGAACACTCAAGAGTAGAATATAAAGTTCAGTTGATGAGTGCTTGCCTTGTGTATATGAGACTTTGAGGTTCATCTTCAGTGCCATAAAAATAAATAAGGACTAGAGAGATGCATCAGTAGCTAAGATTGTTGCTATTGCAGAGGACCAGTTTATATTTCCAATAAGCACATGATGGCTCACAGCCATGTGTAACTCCAGTTGTAGGAGATCCAATGCCCTCTTCTGACTTCAGAGGCACTAAGCGTGCAGGTGGTGCTATATGTACGTGCAGCTAAAATACTCACAAAAATTAATAAATAAATATAATTAAGAAATTAAGAATAAATAAATACACAAATAAAATAAGGCTAGAGTGTAGATAAAACTCAAGTATGTCTGTGTATGTGTGAGGAAAGACAGAGACTTTCAAGCACAACAAAATAAAAATTTATCTTCAAATATTCAGTTGTTTTAGGGAGCCTCAAATCCCCATGAAAAATATAAGACTGTGTAAGAGGGACCAAGCTAGAGGGGAAAACAGCATTATTGAAAAACAAGAAGGTTGCAGGGAGCCCACTCAAAATAAAAATCTATTTATAGCTATCTACTTATAGATTCTTTTTGATTCATATCTTACTTTGCTGAGTTCTTGCCAAATTTTATTTGTGGGGAATATCTTATGTGAAAATATTGCAAGAGCCTTGAAACAAATTTCAAATTTGGATTTTACATTATCAAGAACACACGCCCCTTACTCCTCTGTCAATCAGTGTGTATAGCCTACATGTGAGTTTCAAACACCAAAGTCAGTGCAGTTTAAGTTGCCCTCGTGAAGAGGGCCTCGAGCAGCATTAAGTCTATCAGAGTCTGTACCATACTTCCTCTCAAACCCATGCACACTGTGGAAGACTGTGTCTATGGCATCTGTCGGGGCTCAGATATTGGTGAGGCATCCAATGTAACTATGACTTTAAGACAAACATACACAGAGTTTTCATGTTAATATATTGAGTTCACTTCCCAGTTTCAAAATTGGTGTGATAATTCAGTGTTGTAAAAGTCAAAAAGACTTTAGGTTTACAGGGACAAAGGATACAGTACGTTTTTAAAGATGTAAATAGTGGGGCTTGAAAGATGCCTCAGCAGATAGAAGTACTTACTGGGCTGTAGAGATGGCTGGAGCAGGTAGAGAATATTGCAACCATGAGGCCGTGGGTTCAAATCCTGAGAACTCACACATGAGAGCACAAACAGGGCTTTCATTGCAGTTGCTTGGCCACTGACTTAGCTCCCGTTTCTATGATAGACCTTACTTCAATGAAATAAATTAGGAGCAACAGAACAGAATACCTGATAGGTTCCTCTGGCCTCTGTAGACATGCACGTACATCACACATAAATATTACATGTCTCTCTCTGTTGACTGAGATTTCTGCCCTGCCCGGTGCTGCAGTCATTCAGCCCCAAAGAAGAACACAGAAGTCTACATCAATTATAAACTGATTGGTCCAGTATCTCAGGCTCTTCTTATTAACTAATTCTTATAACTTATATTAGCTCATAATTTTTGTCTATGTTGGTCACGTGGCTTGGTAACTTTTTCAGAGAGACACTCACATCTTGCTTCCTTTGTGGCTGGGTCACTGGGCAGAGCTTCCCTCTTCCCAGAATTCTCCTGTTCTCATTGCCCCGTTTCTCCTTCCTGCCTGGCTACTGGCCAATCAGCATTTTATTAAAAATAGTATAAGAGACAGAACACAGACCATTGTCCCACAGCATCTCTCTTTTTCTCGTTCTTTCTCTCTCTCCATACACACACACACACACACACACACACACACACACACACGCTAAAAACATGAACAGACTAAGAATTTCTTAAATTATCTATTTACTTAGCAGTCCTTGTTACAGACGGCCGCTTTCTCATATGCTCCAACAAAATACTCAGGCTGCACCTTCAAGAAAGACTGCTCAGAAATCGCTGCTCAACCAGCAACATTATTATTTCCAAACATCGACACTGCGCACCTCGGCTGAGCTTTCCTACCGCGGTGTAGAGCAGTGTTGTTCCCTGAAATTCCCACAACATTTCTTCATGCGCTTCCATCTCCGTCCTCAGTTCCAGCTCATGTTTGTGTCCACGGTCCGCTCCTCATGACTATGTATATTCTCTAGCGTGACAAGTCTTTATTCCACCATGAGCCTTACTTGAGACCCCTACCAATATTTACACTTGTATTTCTTTTGAAAGGGTTCGTAACAAACTCTAGGCTTTTCAAAAGCTGACTGTACCAAATCCATCCAGCCTCTACTGTTACACAGGTCCAAAGACACATTGTTAGGTCTTTGTTCGATTACTGCCCACTTCCCACACTATCGAAATTCTCTGTGAATTTCCTGTTTGTTCCCATGGTGCAGAACTCTCCATAATACTTTTGGAAGCCTGGGCTTCTTTACTTCCAGAAGTCTGAACTGAGTTTGACGAGAACGAGACCAGGGTGACAATGGAGCTGCTTTCTTTTGTGGGAAATCTAAGGTAAAATAATCTCCCCCCATCCCTGTGTAGAGGCAGAAAGCGTTCTGGCTCCCTTCCATCCTCAGGGCTGGAAATGGCACGGGAAGCCTTTCCTCCACCATTTCATTCCTACTGCCCATTTCTCACGCTGGCCTTCCTGTCTCCCGTTTTTTTTTTTTTAGAAAGATCTGTATAATTACACTGGGTCCATACAGAACAGATAATGGTGGTATAATTTCATCTGCAACCTCTGTTTCCCTTTCATTTCATTTTTATTTTTAAAATAAAATCTCTTTCATGGTCTTTTGTGGTTGAACAAGAGAAATTACAGAAACCATAGCAATCCTGGGAGATTTAACAGTGCATTTTCAAATAAATAGTGGATTGCAAGAAGTCAGAGAGGAAATTTTAAACTCCTATAGTCAAATGAAAATAAAAATACAACCTAACTGAATCTCTGGGACACAGCCAAGTTGGTACTGAGTGTATCCTTAATGGCTATAAGTGCTTATATAAAAAAAAAATTAGGAATTTCAAATAAACAACCTAATGATACAGCTTGAGGCTCCTTAAAAGCAACAAGAAATCAATCCCAGACCCAATGAATGGCAAAAAATAACAGATTAGGGAAGAAATTAATGAAGTGGGGACCAAAAGAATAACACACAAAGTCAATCAGACAAGAGTCGGTGCTTTGCAGAAGTTACCGAGATTGGCAGGCCATTGACCAGCCTGTCAAGAAAGAGGAAGGAAGCAGGAGGTGTCTCCCTCAGAGATGAAAATGGTGTCCTTAGAACAGACTCCAGCGAAAGCAGACACTCAGGAGGGGATTTTTTGAAAGCTTAAACTCCCCAAAGCTCAAAAATCTAGAAGAAATTGCTGAGTTTTTAGATGCATATGATCTATCAAAATAAAGTCAGAAGATGAAAATAGTTATAAATAGACCCATACAATCAATGAGAGAACAAGTTGTCCCTCACAGGAACCCAGCACCAGATGGTTTCACCTGTCTTCTTTCAAATCTTAACGGCTTTCTTTATAACTTCACCACAAAGAGTTTGAAGACAAAAGAGAATGCAGCAAAATTAACCAAACCAGAGGCTTCAGAATGAATGGCTCTATGGTAAGAATCGCAGTTGGAGCTGAAGCTTCCCGCTGACTGGATCTTAACTTTTCATTGGGGAATATGTTTTTATGCATGTATTGCTTGTATTGGGTTTCTTTGCAATATTTACATTTTCTGACAGGGCCAAAGAGGTTGCAGAAAGCTTGCTTGGCACTGAGAAACTGCCTTTGGTAGCATTTCTGTTAAACTGGCATGACTTCCTTGTTCCCAACAGAGAGAAGACTTTAGGACATGACATTCAGGGGTCAGAATAGACTTGAAGACGCAGTACCCTTCAGGTGTCACTAGCTGCTCAGAGACAATGTCTCTGAAAGGAGGCCGTAGAGGAAAGACCCATGCCAGTGTAGCAGAGTAGCATCTAGCCCTTCCATGACCCTCCCAGCCCAGTGGAGACACGCTCCTGTGCCCTCTGCTTTTCCTACACTTTCCTTTACCCACCTTTAGCTCCTGCCCTGTGTGGTCATTCCTATTTGCTACCGTAGCCCCATCTTCCCCCTGCTCATGGGCCTTTCTTCTGTTTCTTCTGTTAGTACCAAGCTGCCCTTCCACGGTCCTCTCCCAAATATGAGGGACTCTTAGATCCAACACTGATACCTTCCTTCAGAACATTTTATCTGTCACAGCCTTGCTCCTCTTTCGTATGTTCATATAATTTAATTACTTTAAAACTAAGAGGGCTGGCTCCTTTTCATTATGTGATTTATTTTTTGTATCCTTTTTTGGGTCTTAACTTCAAAGTAGTTTGAGGATAGATTTTTCTACTTATCTAAGAGAACATCATTGGTTAATTTAGGAGTAAGGGAAGTGTATGATATAGCAAGAAAACAACAACAAAGCCTGAACCATAACCAGCATTGGAGCTGTGAGGTTTAGTTGGATCTTAGGGCCAAAATTTCCCTGGTTCCCGTAGTTGTGTTGGTATTTCAGGCTAATACTGTTTCTTTCCACTTCTATCCTTTCTTTATGCCGATTCTTCTGATGTTTGCTATGTGGTAGGCAAAGCTGGGAGCCTCAGTGGAATCAAAGTAGGTGGTGAAGTCAGGAAGCAGATATGTCAAGAGACACTCAGGTACTATCTGTCTCAGATATCTTGGAGTTGAAGGATTGAGAAGACACCAGAAGTAATTTGATTGTGTTTGTGTGTGCGTGTGATGATTTTAAAAAATACAAGAACAGCTATGCTCACATTCGTGTGCAAATAGAATTGTGTAGTAAAACCAAATTGAGGCAAGACCTTACTCAAAAGAAATTACATTTCTGTGACCACAAAATTATCTTTGCAAGGAGGAGATTGGCCTCAGACCTAAGAACCAGGCCACCAAAGCCAACCAAAGAGAAAGAAACTTCCCCACAAAAGAGTTAAGTTTAGATTAGGAAACTACAGTTGCTCTGTACCAACCAGCCTGTACTAGAGATGATGTTTTCGTTTTGTTTTTAATGGGCCAACTTTTCCTAGAGTCTCTCCTTTGTTTGCTTTTCCTTGTAGCCTTCCCTGGTGTGTGTGTGTGTGTGTGTGTGTGTGTGTGTGTGTGTGTGTGTGTGTGTGTGTGTGTGTGTGGCTTTAGTGGTTTGGAGGATGGTGATTGGGCGGGGAGCAGGACTCAGTTCTCCAGCTGAGCCTGGGAGGAGTGGGAGGGACTCCGAGCAGAGGGTTTCTCACACCGCAGCCTTCCAGGCAGTCTTCCTCCAGTGTCTGCCAGTCGGATCCCAAGACTAAGAGCACAGCAGTGCATAGCCTGGGGAGTCAGCCGAGCTAGGACACCTGCGGCGCGGTGTCCCGGTGGTCCTGACCTCACGTGACCGCACCATGGTGGGTTTGCGCGCGGACTTGCTTTTCTAATGTTTGGGGGCTGGAGAAAGGGAAGAGGCATGTCACTGAGACGTGAAAGATACGGGAGAGCCCTTTGGGTCATGACGGGAAGAAACAAAGGCGAGGAGTAACTGTTTCGAGTAACGGAGGCACCGGGCGCTGGGGGTGTTCCGTGGGTCCCGCCGCGCCCATGGAGCCGATTGACAGAATGCGCCGGGTGTGTTCGGCGTGGCGGTGAGAGTCCCCGGAGATCCCGTGCGGGGACAGACAGGTGCGACTCCAGCGTCACCTCTCTGTCCACCGCTGGCGCTGCCGCCCTCTGTCTTGGATCCTGTGCGGTTGTGCTGTGCTGGGTGTGCTCGGCAGCTGCGGGTGGTCGCGAACCTGGAAGCCACTGAGTAAGTGCTCGAGGCGCCCTCGCTTGCCCGGCGGGGGCTCACCGGGCACGCGGCCCTCTGCCGAGCCCTGGCCCAGTCCTTTCCCACGCCCTCCCGGGATCCTGCCCAGCCCTGGGAAGCAAGATCACGGTTCCCACGCTGGGGAGAAGCAGGGAAGGGACTCCCGGGCGTGATTGGGAGTGTCCACGGGAGCAGCTCTGGCTGGCGCTGTGGGCCCTCAGTGGGGATGTGTCAAGCGTGGGCGGCTGTCTTCCACGCCCGGCCTCCAGCTCTGAGAAACTGTGTGGCTTCCCTCACCCAGTAGCAACGGGACCTATAGCCTCCAGCTTGTGGCCTCATCTGGGCTTTCCTCCCCCAGGGTGGACAAGCAGCTCAAAACCTCAGAGAATGCAAACTGCAAACTTCCAGCCGCTGCTGGGGCCCCGTAGCAAAGTGTGCCTTGCATGCAGAGTGAGCGAGCCTGACTGCTCACTAGCCCGCCTTTCTCTTGTTATGACTGTGACAGGCTGGAAGGGAAGGCAGTGTCCCGGCCGGGCGTCACAACAGTCTCCAGGGCCTAGCTGAGTGGACAGCCTGTCCTGGCTTCTCAGAGCTGCCCCTAAGCGACTTTGGTGTGAAGGACTGCCTTGCACTGTGGTCACGTGGTTCTAGGGTACAAGTTTCCTGAACCTTTCTTTTGCTTTCTGGGGTTCACAGCGTTGTCCCTTCGTTCTGAATGTGATAAACAGTTTATGTCTTCTGATGTTAGCCAGAGGGTTGGTTGTTCAGCCCACTCCCTGGAGTAGTTGGTTGCATCTTGGCTTCCAACAAGTTGAAACCTTGCTGGGTTTAAAAGAATATAAATTACCTTCATTACAGTTTTCGTAGTGGTTTCTTAGGATCAGCCCCCAACAATGTTTCTTGTCTGTATTCAGACTAACTCTGGGCTTGGTGTTCACCTTGGTGTTGCATACACATTGAGTTGAGGTTCTTAAAGATAAGCAATTATGTCTCTCGGTTCCTCACAATGTATGCGCAATCTGTTGTTTTTCCTAAACGGGCGATGTTGTTTTTCTTCAGGAAGGTTCGCGTCAGGTACTCTATTGTGCAGGGCACTGGTGGTCAAGCGAGGCCAAGGATGACGACATGAAAGTGTCATCTGGAGCTACAGGACGTTGCTTTTGTTCAGCTATGTAGGGGTCTTGGTACTCTCAGAAATTATAAGCAAGTGTTCGAGCTGTTGCATTTTTAGGGAAATAGAATGAACTTTGTTGTACAGAGAAATTTGCGACCCATTAGGAAAATGGTGACCAGAGTTAAGCTGAACATTTTCTGGTTCAAATCCTAGCGTCTGTATGAATTGTGTGCAGACACAGACTAGCAGAAGATGTCAGGAATAGCACTGCAATAGTTAAATAGTCCAAGTGCTCGCGAGGTGTCAGAGGGAGAAGAATCTGTATACGCTACCTGGAGGGAGATGCAAATGGGGGAGACTGCGATGGAAATTAGGGTGGAGGTTCCTCAAAATATTTAAAAATAGAAATAACTGCTTGATTGAGCTATGTAAACTCGGGTAGATACAGGTAAGATTTTGTGTCAGCACACAACAGAGATATTTGGTACAATAGCCAAGATATGGACCCAGCCTAGTGCCCAGCAGCCAATGAATGCATAAAGACAATGTGGACATACCCATGATGGATATATACACATTTATTCCTCTTTACAGAGGAATCAGATTTTGACATTTGCAGGAAAATGGATGGAACTGGACACCATTCACAGAGAAACAAAACAGACAAAAGGCATTTTTCTCATATATAAAATCTAGAGTCATATATATATATATATATGTTTTTATATATAAAACGTTATATATGGAAGAACTATGAGAAGGAGGGAAGTGAGCCAAAGTCAGGAGGGATGGGGACAAATAAGGGCAACTAGGTATATATAAAATATGAAAACAAGGAGAAACTATCTTGGGGAAAGAGAAGCAAACAAGGTGGGGAAGGCAGGGGAGCAAACCCAAACAACATAGAGTATAATCATGCATATACTTGAAAATGTCACAATGATATCCCCTACTTTGTATACTAAATAAAATAAAAGAAGTAAAGTGATTCCTATGGAAGTTATTCAATAGAGTTTGCGATGCATAGATGGTGCCTTTTGTTTCTGCTTGCACTGTTAAATCTCTTCAGTTATTACAGAAAATAAGACACAATTCTCTTGTCGAAGTCAACCTGAAATACAAAGTAATTCTGCTTCATATGGTGTCCCATGGCGTGTAAACAGCCCCAGAGAGACCACATTATGCATGTTCAGGCATAATATATGATTATCTTCTGCCACTCGAGAACGAGGGAGGAAATGTGAAGTTATGATTTATATCCAACAGTAGGAAAGAATTCATAATATTTAGTGCTGGTGTCTCATAACTATGGCTTATTAGATAACCTTGTCTCAAGACATTCTGGAAAGTTGTCTTAGCTTGTTGACGTCATTGCAAGCTTAAGTAGCGACACTAAAATTGTGCTGTTATGAGTAATGTATCAGTAGATTACCTAGAGCATTAAATTGTCAATGATTTGTCAGAGAGATCTTCAGACTTTAAAAAACAACTATTCTACTGAGCAATTAAAATCACGTAACATTGGATTGTGTCAGAAACAGTGGAAGAAACACCAGTCCTCTTACGTACTGGCACTAGTGTGTATATGGGAGAAGGGAGAAGAGTGATTTTGTTTAGAAGTTATTTTAAGAAGCTTGATAAGTTTCTCAAGTCTCTAGTGAATCTTTAAAAAAATAAACACCAAATTAGCTTTAAGAGCGGGTCTATTTAAGTGAGAGGAACTGAAAAGCAGTACTATTTAGACAAACAAGCTAAAATCTGTTATTGGTGCTGGTGGAGGATGGTAGGATGTAGCGTGTTGGAATTACTTTCGACGTCAGATTCACAAGGAAGTCTTTGACTTTCCTTGTTTGCTTTGAGAGGATATTCAACTTTTAAGGAACTATTTTTATGCTACTTGATTAAAACTATTTACCCAAGAGACTTTCCTTAGACATCCCATTGATCACGTCTCCGCACATTTGCAGAAGGAACTGTCTCTTTCCCAAGCATCCATAATGACAGTGGTTGTCCTTCCCAGTCCATCTAGATCGCTTCTCTGGGGAGCAGTTTCCTTAGCTGTCATCATCTTACCCTGGCACAAGAGCTTCCAGCAATCTCGAATGCGTTAGTGGTTCAGTGTCTTTGAAGGAGTCGACTTCCTGGAAGCTGGGTACTTTCTTGTCCATCTTGTTCCTGATGACTCATTTTCTTTACACTCACTCATTCTGTGGGTGTGTGTCTGTGCATGTGTGTGTGTGTGTGTGTATGCATAGACCACAGCATACATGTGGAGGACAGAGGACAGCTTTCCGCGCATGCTTACCTTCGAATGTGCGTGTCTTGGGGGTTAAACTCCGCCCCTCAGTTGTTCATTTAAGAACCCTGACCTACTGAACTGCCTCATGAGCTTTCTTGTTCTTCTACTTCCTTCAGAATCATTCCGAAATACTTTATCTATTTCATATATCTAGGCCAGTCGGTGTCCACTTCCTCTAGTCCAGAGAGCTTACAGAAAAAAAATTGTTTCGGAGGACAGGTGAGAGGAGATTGGGGCCACGGGCACCTTCAGTGTACCATGAGAGAATAATGCTTATAACAACTGCAGAGGCTCTGTGGCATGATTTTATTTTTTGCCACAGAAGTGTGGCTGTTGGTGCCTGTGGTTACTAAAGTTCCTTTCCCAGCATGCTTCCCAGGTAGTATTAATCTTTTATTAAAGCAAGCCTTTCTTTCTGTACAATGGAAGCCGATCTAACTCGCATACCAGCTACTCCCCACGTAGTAAGGATCAGCAAGAAGTCAAGTGGGAGATGGTGGCTGAAAGGAAGCTAGATAAACTTCCACAGTATCCCTATGGCCACCTTTCCACCTTGCCACACGACATGGAAGGTATCTGTTGCCATGTCTGCGTCTCTGGCCAGTCTCACTTCTCTGCCACAGGATTCACAAAGCCGTGCAGGCCACACAGTAGGTATCTAGTGAGTTACTCCTTGCTGGTACTGAGTTAAGGCATTTTGTGTCCGATGTTATGGGTGATGTTATTCATGAACACCATGCAAAGCACAGTGCGTGTTTTGGGAGCACACCTGTGGATTGTTATGAGCATGGCCACGCTGATGTCCTTCTGCGTGTTTATATAGGCTTTTCATCCTGATGTGGCATCTCTGTCACCAATTGCACTTCCATCCGTTACACTTGGTACTCATCTCCATTGTCAGCACCCACTGACCTTTGAGCATCCCTCACCCCCCTCCAGTCCAGACCAACAGCAGCTTGGTGAACCGCCTTCCAGGCTTCCTGTGTGGTCAGGCCTTCCCTCAACATCTATTAATGTGCTTGCTCTATTTTCAGCTTTGACCTTAACCTGCTCGACTCTCTAAAGAACCATCAATTACATAGTCTCCTATGGTTCTCGTCACTTTGAGCCTCAACTAAAAAACTAGGAGACCCATGGTCTTTTTTGAGAAAATTCTCCTGTCCTTCCAAATAAATACTTTACTAACTTATTAACTACTTAATATCTTTCTCTCCATTTTGTTTCTCCTTTTCTAACAGTTTTCTATTTTTAACCAACCCATTTTAGACTCGAATTTCAAATCTGCTCAACTCCCAAATCTTTTCCCAAAGACCCAGCAGACTCTGTCAGCTTCCTTGGAACATCTGTCTTAAAGCCTTCCTTGGGATGGATTCAACTGGAAGACTAACTCCATTGCCTCTCTGGCGTGACCACCTACTGACCTGCTCTACCTTCAGAACAATGGACACTTAATAGGCATCATTTTTTTAATGTTGACAGGGTTTTGAAGCTATCTTTTCTTCTTGATTTATTCTGTAACAATAATTCTGTATCTGCAGCAAATGTTCTAGACTTTTATCAGTTTTCTTTGTCTATTCAGCCTACCCTGAGTCTTTATTCTTAGCAAGTGATTATATTGGCTAATTTCAGTTAGAAGGATTGAGACATTTTTTGTAAGGCTACTTTGAGTTGGTCTTTCTTTAGGAGACCAATTTTGAACATAAAAGCCCCTCCCTATGTTGTATCAAATGACACACTATTTTGTTTTGAATGTTTTGTTTAAATTTGAGGTTTGTTTTTTTTTTTTTTACGTGTAACAGCTCTTGTAATTTCTAAGATGATCGGTGGTTTTTATTCGTTCATAGTGGTAGAAGACGAAAGACTTTGCTACTGAGAATTTTCTCTTTTGAATAAGCTACATTTTTCATAAAATGTAGATCTCATAGCTGAGCATACATATGTGAAGACTGTCATGATGCTCTCAGATGTACTGGTTCATTTCCACTGGATGGTGCATTTAAGTCTCTCTCTTTCTTTCTCTCTCTTTCCCTTTCTCTTTCCTTTCCTTTCTTCCCTCCTCTTTTCTTTCCTTTGTTCTTTCTGTGCTTTATTTTATATTCTTCCTACAGTGTTGAATGCCACATATCTTTTGCATATTCTTCTACAAATACATTACTTTCC
Organism: Microtus pennsylvanicus; assembly: GCF_037038515.1. Classification (NCBI taxonomy): domain Eukaryota; kingdom Metazoa; phylum Chordata; class Mammalia; order Rodentia; family Cricetidae; genus Microtus; species Microtus pennsylvanicus. The sequence goes on along the minus strand of NC_134594.1, from coordinate 45,404,808 downwards.
CCTAATTTTGCTTTTGGCTGCCTGATTTGGCTTTACTATGTATTCCCAGTTGTCCTTGAGCTTTCAATTTCCTGCTTCTGAATACTCAGAGCTTGTGTTAGAGCTGGGTGTTAGCACACCTGCCTGGAATTTAGGAGTTACAAAATATACTTACTACAGTTACATTTAATCTTTGTTTTCGCGTTATTGTTACAGAAGGTCAGAATCTCTTTGGATTCCAATTTGATAATACAGATCAAACATTTTTCACCATAGAGGCGTTAACAGATTTTATCAATATGGTCATCATTGAGTTGATCCTCTTACAAGGCTGTCCTGCAGGTTATGAAGGCTCACAGCTTTCTTTTCTTGGAGTTTACATTCTTTGTTTGATCCAAGAGTTTACTGGGGCAGACAGACCTGGTCAGACCCCTGACGGAATCTTTTTCCACTTTCTGTAGAACTGACATTAAATAATTATCAAAACCCAAAAGCAGTCATGCTGGGCTTATTGACAATGACCTGTTAACAACACATCACATGTTCAATACTTAAGTAGCACGTTTTAAAGAATCCTCTTGGATCTGTGCCTGATATTACTGTCAAGTTTGTTTTTTTGGTGCGGGTCAGTGGGATGCACTTTATTTTGCAAACTGAGCCCATGGCTGTATTTCTTGTTCTCTAACACAGTGCTTCTCATTTGTTTCCTTCAGTTTCTTTCCCCTTCTCTTCTCCCGCCCCCCCCCTTCCTTTCACTTTCTATATTGATACATGATCTTCCCACATAGCCCAAGGTGACCTAGAGCTCATGATACCCTTGCCTCAGCCTCCCGAGCGCTGTGGTCACAGCTGCACCACAGAAGCTCAGCATCATTGTATTTTGAAAAAAATCTGTGTGGGCAATTCCATCATCTTACCCACAAATCCTTTGGGTACTCTTCAGTGTGATTTCTCCTTTTGACCAGTCTTGAACTCATTTAGAAGGTTTTATAGCATTGCATATCCTGGACTATGTATTTTTTATTCTACTTTTTGTCTCAATATTACTGATGGGGGCGAGGGGACAGCAGTGGCTCTGAGTCTAGAGTCACGCAGACTGTCTGAGGATATAGTACCACATACCCTTCTCTGTCTTCTTAAAGGCAGAACGCTTTTCCCACATCCAATAAAAATGCCATCTTTGCTGCTTTATCTATTCCCATCAGTAACAGAAATCAAAAGACATTTTTTGTGATGGTAGGTTTTAAAGACTCCGGTTTCATTTCATGCTTTGTAATTTATGGTGCCCTTCTTGGAGGACCAGCCGCTCTTTTGTTCTTCTCTCAATAAAGTTTATTACAGATTATGCTTGTCACCGAGGAGACACAACCAAGTTGATGACACAGCCTTTGATTAAATGGAATTTAATGTCTGCACATGGCAGCTAGCAAAAGCAAGAAATAGTCTCCAAATTATACATGTCAGTTCTTAACGAGCAGCTTGATATGCGTGTGGCAGTTTTAATAGGTTCTAAAGAACTGAGAAGGCAGGCGGTCCTGCAGTGGAAAACCTGAGGAACTATTTCCAGAAGCAGCCCAAGATGAGGCTAGTGTATTGGGTTCCACAGGACACACATGGTTTATGTATCAGAGTAGTGGAAACAGGTGCCAGCAGGGGACAAAGGAAGAGGCACATTTTATCCAAGTAACTGCAGAATGATGAACTGGAAGGAGCCTTAACACAGTCCCAGAACCCTTCTTTCTGTTTCAGGTCCTCATTGACTTGATCCTTTTACAAGGTTGTCCTGCAAGTTATGAAGGGGCAGGCAGGTACTGGGGAGGGGGCAGAGCATGGGCATGTTGCAAGTCACAGTTCTGGTTTTGGTTTTGGTTTTGAAACAAGGTCTTACTCTGACTGGCCTAGCCCCAGGTCGTGCCTCAGTCTTTAGATTAGCCACTTCCAGGTGTGGTCTCTTCCATGGCAATGACTGCCCTGGTGTTTAATTTACTCTACTTCTTGTTCCTATGTTGGGAGACCCACACTGACTTATTCTTTAAACTGTAGATCAGCTGTCCTGTTCTTCCAATTCTGAACTGAGTGTCTTGATACCCATTTGTACAACACCCTGCGCATTCCCTCTACATTCTCATACTGTATTATAACTGTATTTGGAGTCCTCTTTCCCCCGTTCGTATGTTTTTTGGGTTGGGGGATGTTAGTCTAAATACCCATTCTGTTCATGACCACCCAGGAGAAAAGCTGACCTCTCATAAATCCCTAGAAAGGGTGTGTCATGGTGTGGCCTTGTACTTTTGTGCAAGGCATTCAAGATAAGAAGAGATAAGATCATAAGGCCAGGATGTTAGGTAGAGTCTTTGCTTCATTAGGTAGTGTGGAGCTGTGTTGATGCGTTTTCAAGTTGGGGGATGGCTATAAGGTATATACACTAGTTTTAAGTAGATATTCATAAATCAATTCTAGTCATCTAGAGTTCAAAATGTATTTGAGCACTTAACCAGGAAATTGTCTGATATTATTAAACTGTGTTCTAGCACACTTTACAGTATTGTAAGAGATGATCATAGACGGGAGGCTTCTGTTCATGAAGGATTCCAAAGATCTCCAAGTCAACATACCATCACACTGGGACTAAGTTATGACTTATGGTGGGGATACAAGCATTCAAGCATTGCATGATTTTATGTGTCTTCATAATATTAAAAAAAAACATTCATACACTCATGCACACTCACACACACACACATTCATACACATTCATACACACATAAACTCATACTCACACTCACACCAACACACACATATTCACACACTCATGTACATTCCCACACACTCACACACGCATACACACACATACTCATACACACACATTCATACACACAAACTCATACACACAGGCTTGCACTCACTCACGCTCGCACTCACACACATACACACACATTGTCAGCTGCAGAGTCTCAGTTGTCAATCATCACCCTGCAAATTCAGATATGCTTTCTTATAAGCAATTGAACAAACGTGATTCATATATGTTACAACAATCTTTCTATCTATGGTTTTGATTCTTATGCTCTCATTTATCTGCAGCTAACAGTGGTCTGAAAATATTAGATACACCATTCCAGAAATAAATAATTCCTAAGTTTTCTATAACTTTTATGACAATGCATTATTACAGATATTAATATATTGTTTCCTATCTCTTGTGTTTAATTTAGAAATTCAAGGGTATCATAGATATGTATGTACACATAGCATGAATAAATTTGGTTTGATACTATTTGTGCTTTCTAGAATCTGAGGCATCTCTCAGAAAAATCAAATCAATCAAAAGGGGATTGTAGCACTGAGTTAGCAAAGCACTAGAGAAGTGTTTTCAATATTGCATTCGCAGAGGTGATGTGTTAAACTGTGCAGTTGTTATTATAAACTTCATGACAGTGTCAGCATGAACAAATTATTTAGAAGGTTGCATATGTGACATGAAAGGAGGTTTGGATAGGCTCAATAAAAAGATTAACACCGGAGATGCTGAGATTTAATCTTCCTCCATGATGTTCTTTTTGTACTGTTTTGTTTGAGACAGTACATCACTAAGTTGCCCAGGCTAGCCTCCAGTTCACTCTGTTCTGGCTCGAATTCACCATTCTCATGTCTTGGCTTCCTAAGAGCCAGGACATTCCCCTTTAGCTGGCTTAAAACCAGGTATATTTACACTGGAGTGGCTGTACATGTTTATAATTGTGATTAGCATAGGATGAGAGTTTGGGTGAAAATTGAGGTAAAATTCCACATCTTCAAATGTTTGAAAGCCAGTCACTAAATATGGTTGACACTCCTCCTCTTCCAGTTGTACCCTAAGTAATAATTTAATGTGTCCCAACATCAATTTCTAAGTCTTTTTCTGTTGTATGGCTTCAGAGTAATTCTTATGTCCTCAGTGTTGCCTTATGCTAGACATTCTGCAGTGTTTGGAAGGGACTGGTGGTATTAACTGATAAAGTTTGTCACTTACTTAAAAAGCAAATTGTTCTAACTGAAGTTCCAGCATCTTCATTCCCCCTCTTTCCTACTCTGCCATAGCTATGAGCCCATTTTGACTTACACTTCTTACCACCTTCAGCTCATTTGTTGGCATAGCCAAGAGCAAGGCCATACATATGGGGGGGGTGGTAGTCCCGGTTTAACCTTTACCCATGTTTCTGTCCCCCTGGTCCTGCCCTAAGCCTTAAGTTTCTTAGGATTGACGTAATCTTTTTCTTTTGACCTCTAGGCTTCCACAGAAAAGCTTTTATCCAGTATAACATTGCTTGCCTAAGATCAAAAGTGCCTTTTATTAGAATGTCGACTGCCTTCACCCAAGAGCATGGCATCTGGGCAAAGACTGTTAAAGTTAATAGAAAGTTAAGGAAAGAAAGAAGCCACTGCACGTGTGGCTTGGGTAAGAAAGGCAGGGCCACATGGGTGTGCTGGGCAGCAACATGGTGCACACATGGTAGAAAGGGGTTAGAAGAAAGTAGATTCACCTTGGGGTAGCTTATCAGTTGTCTTCATTAGTACCGATGGTTGGGACATTTTTCTTCACCAGCAGTTTGAAGCTTTGATTATCTAAATCAAGCCAGATTAAACCAGCTTTACTGTTTCTGTTGTATGACCAGTGGTGATTCATTTCATAGCAGAGATTACTAACTGTTGGTTGCGAGTCCAGTGTTCCACAGTACATTTTTATGTGGCTATGGTTGCATTAATCCTCTTTGATAAATGATGTTTGGTTCAGCGAACACAAATCTCGGTATACTTTATGTTGTGCTGTGCACGTAGAACCATTTTTAAAGGGCATTCAAGTCCACCTGTTTAAGAGTTCAGGCTGGCAACACGTCGCTCGGTCACACTCCTGCCGCTGCAACTTTGCCTTTTCTTCCCCTTCCTTCAGGGCAATCGACCAATCACCTCCGCTGCAAATTATTATCACATTCTTCTTTCTTCCTGCATCTTTGTATTTGGCACACTTACGTTTTATCTTGGAAAATCCTTTCTTGAGTTCTCTGCCCCACTGTTTCGTGTTTGTCTTACAAAGCTCTGCTTGTGTATGTTTTCAGAAAGAGAATGCCCAAGCTTCTGAAGCCACCATCCCAACCCGTCACAACACATTAGTTCACCTTGAAATGAACTCATGTGACTCTGGTCTCCACATACAATCTTTGCTTTAAGGGTATGGACGGGTTCTGCTCTAAATCTCTAAAACTACAGCCTCGAGAATGTAACTGTAGCAGAGATGTATTGTTGGGGATCTGTGAATGAATGAACAGGTGGATAATAATGGAAGAATGTATGAGCGGATGAATTGATGGGAGATTCTAAGAGAAGGATAGGTGTAGAGGTTAGCAAGGAAAGGTCCTGAAGAAAGGAGGACATGATGGAGTCTAGAGCATTGAGGGAATGTTGGCTTTAAAAGGGAAAGAATCACCACGTGTGAAGATCATTCTGTCACAGACAATGAGTTACTGTGGCACTTAACAGACTTGGTAGTGTCACCCACAAGATTAGTGACATATAAACTTAGAGCATACCATTTCTAAGCAGTAACTATTGACTTGGTAAAAGAATCCACAATCATGCTATAGGATGCTTTGAAATAAGATGTATATATTTTATCATTGAACAAATGAAGGTTTTTGGCAATACGTGACAAACGAGCATTACACAGATGTATCTGGAGAGTATTTTAGTGTGTAGTATCATACGTTGTGGTTATTTCTGGTCTGACACTGCAATTAAGATGTGACAATTTTCTAAAAGATATTGTGCAGCGTGGGCCTTGAAGATCTCATTAACCTAAGCTCTGTCATCTTTTCTGAGCCATCCCATTTGCATAATGTCACACATCACTGTCATGTAGCATGCTGGTCTACTAGAAACCACAGATATACTCGGAGCTGCAGACATTACACATGGCAAGCCCAGCTCGTTACTCAGGACCAGAGAGCTGCATGAATTATGTCAGTGCTGTCTCATGAGGAATCTTAAGTGTTATAAATCCATCAGTCACGGCAGATGGAGGTCCTACAGCTGTGGACTGAGGGCATTTTTATCTCTTCCTTCTGAGTCAAATGCGCAACCTTCATTATAAGGAATACACAAATAGATTTCCTTAAGATATAAGTAAATATGAAGGTAATATTTTTTAAAAAAAACTTAAGTTTAGACATGTTATAATGATCTGATTATTCCACCAAACCATAATGTGCAGTTGCCTCCTGTAAGTATAAGAGAAATGTGGGGTTTCAAAATGTACATGTTAATTCATGGATATTAGTAAGCATTCATTAGAGTATTAAGAGATTAAAGAATATAAAAACATAGTTGAGAAGATTAGAAATGTTTTAACAGTTTGTTCTCTCATGTGCATGATCTCACTCACTCACAATAGTGATTATGAAATCTGTCTATTTGGTCCTGTGTACCTCCTCTGAGGATGAATTGTACCAGCTTATAATGCAGATACTAGATCTATTTTAGAAAATTTAGCCCAGCCATAAATTCTGTTAGAATAATATCATTCTCACAAGTCATAGCCTCTGGAAAGCTGCCCTGTAGCTACAGAAGGCTAGGACCAAAGTATCATCAGCAAAATAAGTGTTGGCCAGGCAGTTGCAAGTATCTGGCACGAGAAGCTGTAGTCTACAGAGCTCACTCACATGCTGGCTCTTTTCTGCTACCTTCATGGGGACGGGGGCAGAGGGCAGGAGGTTGCTGTGAGGGGCTAGGGCGAAGGAAGTAGCCTTCTTCCCTGTGATCAGGGAACACAGGTTTCTTAAGTCCTGGGAGTTGTTATTGTTGTAAGCAGCTCGGTCATGCAAAAATAATATACAATGAACTGCACGTGTAGCCAGGTATACCTGGAAAGCAATGGCTGAAATCAAGATAACAGACCCTTTGAGCTCCTTGAAAACGTCCTTGGGTCCTGTCTCCTTCCATCCCTCCCATCTCCTTCGTCTCCAGGCAGCTGGAATTCTGCTGTGTGTTTTTGGAGATTTGTTTTAGTTCCCATGTTTTATATAAAAATAACTTCACAGTTTGTCCTCTTGTGTGTGGTCTCACTCACTCACAATGATGATTCTGAAATCTGTCTGTCTGGTCAAGTGCACATCCTCTGAGTAATATCCCCATTCATGGGTGGCTGGCTGCACAATATTTTATTTATACAGTGATGACATTAGAAGTGCTTTCAATTTTTGGTTCTTACAAATAAAACTGAAGGGACGGAGAGAGGGCTTATCCATGAATACGAGTAAAGCTGGTATGAACATTTACACACTAATCTATATTTGAACATGTGTTTATATTTCTCTTGAATAAATATGTAAAATTGGAAAAGATACATCATGTTGTAGGGAGTACTTAAAATTTTATAAAAATGTCAAGCTAGTGTAACGGTACTATTTGGTTAGCAGCAGCATACAGATGCTTTAGTTATTCTGCATTGTAAAAACCTTTGATATTTCAAGCCGTTTCCCAATTGTTTACTCTTACGATTAAAGTTACAATGGACTTTTCTATGTTACTCTTGTGACCTGAACTCCCTCCACATTTTCTTCTTGGTTCATGTTTGCTTCATGGATCACTTCTGAATTTACACACAGACAATTCTCCGTGCACATAAAATCCAGACATCCTTTCTCTGTCAAGTTTCTTCTTAGTGGAGCGCAATGGAGTGTTGATGGGTAGACGCGGTGAGGGGAGTCATCCTACCTTTGCACAAGAAGTCACGTTTCTGTTGATAATGGTGAAGAATGGTTAGTTTTCATTGGTAGAGCTGGAGCTGAGAGTATCTTGTGACTTTCTTCAACTTGGTCAGAATTAATGGCTGTACATATATTGTTGAAGGTTACGGTATAGTAATTGTTTTTATTTATGATGACTGTGGACAAATAAAAGAGAATTACTATCCTGAAAATATTTTCTTTTGAACTTGTGTTTGTCAATGAAGTACTCACAGCAGGCTGCCCTTAGTTACGGTGTCAGTGTGCTCATCTTGGTTCCTTCCTTCCTTTCAGTCCACCCACTATGAATACTCAACTTCATTGTTTCAGTTGGTGCATTCCTTCCCAATCTGAAACACTAACAATGCCCTCAAACTCCTGGCTCTCTTGCCCCACCCATCTCTTTTCGAACATGTCTCCCTTTTTGTGTTTGTTCCCATCATGCTTTGCTTATTGCGACTTCTATGACTTACTCATAACGTCTCTCTTTAATCCTTAAACACCCCAAGTCCCAGAGCCTAAATTTAGCTGTTTTTGTTTCTCTGTATGTCACATTTGGACCTTGAGTTAAAGTTCTGCGTTCTCTAGCTTCCTTTGGGGGAGGGCCACAGGGTAAAGTCTCCAGTGTGTTCCTCTTGAAGGAAAGTCTTCTGTATTCAAATGCACTTCTCCTTAAATACTCTCCTAACAACCAAAAGCCACATAAACAGAAAGACAGTTCCCCAGCCGTTAGCATCTCCTGAGTTCCTTCTGTTACCCCTTTCTATTAATGCCCTTGTTATCTCTTTGGATGGAGCCCCAGAGCCACCGTGGTCCTTGGAGCTCCTTAGCTGCCATCTCATGCACAGTTAATTTCCCATTATCTCCAGCAGCCATCCTTTCCTGCTTCTTTCCCACAGCTTCCTTTATCCCTGCCTTCACTGGGCGGTTCTTCTGTGGTCCTTTGCCAGTGTGTTTGTGTCTAAACCTGGTTACCTTCATACTGATACTCAAATTCTGCCTGTTCCTAGATGGCTTTTTACTTAATCCGTTGGTCGCTGCCTGAAAGTGATGTTTCTTCTATACATTGTCCATAATCTATTTCTCGCCCACTCTGCCTTTGTGATGGCCCTTCAGGGAAGTTAGTGTGAGGGTGCACTATTCTGTTAGCCTTTCAGGAATATAAAAGGAAATCATTTTTCCACAGTCGCTGAATTTTGACTGAATTAAAAATGAATTTATAACAACCTGTGTCCAACCCTGTTCCTCAGAGGTAGTGTAATTTTTAGGTTCTGATCTAGCTTAATTTTATTTGTTTTTGTAATTTTTATTGCTGGTGTTTTCTTCCGTATATTGTTTGGAGAAGATAGTGGAAGGTTAATATGTGTACCAATGATAGTTATATTCATTGCATGTTTAGTCACAGAGGAAATTGTTCAAGGAGCTTTTCAAAGGGTTTGAGCCATAGGGAGCATACACTGTGTTCCCTGGATGACGTGCCATGAAATAGGGGAGAAAACGGGTGTTTCACGGTGTCATTGACTGCCTATAGAACTCAACAGAATTAAGTGGAGACCAAATGTGTGTAGGCCAGTGGAGGAGCACTTACCCAGCCTTTGTGAGGCCCTAAGCTAGAATTAGAGAGTCCATAGGAGGAGCATTTCTGCGTTTAAGCTGAGGAAAGTGGTCAGGGTGAACTGTGCGAGTTTGTGCTCACAGACTAACTGGATTCCTGCATCACCTTTGTCCCTGAAGAGCCCTGGGACATCTGTCGTCTGTCAAGTACAAGAGACCACAGCAAATGCTCTCTAACATGTACTGGGGTTAAAACTTCTCTTCTCTAGAGCGTGCATATTCAGTGACTTTAGGTAAAAGATACCGAAAGAAAAGTGAAAGTTGAGGGTTACTGTGAACACACACACAGATTTCTTTTAGTTCCCTGTTTTGAATCAATGAGGAAGCAGAAAATATTTAAACAATAAGGCTGTGGTTTTGAGTGTAGTGGGAAAAAGCTCAGTTCTTCTCCACACATTCCTTACTAGTATCTAGATATACACCTTAAGTACATGTTAAGAAGCCAAACGCACTTTTGGTCATGATTCCTTCAGAACTAAGCATTGCATAAATATTCAAAATGAACTGGATTTGTGCTAGCATTTTCTGTCAGCTACTAGCTTGGTCCTGGCATGAACCTTAGGGAAATGTATTACACTGTCCCAGTATTGGCAACCAAAGTTCATTTTCTGCCTTAAGGATCAGAAAGAACTGTGCTGCTGACCTGCCTGTTCAAGAAGCTCCAGTTGTTCACAGGACCTGCTGGACAGTGGTTGAGCCACCAGGCAGTCTCTGGAAGGGCATCCTCTTGAGGCCTTTGAGACCTCACTGGCACCTCTCCCACTCTGTGATTGACATGTTTATCCCTGCTCTTTCCAGACACTTTTTGGTATACTCGCTGTGGCCAAGCCCATCTCTTGATTAATCAGGTCTTGATCATGTCTGGAAAGTTTTCACTTCCAATAGTGCATTAAAGTGTGAATTAGCCATGGCTATGTCACTTGGATGCATTTTGCCAAGGTACTCACAAAAAGTTCCCAGGGTGATGGGGGAACCTCCTTCAGCCAATGGCCTTTGAGAGGCTGGACCAGCTTGGGTGTGGCTTTGGGTACCAAAAGGTACATGCATACCTCTTTCTCTTCCTCTTCCTTTCCCCCCTCCCCACTCTCAAACCTAGATATTAGTGCCTGTTTCTGTTCCTTGTTGTTCTCTGTGAGTTCCCCTTTAAATAAAGAACCCCTTATCACACCCTATTTGGAGCTAGTGTGGGATTACTTCATCTTGAGTGTTCCCCTTCAGCTGCGTTAAAAGAACCATGAGTTTACCTGTTGTCTCTTCATTTAGGATTTTCTTTCTAAATAAATCAATTCCCAGTTAATTTTGTCTTCCTCAACTTCTGTATCAATTCTGTTCTCTTACATGACAGACATGTAATCCCCAATTAAATATATCAATATTAAGTGAGATATAAATATCAAAATCTAATATTTCAATAAGTAACCTTGATTTAATTTAATACACCAGTTAGTTTAATTGTGTTTAATAATCAAGGATTGTCTTTCATGGTGAAAGTTCCATCAAATTTTATTGTGTAAACCATAAACAAAGGTGGTCTCAGAATATGTGTTCATAAATAGATCTGATTTGTACCTAACTTGCAAAGTTCAATCACACATTGCTGAGAACAGAGACTTTTTATTGTTTGAGAATTTTATACATGCATAAGATTTTGAATAAGTCCACTCTTTTTTAACCCCGTTCCCAAATTCCTCGCTATCTCCACTCTCACTCTTACTCCCATCTTTAAGTCTTCTTAATGAGTCTACTTCGTGTGCATGGCTGTATGACCAGCTACTAGTACATGAGTAGCCGCTCAGGGGAAGCATCCCTGAACAAAGCTGCCTCTCCCTCCCACAGCTGTCATCAACTGACAGTGTTCTCCATTAGGAGTGGAACTTAAACCGGGAAGAAGCTTTGCTGATGCATCCTATCTGGCAGAACCAGCCTGAGTACTGCAAACCTCCACACTGCAAATACATAAACCTTTTGGGAAGAAAATACTTAGAGGGAAATCTTCACATTATCTATGAGCCCTAATAAGGCAGTAACAATCCTAAAAGGCAATTCTTAAGCTTACTTCAAAGACAAATGCTGAATTCTGGTGCAAATCATCCAACAGGGACTATAGGCTTTGATTTCAAGGAAAAGAGGAGAAAACGCCTTGTTGAGAAAAACATGAAAAGAAATGGTTTTGTGAGTGTGAAGATTATGGGGAGGAGAGGAAAATGTGTACTTCTGAGATGGGGGATCTGGTGTGACCGTCTGTGCGCTCCACTCCACGGGGAAACTTGCCTCTACCCACGGTCTTCTGATCCAATTCACATTGTAGAGCTGCTCAATGTCTATTTGAACATTAGACAAGAAATCTGGAAATTTATAGAGTTAAAATGCATTTTGTTTTGTTTTCTTTGGTGATAAGTTTGCAGTGTTTCATACCATTGTTTCATGGTTCTCCTGTCTCAGGCTCACAAGAATCAGGATTATTATCTTAAGTTTAAAAATTACAAAGACTTTGTTAGATGAACTGATATGCCCCAACTCTCATAAAATGTAATACAAGGAGTAATATGTCACCAGAAACCCAATTTTGAATGTCATTATAATCAAATAACCAAGGTAAACAAGGACATTATTTTCTATATTGATTGCACGTCATGGCCTGCAGAGAGAGAAACTTCAGTGGATTTATTTAGGGTTCAGTCTCAAACCTGACCATGACCTGTGGTTTTTCTCCAGCAAACCTTTGTGGAGTTGGTCCACACCTTCATCCTCAGAGTCTGCATTCAGCCCACCCTGGCTTTCTTATCTGTGCAACTCTCACTCGGCTTCCATTATGCATCTCCACCAATCTTCCAGAAATGAAGTCAGTCATTCACACTGACTTTGGATTCTCTGTCCAGTTGATGCCCACCATACTGTGGAACTTTTGCTTGCTTTCCTTAATCACAGAAGCCTGCTCAATGGTGACCTATGTTCATTTAAGCTTTCATCTTCTCCCCTTGCTTTCCTTTATAGATGCCCTAATTGAGTCAGCCTGGAATGACTGCAGGCTCTTAAACATGGCATCTTCCTATTCAAGCATGCTATTTTTAATGAAGGTATTTTCACATGAGTGAAGCTGGGCCCTGATTGGCATTCCCACGGCACCGAGCATTGTCTCTGGGAACCAATGTCCCAGATGTCCAGAGCCACGGAGCATGGGCTCTGGAGGAGCAAAGAGTGCCTTTGGCTGTCACTGGGCCACTGTGTCATAAAGACTGCTCAGCAAGATGGTCAGATTTGTGGAACAGAATAAATGAAGTAGAAGGGCATCTAGAGATTTTAATGACAGTGTGGGTCAAAATTATGTAAGGAAAAAAACAAATTAAGAATTCAATTTTTTTTTAAAAGGCAAGAGAATCTTGAGGTTCGTCTTGCAAGCATCATTGATTGACTTAACAAGGAAGTTGCAGTCATTTCTTAGAAATAAAACTGCAAAAGAGTCTCTTATGAAGACCAAGTTACACAACTATAATGTATATGCAGAGGGCCTAGGTCAGTCCCATGCAGGCTCCCTGGTTGTTGGTTCAGTCTCTGTGAGTCCCTATGAGCCCCGTATAATGGATTCTCTGGGTTTTCTTGTGGTGCCCTTGACACCACTCTTACAATTCTTCTTTCCCCTCTTCTGCAGGATTCCAGAGCTTAGCCTAATGTTTGGCTCTGGGTCTCTAATTCTGTTTCCATCACTTGCCGGGTAACAGTGAGAGCAGGGTCTCTGACTCTGTTGCCTGCTTTTGGGACTCTCTCCTCCTACTGAACTGCCTCATCCAACCTTAATAGAAGAGGAGGAGCCTAGCCTCACTGCAGCTTGATACATGGTGGCTGGCTGATCTCCCTGGCAAAGCTGGCCTGTATCTTGAGAGATACATGGAGGGAAGAGGGGTGGAGGAGAGGGTAAGCGGGGGGGGGGGGGGGGGGACTGGGAAAAGGGGAGGGAGAGGAGACTTTGATTGGAATGCAAAAACAGAAATAAATAACAGATAAATCGTCATCAACAACAACAAAGCCAGAAAGTTGAAGCCCAGGAAATAGACGTGATAAGCGAAAGTAAACTCAGTCACAGCCCTGTCCTTTCAGGAAATGTGTAGATAGAGACAGCGGTTGCTCTGAGAGAAATGATCCAGCTAAAAAGTCTATGGGGTAGCACCTTAAAGAAATAGCAATACTGGGGAGACTTGGACAGGCTCCCCAATTTTTCTAATTGTCTTGTTTTGACTCCAGGAGAAATTCCCTAAGTGTTTCCCACTGCGGATTAGATTGCTCTGTTTTAGATAACCCTGCGGCAATTCCCTAGTTGTGAAGGTTGAAGAACTTTGACTCTTCCCATCCACCTCAGTATTCACTGTTGTCCTTCCTTTTACTTATAAAGGATTGCAGTCTGTAACGAGGGGGTGCAAATTGTACCCTGATGTAGAAATCTCATATTTTTGAGCCCCTCTCCCTTTGGCTTGTCTTAAAACCCTCAACTTTGGTGGTCCATGTTAAAATGGATATACCGCTGAAGTCACAGGCATGTCTAGGCCTTATACAATCAACATTGGACACAGCTGATGCTTTCTCTTCAGGTGGAGGGCCTCGTTCCTAAACTGCACCTTCCTCAGAGCCTCTGCTAAGTCTGAAATCTGCTCTTCAGTTGCTGCTGAGAGAGCAACACCTGTCGTTAGCTGACCAAGAAGCTCTCTTCTCGGGTCTGCGTGAAACCGTTGACAGCAGCCAAGTTTTCATGGTTAACGAAATGTTAGAGTTTATGATGAAGATTGCCCTTATCTGAACAACAAAATACCCTGGGTTTTAACATAAATCCGTAGAGGGCTTACTATATCATCAATAAAAAGTTAATCTCTCAGGGAAAATAAGAGGCATTTAATATTTGGGAGGGGGGTTGTTTAATAATCAGCTTTTAGGATAGCAAGAAACTCAAGTTTCTGAGAACATATGATTTCACTGGTTGCCAAGCCATTGTCATTAAACTTATTATTTTAATTTGTTTTTCCCTTAGCATATCTGCCCTCTTCCCAGCAAGCTCTATACTGACCCCATCAAGTGACCACACTCTTTCTGAAGTGAGTGCTGACATCACATATAAAAATAATCTCTAGTTTAGTGAAAGAATGTCTCCTGTGTTCCTGGCAAACCCAAGACACACAGAGGTTTCAAGTGTGCTGATCCTTGTATGTGTTTCACAGTGCGATTTCATCAGTCACAAATGAAGACTCCTAATTACTTTGTTTATACATGTGTGATTTAATGAGGCTAAACACTCAGCCAAACTTCAATAAGTGCAACCTACTTCCCATTGCTTTTTCCAAATTAATAAAAAGCCATGCCAAGAACATTTTCTGGAAATGGGAGCATTGTGCAATTCAAAAGAAGGGAGAATTACAAGGTTAGCTGACAGGTTATATATACTTTGTAGGCAGTCTGAGCAGCCAGGGAAGCATTAGACTTGGGGACCAAGGTTCAAATGCATTGTGGAAGAAAGATGAAGTATGATGGAAAGATTTATCATGAAGTATTCTGCCAAATGCCCAAGGCCAACACTCAAACTCTGGTATGTTTTAGAATAACTTACTATAAAAAGCAGCGCTATATTTCTGGCAGATTCAACCCATGATCTATTTATTATTATCTTTGTCTCACTTTTGAGTCCCCTATTCTGGTTATTATGTTCATACTTTGAGAGAACTGAAGATGAAGGGTTGCTATTACGGATATTTCATTTGAATAATAACATAGAAGCGTCATCATTATTATTCTAGAAATAAATGTGTATTTTAAATTATCTTCTAATCTACTTACAAGTTCTACAAATGTGGATCCATACTCCTTGCTGCTCAGGAGAAGAGTGCTTCTCCAGAACATGTGATCTGCTAGGTTCTCCGCTAGAACTGCAAACATCTATGTGCTGGGATGTAGTGCAAGAGCAGCGTGCTTGCCCAGCAAGTGTGACACCTTAAATTATCTTTGGAGACATTCAGAACCACATAGGATCCACCTCCTTTAAAGAGAGGAGAGGGTTGTAAGAGGCCACTTGTATGTTTCCCGGCTGCCCAGACTCCCAAAATAACCATACAGAAACTATATTATTTAAATCCCTGCTTGGCCAATAGCTTGAGCATATTGCTAGCTAGCTCTTACATCTAGAATTAACCTATTTCCATTATTTTATATTTTACCATGAGGCTCGTGGTTTACTGACGAGGTTCTAGCTGGGAGCTCACGTCTTTCCCCTCTGGTGGCAGCGTGGCATCTCTCCTGACTCCGCCTTCTTTCTCCCAGCATCAGTTTAGTGTTCCCTGCCTAGATCTACTCTACCCTATCACAGACCAAGGCAGATTCTTTATTCATTAACCATTAAGAGCAACCCATATACAGAAGGACTTCCCACACCGAGAGGGCAAAGAAGAGCAACACCATCCTTACATTTGGATTCAAATGGTGCCATTGATTTAGAGCTGTTTAGAGCCAGGAGTCAGCAAGTCACAGCCTGTGGTCCAGATTCCTTGATTCCCAGTCTGATATGCAAAAGCTTTATTGGAATCCATTCGTGATCATTTGTGTAAAAGGGGCTCTGCTGAAGGCTACACTCTGCAATGGAGTCTCAGATGCAGCCATGCCTAAAGCTTTGTTGTGATAATTGTCACATGGAAACTTTTTTTCCCAGAGTTTTTCTGTATTTAAATGTGTAAGAAACACATTGCTTGGGGTCAGATTCCAAAAGTTTTGACCCAACACCAGCTAACTAAAGTCAAGTTGATCCTACGTTCCATTCTCCCCTCATCCAGATAGTTTCTCCATGTGTGTGAAATAAACATCGATTGAAATATGTAAGGGAAACATTGGCTTTGTACTATTCTGGTGCTTAGACAGGATGCAATGAAATGAAATACTTCTAGCATTAATGAAGCGAAGACCATAATGCTTTATCCTTGTGAAATCAAACAAACAAATGGATTGCAAAGGTGGAAATCGGTAGTTTGTGCCAGGGACATTTAGGGAAAACAAGATTTTATTTTGAAGATTTTTAATTTACTCTAGGCAAGTATTTTTCTGCTGAAGTTTACTGAAATGTGCACATGTTAAAGTTGTTTCCTAATGTGCTTCTCTTCAGTGGGTACTGCATTGGCCATTTCCCCTTGTATGATTGCACACTCTTCCTTTATGTGCCAAGCTTTCTGTTGCACGTGAAGTCACCTCTCTCCTTGTTCTGTTCTGATTTCCTGCTGCCCACAGATGCCTGGTCACCAGTGTCCTTGAGTCGGTAGAAGGAGCAGATCCTTCCTCTTCAGTTCACACCAACACCAGCTGGTCAGCAGGAAACCTAAGAAGAGCCTGGAGAGCACCATGTTCTGCAGGAAGTTTAAGGATCTCAAGATCACAGGGGAGTGTCCTTTCTCCTTACTGGCCCCTGGTCAGGTTCCTACAGAGCCTACAGAGGAGGTGGCAGGAGGCTCTGAGGGCTGCCGGGCTACTCTGCCCATCTGCCAGGACATTCCTGAAAAGAATCCACAAGGGAATCTTCCCCAGAGAAAGACAAGCCGCAACAGAGTCTACCTCCACACTCTGGCAGAAAGTATCCGAAAGCTCATCTTTCCAGAGGTGAGTGTTTTCCCTTTAACAAGGACAATGGTGTTTCAGAATTCGAAAAGAAAAGGTTTCCAAGAGAAGATATTTAGAAATGTGTCTCTTGCTTTTAATGGCATGACTAACAGAATTTCTTTGAAACATATGAAAACTATCTTTTTAAATAATCATTCTAAATTGTGGGTCATCTTCTTAAGTCTCATATCTTGAATTCCTTTCTTCTTTTAATTAAATTTTTCATGTATTTTGCATACCAACCACAGTTTTTCTTCCCTCCGCTCTTCCCATTTCCTCCCCCACCTCCCATCTATCCACTCCATCCACTCTTATTCAGTCAACACAAATTTTCTTCAAAAAATCTTGAAACTCTGACAAACTTGTGTCTTTGCTTCATCCCCCCAATCTCAGCTTCCGTTATCTGTAACATGAAGCTGGGTCACGCCTATCTCTGAGTGTTACTGCTCACTGAATGAAATCACCCCCTACTCTTGCCCCCGGAAATGCTAGACAAGTGGGATGGTGTGATCCCAATTAAACCTCTTTTAATGAGAGCAATGCTGTTCTAACAACACAGGCCAGGGAGGGGTGGGGCGGGGTAGGTGGTGGTGCCTGTGGAATGGGAGACCAGAAGTGAAGCTCCAAGAAAAGGTAAAGGAGAGTTAGCAGAAAGTTGAAGACATTTATTTCAAAGATGGTATTTACTGCATGTTACACCTTTGAACTGCAAATATTTAATCATTTTTCCCAATGCCAGTCATTAGATACCCAGCTATGTTGAGATGGAGAGACATAGCCCTTCCCATGGAAGTGACTTATATTGTAGTCCTGGAGGTTTTCCTCAAAGACAGAGTGAAGTAGAGGGCGGCAAAAGGGGTGGTGCTCAATATTTTCTTTAATGATTTCTGTTGCTATTTCATTTTGCTCATGAATAATTTTCTTGTCTTTCATTGTCAACATTCTCTCACACGTTATTAAACTTCCTCAAGATTATTGTTCCGAGTTACCTGCCATGCCTCTAGGGTTGATGGCTAGGGATTAATTTCTGTCCACCGTTACCTTCTCCTGGTTCTCTGTCCACTGTCACCGTCTCCTGGTTCTCTGTATGGCTTTGCTTTGCTATCTATGTACTCAAGATGCCACTGCATTGCCAACCACTGATAACCAGCTTTACTGCTGGAAATTCCTTGAGCAATTGCCCAACCAGAAGTTCTCAGAAGTCTCAGAGATCTTTTCTATGCCACGTACTTCTATTTTCTCTCCTCATGTCCTTGCCACAATCCAGAAGAAACAGGCAGACTACTGCAAACCATAGGAATTCTGGTAGGGAGGAATACATTAGCACTATTTATTGGCGTTCTTCCAACAGTTAAAATCATTTGTTTTAGAGCAGCAAATGCCACATTGTTAAATATGTCTGAAATGAGTATCGATCAGTCTGTTCTGCTTTATCAACTGTCCAAATATCTGCTTGGTCTTTTCATAAAAACATCTGCTTTTCATGAGTTAAGTTTTGAGTTGGCACATTCAATCTTACATTTTCGCTTCAGTGCCTTTAATAAACTTATGAAAGATATTCAAAATTCAATTCATAATAGTAGTTCTTACTTCAGGTTATCAGATTTAACTCTTCAGTTGTGTCCTCATAGGGGATGGTAAGAATGAAAATTCATTAGCCTTAGTAAATTATTAATAAAAAAAATGAAATAGTTGTATTTGAAGGAGCTTCCTTGATCACCAAATGAAAAATTACCATTTCTACTTGAAAAGCAACAGCTAAGGCACATCAAGTTAGATCATTTGTTCAAAGTGAAAGAGATAACTGTGATGGAGAAAACTATCTCATTAGTAATTCATAGCATTATGATTTATCCTTGTGATTAAAACCCATTGGTTTATTAAAACACTGACCTCTGAAGAGTCTTCCGGGGAGACAGCTCAGTGGGCAAAGTGCTTTGTATGCAACATCAGAGCCTGAGGTTACCCGAGGTTAATGCTCAGAGCTCTAGACACCTAACCCCGGCACTAGGAAGGGTGAGGGAGCTACGCATCTCGCTGGTCTTGCTTGCTGGCTAGACAAGCTTCATTAGCAAAACTCAGAGAGATGTCTTGCTTTAATATGAGAACAAAAACAAACCCAGGGAACAAACTCATGTTTGATCACTGGAGTCCACCTGCACACACAGGTAGAGCATGTATACAGACAAACACCCTTGCACATACGTATTTACCACTTCAGTGTCTGGATGGAGAAATCAAAAGACATAAAACATGAAGAAGGACACCTCGTGCACCAGGCCTTTGCCAGGAAACTCTTTGCCTAGAAAAACCTTATATTTTATTTGAACCAATTCACTTTAATAACAACAATGAATGTTGTCTGATTTTTCCTAGAGAGACATATAACATGCTCTAATTACCCCAGACAGGGCATAGTGACTGCAAATGAATATAAGTATTCCGTCCAAGGACAGTTTTGTGAACTGATAAGCTTATCAGGGTTACTAATGAGACTATAGGTAGTCCACAAACAGCTGTATCATCCAAAAGTCTAAACACAAGGCGAGTGATGACTTCTCAAAGTGAAATAAAGAGTCTCTTCTTAAATTAATCTTCTACCTCTTTTAGACTCCTGAATCCCCCAAGATCAAGCACATTTATAGGACAGCAGAAAAAAAAATGACTGGAATCCCAGGGAGGGATGGTGTCCCTATCCTGCTCCCAATTTCTTTGTTAGGGAGTGTTAACAACTTGTGTACCATATCAATAGACTTAGTTATCACTGTATTTTATTCCATTGTTCTAACTATGGGGCCAAGGCCATTTTGTATGTTACCATAGCAACCTCTCTTGAATGATGCCTGGTTCTCATGTCAGGCTCTGGGCTTGTCTGGTATAGAAGAAGCCACCAAATACAGCATTGTTGTAAGACAAAGTCAGAGTCCCGCAGACGTTCATTGTAACATTCTACTCATGTTCTCTTAAGAATCCATTGCTTCTTTTAAAGGAAGATCGGTCTTATTCAAGTAAAAAATCCAAAAAAGCATCTGTTCCACCATCTCTAGCAATGCTGGAGAAATGTATTGAGTTTACTCCTGCCCAACTTACTATGTTAGGAGGAAAGACCCAACCAAGACACTGGAGACCATAGGAAGGACTGGAAACACAAGGGTAGGAGCTTTAAAAACAGCGAAAGAGTGCACCTGAGGGGGTATTTGAAATTGGAGAGTGAGAGAAAGATGTCTAGCATAGCACCACACAGGAGAAAGGACCAATTTCCGATTGACAGCATTGGTTAGATTTTCTTCCTTCATGGTCCATCAAAGGGTTCTGATCAAGAGCTGATAGAGATGGGCAAAATGGACTTTTCTTGCCCATTGTGGGCTTCTACGCCAGAAAACAAGTGAAAAACTGCTTGAGTAGCAACGCTGAAGGAAAATCAAGACCTCCTGCACAGAGAAGCTGCACCCCACTCCCTGCCATGATCTGTTCCTCACATGGGTATCTTCCTCAGAATGGAGAACTCTCAGAAGTCTGTGGTTTCTTTGGTTTGTATCACACTGGTGTCTATAGCTGGTAATGTAGACTAACTGCGGCGAGGAAGGCTCTTGAGAAAATGAGTTTCTTAGGCACCTGCCTGGAACACTCCTTAATACTCTCATAAGTTGCATTGGGCCTTTCTCTTACCTTGGCATGAACGACTACTGGGAAGTACGCCAACCTGTTCCCTTCTGAGCCTAGTGCTCACCTGTTACCTCTCAGGCTCTTTGCTGTCTGTCACAGGGTCATCAAGACATACTCAGAGTCTACTTTTTGGTACATTTACCTGTTTTTCTTCATCCTGTCACAGATGGGTCCCCATTCTCCATTCCCGAACCATAGAAAACTTTACGCTATACTATAAATTTAAAATCTCTTAGAATTTGTTTTGAGGGGTTATGTTTTCTTTGAATATATTTTATATGTATTTTCTAAGCTTGATCTGCATGTTTAAAACTCAAAGTCCTTTATGAAAAAAATGATTGCTACTTTTTTTTAACATTGCCTTCTGTGGCTAGTGGAAACTTGATGAGAGATATAAATAGATTAAGGCAAAAGGAATTTCCCAACTTGGACCCTATCCAGAAAGTTCTTGACTTTCCTCTGTGTAAACTGAAAATAAGAATCAATGATCATGTCTCCACGCCTAGACATTTGCGATTTTCATTCAAGATGCAAAACTGAACGTTTCTTGTCAATGTCCCCCTTGACATTTATTAAGTAGAAGCAAAGATACATTAAAAGAGATTCCAAAAGTGTTTATGGGGGGAGCAAAGTGTTTATGGGGGGAGCAAAGTGTTTATGGGGGGAGCAAAGTGTTTATGGGGGGAGCATTGCCTATGTACGATTCACAAAAAAAGACAAACTGTAACTCTCAGAAAACAATGAAAGAGAGTAGAGTACCAATGATTGGTAAGGATTGTTAGTTCAGAACCTGGAAATTGGTATAGTTGCGGTAGACCCATGACACTTGAAATAAACAATCCTGTTGACAGATGAAGTTGAGGACTTAGAAGGGAAGCAGAGATAACTGCAGATGTTTTGAGGAGAGTCTGAAATGTGAGCAGAGTGTGGGAAAGGCGCTGTAGTCCGTGGTGAGCTGTGGAGGGGAACAGCGTGTTTGGCTTGAACTGCAGCTGAAATATTGGCAGAGTGTCCAGGGAGACTTCTTGGCCAGGAGGAAGAGATGGTATGGATTCGTGCATTGCAGAGGACCTGACATTTTCTGTTTGAGGTCAGACTAAGCTGAACTCTCTGAGACTTACGGCCTTGGGACCCCTACACAACCAAACGCAAAATAGTCTGAGCTCACTGATTCTTCCCAGGATTGAAAAACACGTGGGAAAGAAGTCTCAGTTCCCAACACGGCAAATGTACCACCCTCGCTGTCCAGTGAAAGTCCCCATTCCCTTATGAGAAACCTTAAGGAAACTGTTGCAAATATTTCTTTGTATTTCCAGTTTGAGCGACTGAACCTTGCACTTCAGAGAACTCTGGCAAAGCATAAAATTGAAGAAGACAGGTGAGTGAGCCCCTCTAGCTGAATGAACCCCCATCATGGAGACACTGTTCAAAATGATGCATCCTTACTGCATATATTGGCTCGTGCTGGATTTGTTATATCTCTGAGTTGAACTGAAGTAAATGCACCACTGACTAATTTTAAAGGTTCGTCAGAGTTGGAAGGTTGGTGCTTTTAAAAAAATCTGCTTTGTATTGTTAGGTTTTTGTTTACTTGTTTGTTTTTTTAAAATAAGGCTGGTCACATGAGCTTCTGGTGGATAAATCTGTACCCCTGTTCTCCATATTTAATTTGTGAATAATATAATTATTTTTTTATTCTGAGTGCAAATTTGCAGAGAGCATAGGAGTTTTGCATGCGAACACCACAGTGTGCACAATATACAAACACCTTCATTCACCCTTCCTCCCCACAAGCACGTGGTCTGTTCTGTGGATTGTCTGGGCTGGATTTTCCTGCTGAGTAGCTGCAGCCAGACTTCAGACAGGCAGCTGGGCTCAGCCAAGCAAGAGTCGGAAACTGCCCAGGAGGGTGTGAATCCTTGTCTGACAGAAGCTTTGTTTATAGGACAGACCTGACAAGCATCCCAGAGGCGCCTTTGCCTCTACCCACAATTCCCAGACAGGCTGATAAGATAGCCAGGAGTCAATCTGCGCTACTGGGGCTGTCTGTGCACGTCCCTGGCAGTCGGCTTGTTTGAGATTTATTCTCAGGCCTTTGTGCTCTGAAACATCCCTGCTGCTGGATGGAGATTTGTTTTCCATGGTGCACCCTGTAGGAGAGCCCTCAGAATCCTTTCATTTGGAAATCCTTTCTTAAGGAAAAGAGAATGCTTATTCATGATGATGACCCAGTTGGTGCAGTAGGGTTTTCCCTTCTGCCTGCTGGTGTGGAGTGGTTCTGGCTTCTTCGCCTTCCTTTAATTCTGTGTGCTTCTGTCCCTCGCTTGCTTGGAGTCTCACGTGTTTGTGCTATCCTTGATATGCCAGCAGATGAAAACACCTAAAACCTGTTTCATGCAGCTTATTTCTGGGACTTAAAAACCAACAGAACACAACGCATGAAGCAGTCCACTTGCCTTGAATGAAGGGACAAAGCCCAGTTCTTATCTAATGCAGTCACTGTGACCCCCTCTTGATGCCGTCCCTCCCCCACTTCATTCACTAGAGGTGGATGAATTCACAAATGGTGTGTGTGTGTGTGTGTGTGTGTGTGTGTGTGTGTGTGTGTGTGTGTGTGTGGTGTGATGGATGCCTCTACTGGCTGCTCCCAAGTCTTCCTGTCAGCTGTGTTTGCTAAACAAGGGACACTTAGTTTAGAGGTCCTTGTTGCTGTCTGGAATGACAACGCTCAACACTCTGCTCTTATCCGACAGTGTGAGTGTGAGGAAATGGCAGAATTAGACCTAGGAGACTCACTCTTACTTTTTAGGGGGAAAAATATGCTTAAATAAAAAAAAGGAAGGAAAAATAAGTATTTGGTGTGATAGTGGATTGGCTAACAAAGGGACTGTGAGTCTCCACATCCAGATTCGGCACAGGGTTGTATTATGATCCTAAGTCCATTTGGATAAAGTATCCCAGCCAGCACTGTCCGTACTCAGAGGCATCACAGTTCTATGGAACAGGGCTGTGCTCTGGGCCATTTTCCTCCTGCAAATATTTACTTCTAAAACTTCTTAAATTGTATCGTGTTTTATTGAAAGGCTGTTTAAAAAAGAGAACTACACCTGCATTTAAACTTGGCTCAGCCAATGGGAAGCTGAACCTCGCAATTAAATAGATTCTTTGATACTTGTAAAGCTCTTGAATTGTTTGGCAAAAGTGCCCATCATCAGTCACCATAATGAGGAGTTTTCAGAAAGCAACTAGGCAACGATATCTCACAAAGTTGTCCAGTCAGTGTACGAAGCCAACGACATTCTCGATGGCTGAGCATCAGTGGGCATGAAGAACATGTTGTTCTTACACACAGAAATGTCAAAAAGTATAAATGATCAATTAGGAACTACAGAAAAAAATGAAGAAGATGCTGATTTTAGCCTATGACAACAAAAATTAGACATACAGAAAAAGAACCTAAAAATCCAAAGGAAAATCATACCTTTATAGCAAATTATCTGGTAAATAAGAAATAAATCCTAATTTTTCTACAGTTAAAAAAATAAAGATGGTCCAATTGAAATTATTTCAGCTTCCTATTGATGCCCATGTGTGCTATCTTTGTTTTAAGATTCCTTTATCTAGAATGCAATAATTGATAAGAAAAATAGATTTGAAACTAGTTAACATATAAGACTAGGTATAAGCATGGAGGAATAACGTCTGATATAAAGATCCCTAATTTCAGCAGCAAGGACTCCTGTAATTTATGTTTTAGCTTCAGGAAAAGACAACATGGAACTACAGTGAAATTCACCATAGGTAGATTTTTATCTCAGACAATCAGCCCCTTGAGAACATATTATTATCTTTTTCTTTATTTATATTGGTGGTAAGGGGTGGGACCCAGGCCCTCCATAGACAAGGCAGTTCCTCTGCCATTTAACAGTGGCTTGTCATCCTCCTGGTGACTTGCCAGTGTAAATTCTCTTTCTCAATGGCCTCTGTAAAGTGAACCACAGAGACAAAGAAGCCTGGTGAGGAATTATAAGACTCTCCACACTATGTATACTTTGGGGTCTTCCCAAAAGTGTCTTGACTTGTTTCTAACTGCTTGTTTCATATACTGCAAGTCAAGATTTGTTTCTGGAAAATAATTATCTGATGTTATCTATATGTTGTATATAATCTGAATTTCCAACATTCATTTAATCAGTCTATAATTTAAGATATTTAATTATTTCCAGGAAATCTTCAGAAAAAGAAGACCTTGAAAAAATAATTGCAGAGCAAGCAATTGCAGCAGGTAATAAATAAAATTGTTTAAATATATGAAATTAGGACGCATACCACATTCCTGAATAATTAATATTTTTCTCAACATTTTTGAATTTATTGCTTAGCGATTCCAGCATGAAGTGTTTGAACTCTGTGTACTAATGCAGAGTAACCCTTTGTGTACTGTATGTTTTTGCGAGTCCTCAAACATTTCCTCTTTTTAAACTGTTTATTTACTGAGGAGCAGATAAGGCGGTGTGGGAAGCTGATTCACAGGCATTCACATTACAGGCTGTGGGCTTAATCCAAACTATGTCTTCCTCGTTTGCATACAAAAAATCTGTTCCACAAAGCAGATTAAAGAGTATTTTCAAAGGTTGGAAGTACTCATGGGAAAACAGTCTGGCAGAGTTCCCACATTAATAATTAGCTCCAGGGCAAAGACAGATGAGGGGAGACTGCTGGCGAGCCCTTTCAGAACATGGGTGTGAAAACGAGAGGCTACAGGCTTGCAAAAGTACTGCGTTTATGAAATATAACGTTAGCAACAGCTACTTTATACTGAGCCATTCTTGGAAGATAGAGACACTGTTCTAAAATAATTTCCACGGCACACAATATTCCTCCAAGAGGGTAGCATTGTCTCCTATTTTACAAGAGAAAAATGTATGAAACTTCTCTGCAATAGATGGAGACCAATTGCAAAAAAAAAAAAAAAAACCAAAACCAAAAAACAAAAACAACCAATCAAATTATAGAGTCATGGAATCCAGTCCCAATGGAACATCTACAAAGCATTCACGTATGTAGCACAGGCTGGGAGTTGCTAAGATATGTAAGGGAACATTACAGAAGAGGGGGAAGAAAGATGGGAAGAGTCAATGGACCAGAGAGTTTGCTGTAAGATTGTGTCTCCTAGCAATATAAGAAGCTAGACTCAGTAAGTCTCAGCAACATGTCTGCCTAAACATGAGCTGCATAAGGACAGTGGGCCTGCCAAAATGAATGGAGAGAAGCCCACAAGCCTCAACCCTCTGCGAAGAACTGCAGGCAACTGAGGAAAATCCCAGCGTAGGAGAAATAGTCTTTCTGGGATAAGAGCAGGCCAATTAACTCATCAACCAGTACCAAATGCTCAGCCCTGAAAACTCGCATTCAAATAGTATTATACAGACCGGGCAGTTTCTATTTAGACTTATAGCTATATATACAGATGCACATGTGCATGCAGCGACAATGTATGTAAACGAGAGGTCATGAATTTGAAAGCGAGAAAGGCAGGGTATATGGGAGGATCTGGAGGAAAGAAAGGAAGGGGGAAATGATGTCATTATTTTATAATCTCAATAGAAATAATGAAAGCTATAGTGCCCAGCATATGTAGGCAAGACAGAAGCCTGGGAAGAAGATGCTCAAGGTATTCACATACAGTTCATGCAAATATTCGCTAAGAGAAAGACAGACAGGCATCATCGGAAATGGTCCTTACCCTGGAATTCTGGTTGTTCTA
The DNA here is from genome assembly GCF_037038515.1 of Microtus pennsylvanicus. Lineage (NCBI taxonomy): Eukaryota > Metazoa > Chordata > Mammalia > Rodentia > Cricetidae > Microtus > Microtus pennsylvanicus. Next base: position 45,378,405 of record NC_134594.1, on the reverse strand, counting down.
GAGTTAAGAAAGATAAAAATAGTGCATTCTGCTCACCTAGTCATTCTTGGCTTAAAATAAACAGTTTGAAGATTGTTAATCAGAGTTTCCAGGATTCTAGAAGCTTATCTGTGTTGATAAGTTGGGTGTGAGCTTTTGAGTTGAGTTGGCACTCCTAAAATAGTAAAGGAAGTTAACCACGAATCAAGGGAGGCTGCGTTTGGTCGCACCAGTGATCCCTTCTGAGTTTGGGTTGACACACTTGCTAGCCTACCCTTTTGTGTGCTTTCAGGGGTCCCTGTGGAGGCGCTCAAAGACTCGCTGGGTGAGGAGCTGTTCAAGATCTGTTATGAGGAAGATGAGCACACGCTGGGCGTGGTTGGCGGCACACTGAAGGACTTCCTGAACAGCTTCAGCACGCTCCTGAAGCAGAGCAGCCACTGCCAAGAGGCAGAGAAGAGGGGGCGACTGGAAGATGCCTCCATCTTATGCCTGGACAAGGACCATGACTTCTTAAATGTTTACTACTTCTTCCCCAAGAGAACCACAGCCCTGCTTCTCCCCGGTATCATTAAAGCGGCTGCTCGCATATTGTACGAAAGCCTCGTGGAGGTGTCGCTGATGCCTCCCTGCTTCCGAAGTGACTGCGCCGAATTTGTGAACCAGCCCTATTTGCTCTACTCTGTCCAAGTGAAGAGCACCAAGCCTTCGCTGTCCCCAGGCAAGCCTCAGTCTTCGCTGGTGATCCCTGTTTCGCTCTTCTGCAAGACCTTCCCATTCCACTTCATGCTGGACCGAGACCTGGCTATCCTGCAGCTGGGTAACGGCATCAGAAGGCTGGTGAACAAGAGGGACTTCCAAGGGAAGCCCAACTTTGAAGAGTTCTTTGAAATTCTGACTCCCAAAATCAACCAGACGTTTAGCGGCATCATGACGATGTTGAACATGCAGTTTGTCATCCGAGTGAGGAGATGGGATAACTCTGTGAAGAAATCATCAAGGGTAAGGAAAAGAAAGTGTTTTAGTCAAAAAATGAAGCCAGTTGTGTAATATTTAAGGGAAACAACTCACAGAACAAATGAGCACATGCTATTTTGGTAACACATCTGTCAAAAATTCTAAAACAACTTTAGGAAGTCATTTTTTTTCTATGTTCATTTTCTTGTCTACTTCATTCATTACAAACATTGTTTGGCTGTGGTTTGCCTCTTTAAATCCCAAGGATGGTGTGGGTGTGTACCTCTCATACGCAGAAGGCCTGCCTGACCTCCAGAAAGAACTGGTTCATAATGCATTTTTAATCCCATCATTCAGGAGGTAGAGGCAGGGGAATCAGGGGCTCCTAGTCATCTTGATTATATATCTAATTCAAGGCTAGCTCAAAATAAATGGAATCCTATCTCAAAACAAGATTTGGGGCAAGATGGCTCCGTGGGTAAAGGTGGTTGCCGCCCAGCCTGAGTATGAGTTCTGGAACTACAGGGTAGAAGGAAAACCTAGACCTCCACATGAGTTGTGGCCTGTGCAAGCCCCCCCCCCCCCAGAAATAAATGTAAAGTCATTTAAAGATAAGTCAACAAACAAATATAAAATCATAATGAAGAACTTTACAGCCAAGGTAGAAGTGTTCATATGAAAATTTGTTTTTGATTATTATCAAATAGCTTAGCTGGCTTGAATAATTAAAATGCTGTTCTGTAAGAACAAAGCTGTAAGAAGCAAGTAAGTGAATTTCAATCAGTATACAAATACATGGATAAATAAATAGCTTGATGGATCGCTATCGAATGTGTGTAGAAGGGAGGCCATACTCTCATGGTAAAGAACATTGACAATCATTTAATCCCAGGAACAGATGCCCGCTAAGTGTCTGGAGAAACCATATACATGGATAAGGAGTAACCTTAGAAACATAGCCCCCTCCCCCAAATACACTGACTGTTCCTCAAAATGAAAACAGCTGTATAGCTATTTTTTGGCTAAAAAATACATTTTGTTATCTTTTAATGATGTTAATGTTGTTCACTACATCAAAATACAAGCAAAGTGATGTATCTTTCTCACTTATAACAGCAGCAACAAATCCCTACACTACTTGCATCCCTGAAGGACAGAATTTGGTCTTCCATCGCTGTTGTTGGACAGTGGTCTATCTCTATGTTTTGGAATTGTAGATTATATTGCATTGTTATACTTGATTTTATTTGTCCAGTCTCTCCTTGATGAAAACTTGGGTTGCTTGGACTCTGATACAATGCAAACACACATTTGTACTTGTCTGTACAAGGGAATTGTGTGGTCCAGGGCAGACTCATTTGAAGTCCCACTGCTTGCGAGACCCTCTGGGTATACTAGGTTGGGTAGTACTTTTCCTTATGTTTTGGAGAATAGCCTTTGTTAAGATCTGAAGGCAAAACCGAAACACAGACATGGCTTCTCTAGTGAGACCTTGCTATCTTAGACTGCAATTGCTGGAGAAATAATCACACCCAAAAGATGTTTTCTCTTGCCATCTCCAGACAGAATAGAAAGAAATGTTCAGATACATGTTTGGAGACATTTTAGTCTCAATGCTTGCCAGATGGAGCAAGAAACTCATGGCAGAAGAGAAGCTTGCTAAAATAGAAGATTGAGAAGAAAAGAAATGAAGAAACCATAGTGAGAAAAAGAATGAGGGGGAAGGGAAGGGAGAATGGAAATGGTTTTCATAGGTACTTCATTATGTGAGATCTCTAGCTCCAGATCAAATGCATACGAAGACCATAAGAATCCAGTAGTAGCAGCACCTGTATGCCTTCACAGGTCCTGAGAGCTAGGTGTTCTACGCATTCCTCACAGAGCTCATGTCTGTGTAGTATATTCTGACATATTCTCCAAATGTCTGCATAAATTTTAGAACTGATAGAACACTGGAAGTGGTTAGAAAGCTTATTATTCTTCTATAGCAAATTGGAAACAAAGGAGATTACACCAGTATCCACTCCCTCTCTTGTTTTAGAAAGGTGTGGGGACGTTGGCTCACACACTCTAATTGGTGCTCCTTTGCTTGGCAGGTTATGGATCTCAAAGGTCAAATGATCTACATTGTGGAATCCAGCGCCATCTTGTTCTTGGGATCGCCCTGTGTGGACAGATTGGAAGATTTCACGGGACGAGGGCTCTATCTGTCTGACATCCCAATTCATAATGCCCTGAGGGATGTTGTCTTGATAGGGGAGCAGGCTCGGGCTCAAGATGGCCTCAAGAAGAGGCTGGGGAAGCTGAAAGCCACCCTGGAGCATGCCCACCAGGCCCTGGAGGAGGAGAAGAAGAAGACAGTGGATCTTCTGTGCTCCATCTTTCCCTGTGAGGTTGCTCAGCAGCTGTGGCAAGGGCAAATTGTGCAAGCCAAGAAGTTCAGTAACGTCACCATGCTTTTCTCCGACATTGTGGGGTTCACGGCCATCTGCTCTCAGTGTTCACCCCTGCAGGTCATCACCATGCTCAACGCGCTCTACACACGGTTCGACCAGCAGTGTGGAGAGCTGGATGTCTACAAGGTAGGGGAGGTGGGACAGGGATGGTCGGGCAGGCAGACATCACCTTGGGAGAGCGCCTGAGTGAACTGCAATGCTGATGAGTAGATCTCTGCATTTGGGTCACACAGGCTATATCTGGGGATCAGGTATTGTGCGTTAATTAGGTGGGTGTTCTCCAGCCAGAAATAGCTCAATAAGAACCGATTGTTCCCGGAGATGAGCAACAGAGTGGAGAGAGGTTAGGCTGAATGATGATTTCCACGGTGAAAAGCGAGGCATTAAGCCATCCGTGGACCAGCCACTTAGCTATGGAAACTGAGTTAAACAAGAGCTAATTAAAGGTATGACTCAGACAGGGAAACTTTATCCTTTGTGTCTTTAAAAAGAAAGAAACAAAAGGTTCATACAAACTGTCCTAAAATAGATTAATGCAATACACGGTCCACTTGACACTTTTCATAGGCCGTAAGCAGCAAATCAAAATCAGCCACTTCAGACGCTGAATGTGTCTTCGTCAAAGGCAGAGATACTCAAAGAGCTCTGCCTTCGAATCCCATCCTCTCCTCTGCTTCAAGTGATTTCCCAATTGTAAAACAGCAAACACAATAACTCTTTCCAGCACCTACACCCATGAATAATGTTCCATATCCCATAACCTTTGAGAACAGGACCATCATGAAGACCTTGTAGATGCTCAGGATCCGGGATTCTTGAAAAGGTGTTAGTGACCACGTAGGTGCCTCTCTAGGTATGGTGATCCAACAACACTATTATGTCCTGGAGCTAAATATATCATTTTCTTGAAATGAAGTATTATGAAAGGGGAGAAAAATGAAATTTCAGGCTCTGCTTGTTTTATTCGATGAAAAGGTTTTCTTGTTCAAATTCTATTGGCTCATTTTGGACAGTGGCAGTAAGAATACCACATCCATCCGTGTCTGACTCAAGTCATCTGTTCAGCTGGTCGCAGCGGTTGGTGCAGAGTTCAGCACAACACAAAAGAAACTACTGGGAAGAAGGAAATATCACCTACGGGAAACCATAGTTCCAGCCTTGTTGCTGAGGCCAGGCTAGCAACATCTTGTGACATTCCTTACAGCAAATCTCTGAGGGAGTTGTGATTTTTCTCAGGGGAGGGGAGGGAAGAGAACCTTGTATAATTACAGATAAAATAATTGGCACTGATTCAGTTATGTCTGATGGCCTCTTGTGGAATTCACTGTTGATTTCTAGTTATGTTCTCCACGGAGAGCAGATCCTTCCTCAGAACCAAGAGAAACAAATCTTTTTCCAGCAAATAGGCAGCTCTGAGTCCTCAGAAGGACTTGTCACCCCTGCTTTTAGTGGCAATGACACTATGAAGAATTTCTGGCTATATCCCCTCCAGGAAGGGTGTCCATAGAGTTCCTTGACTAACAGGCTTCAGCAGAAGCAGACAGAACACAACTGATCACCACTTTCCCAGTCCTCATTTCCACCTTTTCCTTATTTCTGATTCTGCATAGACAGAGCTGAAAATAGCTTTAGAAGGGCCTATTTTAAAGCATTTTTATGAATTCTTTAAGAGTTTCATACATTATATTTTGATCATATTGATTTCTCTTCCTGAACCCCTCTTACCTATCTACCCACTCAATGTCAAATTCTCAGTCTCTTAGTCACTTGGTGGGTACCAAGTCCAGCTTGTGTTGGCCAGCTACTTCTGGGAATAGGCCCTGTCATGGAGTGTGCTTAATAGACTGGGTGTCACATCACTATAGAAAACTGACTCTTCCTCTCCCTGCAGCAGTCAAATGCCAAAACTTCCTTCTCAGCTGGAGCTGAAAGATCATTTCTACCCTACTTCTTCCAGGCTGGGCTTTTGTCTGGGTAGCGTTTTCATAGGACATTTGCATGCTGTTGCAATCGCTGCAAGTTCTTATGTGCATCTGCTCTGTTGTGTGTTTAATACACTGTTTCCCTGAAGTCATCTTCTGCCTCTATTCCAACAATATTTCTGCCTTCTCTTCCAAGTAGATTCCAAACCTTGAGGGAATATAGGCATCCCATTTAATGCTGAGCATTCCAAAATTCCTATTTTCTACACATTGACCAGTTGTGAGTCTCAATGTTATTTACCATCTATCGCAAGAAGGTTCTCTGGTGAGAATTGAGAGATGTACTGATTTGTGGGCATAGAAATATATCATTACAAATAATTTTGATGCTACATCCATTTAGCAGAGTAGTAATAGTAGGCTTTCACCTATAGCCCATAACCTCTCTAACCACATCTTTTTGGTCTCTTTGAAATTATCAAGTACAGGTTCCATCTTGTAGAATGAGCACTGGATCCAATTTCTTAATGTGGTTGGTTATAGCCTTGACATATCTTGCCAGGCATGTCATTCATGTAACTTACAGTGTTCCCAGTTGGGTAAGATTATTACTTTGCTTCTCAAATTGCCTTTGACAACCCTCTAGCACCAGCACCATAAAAGCAAGCCATTAGGGTTGAAGTTTCCAGTTGAGTATCAGTTAACCTGCTCCATGTTCTATACCCCAAATATGTAATGTCTTCAGCTATTGGTAGAGGGCTACTTGTTGGTCCCAGCTACCCTGCTAGCTTAGACCTGAAATAATCAAACAGATACTGTATTAATTAAATCACTGCTTGCCCCATTAGCCCTAGCTTCTTATTGGCTAACTCTTACATCTTAATTTAACCCATTTCTATTAATCTGTGTTTCACCACATGGCTGTAGCTTACCGGCTAAAATTCTAGCATCCGTCTCTGGTGGGGCTATGTGGTATCTCGCTTTAACTCTGCCCTAGTTTCTCCCAGCATACAGCCTAGCTTTCCCCACCTAGTTCTGTTTTTCCCTGCGATAGGCTCAAAACAGTTCTTTATTCATTAGCCAATAAAAACAACACACAGACAGAAGGACCTCCCACACCATTCAGCAATAAGAGCTTACTGAGAAGCTGGGTGGTGGCGGTGCACACCTTTAATTCCAGCACTTGGGGGCAGAGGCAGGTGGATCTCTGTGAGTTTGAGGACAACCTGGTCTACACAGTGAGTTCCAGGGCAGTCTCCAAAGCTACACAGAGAAACCCTGTCTCAAAAACCAAAAAAGAAAAAAGGAAGGGAGGAAGGAATAAAGAAAGAAAAAAATCTTACTGCCAACTTCTGGGGAGTAATCCACAGCATTGGCAATAGATTGTAATTTTAAGGGTACGTGGGACCTATATTAGACAATGACTCAAAAAAAGTGTAACTCATTCCTAGTACTGGCTTTTATGAATAAAATGAGCTTAGCATGCCCTGTGATTGAATATGACTTTAAAGAATAGTCAGTTGCTTGTGTTGAAGGAAATTTCATTTTCTTGTTGTATTTCAGTCTTTCAAGTATTGTCCTGTTCGTTTCTCTGACCCCTTCTTATCTTAGCATATTACTGTTGATTATCCAATCATGAGTGGACTATAAATCCTGTCTGATCAGAGCTCATATGTGGGAAGACGAAGAGATTTAACAAATGTCCACTTTCTATGTGATGTGTTGGATGCCTCACTATTCTAGTAGGCAGGAACTATGATGACCGCAGAAGAAATAGGCACCTAGCAGTACAAGTGGGAAGTGATACTTCTCCTAAGTGCTCTGTTTGGCATGATGTTTTGCATTAGGATGGGTGTTTCTTATGAGCCTATTAGTGAGGAAAAGTTGCCTGTTCGTGCATGATGGGTGCAGGTGATGCAGTGAATTCCATGGCCATACCCAGAGCCTTTTACATTCTAGTGTGGTGGGGGAGAAGCTGGGGCTCTAAATAAAACTCCAGTTGATGGAATTGTTTTGAAGAAACATAGAGCTGATTAAGGAGTATATGAAGACCCTAAAAGATCATAGTTCTACACAAGACTTAAAATAGACATTTCTAATCGGTAGACTTCTGTTCTTTTTTGGACTTTTGAGACAGGGTTTCTCTGTAAGATTTGGAGCCTGTCCTGGAACTAGTTGGCCTTGAATTCACAGAGATGCCCCTGCCTCTGCCTCCTGAGTGCTGGAGTTAAAGGTGTGTGCCATAATAGGTGATGTTTTAAGGATATGAATGATAAGCAAACAGGTATCTACTGTTTGTTCTAGGTAAATGAAAAGTGAGATTGTGCTTGGTGTGGTTGAGTGATAATGGAACTTCAGTGACCTGAGAAAGAGATACAATGAAATATAGAGTTATACCTTGGCAAAGACAGACTCAGAGCAACTCTGGAGGCATTCCAAATACTGCAGCTTTTGCACAGATAATGGAAATGAATTGAAGTAGCTCATTATGTTTGCCCCTCCTTCCCTTTGTTCTCTTCTTGCTTACATAATTCATAATGGACTCTCTAGATGAGAATAGCATAATGCAAGGACAGAAAAAGTTTGACCACTGGGAGTAGAAGAATTATATATGTACTTAAATTGATAAATTAACACTTAGCTCTCGGTAGCCACTCACAGACAGAGGAAGCTGTGGAAACAACAATGATAAAGATACTAAGCCTAGTTCAAATTTAAACAACTTGTTTTCCAATAGCTTTTTGAGCACCGTTATTTTTATTTCCCATATTGATAATTTGGTTTCTACTTATCCTTTGTGTTTAATATACTTGAGTATATTAATAATTGCCAAAATTCTCAGGAATATTTTTGAGAAGCTCTATATCTTTTATTGTTATGCCTACTAGTATCTCAGTTTTACATCATACTTTTTTATTGCATTCATAAAACATTGTTGAGGGAGGGTGAGATCATGTGAAATGTAGTTTTGTGATGGGAAATTGATCCCACTATCAAAATTCACTAGAAATTCAAAGTATGCTGAAGAAATGCTTCAGCCATTAAGAGATCTTGCTGATCCTCCAGAAGACATGAGATTAGTTCTGAGCACCTACACAGGGAGTCTCACAACTGCCTGTAACGCCAGCTCCAGGGAATCCAATGCCCTCTTCTGGCATCTGTAGGTACTCATACACACACGGTTTCCAAACACACATATACATAAATAAATATAATGAATAAAAGTGAAATCGGAATCGAATAGAAGACCCTGACTTTAACCCACAAACCTTTGAGCACTTGATTTTCGATAAAGGAGCTAAAAGTATACAATGGAAAAAAGACAGCATTTTCAACAAATTGTGCTGGCAAAACTGGATGTCAATCTGTAAAAGAATGAAAATAGATCCATATCTATCACCATGCACAAAACTCAAGTCCAAATGGATTAAAGACCTCAATATCAGTCCGAACACACTGAACCTGATAGAAGAGGAAGTGGGAAGTACTCTACAGCACATGGGCACAGGAGACCACTTCCTGCGTATAACCCCAGCAGCACAGACACTAAGGGCATCATTGAATAAATGGGACCTCCTGAGGCTGAGAAGCTTCTGTAAAGCAAAGGACACTGTCACTAAGACAAAAAGGCAACCCATTTACTGGGAGAAGATTTTCACCAACCCCGCAACTGACAAAGGTCTGATCTCCAAAATATATAAAGAAATCAAGAAACTAGACCGTAAAAGGCTAATCAATCCAATTATAAAATGGGGCACTGAGCTGAACAGAGAATTCTCAACAGAAGAACTTCAAATGGCCAAAAGACATTTAAGGTCATGCTCAACTTCCCTAGCGATCAGGGAAATGCAAATTAAGACAACTTTAAGATACCATCTTACACCTGTCAGAATGGCTAAAATAAAAAACACCAATGATAGCCTTTGCTGGAGAGGTTGTGGAGAAAGGGGGACACTCACCCATTGCTGGTGGGAATGCAAACTTGTGCAACCACTCTGGAAAGCAGTGTTTCGGTTTCTCAGGAAATTCGGGATCAACCTACCCCTGGATCCAGCAATACCACTCTTGGGAATATACCCAAGAGAGGCCCTATCATACAACAAAAGTATATGCTCAACTATGTTCATGGCAGCATTGTTTGTAATAGCCAGAACCTGGAAACAACCTAGATGCCCTTCAACGGAAGAATGGATGAAGAAAGTATGGAATATATACATATTAGAGTATTACTCAGCAGTAAAAAACAAGGACTTCTTGAATTTTGCATACAAATGGATGGAAATAGAAAACACTATCCTGAGTGAGGTAAGCCAGACCCAAAAAGAGGAACATGGGATGTACTCACTCATATTTGGTTTCTAGCCATAAATAAAGGACATTGGGCTTATAATGCATGTTCCTAGAGAAGCTAAGTAAGAAGGTGAACCCAAAGACAAACACATAGGCATCCTCATGAATATTAACCTTCATCAGGCGATGAAAGGAGACAGAGACAGAGGAGCACGGGACAGAAATTTCAAGGTCCAAATCAGGAGCAGAAGGAGACGGAGCACGAGCAAGGAACTCAGGACCGCGAGGGGTGCACCCACACACTGAGACAATGGGGATGTTCTATCGGGAACTCACCAAGGCCAGCTGGCCTGGGTCTGAAAAAGCATGGGATAAATCCGGACTAGCTGAACATAGAGGACAATGAGGAATACTGAGAACTCAAGAACAATCGCAGTGGGTTTTTGATCCTACTGCACGTACTGGCTTTGGGGGAGCCTAGGCAGTTTGGATGCTCACCTTAGGAGACCTGGATAGAGGTGGGCGGTCCTTGGGCTTCCCACAGGTCAGGGAACCCTGATTGCTCTTCGAGCAGATGAGGGAGGGTGACTTGATCGGGTGAGGGAGAGGGAAATGGGAGGCGGTTGCAGGGAGGAGGCAGAAATCCTTAATAAATAAATAAATTAAAAAAAATAAATTTAAAAAATAAAAATAAATAAACTCAAAAAAAAGTGAAATCTAAATAAAAATCTAAGCAACAAATACATTTTGTACTATTATATATAGTTTCTGTTGCTGCTCGTTTGCTTTTTAGGGAAGAACACATGTGGTTAGTAGTAGTCTACAATAGAGACCATTTGATTGGGTCTTCGCAGACTGTGCAGTCTTTCATTTCACGTCCCTGAGCTCAGCAGTTGGCCTCTTGTGCATTTATGAAATGAATGGTTACCTTCACCATGGTTGCAGCTTCTACACAGGGCCAGAATGCTCTGGTGTCTGCCGTAAGCCTATGCTGGCAAACTATTATTTAATGGACAAACTATACTCTATCCAGGTGGAGACCATTGGGGATGCATACTGTGTGGCTGGGGGACTGCACAGAGAGAGTGACACCCATGCCGTCCAGATAGCCCTGATGGCCCTGAAGATGATGGAGCTCTCCAACGAGGTCATGTCTCCCCATGGAGAACCCATCAAGGTAAGACAATGGCAAGTGGCAGATTAGCTGGTTGTCAAAAACCTGGTACACTGACCATTGTTCAGTTTTAAAGAGGAACGTCTTCTCAAGTTTGTTTAGATATGTGTGTGTGTGTGTGTGTGTGTGTGTGTGTGTGTGTGTGGCGGGAAAGGGGGGTGGTTCACCATAGGCTGTTACATGGCCTTACAAGAAAATTGAGATAAGTGAAAATTTTTTGCAAGTTGGTTTTTTAAAAACATCTTCTAAAGATCTACAGCAGACCAGTGCTTTCCTGCGGTTTGGAATCATATGCGAGACCTCTGTCGCTGAAGCATTGGCATAAAACCACGCTGAGCAGAAAGCTGCTTCTTATTCTGGTGGCCGAAAGGCAGTCTGACACCTGCTGGGAATTTAACCGGCAAGATGGAAATTCTTGCATCACTACTGTTGCAAGATATGAGACTGGCAAATGCGCTCTCCTAAGCATGCTATAGACAGTCCCAAAGCTCCCATGACTGTAGTCACAGTTGGAAACAGAAGGGACACAGTCCCCATGGGAAGCTGACCTTCCCGAGCCCAATGCGCGTGTGCAGCATCCAGTCAGCTTTATGTATTTAATACGGGACAGGCAGTTTAGAAAATGAAGTATCTGTTTTCCAGCAATAACAGCGGATATCCCCTTAGGAAATTGACTGTGGAATGACTATTCTAAGTCTATAACCAGATTGGATATGGTTAATTTCCCTGTCTGCTATGTTTTTATTTGCAAACTTTTTTATAATAAAGTTTTAATAAAAATATAAAACTGAAAGAATATTGACTATGAAACCAGCAGGATTCTCTAGGCGTGTGATACTATTGGACTTCGAGATGAGACATAAACAGAATCATGTACTATTGTGGACCGGGCAGTGGTGGCACATGCCTTTAATCTCGGCACTTGGGAGGCAGAAGCAGGCAGATTTCTGTGAGTTCAAGGCCAGCCTGGTCTACAGAGACAGTTCCAGGATATCAAGGGTTATAAAAAGAAATTCTGTTTTGAAACTAAATAAATAAATAAATAAGAATACTGTACTATTGCAAAAAAGAAAATAAAAACAAAATACCAAGAGTTGGCTTCATGGATAAAACCTGAGTGGATTATAGGCGCTGTCTTATAGTAAACTGACCACTTAATCTTAACACTCTTTACTTGATGACTTTTCAGCTCTGAGCTCTAAAAATAATGCAAAACTCTATCCCAATTTTCAGTATCCAATTTCAAGGAATAAGCGAAACATAAAAATAAAGCTATGCTGAAGGCAAGTTTTGCCTTGGCCTTCTGTAACCTTAAGAGAAGCCGTGTGTCTAAGCCTTCACGAGCTTCTCAAATTTGTCGGTCAGCTCATTCATAGACTGCTGTTGCCTACTTCCCAACATTCACTAGTGTGAATCCACAGCCGTTTGTTATACATTGATTCTGCACATCATGAGCTTGAAGAACTTACAAGAAGGCTGCCAAGTTTTTGGTGTAAAATATCTGGGACTCTCGCTAAGAATAACCAAGTAGATTGGAGTCTGTTGAAAAGTTAGGCTTGTAGTGCGTGAACAGAAGGATCCATTCCAAAATAGCAGCTTTACGCACCTGCTGGGTAGGATGGTAGGAAGTCTGGTATCAGCTACAACTGTCTACGCACACACTACATGCTCCAGCATGGTGGGCTAAAAGTACTCGTACGTTTCCCATGGTGGCTGACATTTCAGCGAATGACAGGCAGATGTTGCATGGCCTTCCATGACTTAACCTTACACAGAATAGGCATTTCCGCCTCTTCTGTCATTCACGGCAGTCACCTGTCCGCTCAGGGGAGGGAGCGCAGCTTCCAACCCTGCAGAAGATGGGTACGGAATCCCTTGCAGCTGTGTTTCAGTAGCTTCCCGGCGTCTCACATTAACAGATTTAGTTTCTATCCTTGCATTTTTAGAGAAGAAACACATGGTTATTTTCTAATATTTTGGTAAAAGAGTTCATAACATCACAATAAATATTAAAAACTATCTAGACTGTGAGCAATAAGGTCAAGATTGCCACTTAAATTATTTTATATGTCAGATCCGTATCAGAAAGATTAATGGCAGGATTTTTGTTAGCTGCCTCAATGTAGTCTTTCTTATTTTTGCAGCTAGGAGAATTATTTATAGTTAATCTTAAAGATAATTACCTGGGTAATAACAGATTAGCCTTAGTGACCTGTGAAGTGAGATATTAATTAGTTCTTTCATTACCTGTTCATCTGCAGTCCTGTGAAATACCTGAAGGATTTAGAGACTTACAGTGAACAACTCAGGGTTGAGGGGGAGTGCTTTTAGCAGACAGGGAATCATGAGTGTGTACGGGGGGCTGCACACTGTGATTTAGACATTGTCTCATTTAATTTGGGGGACAACATTTGAAGGCTGTTTAAGTTCCTTGGGAATCTGAATTTGAAGTCTTGGATTCATCTGGTTTCCTCACAAAAAAGTAAAAACGATTTCCCTGGTGTTTCTTTGCTTTGATTTTTGAATGTGTTTGTTTGTTTGTTTCTTAACTTTGTGTTGTCCCCTAGCATAGTCACATACCTGTATCGCGAAGTCCCTTCTTCCTGCTCTCCTCACTCATCCTCACCCCCTCAGAGTGGAAAACTCTGAGCAGGCTATGGGATAGAGAGCTGGGAATCGGATTCGCAGTGAAAGTCACTAAGAGGCAGGAAAGAGGAAAATTCGAATCAGGTACCTTCCTCGCTTAGCTGCCTAGGAGATTAAACAGACAACACCAACACAAGCCTCCAACCAAGGGCTTCCCTATTAGAAAGGTTCCCTTTGAGAGTTATGAGAGATGTAATTCCTTTTGCCTTTCATTATTTTGCTGTCTTTTCCCAGGGGAAAGGAAATTCATTCAGACATGCTGATCACCTTATGGGTGACCTTCTGTTCTTGAATTTGGGATAAATGTGAGATTGAGAGCTGGAGAAGGGGAGACAGGGAGAGCTGTGTGGGAGGAACGTATCTCTGAGGGGAATACACTCACATATTACTTATGAAATAAAACAAGAAAACGTTATGGTAAACTTATCATTTAAAAAAATCTGAAAATCAAAAGAGAAACTGAAGCAAAAGAGTGTGCCCAAGAGAACACAACCTTCTTAGCATAGTTGTGCTAAGGTTGTATTTGTGGAACTTAACATTGTACAATTATTACTGTGTAAATCCATATTCTACTAAGGGTGAAAAACCTAGGTACAGGAGACAGCTAAGTTTTGTTTATTAGTGTAGACTTCTGGCTCTAGGAATCCCCACCCCTGTTTATAGATGAAGGAATAAGCAGAGGGAGACGAAGGCACAGGAAGCAGATCTTCAGAAGTCTCCTCTCCTGATGCTCTGGTCTGTGAACAACAGGGAATTTGGGGTAGGACATCTTGAATGATTCTAGGACGTTGCTAGCAAATGCCCAACATTAGCTGTAAACTAAGAAGTGCCTGAACTGGAGAGATGGCTCAGCAATAACCAAAGACACGGTGCACTCTTGGTGAGTTCTCTCCTCAACAGTCAAAGGTAGGAGGAGAGAAGCCACCCTGCGGAGCTGGCCTCGGACCTCCACGGATTGCTGTGCTGTGTTCCATTCCCCATCACTTTTTATTTTTGAGGCAGGGTTTCTTTATGCAGCCCTGATTGTCCTGGCACTCACGATGTAGATCAGACTGGTCTCAAACCACAGAGATCTACCTGTCTCTACCTCCGCCTCTGCCTCTGGGGTGTTAGGATTCAAGGCATGAGCCACCACACCTGAATAATAAATGTATTATTAGAAATTAAAAACACGCAGAGTCTTTTAATTGCAAGCAACCCCTCAGATAACCGGGTCTTTGGCCTTTATTTAAAGGGCATACAACTAATAAAACTTTTCAGATGAACAGCTGGATATAGAAGCTGAAAACGAGAGCATAATATCATATCCTTACTGTCTGTTAGCATGCTTGCTGCAGCCGTTGGTTAAGAATGTGTGCATCCTTTCATTTCCTCAAGGGCCTGGATCTTTAAGAGAAACCCTCTTAAAAGCCTTTAATCCCAATTCCAACACTTGGAGGTGAAAACAGGAGAATCAGATATTCAAAAGACTCTGCTCGGCTATACAGTCAGCTCCAGGACAGCTGGGGCTGTATCTAGACGATATTTACATATCGTCTAAGTTTCATGTTGTATGAGTCTGGACTTTAGGTTCCTGAGTCTAGACAGTAGAGAAGGTAGCGACAGGGCTCTGGGTCCCCGACACTCTACAATTTTCTCTACCCTCTATCATTTCCAGTTCAATGTTACAATTCTTTTCCTCAGTTGCTAGTCACTTAAATAAAGGACTTGTGTTTGGCATACAATTATTGTAAAGCAAAGTGTTTTGTTTTAGATCCCACAAGCTGACCTCAAGCTCCAGAGTTCAGGAGAACATCCTGCTCTAGCCTTCTAACTATCAGCAACTACAGGTGGTCCTTCTCTGGCCTTGCTTCAAGAATTTCCCGCTAGACTCTAGGAAGGCTGTTTCTCTCCTTTAAAAGACAGAGCAGCTTTGTGTGAGCAACCTAGGGGTTCTTAATTATTCTGCCGCAGTGATCCTGAGAGGCCTGAGAACAAGTTTATTCCAGATGCTAAAGACAGGTGAAATAAAACAAAACACCCTACGGAGCAGAGTTACCTGCTGTGACCACTGACTCCTGGTAAGGTAGCTTTGTGTGGCCCTGAGAGGGTGACTCACTGAAAGAGGGGAACGTGATGGAGTTAGCTGAAGGACAATTGATTAATGAAACTTCCTGGACAGATCTGGGAGTTCAACCCGAAGATCAGAGAAACAAGGCAGTCACTGACTCTTATCTCGATCTGAGTTCGAAATGGCAATCTTGCCTCCAGGAAACGCCAGAAAGAAACTGAGTCTGAGAGCTGTCTTCTCCCATTATATAACCCTCTCTAATTCTGAGATTAAGGGTGTGCACCACTACCAGCTGGTTTTTATGGAAAACTAGTGTGGCTACTGGGATTAAAGGTGAGTGTTATTGCTGCCTGATCTGTAAGACTGGCCAGTGTGGCTGTTGTTTATTAAAATACAAATGAACTGCCACTATAGTTAGTTACACTGGTTAGAAGCATCTAGACAACGCATTCAAACAATACTGGCAAGTGGGAAGTGACTTTCCAGAGACTGGGAATATGGGAATACTGTTATTTTGCTTTCAGATGCGAATTGGACTGCATTCTGGGTCAGTGTTCGCTGGAGTTGTCGGAGTCAAAATGCCCCGTTACTGCCTGTTTGGAAACAACGTCACTCTGGCTAACAAATTTGAGTCCTGCAGTGTACCGCGGAAGATCAATGTCAGCCCCACAACATACAGGTACTGATTGAATTAGGAGCCTACCCACAACATACAGGTACCAATTGCATTAATCACTGCCAGCCCCACAACATACAGGTACCGACTGCATTAAGAACCTAAAATGCATGGTTTTCCCTTTGATGCCGTTGTCGTTTGCATCTGTCCTCTCTGTCCTGTTTTATTTGCATCGGAAATGTTACAGGAAAATGAAATGAAATAACGTTTAGAATTCTTACTTTAACTTGCTTTAAGGCTTTCGCTACTCTTCAGAGATAATTATAGCATTAATTCTTAACAGATATCACATCTTCTCCCATATTTATTTTTATTGAATGTGTGTTAACCTTCTCAGTATATCAGTGGGTATTCTGACACCAGCTGGTATCTTGGTGTACAGTTCTGACAGTAGCTGCCCAGAGTTAACACAATGACAACATTTTATACGGGTCAGTGCTCAACAAAACTGATTAAGATCAGACACGGGCCACACTCCAAGAGTGCTTGGGCTATATCACTTTTGACCAACTAACTTCAGATATGAGGGCTGCCCTGAGCCCTCCAAAGGAGTCGTTAGAATAATGTCAGATTCAGGCAAGTGATGCCTGAACAACCCAGGATGCCTTAATTGTAAAGAATACAAGTCACGATCAGTCAAATGAAGAAGGTGAAACCTGGCTGGGCTCCAAATGCAGAGTTCCTATGCAATCTGGACGTATTACTTACTGGCTCTTGCCACAACAGTGGAGGCATAACCAGGAGGCTCTGCTCTTTTAACAGTTAATGCCTGCATCCCCTGCTCTGAGGGAGGATGGACTGCCCCACCCGCTTGGTTAATAAAACAGTTTCCAGTCCCCTGCCTCAGCCCTCTTCTAACCTGGAAGATATTTCTGGAACTCTGGCCCCACTCTGGGTCATCTCATTAATATAAACCAGGTGGGACCCAAAGGGTTTAAACAAAACAAACAAACAAACAAAAAACCACCACCAGCAGCAGCAACAACAACAACAAACCAGCAGCAATTCTGTAACTCAGGAAATTTCCAAGGGTTTGGGGGTCACTCTGACAACCAAGGACAAGGGTTAAATTCCTTGTTTCAGAACCACAGGGACAAAAGTGTGTGTGTGGGGGGGGGGGGCAGCAGAGGAAAACTGTCAGGTCCTTAACCAATTTCAGTCTGCATTCACCAGCAGCAAATGGTGACATTGTAACACAGGAGCCAAGTGTCATGCAGCATCAAGAGGAGATCTTAGTGTGAGTGGTGGCACAGGCCTGGAATTCAGGTTACTCTGAAGGCTGAATCGGGATGAGATCAAGTTCAGGGAGAGTTTGAACTGCAGTGAGTTCAAAGCCAGCCTGGAAAATTTATGAGACTGTCACAAAATGAAAACATTAAGGAGAGGTCTGGAAAGATGGCTCAGAGTTAAGAGCAGTTGCTGCTCCTCCAGAGGACTCAGGTTCAGTATCAAGCACCCTCACCTTTGTAATTCCAGTTCCAGATGATCCAGCAACCCTCTTCTGGCTTCAAGGACAACCAGACACATATAAAATGCAGACAAAACACCCATACACATAAAACATGAATAAGTAAATCGTTTTTAAAAAGCTAAAGGAGGACTGGAGACATAGCTCAGGAGTAAAGGGCTGACCTAGCTTGAATGAAGCTGTAGGTTCAATCCCAGTACAGTCACTTAGCAAGCTGAGCCAATGATTTCCTGTCTTGTGGTACCATTTATCCACATTTAACCAGAAAATAAACAGCTACTCTATGTCCATAGACTTCAATTATTTTATAGATTTTGTCTTATTTAAAAAAAGCCCTTTAATGGAGACTCCAAAGTAACAAAGTATTCCAGATCCCTACAGATCCCAAGAATATCATACTATTTCACCTTACGAAAACATAAAAGCTTCTATATTGCAAGACATTTTCTCGCCATTCCCTTATGTTTATGTGCCTTTATACAAATAGATACCGACAATAAGTAGAGTTCTACACATGCAACTGAAGCTCATTTAGGGACTGGAGATGCGTCTCCATTGGTATCATGCTTATGTAGCATGCTTGAAGCTCTGGGGTGATATCCCCACCACTGCATGAACCAACAGTGGTTGTGCATGCTGCAATCCCAGTACGCAGAAGATGGGGTCAGGAAGTTCGGATGTACAAGGTCATCCTTAGGTAAATAGTGTTTACCCCACTATTGTCTCCCAGCATTTAGTTTAGTTTTTCTCACCTAGCTCTGTTCTACCCTATCAGGCCAAGCCTGTTCCTTTATTAACCAATGATATTCACAGCATACAGAGGAGAATCCCACATCGGATAATCATTTATCATTTTTAACTTAGGAGAAACCCTTTTCAGTGACATTAAAATGATATATGTTTGTTATGATTAAAACTTAAAGTTTATGTTTATGAATCTCATTGTTATGTCAATCACATTATCCCCAATATTGCATAATTAATTTTTCTTTTAATATGAGCCAAATGTATGATTTAGATTCTTTGTAGCATTTGTCTCTGTGTGTGTAACTATCTATTGACTAATGGGAATCTTTTTATCAGTTATCCCTAATGTGACTACTGTAGTAATACCCAATTATTTCTGTTGTCTTGTCATGAACTGCCAAATGTTTCTGTTAGCATTAGATTTTTTATTTTATTATATTTTATTTTTAGGTTACTCAAAGATTGTCCTGGTTTTGTGTTTACCCCGAGATCAAGGGAGGAGCTTCCACCAAACTTCCCTAGTGACATTCCTGGGATCTGTCATTTTCTGGATGCTTATCAGCAGCAAGGACCTAATTCTAAGCCATGGTTCCAGCAGAAAGATGTGGAAGATGGAAACTCCAACTTCTTAGGCAAAGCGTCGGGAGTAGATTAGGGAGCCACATGCGTACAGATTTGACTCCTTTGAGGACTTGCAGAATCTCTGAAATGACTTTAGGATTACAGAAGATGAAAAGCAGTGTTGAAATTTCAGGAACTAAGTCCTTGTCTCCTCTGCCTCCCACTTAACATAACAAAATGTATACACTTCAGCATTTCAATCCTCTATTTAAGAAACAAACCTCAAAAGTGACTTTTGAGGACATAGTCTTGTTCTAGAACAATCACTACCTGCACTCAAAATCCAGCACATTGTACATATCCCAGGCAATTATAGCCAAGTTCAACTATATAAAGCCATGGATTCACCTACAGCCTGCGCCCAGTGCAATGCCGTGGTTATTAGATTGTATTTGTGATAGTGTTGCCTTTAAAATACAGAAGTGACAGCGTTTAATCCTGTAGGAGCTTCTGGCCTTTTCAAGGCTGCGTCTGATTAAATTTCCGCATTTAAGCACAGCGTCTGTAGAACATTAGGCCTGCTCCTTCTTTTCAGCTACATCTTTGCGTGTGTATTTCTTTTCTTTTATTCCCCCCTTTTTTTAGAAAATAAGCAATTAGACATTAGATCAAATGTGGTATAAAATAGTTCTGCATTTATCAAAGAATATTTTCATGTTTAACATTAGAAATATTCTCCATATCACAATATATCATAAAACAAATGCTTTTTTTTTGTTTTGACTCTATATGTGGCAAAGCCTATTTTATTTAACAATGAAAATTTACTTCCTATTAATCCATGTAAAACATACTAATAGCAAAATTTTCATAATAAAAGGCTTACAGTTAAAATGTGATAATCTAATTAAGGCATTGCGACGTGGATTAAAGCTTGCATATAGAGAGCCTGCAGGAGAGCGCAGTGGTAACATGTTCTCACATATACATGACCAAATGATCCGCTACTGCCATGTTGAGCCATGAAATCCAAGGAGGAAAGTTTTAGCTCAGAAGTAGAAAATGAGACTTATTTTTATCCTTTTTAATAGCTTCATAAGTATTTCTGCTGACCATTTTAGTGTCTGTGTAAGAATTAAGTTTTGTATTATTTGGTGTACATCTGTGAAGCTTTTATTCTAGGTAAAGTATCTTGATAGTGTTTTCTAAAGAAACCACTAATACTAATGAAGAAGACCTTACTGTGGTTCGTTGTGGAGATTTCCAAACATTTTTTTCTGGAATTTGAACTAATTTCCTTTCCCTCCCATGCCCTCCTCTCAAGCCCTCTTTCTTCCATCCCCCTTGTGCATGTGTGCGTGATTCTGGGGATAGAGCAGAAGGCTCATGCATGCTAGGCAAGGAAGGGCTCTGCTATCAAGTGACTCCGTCACCAGGGAGCTTGGATTTTACTGCTGATGTCATTTCATACTCTCTCTCAAATTAAGTTCCAGTGTTCAGTCTGGTAAAGGATTCGACTTTAAAAACAAGATCAACTTTAAGGCAAGAGAAAGATGCGTAGTAGGGTTTTTGAATCGGTATTAGCAGAGCTATATTCATTCTGACTTTTTAGGCATGGATTTGAAAAGAAAATCCGTTTAAAAGTCCTTTACTACCTCCACTAGTCTCCAGGCATCGGGTCTAATAGTCACCACTTGCCAAGCCCCAGTTTCCCAAGGGTACGACTAAAACACTCCAGTGAGTTTCTTCAAAGGCTGGTAGTGTCTCATTAAACACGCTCTTTCTCTTTCTGGAACTGAAATTCATTACAAGGAAAGTAATAGGAATTATACAGGCAATTAGAAGCACCAGACAGGACATCATTCTCATCACCTGTGTATATAACAAGTTGCTATGCCACTAATAATCTGATTCAGATGCTTGCACATTAATTAGAATTCCACCCGGTCTTTTAGGGACGGAGATATAGCTCAATAGCAGAGTAAAATCCCCTAGCATGCATGCGGTCCTGAGTTCCAAGCCAAGCGGTGGGAAGAAACTGCATGTATCGCTCATGTGTATATGATATATGATCACGTTCACCTCTGTCACCTGTGTACACCTGGAAAAAAGGGAGGGACTGTGGATAGCCAAGTAAAAGAAGCATGGACACTCCATGTCCGAGTCTTGTAACTTTTCTATTATTTTGGCATTTTACTAAATAAAAATATTATCAAAAATTATTTTCCCGGAGAGACTCTCTGTTGTAGGTTCCCTAGACCTGCTTGTGAGGGCCCATTAACAATCGACAAAGCCAAGCCAAGCCATTGCCTTCTGCTTCTGCAACAGTATTAGAACCATGAGACAAGGACAAGGGGGGCATGCTGGACCTGAAAGGATGTGGGTGAGAGACAGTGTGTGTTTTTCAAAAACTGTTTCAGGAAATTCATAGATGGCAATGAGTATTAGTGCACAGGGGTGGCGGCACGAACAGTCACTTCTCTCTTAGTGGAAAACAGTTCACGTCATCCTTGGGGTCTTTTGCCAGAAGAATGAACAGAATAACTGAATCAATAAAGCTCTTGCAAGTGTGGTGGCATCTGTTCAGTCCCCAAACTAGAACCGCGTGATCATGCCATAGCCGGGAAGTGAAGTACAGAGAGGAAAGGGAAGGGTCTCACTAGCCTCCTTCTGGTTACAGTGTCATTGCTTCCCAAGAGTGCCACGCTGGGGAAGAAACCGTCAACACACAGGCCTTTGGGGAACAGTAACACTTCTAAACACTGTGACTCCCTACTTTTCATTGAATTGTAAAAATATTTGACCTCCATGACCTGTAAACTTTGAGGATAATGTCCTTTATGTGAGTTGGACAGTTACACGTAGAATTAAATGGTGACAGCACCAGATATGGTACCTGGGTTGGGGGGGGGTGTTTGCAAAGGCAGCCGTTAGCATCTTCCACTCAACAGAAACTACTCAGCAGAGATGAGGGGAAGGGCGATTCAATTGTCAAAGTTCTAGCGAACAGCTAGGGCAGATTTGCTTGCTTGATTACACAGAAGACACCAAGTCATTTCCAACCAGGATTTACAGGGCCACAACATAATGTAGAGCCATTGGTTGGAGACTTCTCAGGACCTGGAAAGTCTCTATGTGTTTCACGGGGATGGAAAAGGCTCCCATTTCTTGCAGAAGCCCTCTGTCCCTTGGAGTGTTTGTTGCATCCAGTTTCCTTCCTTAGAAAGTCAGCGTCTGGGTTTGTGATGGTGGCGTGCCCTCCAAATGTTTCTTTACGACACTGATAGGACTCACAGGGTGTTTTCATCTGAGGTCACTTCAAATGCAATGCATGTTATTAATCTCGATTTCCTAGCCATATATGCATCTGTTGGGAGCAACCCACACAGCCCACACAATTTTCATCTAAAACTTTACTTCCTTGTTCGTGTTCAGTTCTTCAAATTTGACATTTCTATAAGAAAATAGAAAAGTACTCATAAATGATTAATTTTTTTAAAAATTCAAAACTTAACAGGGAAAATGTGATAATCTCAAACCCTCACTTCTTCCGTATCAGGGCAGATCCGTTGCAATCATAATTAAGTTACTTTCATGATATGTTACGGTGTTAGTCTAAAATATAGCATTTAAAATCAAGACAAAATTTAAATGGCAGATGTAAGGCTTAATCTAAGATATTCCATAAAAAGACTGTAGAGAGAAGTGTTTTCAAGCTTCGAATATTTTTTTTAAAACACTTGATGCCAGAAAAAGAAACTGTAAGTGAATCTCGGAGTTTGAAGAAAATTGGTTAGCAGAGCAAACTTGCATGGTGCCCAAGTCCTAAAAAGTCTGCTGAGATGTTTGTTTACTCTGAAGCTCTGCCAAGCCCTTCTTTATGGTAGAAAGAATTATGAGGTAACTTCAGAATAAACTAAAACAAAACAAAGCAAAAAAGCCCAAGAAACTGGAAGAACAATGTGTTAGGCAATCCGCATGGTGGAAGAAAAAAAATGAAACTCACTGGAAAGTTCTGGTGACGGTGGTTGTGGATCTGGCATCTTTATAAATATTGTGGCAATTCCCAGGGACTAAGGCTCTGGGCCCTTCAGGCAGTATTTATTCACAACAATTCCCTAGTATGCAGTACATAGTTACTAACTTTGAAGACTATCAGTACTGAATCCTTGGACCAAGTCAGAGATACTCGTTTATGTTGGAGGTGCCCACTATGGGAAGAAACTTGACATGCCATTCGCTTTTCCTGGTTCATTTGCGTTGCAAATGTGCAGGATGTATCCATGTCTATCAGAATCCATTGGAGACCTCACAATGAGTCTGCTTCTGTCTGTATTTCTATCATTACTCAGTCAAATCACTTTATGAGTCTCTCAGATGCTCCATGTCTTCCCTGGTCATTATTCTACCCCACCACACTCTTCTGGAATGCTCTGTACACAGCATTCTAGGCCTTTACTAACCTGCTCCTCTGAATTCTTTTATTCACCAGTACTAGTCTCTAAATTACCACCCTAGGTCCATGTAGACTTAACGCAACTGCTCCAAGACTTGGTTCCCATCATCACCACTACCAAGGTGGACACCATGAAGAGAAAAAGTTAGCTCAATTTAAAGTCCTATGCCTCACTTAATACACCCTGATCTCCGAAGTGGAGATATACTGACATGGTTTCCTGGCAATACTCACAGTTATGGAAATACCAGCAGCCAACCATGCTTGCCACTCAGTCAGTGACTGCTTATCCATGGTAAGAGACACTACAATGGACTCCTGTGACTGAACAAACTGACTTAAGAAACTCCTTTAGAATTCCATTTAAAGGCAGACTTGTGTGAGCCACTTGTGTTTTCATTGAGAGATAGGTAATGGGTTTTAGGAATTAGTTGCTTTAACAATTATACAGCTTTTTGCAGTGCCTTCCAAGCAAATGGACCAAATGAAAGGTAGCTCTAGTTTCCATGAAACGTCTTGTCCTTCACACTCCCGCCTTCCTTTTCCCCGGTGGCAATAAAAAAAATGTGAAACCAATGTCCAGGGAGTTTTCTGTGAAATTCTCCTGATTCTCTAGGTTTGCTGGATCAGGTACAAGAAAATTCTATAGAGTATTTCCAGCTCTTGCATATGAAAGTTTCTTAAAATGTGCTCCGTCACAGTCCCACTCCTTATTCCAAATTCCTCCTGAAAAGAAGCTACTCTCAGGGTGCAGTTCGGTAGGTGAGGCCGCCAAACACCAAGAGCTGGTTGTCTAAAAGCAGGTTCATTGTCCATTAAGCAGATGGAAAGAAAGGGATGAAACCCCACAGTCCCTTCTTAGCTCATGCCTAAGTCAATGAGAGGTGACAGCCCTGTCCACACCTGTCAGGAAGAGACGTGTCCCTGCATTTGCAAAGAGATGGCATTTCCCCCCCATGTGTATCTTTTCAGAGATGCCCTTCTTCCCTCATTGTAAGCAGCTCAAGTGTATAGTAGGGAGGGTACACTTTGCTCTTCACTTGAGTGTGTTTCTTCTTTCCTCAGAGCTAATGGATTCCAGGCTGTGTGAAATAAGTGCACCAACTGACAGACACCAATAGGGAGCATATAAGTTGTTTGCCTGATCTGAGAAGATCATTCTCTCTCTGTGTAGGTTTGAAGACATTGCCCCATAAAGACGCTGTTTTCACTGTCACCTGCTCTCAGTAATACACATAAAATATTAAATATATTAATAAAATATACAAATATTTGTATTGTGTTGTATATATGCATGTATATGTGTGTTGTATATGTTATTGCATATATTGTATAGCTATGTAAGAAGTAAATATTTCTATATTATCTTGTCTGTGGCTGGACTTAGTCTGAACAGAGCCCATCAATCTCATGATAATGGGGACCACTGAAATAACAGGCAGTACAAAGTGTAGAATAATGTCTGGCAAAGAGTAAGCCTTCTATAAATGCTTAAGATTGTATAGATTATTCTGATCATTCCCATTTCTTCCTATCATCTCACACAGTAAAGGTGGCCTTTTCCCCTAGTCTGTGCTTACCGAATGTGGACAGAAAGGAATTGTTGTAACTCCAGGATTTAAGAGAGATGTTAGATACCTGATGAGCAGCCATTAGTCTAGATTCTCCTCTTGTTGACTAAGACAAGTCTAAGTCTGCATCTGGCAATGAACCATGCTGCTCTGATAAAGATGCTCTAGACCAAGTGGAGTGGTCAATAGATACAGATGGTGTGTAGTTTGATTTACCTCAAGATGGGTCATGCTTCAGAGACGTGGGTCTCAGCGTGGTGATGTGAGAGGTGGCAGTGCTCTTAAGAGGTAGGGAGTAGCGGCAGATCCTTAGGGTGCAGTGGGGGACCCTTAGGGCTTGGGGATGCAGTCTTGGGAAAACAAATGGGACTCTTGCTGGACCCAATGATGATTCTTAGAGCTGTCTTCAGAAGAGAAATCTTGGAGACTGGAGAGCTGGCTCAGTAGATAGGAGCACTGACTGCTCTGCTGGATGACCTGGGTTCTATTTCTATGAATGTCATATCATGGCTGCCGATATGACATTTGTAACTCCGGTCCCTCAGAATCTGACAGCCACCTCTGCCTTCCCTGAGCATCAGGTACATATATGGTGCACAGACATACATGCAGACAAAGCACCCATACATGTAAAATAAATAAAATTTTACAAAAAGCAATCTTGTCTTCTAACTTTTGTGTGTCCTCTTTTTCTACAAAAACACTCTGTGTTCACCATGAGGTCTCAGCACTTGTTCACTTCTGAGACCAGGAGTGTATTAAGTTAGTCATGGGACTTCTAACCTCCTTAGATGCTCTCTATCTTGCTAACTCTCTCATAGGCTCTGTAGGTTATGATAAAGATAACCAAATGTCCATATGCAGAGGCTAGACTAGGAGAGATCTATATGCTTCCCAATGTCATACCAGACCCATAGAGCTACTCTGTGAGAAAGGTAAAGAGTCTGTGCTTAGCTAATTGCTGAGCTGCAGCCCTGAAGAGGAGTGGCAGATGTGGCGTCTAGAAGAGGCGATTGGTGGCTCATTATCCACATCTGTGCATATCTACACAACCAGTTAAACTTTAAGAGTCACAAGGAACAAGTGGCAGTTCACATTCTCATTCACATTCTTGGAAACGTGCCTCATTCTCCCCAGGAGGATTTCCTGTCCCAGAGGGAACTCCTGACCCATGGCCTCCCCTCTTCTCTCAGCCTTTCTCTTCAGCCTTGGTGCTTGCTCAAACCTAACCTAATTCTCAATGCAGGAAGAGGTCTTTCCTTATACATAGTCCTAGTGTTTGCATGTAATGAGAAAAATAATAAATACTAGGGAATGCACAAATTACTATGCCGTTGATGTTTTTCCAGCTCTGAGAAGATGCTGAAGAAAATCTTTAGGCTCTAGAATCCATCCACTGTCACAAAGAAAGTATTTGTTTGTTTGTTTTTCAAGACAGGGCTTCTCTGTGTTACAGTCCTAGCTGTCCTGGAACTAGCTCTTGTAGACCAGGTTGGCCTTGAACTCACAGAGATCTGCCTGCTCCCGAATGTTGGGATGAAAGGCATGCGCCGCCACTGCCCAGCCAAAGAAAATATTTTTATAAAGTCCTTAAATAAAAAACTATTAAATATCACAAAATGTAAAATTAAAAAAAAAACAAACTGCTTCTCTATGGCCGGAGTGGCCTGTGGTAGATACAAGCTTCTTCTTGTGTGGGCATTTCCTCAGCAAACACAACAACAAAAAAAAAACCAAGAGAACAAAAACTTAATATAGTCATAAGAGTTGTGTATGGAGAATTTCTGCTGCTACTGACATTTCTGAAAGATCTAGTTTGAATGTAATCTGGACACCAGTCTTAGCCAGCTTAGACTGCTACCATAAAAGCATATAGACATAATCTATAGGTTCTTATTTTTCACTGTTCTCAAGGTTGGAAGTTCAAGACCATGCTGACAAATTGAATTCTTTGTGAGAACCCTCTTCCTGACCAAGTGTGCTGCTGCTTTAAGATATATCCCCTCCTTAGGTTCACATTTTTGAACATTTGGTTCCCTGATTGGTGATACTGTTTGGGAACGTTGCAGGGTAATGCGTTCTTCCAGGAGGAAATGCCTCACTGGGGGCAGGATTTGAGGGTCAATAGCTTTGCCCCACTATCAATTCACTCTTTCTGCTTCAAGTGTATGGTTGAAGATTTCTGCCAGGTTCTTGGTCCAGCGGCCTCCTGCCATGCCTCCGCTGGCATTGTGGACTCTCTCTGCAATCGTGAGCCCTTATAAAGTCTTACTTCTGTAAATCATCTTCATCACAATATTTCACCACTGTAAGAGAAAAGTAGTAGTGAGACACCTTCTTGCTGATTTATCTGTTTCACTCAGGGAAGCCATTCTTGTCTTGCACAAATTCTTGCCCCATCTTTTAAGCCCTACTAACATGCCTTCCTTTTAATCAAATTACCTGCCAAGGGCTGTGGAGATGAGGGTGTGGACATTTTGTCAGGATAGAAGGTTGCCTAATCATTTCTGTCAGCTACGCCATTTTTCCACATGAGAAACTCCTTGCTTCCCTGAAGGTAGTTCTACCTTAATTTAGACAGAAGAAACCACTAAAGAGTTTATGCCTAAAGAATAAGTCTGCTCTTGAAGATCAATTATTTATGGACATTTCAAATAGTCTTTTGGCAAGAATAAAAGCTGAATGTAATCAATTCCTAACAAAAAAAGAAAGGGAGCAGTTCCATGAACTGAATACTTTTAGGTTGGAAGATAATGAATTAAGACAGAACCCAGAATGGACTGTCTTTCTTTCCCATGGATTAATGTTATAGCATACATCTGGGGCTATTTTATTCTGTTGACATTGACTACTGTCTCTTGAGTTCAAGAGAATAAAGGAGGGCCTAGGAATCTGGCTTATTGACACTCTATAATACTATTATGAGATTTAAGCAAGTTGTTTTAACTCAAACACAACATGTGCAAACAGTAACTATCTGTACTTTTAAGAATCACATTGTTTAAATGGATTATAAAGCTAATATTTGATGAGAGCTTACCACATGCTAATGCTGTATGTCCTTTAAATATTGTTACATTAAATACCCTGGATTGTCTTATGTTTAGAAGAGGAAACAGGTGCTTAGAGAGGTTCATAGTTGGGCCAAAGAACAGGAATCCTGTGGATATCATTCTTCTCTCTCCTTCATCAGTTTTTCTCACACAGAAGATGTTTAACATCCAAGGAATTCTGGCAGTGATGCAATAAAAAGGCCTGAAATGATGTACAGGAAGCGACATAAACTCTAAGGTTAGAATTAATACTCTATTTAACCATTAATATCAAAACAGAAAGTTTACATTTTGAGATAATATTTATACCTTAAAGAAAGTTTCACAGAGTCAGAATAAATCCGAGGGATATTTTAGATAGATAGGGAATCTGTTCAGATTGGCCTCCTCTTGCATTCATTGGCGGCTTCAGTAAAGCCAAGGCAGGGCTTTCTTCAGGCTTCCCTGCTCTCCCAGGTGAATCTCATTTGCCTAGAGTGACATGAGCCTTTCCTTCTCTCCTGCAAAGAATGTTTCCATCTGGAGGAGCATGCCACACAACAGAATACTACAGCAGAGAAGGTGAGTGTTTGGCCCTCTCATCAGGACCATAATTCTGTCGGCCCTTTTCTGAAGCTTCTCCCAGCAGGTTATACTTGGCTGGTGTGTGTGGCAGGCATGCTCAATTGACCCCTGCTGCTCCCTATCTATAGAATTGAGGATGATTTCATGGCTGGCTTTTGCTTAGCCTGTGTCTTTATCATTGAGGATCTGATCTTGTCTTTTCATAGTTAGTTGTATAATGTGCAATTTTAAAAGTTAAAAAGGGGTTTCATATTTAAATAGCTGTATAAAGTTGGATGTCCCATTGTTTGAAAGATTCATCTGTTTAATCACAGCATCCTTGATGGAAGTGTTTCGGTTGCCCGATGTCTTCTTTGTCATCTCCTTTCCTTATTGTCTATTCCTCCTCAGGTTATGTTTGGCTGCTGGTGTACTATTCTTGCTTTGACGTTTCCCATCTCCAGAGTGTGGTGATTCAGACAGATTTCATTGCTTACAAAGACTCTCGGGTCTACATGAGACTGATGGCTGCCCTTTGACCTTTCCCGGGGCTGACTCAAAACCATGCACCTCCAACAGCGACCTTTAATCCCCGAATAGATCTGCTCTTGTTCCTTATGAGTCTTCCACCACTAAGTGACTCACCTGCACGTTAGAAGGCAGACTGGAGGGAGATCAACCAAATGTCCACGTATTTTCTACTGGCCCATTTGTGTTCATATGATTTTTGAGAACAGGAGCACATGAGAATTCTAGAGACTCAAAACATCTGGAACTCTAACTGCTGGGTTGTAATACCATGAATCCTGCGCAGTTCACAAAAGGACAGCGATGCTTTAACGTTCTGTTCGCAGTTATGACCCCATGTGAAGGATCCCCCAAGAAACTCAGGTCCTGAAAGCACAGCCCTCAGCCGTTAGCATCATTTTGAATACTTCTCGAAGTTCTGGAGTTTGAGCCTAGTAGAGGAAGTAGACCATCGTGGGTGTTCTTGGGAACTATAGCCAATCCCAGACCTATCCGTATGTCTCTGTCATGAACTGAGTAGCCTCTGTTAATTAGTTCCCTAGGAGCTGTACCTCCTCACAAGTCCCAAAGCAATGGAAGCCAAGCACGATGAACCACTGAAACCGTGGGTCCAAATGAATTCTGCTGATTAATGTCAGGTATTTTGTATCAGCGACAGAAAGTCTAATACACTTGTTTAACCTCTTATCTATTACAGAGCATCTTGGTCTGTACACTTAATTAGTGGTTAAAAGTCAAATATGTCCTTGGCACTGGTTTTTGATCCTACTTCATATTCTGGCTTTGTGGGAGCCTAGCCAGTTTGGATGCTCACCTTCCTTCACCTGGATGGAGGGGGGAGGACCTTGGACTTTCCACAGGGCAGGGAACCCTGACTGCTCTTCAGACTGGAGAGGGAGGGGGATAGAAGTGGGGAGAGGGGGAGAAGAATGGGAGGAGGGGGAGGGAAAGGGAGGCTGGGAGGAGGCAGAAATTTTTTTTTCAATAAAAAAAATTAAAAAAAAGTAAAATGTGTTTAGTTAGTTCCGTAGAATTAGCTATAAGTTTGCCAGCTGCTGCGATGTAAGACACAGACTAAATGTTTATCTGCATAACTGCAATAAACATGATGATGCTGATCACCGCTGGACACACACACACACACACCACAAGCCAGAGAGCAGACTTCTGGATTAGCACACATGAACCAGGACCACAACGCACCCACCCACTACTGGAAGGAGTGTAGCTGGCTCTGCTCTATCTTCCTTAAGGTCTCAAATGAAGGACTTGTAACCAAACTAGGGCGGGAAAAGGCTGGAGCCCAGTAGCTCTGAGCCCATCCGAATTCCCTCCGCTCTCTCTGATTGGCTGAGATATGGGAAGAAACAGCGCCTGGTCTCCTGTGGCTCTACTCGTCATTGGCTGGGAAGAGGTGGCAATCAGGGCTGGCCCAGGCTGATGCTCTAGCTGCAGCTCTGTGCTGGTCGGGGTGCGCTGTCGCCGCTGTAGTCGCTGTCTGGGTCTCTTCCGCGGTACCCTTGTGCCGAGGCTGTCTCCCGGGCTCCGGGCGCAGACACCATGGTGAGTGCTGTCAGGACGCTCAGCGGGAACCTCACACCTAGGCGGGGTGAACCTTAAGAGACTAGAGAGTGGACTGCGCGGTGCTGCAGGAGCAAGCCGGGGGGTGGGGGGGACACAGAGCGGAAGGCTGCAGGAAACAGCGCCTTCGGTGGGAGGTGGGGACACATGATCTGCTGGAGTGCTCTGAGTCTTTGGGTCCCGACTAGGTCCTCACCGCGCAACGCCAGCCTTCGACTTCGGGTGATTCTCTCTTCCGCGGGCCGGGTCAGGTGGGAGGCTCCGGGGCTCAGATTCCCTTGCTGTCCCTGTTGTACAGTGGTGACAGGTGAGCAGGGTAAGAAGATGAGGAAGGGGGGTGCGGTGGAGCCGAGAATCCATTGATTCTCGGGAATCTCCCCCTTTTAGTATAGGGTACCCTGATAGCGCAACCAGATGGTGAGTGACAGGCCAGCAGAGCGGGGTGGGCGACGCGGTGGAAAGGACCAGGTCCCTGACCTCAGTCTTTCCCTGATCTGCAGTACGGATTCGTCAACCATGCCCTGGAGCTGCTGGTGATCCGCAATTATGGTCCGGAGGTGTGGGAAGACATCAAGTAAGTGAACAGCCCTGCTCCCAGGGCTGCGCTGGCACCGTGCCCGCGCTGGCTTCCCTAATGCTCCAGGCAGGGTCGTGGTGCGCATCCTCTGGTCTCCGCTCCCACGCTCTGGAGCCGGGACCAGGAGAGGAGGGTAGGCCGTGGCGTGGCCCCTTGGGGTCACTGCGGCCTCCTCACCCGGTCTGAGCGTGGGAACACCCTGCCAGAGTCCTGAGGCTCCCAGTCCAGGTTCGGAGGCTTGGTCAGCTCCCATGCAGGGGCCTTAGAAAGGTTCTGGGACTTGAGGCAGGAAATGAACAGAAGACTTGCTGTGCTCTGAGATTTGCACACCTGGTACACATAATATGGCTAAATCGTTTGGGTATGCTATAGTACACTCAGAAATTATTTCTCCAGTAAGTCACGTGAAGCACGTATTTAATAAAGGGACCTCTGCCCGATAACCTCCTCAAATCAGCCTTGTTTTGCTGGGCGTTCTTCTAGGAGTGCTAACAGAGCACCCTAGTTTCTGTAGAACTTCGAGCCTGCTACTCAGATGGGACAGAAGAATACACTTAGGTGAGATTTTAAGGCCCTGGTCACCTCTGAAGCCTTTTGTGGGTTTTGGGCTGGGTTTTACTGGGGGCTGAATTTGAGCCTTGTGCGTGACAGGCGAACACGATGCCACCAAGCTCCATGACTGACCTTTAGATTTTTTTGAGAGATCTCCCTAGATACAGCGTAGGCTGTCCTGGACCTGCCAATCTTCCAGGCCTCTCTGAGCACTGGCACTGGAGGAATGCGTCACCATGCCCAGCAGAGCATTTACCATTTAACAGAATTATCTTTCCTTCGCTCCCTTGTTGAAACGGGCGTTTAACTCTTGCATAGCCGAGTGTTGCTACCAACTAGCTATACTAAAATCACAGGTAGGCATCACCACATTCTAACTGGCTAGGGAGAGTGGTGAGGATTAAGAAGGGCAGTGAGGAACCCATTTCTCTTATTTGATAAGTTCCTGGGCTCAATGATAGCACACGAGCCCTTGCTATTTTTCTCAGCACATTTTTATTAGCTATCGATTTCATGGACTTTATGGTTCAGTAATAGGATGGTGATTTTCTTTAGTTATCTGTTTCTGTGGAAATAAGCTCTAGAACGCAACGTCTTCCTCCAGCTCTCTTGGGTACGAGTTTTAATTGATGTTCCAGAGTCTTTCATGTTATCCACATTTATGTTATTCGCAGGACACATCTGCATCCTATAAACAGAGGGCCAGATGAGGCAGTTATGACAAACAAAACTCTATAAACATCCTATAAACAGAGGGCCAGATGAGGCAGTTATATCAAACAAAACTCTAAGAAGTAAGGCCACTTAGAGATTGTAATTTTTTTGACCTTACTCATTCTTTCATAGTTTTGGTTTTCAGTGGAGACAGGCCCCGTTGAAGACACTAAGCACACGCCCTCACGGTGTAGACAAGCGTGAGGATGAACATAAGCCCTTTCTTTGTGAGTGAAGGGAGCACACATCCCCATGTGTTAACCTTTCACCTTTAGAAGAGAAGTCCCCAAAGTCCATGACAGATAAACCATAACAATTGATATGTTCAGGATTCTGAGAGTACAAGAACAGACTATGATGAGTTAATAATCACTATGCAAATTAAATAAAACTTAGAATACACATCTGAGCATTATCAATGTTGATAACTAGTCAATGTAGAAAAAAATTTACTTCATACTTCATAGAAGAATGTACCAACACGTTTATTTTTAAAATTAAATTATCCAGATACTTGTTTATGATGGCTAAGACCTAAACATACATACATATATATATATATATATATATATATATATATATATATATATATTCTATTAACTTTCAAGTGGTGGCTGAAATTGTTACATGTTTCTTCATGTACGTTGTACACATGCGTGTGTGCATATATGCACACGCACACACATGAGACTGGTTCTTGCTATGTATCTTTGAATG
Organism: Microtus pennsylvanicus; assembly: GCF_037038515.1. NCBI lineage: Eukaryota > Metazoa > Chordata > Mammalia > Rodentia > Cricetidae > Microtus > Microtus pennsylvanicus. Next base: position 45,345,187 of record NC_134594.1, on the reverse strand, counting down.
AATGGAGATGACCATGTGGTTGAGATTGGCTTGTTCTCAAAACAGCACAACAGTCTTCCAGTCTCTGCCTCTCATGGGCCTGGACTACAGACGTGTGTACTTATCTTGAGGTGTGGGTGAACAAAATTCTTAGTTGGCCAAGTGATAAATAATGCCAATCATCCAAAAACACTTCTTATAAATATGAACCAGGTCATAGAGATCATTTTTCTCTGAAATTACTGTGAGGATGGTGCCCTTACCAGAGGAATAGAATAGGGTTGGCCACTCCGTTGCCTGTTTTCTCTTTAGGAAGGCATTCCTCAGAGGTCATGGGTGCAGTTTTGCATATGTGTTGGACAGTCTGGCTTGGTTCTCGCACTGAGGGTCTAAAACTGTTCCTTGCTACTACTCTGCCTGGCTTCCCCAGATGCTGCCTAATGCTTCCTGGAAGAGCATCTGCCCAAACAGCAGATGCTTACTGATCGGGAGAGAAATATCACTGACAAACGCTATTGCCATGAAGATGGCCCTCCCCTCCCATTCCTGAGCCTCCCCTGCAGCCATTCCCCAAGATGCTGTCAGTTTTATGGAAGTCTCAATATGAGAGAAGAGCTGTTTTATAATTTTTGCCTCCATACGAACCAAACACTTCTATCTTCTTTTTTGATCTGTGAAAAACTGTCTAATTGTATATTTTAACATGTTTTGTAGTATTTTTTTTTTTAGTTTAGTAGGAAGTGGACATCCATCCTTTACTAGACAGGAAGTCACACACTTAATGACAAATAAAAATCCAAGTAATAGATTCCAGATAAAAATTCTAGAGGACTATGAGCAGGAAAATACCTCTTTGGAAACTCGGTGACCACATGAATTAGTATCATCAGCATCACCGACTCCCAAGAGCTTTGTCTCCCCTCTTCAGTAAAAATTGCCCCAAACCCAAGCCCAGGCAATTCATCTCAAAGTGACAGACAGAAAAGGCTTAGTGTCTACTTCCAAGACCAGCTTCAGGATGTTGTGGATGTATCTGTATAAATTCTCAAATGTAGCCATGTATACGTCATTGCTATGTTTTGAACCAGGGAACATCCAGTGTTCTGGATATAGCGTCATTACCCACTTTTGATCTATGTAGTAACATAAAAGAGTAAGAGACAAGCCCTGCTCCCAAATCTGCTTCAGATCTTGCTTTGTAAATTTATTTCAAATTTTCAGATGATCCTCTTAAAGAAGCTATGTCTCTTGAGTGATGAGAAAAAAATACCTATTATTCATTTAGAAAAATGTAGTCAGACTTTATGCCCATAAGCATATCTTCTAAATGATCAATAGGTCTGCCTCTGCTGCACTGCATCAGCCCTGGTTAACCTGACAACTATATTGTGCCAGTGAGCTCTGAGATTCTCTGACTACCCTTGAAAATACACGAATTCTAAAGGTGGGTTCAAATGATTCTAAAATGATTAGAAGTCTCTTTGAAACAAGTGGTAGATGTAGCTGAAGATGTAACTCAGTGGTGGGATCCAAAACAGTAAAAAACACAGCCCCTCCCACACCTACACCGCCGTTCAGGAAACTCTACTGACTTGCCTACAGGTGACCAGGCCAGAGTACTGGCTACCTTGTATCAGACTTTCTGAGAGATTAGAAATACACAGTTCAGTCCAAATGTAGGTATGAAATCTGTAAGTTCTAGAATTATGCAATATCATTTTAGTTAACAGACACTGTTGTCAATTTGTGGTCCGTCGCCTTCCAAGTGTTTTTCATGGCTTTGCTCAAGCTGCTGCACTGGCTCTTCTTCCGCACTGGCTCTTTTTTTCTTTCGTTCATTGTTAAGCGTATCTTTAATGAACATAGGTTAAACAATTCTGGCACCGAGGACAGAAAAGCAAATGATGTCATTCTTGCCTTGAAAATGTCTAGAGATATCAGGATATTTTTAGTTTTAATCATTTTTTTTAAAAAAACTTTCCTGTCTGTCACTCAAATAAGGAAATGGCTTGACTGCCGGATAGCATGTACTGCTATTCCAGTTTGGATTCCGTATATGTAGTTGAATTTGCTGATTATGAATCAATATTAGGGCCCAAACAAGCAATTTTTTAAAAATGAGGATAGTTACATGGCTTCTTAACCTGCTCAAGCTTTCCAAGTTTCAGTTGTATATGGGGGAAATTGATAGCCTTGGTTGTTGCAGGACCTTCAGTATTATCTGGAAACACGCTTAATATGGTTCTTGAATAGCTGCCGGAGTAACAGCGTGCACTGTTTTCCACTTCGCTCTGTTAACTGGGTTTTTAGACATCTTTCTTCTGCAGCACGCCTGAACGCTGTAAAGCTCCATTTCAACAACAGCGGCCTGCTTTAGGGGTGTGGCTCAATGCTAAACAGTCTGCCTAGCACTTTGCACCCAGACAAAATACCAAGAACAATAGCCCATTGTGCCTGCCTGCTAGTTCAACCTAAATGTTTCCTTTCATTTTGCTGGAGGTCCTCACCTCACTTTCTCACTTTCTCCTCTACGGTCTTCACACACTGGCTGGTCTCATTTGCTTCAGACTATCCCTTGGCCTTGCTTCTTTCCTCCTGGTCCTTATCAGTTCCCCTCACCCTACACTCCAACAACCTTCTTGCCAGGTTTTCTGTGTCTGCCTTGTGCCCACCTTCTGCCTTCTGCAGACTGTAGGAAGATCGTTATTTCACTATGCCATCTACACGGAGATTGCCAGTGCTCTTTATATTGAGTTTATCAAAACCAATGAAAGCAAGCAAACCAGGGCATCACCATAATCTGGCATGCTTTATGGCATTTTCACATTCATGATGGGGTGAGCTAAATAAATTTTTATGCCTTTTTATAGCCGAGTCCAGGTAGGAAAAAGCCTATGTGTGTTTGAAAGTGTGACTGGCCCTTCATATGAGAAAACTCTTTAAATTTTCTAGAACCGTTTCCTCTATGTATTTTCAGCTGAGTGCTGAGATATCTATTTGAAACAGGAAATGACTTTCCAGCTCACTTTGTTTGTCATAGTTGTCTTTTTTTTTCCATTATGAAGTTGCATTTTGAAGAAATTAAAGGAACACTGTCAGGGTCATTATGTGTAGGAGGCTGAAAAGTCACAAGTTACTTTGGAACCAGTCCTCTGAGACCAGGCTGTATGCTTCTAGATGTGTTTACCCAAGAAGAGTTTCCAACTATAAATACAACAACCTCTGAAAATTAAATTCCTTGAAAAGCTAAAAAAAATAAGTCAATTAGCTGTGCATTACGAGTGAGACCTTTTTCTGTAGGAAATTATTCCAGGTAGCATGAAAGCCAGAGGAAGACACACTGTGTATATTTGCTTGATGCTAGGAAGCTAACTGCTTAGGCCTCACACAGCTGCTGGTGAGCTGTCTACACAGAATCTTCTAGAATCCATACCACTTTGAGAACAACATGGTGCCTGCATGATAAGGGAGGCCATAGCATTTCTGATAGTTTTGTTTCTATGATCTGCAACAGCCCAAAGACTGGTCTAGGGGAGTCTTAATTTCCTTAGACTCTTCCTCTTGTGTGTGCGTGCATTAGGTATATACCAGAATCATATTAGCCGGCTCTATGCTTTTTTTTTTGTGCGTTCCAGTGAGGACTAGAAGAGAACCCAGAAACCCCATGCTTTCGCTCTCACTGTGTCAAGATGGGGTGACGGCAAATATTAACTAAACATGGCTGCTGTTTGCGAGAGCAATGTCCTTTGCGATGTCTTTTTTCCCCTCCAGCAACAGGGACCTGGCAAATGTTTCCTCATGGCGTGTTGGAAGGTGATAGTTAAGGGTTGACGCTGTGCAGATGTCTCTAGGAAAGCACACTTAAGGAAATGAGCACTATAAAGAGGAATCTCTCCAGCCCTGTTCCTGGGCGACAGCGCAGACCTGAAGCTCTGCGGCTTTTGTGCTCACTGTTTCGCCTGTCTGTGCACTAAAGAATAAATAGTAGGAAAACGTTGCCTTTATCGTTTGTATGTAGAAAAGTGGAAGACATTTTCCCTTATAAACTGTCGATGACGGTAGTAAGGAAGACAAAGGTCAGTGTGCACCGTGTCCCATTTGCCCTCAGCATCCCACCCTGAGGTCTGATCTCAGTCACTTAACTATGCTGAGGTGGGGAGTTGAGCCTCTTCTGTTCCACATGTTCTCTCTGTGTTCTATCAATGTCCTCCTCCCAGCTTTGCCCTACCGCAGCAAAGGCATTTGAAGGAACTGTTTCATATATTCAGCATTGTGCTCCCTTCCTAGTCACGGGTGAGTGTGCTTTGAATTATTCATATATTCTAATATCTGACCTGCCTCACCGGAGTGTAGGCTTCTTAACATTCTTAGGGTAAAACCTAGAGATTGGCGCGTTCTCTCCCTTCCTTCCCTTTATTACATGTGTCTCTATTTTCCTCTTATTCTCCATGAATATGATACATACATTTGCATGTAAATTGTTTTTACACTCTAAATTGGAGACAATAGACAACATTTGTATAACATATACTCATCGTATGTATGTATGCATATGATTCAGAACACATCTAGGTCCTTAATTTGTGAGATGCTGGATAAGGACAGCGTCCTAAATTGTAGCGAAATGTATGCCATGCTGAAGTTAGGTGTGTGGGGGGACTTGGCAGCACACCATTCTATTTTGATTACAATATCTCATTCACATTGGACAGCTGCCTTATAGGTCTACTGTATCCTCATGCTGTCGGCACATGACATCACCAAACCGTCAGTCACATCCACTCCATTCACCCTTATTGTCACTTTGTAAGTTAGGGAACAGGAGGATATTAGAGAACTTCCCTCACACACCTTCACAGAGTAGGGACTGGGGCTTTCTCCCAGCGAGAACCTGTACTCTCCTTCCCAGGGAGGGCTGACTTAGCAAAGACTCCACCCATCTCTACGTGTATACTAGTGTCTTCTTCATTAGCCTTTGCTTTCCTGGAATGGTCCAGCGTATGTACAGGTGACACTCATTATTAAGATTTGAAGCTATTTTTATTTAATCAGCCATCACATCTGTGAGAGAAAGCCATACCCACCGAAATTTTGAGCAGATTGTTTGCTTTGAGGGGAACTGAGATCGGGCGCTCCCCAGGCAATGTTGATGGCCAAATGGATCCATCTGTGTGATAAGGCTGTGGAAGGCGCCCGTTGAAGACATTTATGAGTGACTTTCAGAGCTGCAGTCATTGCTGTGACAGGTCTCCCATGTCAGGAAAGTCACAGTGAAAACAAAAATATACCAAGAGTGACGGCGTTGTTTTGCTTAGAACTGAGACCCCATTGTCACTCATCAGAGCATACATGAGTGACAGCTTCACTTACAGGAACCAAGCTTCAAGGAAAATCCAAAATAGAAGCTGGCCCTAGATTTAAAGGGCCTGTCTCTCCTTCGGGCAAACTCTTCACACTGGAGTCGCACCTTAGGGGGTTCAGAGATTAAAATCACTGCACTTAGATAATGAGAAATAGCAACTATTTTTTCCAGCCACTTACAAAAAAGAAAGCCACATACAGTTTCAATGTTGCCTACAGTTATTATCTGTGGCTTCTAATGGAACATTTTAATTTTCATAATGACTAGATACAGCTAAGTGTTTTTATTACACTTCCCTCCCTCTCTCCTCAGCATTGCTAGGATTTATTAGAAAGACCAAATCTGTGTGCACCAGTGATGCTCCTGGATCAGTAGTTCTGGGGGTGCTGGGTGGAACTGAGAGTCTGGTAAGTGTGGAAATTTTCTGGCTGGGAGCTGAACTTCGTTTTGAGATGTCATTTCCTCGGACCTCAGACTGTCCCATTTTGGAACATCCCTTCTCATACCTCCATGGGATGCTTCTTTATCCATCGGCACAGACCTTCCCTGGACTACACTTTCTGGGTAGTGCTCAGGAGCAGCAGCCCAGGGTAGGAAGCAAAGGCAGCATTTCTGTGTTCACACATGAAATCAATGGATAGCTCCTTAAACAGTTATGAGAAATGAAACTTGGCCATTTTGAACTCACTGTATATCTAATTATTTTTCTTTAAGTCACACCAAATATACTTAATACTAAACATGAACTATGGACTTGTGCCGTTATACTGAATAGCTTGATTTTGTAATACGAAGTATAGACATTTAAGAGGTATGAGTGATTAATTCATTCCCTTGTTTTAAAATGTGCACACGTGTATTAAGATGGTGATTATTTCAGTCAATCCACAAAACATTATTCTGCTATATCTACCTACTACCTATTTTTTGGAAGTAATTAGTAGATATGAAGATGAGTTTGCCAACAACTATCAATCAGTGAAAATGAGAAGTGAATGGCTTTAAGGAAAATATGTCATCTTTCTATAACACAATACTTATTTAGTGAACACAGCATATAATTCTATATCACTTTGTCACCATTGGAGAATTTAGCCACTCTTTTAAGTCACATAGGAAAGCAGAGCTTGCTTTTGGCCATTAGAATCCATACATTTTACCAACAAGTCAGCAAAGAGCCCACTAGCTTTATTTTACGCTGCATAGGGCTTTCTGAGTTGTTGCTCCTCTTGCTTCTCTCCCCTAAACATTTCCTCTTCCTTCTTTTTGTCTTCCTCCTCCTCTCCCCTCTTCTCCTGGATATTCCCTCTTCTTCCTCCCCGGTGGCCTCCTCATTTTTCTTCTCCAGCACCTGGACCTCACCTGTCAAACACACTGGGTGTGGAGCAGGAGGCCAAGGCTGACTGTGCTCGCCAGTGGCTGCAGGAGAGCGCCCACGCTGTGCTCTACCCATGACATGGAACTCCCTCGGACTCGGCACCCCTGCATGCTGAAGTGCTGAAGTTCTTTGTTTTTCACATGCTGTAAAGAAGGGCATTGACTCATAATTTGGAAAAAACCGAGAGGTTAACAAAATAAATAATAAAAGTATGCCCAATATATTTAATTTTGAGAAAATTTTAAATTATAATTCTCAGCAAAACCCCCAGTTTGCTTTACCTGTAAACTAAAATGGTAGACAGGCCAAGGGCTGCTCCCATGTGATGTAGAAGTTAAGCAAGGTTGATGCTCAAGTTGATTTTGAAACAGTGATTGGGTCTAGAAAAGTTGCTGAGTATACCTGGATTCAGGTAATTCCAGGTCTAAGGAAATGCTGCATATAAAATGTAAATGGTAGATTATTAGAAATATTACAGATATAGGCATGTACATTCGGTATTGGTTTTAAGGAAAATGTATAAACATCATGGGTCAGCAAAGCAAGAGACAGAATTGTAGAGACCTGGAACTTGAGCAATGTGTTCTGCTTATATAATCTAGCTAGCAGCTTGTTTCCTAAATTTGCTGACATTTGCTAGTCGCCTTCTGTGATTTCAGTCAGGTACAAAGTGAAGGGGGGAAAACCCTCCCAAACTGGAGAGAGAGAGAATGTGTAGTAGAAATGGAAGAAGAGCGACTCAAGATTTTAAGATCACTGACGGATGGTGTCAGGGTCTGTGATGAAGATCACTGACGGATGGTGTTGGTCTGTGATGAATATCACTGACGGATGGTGTTGGTCTGTGATGAAGATCACTGACGGATGGTGTCAGGGTCTGTGATGAAGATCACTGACGGATGGTGTCAGGGTCTGTGATGAAGATCACTGACGGATGGTGTCAGGGTCTGTGATGAATATCACTGACGGATGGTGTTGGTCTGTGATGAAGATCACTGACGGATGGTGTCAGGGTCTGTGATGAAGATCACTGACGGATGGTGTCAGGGTCTGTGATGAAGATCACTGACGGATGGTGTTGGTCTGTGATGAAGATCACTGACGGATGGTGTTGGTCTGTGATGAAGATCACTGACGGATGGTGTTGGTCTGTGATGAAGATCATTGACGGATGGTGTCAGGGTCTGTGATGAAGATCATTGACGGATGGTGTCAGGGTCTGTGATGAAGATCACTGACGGATGGTGTTGGTCTGTGATGAAGATCACTGACGGATGGTGTCAGGGTCTGTGATGAAGATCACTGACGGATGGTGTCAGGGTCTGTGATGAAGATCATTGACTGGTTTTCTTGGGGTCTGTGATGAAGATCACTGACGGATGGTGTTGGTCTGTGATGAAGAGTTCTGGGGGTGACATTAATCACCTCCTTGTCCCACATCACCTCATTGTACCTCCATGGAAGCTAAGCTATTAGCCACCATGGAACCTGATCCCATATGAACATATCAGAAAGTAGGATTGGTGCTGAACACTGACAGGGCATTTCCGGTAGCGTCTGCAGGTGGCGCTGCCTGCCTCCCCTTCCTTGTGGCTCATGTCTCTTCCTGCTCAGGTTTTCTGTTAACCAGGCCCAATTGGGGGGGATGAGTCTCCAGTGATTCTCTAGTTACCATGTCCCCTGAAATTGGAGGGAGATGATGAATGAGCTGCAAAGAGGAGAGACCTTGTTCTAGAAGGCAGGGTGCATGAGGGTGGGCAGCAATTGCCCTTTTGAAGACTCACGTAGCACATCATCTCTGAGACCTTAGTACCACTCCATGGAGTATGTAAAATCCCACTGTTTCCTTCTTCTCCTTCACTCTCATTGTGTCTCCCTTGTCTTCTCGTCTTGAAGCATCTATCATGCTACAACATAATATAGAATTTAACCTATTTTTCATATTACCTCTTTCTACCAGCTATCTACGGGTCAATTAGGGCTGGTATCTTTGGTAGTTTTCTTTACTGTCATGAAAATGCTTTGAAAAAGAGCCTAGAACATAAGAAACATTGACTATGTGTGGAAAAAACTTCTGGGGTCAGGGACTAGAAAAGATAACAAACAACCGGATATTCCCCACGGCTTCTGAGATAGATGCTAATAAGGAGTCCTAAGTGTCTGAATAATTCAATGGAATTCAGCATGACCTTTCCACAAGAAGACACTTTCTGGTCTCCACTGCTACTGACTTTGACTTTAGTCCCCCCTCCAGGGAGCATGTTCTACGATCATTTTAGGAATAGAAGATAAAGGAACTTGTTGCAATTAATAGAGAAGATATAGGAACGGTTGGTGGTTGGCCGTGCCTAGTGGATTTCTCTGCAAAAAGCTGCTTCTCCACTTTATGCATAGGGGGTGTGGAAGCTTCTCATTCATTTAAAGGTTACTATGGCTGGGTGTGTGTTTTATACAAACTAAGTTTATTATAAAAATACATGTTGTGATTTGATTTACTTCATTTGGGAGAACAGAACATGGTGACTATGGTGAATTAGCATACATTTTATTGCAGACTTGATTAGCATTTATGCATATTTTAGGTCAGATGTTTCTAAATTCCCATGTGAACATTGGTGTTGGTTCACAATAAAAAATTAATGGGATAATAACAGAATCAGCACAGTCATGTCCTTCAAACCAGCAATTCCACTCCTAGGAATTCATTCTGTTTCTATATAGAAATAAAATTAGCTACAAATATGTTCATCATAATTTTATTATTTATACTTGTGGAAGAAAATAAAATCACTCTGCCTCACTGCCAAGACTCAGTGTATTTAAACAATGCAAATTGAGGCAGCAAGCAGTATTTGTTGAAATGAAAAGATAGCCATCAAATATGACATTGAAATTGGCAGCATTGAAAAGCATTATATATTCAAGTGTAGAAAACTTGATATAATATTGACAGTAGTTATTTCAGGCTAAGGGAAGCTTGTTATTTCAATTTTAGCTTTTTTCTTTCCTGTGCCTTGTGAATTCTTGCAATCCGCAATAGAACACCTAACCAGAATCCCTGCATTATCAAAGGATACACATCTGTCCATTACATGTTCAGAATTTTTCCGTATCGTCCCAATGCATGCTATTCAGAAGACGTAAGCACTTTGGAGAACTATATTCCTTTCACTTGATAGTTATGTATGTATGGGACATAGAATAAGGCCACATATACCTCAATAATTGAGTTTGTATTAATAATTGAGAATGTAATATTGTTGAGAAAGTAAATATATGAAACTCCATTTTAATATGCACAGCTAAACTCACATGGCTGTGTGTCCTTATAGCCGTGGGAGATGGGTTACATTCTCCCTCACATTTCATAAAAGCTAAGTTGTCATGCTCCTGCTGTATACGTGATTTGCCTAACTTCATCCAACTAATAAATTCTGAACTCTGAAATCGTGTTTCCTTGGTCCCGGGAATGGAATTTAAGACCTTGTGAGTTCTGGGCAAAAAACATCCCAGCTCTGCATGATTGCAACACAATCATAAATGACATGGTCTGAAGAACACAGGATGTCTTTAGGAACAGTTCCATGCTCAGTCGTGCATAAGACTTGACACAAATGGGGAGATGGCCCTTGAATAAACAGAATGAGCAGTGGCCATGACTGGATGGCTTCTGAGAGAAGTGTGCCCATGGGTGGCCTTGAAGGTGTCACTGTGACGGTGTGGGTACAGAGGTTCAGCTGAGGAGGATCGAGTCACAAATGACTCCCCACATTGTGTGTGAACTTCACATGGAGACAGTCGTCTGGGAACTAGTTAGTGCTTTCTCCACCCATCCCTGTGTGAAGGATGACTTCCTCCTCTGCTCGGACGCTTATTTGAGAGAAGCTATCCAAATCCTATCAAAATAAATGTATTTATAGAATCCTGATGACCGTTAAAAAATGATAACTGGGATTTCCTTGTACTAACTGTGTATAATTTGAGCTACTGTGTTTAATGTTTGAAAGATAGATGGGAAGAGGTTTGACTAGGTCACTCAGCAACTCAAACCTAATGTGTTTAAAACCAGCTACTGATGACAGTTGCTCTGGCCAGAGACCTCCTTGTCATCCCTGAGGCTTTGCCCTCCCCAGTCCGGTCTCAGCTGGCCATGTTTTATTTACCCGAATGGACACCTAGACCTAAAGTGAAATTATGGCTCGCACACCCTGCTGCCCCGATCCACGCACTGCATTTTCACAGACACACGTCTGTCTGCTCCAAGGAAAGTGGGTTCCAGTCTGTTCTGGTAGAGCCTGTATCCCCAGTTCCCAGGGCACTGTCCCACACCTGTAGGGAATCCATAAATATTTTCTGACTTTTTCCCAATACAGACATAGTTTTTGATTATATATAGTGTTGGGCATTGTATTTCACATGAGAGTACTAAAATATGGCTCAATGCCTCCTTTGATTTGGATAGAAGCACGTAGCAATTTCTCCCAAATCACTAGATTTTTAGGTACACGGTGTCAATTTAAGCAACTTTGCCTCCCCAAATCATGTTCCAGAAATAGATCCATTATTCACACAATCATTATGATCTTGACAGATGTCTTATACTAACTTATATCTCCACTACACTTTCCTTTCTTTCAGAAAAGAGGCGCAGCTGGATGAAGAAGGCCAGTTTCTTGTCAGAATAATCTATGATGATTCCAAAACATACGACTTGGTGGCGGCGGCAAGCAAAGTCCTCAGTAGGTTCAATGAATCTTCCCTTCTCTGGGTCAAAAAGACACAGGTTCACAGAGGAATGTGTGCTCCGAGACCACAGCGTATGATGACGCAAGCTGATGACGCAAGCAAGCTGCGCACTGAACTACTGGGGTGGGGCAATCCTATGATGCTAGGCTGGGGCTATGCGGAAGCCCAGCCTTCCAAGTATACACTATTTAGTGGGCAACAAGGGGAAAGCGGAGATCTCCCTTCCCCTTGTGAGGCCTTGTATGAAGAAAATGCAAGCACTAATATTTCAGTCATAAAAGCTCTGGTTATAACCCAACCACAGAGTGAGCAATCATATGTAGAGTGCATAAAATACTATTTTCAAATGTGTGTTACCATAATAAGCTATGTGAAACGAGAGAGAGAGAGAGAGAGAGAGAGAGAGAGAGAGAGAGAGAGAGAGAGAGAGAGAGAGAGAGAGAGAGAGAGAGAATTCATAAATAAGACCCATTACTGAAAAGAGTGTAATTCCGACAGGTCTCATGGTGTGGAACTGTTGTGAGTGCTCACATGCCAGGGGCTCACGTGCGTCTGGGCTGTAAGCTATACAGAAGCCATGAAACTCTTAGCTCTACTGGGCACGATCAGTGAATTAGAAACAAAACTATTAGATGGTTAATAAAAAAGGAGACAGCAATTATGAAATAAAATATGAAGCAAACTTTTAAAATACTAATTTTGCAATTTGAAAAACTGAAATATCTGTTCAGATCAAGAGTCTTACTTATTTGGGTCAAGAGTTCCAAGAGGAAATAAGACATTTTCAATTTAATGATAAGGTGACTTTGGGAACTGATTTTATACTATCCAAGTCCCTTAAAATGTTAAAAACTCTGACAATATATTTTTAAATTCATTTTTGTATATCAGGTGTAAGTTTTTGTGTGTGTGCATGTACAGAGAAAGGCACATGTGTGTGTGTGTGTGTGCCTGTATGTGTGTATATGTGTGCATCTCGAGGCCTGAGATCATGGTGTTTTTGTCAATCATTTTTATTTTTTCAAAACATTTTAAAAAGTTTGAGGTTATAATATAATTATTTCCCTATCCCTTTTCCTCTCTCTACAGCCTCCCATGTATACCCCACACATTCAAATCCATGCCCTCTTTTTTGTTTATTGTTCTCTCTCTCTCTCTCTCTCTCTCTCTCTCTCTCTCTCTCTCTCTCACACACACACACACACACACACACACACACACACACACGCTACGTGTATTCCTAAATACATGAATAGCACCTGCTCAGACCACATAATGCTACTTTTATGTATATGCTTTCAGGGATGAGCATCTGTTATTAAATACCAGTTGGCGTGCTTTTCCATGGGAAAGATGCTTCTGCTACAAGCATTCCTTAGTTGCCTGTAGTTCTTCCTATACTGGAAGTTTCGTGAGCTTCCTGCACCCTTCCACATTACTGTGTCTGTTAGTGTCGTGCAGCTCCTGTGTCAGGAGTCACGATGGTAAGACTTCATGGGTACAGTTTCTGATATATTTAGGGGACACAATCTCACAGCAAACTTCCTTCCTATTCCTCTGGATTTTACGGTCTTTCTGGCCCCTCTTCTCAAATGATTCCCGAGCCTCAGGTAGAGCAGTGGTGTTATGGATATATCAGTTTGATCTAGGCTCCACAACACTGCATTTTGATCAGTTGCTTCTCCTTATTTTCTGAGATAGGGTTTCTCACTGAACTTGAAGCTCATGGTTTGGCTCGCTGACTCATTGGCCAACAGGCTCCAGTGACCCATGACCCACCTGTCTCCATCTCACAGGTGCTGGAGATCCATGCACCACTGTATCTGGTTATCGTATGAGGGCTGGACTCCAAACACAGGTTATCATACTTGTGAGGCAGGCATTTTGCCGAAGGCTCCATCTGCCTCCCCACACTGTTAAGGAATTTTCACAAAGACATATGAGTTCTGCTTCTTATTAGGATTTTTGTGTAAGTGGTTTTCTGAGAACTGTGTACGTAATCAAGCACAAAGGGTCTGGATTTTCAGTAGGAGAAGTGTGGTCGAATAAATCATTACAACTCATGTTGTATAAGATGTCAGTCAAAATCCATACAGAAAAAGTAACCAATTAAAGTTTAGGAAGTATTAATGACTACATATTAAGAAAAAAGTAGGGTATTAGGATATACACTAAGAAATGTTTTTATGTTTTTTAAAGAAAAGTTATTTTGCCATGGAGTATTGGGTTATATTTATTTATAGTGTGTGTATACGTGTGTGTGTGTGTGTGTGTGTGTGTGTGTGTGTGTGTTATACAGATGCTTATGTCCCAGAGTTCCTGTGTGGAGGTCAGAACTGAACTTCTGAAAGTCCTTTCCTTCCACAACATGGGACTTGGACATCATCCTCTGATCACTAAACTTGATAGAAAGCATCCTTACCCATTGGAAATTTTACTGGCCCTGTGTCTTTGGCTTGAATAAACTGCTTCTCAAAACAATACACTAAACATATAAACTATTAAATTTAAGTGTGTCTCTATGAGAGCTGAGAAAGAGGTCCCATTGCTAGTAGTATGAATCATGCTGTTGACATGTTAGCACACAGTCTTCTCTAGTGTCGTCACAGTACCCTGCTCAGAGATTCTTAGTCTATGTTCATACTGTACAGTAATTATGGAAATGTTAAATCATTTTCATTTAGACTTGTGTTTCCCTTCTCACTGACAGTTTTTTACCTGTTGTTCTGTCCTCTCTAACTTACAACACAGACCTCAATGCTGGTGAAATCCTGCAGATGTTTGGGAAGATGTTTTTCGTCTTTTGTCAAGAGTCTGGCTACGACACCATCTTGCGTGTCCTGGGATCTAACGTCAGGGAGTTTTTGCAGGTGAGAAACTTGAGGTCCTGAGAGTGAAGTCTCTTGGTGTCAGTTCGTATATTTGAGCTCTTGAATGCTTCCCTTTAGCCAATTGGACAAGAGTGTCTTGCTCGTGAAGAGGAACAATGGCCATTCTAACACAACATTGAGTTATCTGATGATCTTACACACATTCCAGCATTTCCCTTCATGTAGTTTCCTAGTCTCTATTCGATAACTCTCAATATACAAGCCGTCAATTAGTATTCTCTTAGAGTCCACAGTCTATTATGATTTGTTCAATTGCGTTAAATAAGAATCACAGATGTGAACGGTGTGGTTTTTCCTTTTCCGTATATAATAAAGTTTTATTCTTTGTAATATACTCCTAAATCAGGAAGTGCTGACCGGCCTTCTTACGAGGAAAAAGTTGGGGTGGGGTTGCGGGTATTGTTTCGGGTATCCTGCTTAGGAAAACTAATTCTTTGCCTTAGAGTTACTAATTAGTTGATCATTCACACTCTCTCTCTCACACACACACCCCCAAATCTAATAAATCTAAAGCCCATTTCAGGTAACAAGATAAAACAAATACCACCACCCAAGGCCTTTATCTTACAGTGTTGAATAATTGCTGTAGAAGTCTGTGCTAGTAAATTCCTCACTTGCCGAGATGCTATTTCTGGACTGCCTGTGCTATTTTGAGCTCTGGCGTTTGTGAGACCCTCTGGATGAACGTGTGAACACTCAGCTTCATGGGGCTTGTTTGCAAAGAGTGTGTCTAACCTGACTGCAGAGAGTGGCTGGACCTTGCTGGAAAATGATGTCAGTGCAGTACCAGCTGAACCGAAGCCCAGTTTGGGGAGAATGTAAACGACTCCAAGGCCAGCTGCATTATTGATTTAACAGCCAAAATAAGAACTTTTGTGTTTAATCAAAATGTCTGCTGTTTACACAGGGACATTTTTCTTATAAACTTAAAGCAGCATTAAATCATGATGAACGCTGGTTTACAGTCTCCAGCTGTGGACTTACTGAAGTCCTGCTGTCCAAAGAAAGCCTTCCCTTCCATACGAAATAGCTGCTAAAATTAAAGCCAACCTGATGGCTTCTAAATTGATTGTTTCAAACGAATGGGAGTTTGATATTTCAAAGTGTTGGTGGGATTTTATGTTTTTGAATGCAAAGTCCATTCTAAAAGTTTTTTGGTTGACCACTGTGTCACCTTACCAGAAAAGATTTTTAAAAAATGTAAAAATGTGTTGTGCTGTGCTGTGCTGTGCTATGCTGTGTGTGTGTGTGTGTGTGTGTGTGTGTGTGTGTGTGTGTGCAGGTAACCCACAGAGGCCAGAAGAGGGCATATTGGAGCTGTAGTTACAGGAATTTCTGAAGCCCCCATGTGGGTGCTGGGATCTGAACTCTGGTCTTATGATGGAGAAGTACATACACACGACGGCCGTGCCATCTGTTCAGCCCCGCCTTCCAGCAGTGTTCAGTGTTAGTGAAGCTCTGATGCCCCTATCTACACAGCAGCCCACATCTTTAAGTAGATTTCTCAGTGTCGTTACCCCACCTGTACTCACCTTGTATCAGGGCCGAGGAATAAACATCCATTCCTGACTGTGCCTGTGTTTTTCTGCACTCTTAGGCTGCCTTGTCCCACTGTAGGGGCCCTAGCTGGAGAGGTTCCTCATCACTTTATAAAAGCGTAATTCTTATTTGACAACATTGTCCATTATGTAGTAGACCCTGGTCCCACCCCCACCCTGTTCTTTCAAACCCACTCCATTTCTAACAAAACCTACTCTTTATAACAGTCTTCTTCCTACTAGCATATCTGTCTGTTTTGCTTTGTTTTAGGACCTGCTAGGTTTAATCAAGACTGTCCCTGTAGGTGTGAGTATGAGCTAGTGGCTACGCCACTAAAAATCGTTTTCCCCTCTTTATCAGCGGCAACTACCAATAACCAATAACTGTCCTGTGAAAGCCAGGGCCCCATGGTTTCCTCCAGAACCCATGCTGACAAGTTCAGCCTAGAAAAGGCAACCGCAGCTTCTGAGTTCACGAGTGTACTGGACATTCCAGGTTTCATGGCTGTCCTCCCCATCCTGTGGCCCTTACGTTCCTTCCCCCGCCTTCTGTGATGCTCTTTGAGCCGTAGAAATGACACTACAGTGGTCACAGCAAGGGCTGAACAAAATGACTCAAAGGTCACCCTTTCAAAGCCACAAGTTTCCTCACTAAGTACTATTAGTGACAAAAGAAGATTCTCTGACTTAGGCTGTGGACTGGCTGCTCTACCAGCAGGAAGCTAGCAATTTAGGTCGTCAATACGTTCATTTGATCATTTAGCAAAACAGAAGTTCACTTGGAAGCCCTTGGGCTCCCCAGCCATGGCCCTTCATCAGCCCACAGCACCAGGCACGAACGTTCACACTGGAAATGAGCTAAGAAGTCAGCCACCCACTTTCACAGATGCTGCAAAAGAAAAATGGCTCACTTACAACTTAATGATAAAAACTTTGCTAGCGTCTTTAAATTAAGTTTGGTTTTATTCTATGTCCCCATGATTAAGACTGTGAAAAATTAGGCTATTTTTGGACACTACAAAATTTTTATTGTTTATTCCTTTTGAACAGGTGAATTTTTGTCTTTCTAGTTTTGAAATTATTATGACAAACGTACTCTGCTAAGACAATGCTCTACTGTAGAGGAGGTGGTTTTGCTATGGTCAGGCTAAAAAGCAGAAAGACATTTGGGGGTTGTTTTCCTGTATCTTCCACGGCGATGTAAAGAATTGGGTTTTCACATATTGATTTAAGGTCCTAGCTTACATATAAAAATGTTCCTCCAGCATATGTTGATAAAACATTCTTCTTTAGCATGTACTTCCACCATCCAGGAGAGAGTGAAATGAACCAGGCTTGACCATTAAGAGAGTTCAAAGGCTTTTCTTTCATGTGTAAGCCCCAATTTGAATCAATAACCAAATATCCGTACCTATCCCTCTTTGAGCCTGCTTCATTTGGAAGACTCAGCCTTTTTTAGCAGTTTCCCGAAACCTTCCAGAAAGGGTCTTCCTGTATGTAAAGGCTGGATAGTCTTCTCAGCTTCTCCAGTCTTCTCTTTAACTCTGATGATTTACCTAAAATTAAAATAATCTCAATATTTTTTCTTCTTTGAGCCCTGAGTGATTCTCTACCGCTCGCTGGAAGTGTCAAGCTTATCAGGTTTAAGGCAATGGAAATCACTTCATTTGTCCTCTGTATCTCTAGTCTTAGAACATAGTCAGCCTTGACCTCTGTAGACTCTCCTATTGGCCATGGTCCTCTTTCCTCTGAGGTCCTATGCATGCTCTTCCCTCTGTCCAGAGCATGCTTTTGGGTCCTCTTCACACAGTAAACTCAGTTCTCCAGGTCCCATTGCTTCTCCAGACTCTGCCCTACATGCAATGGGGTCGCTGCTGGCTTTTCTCACACTTTCAAAGCACGCTGTCCCCAGCCTCGGCCCTGGCACTGACTGCACCACCGTTTCCTGTTTCTCCCACTGGAATGTAAACCAAGGGAGGCCAGAGACCCTGAGAGCAGCTTGGAGGATGCAGGCTGCAGTCGGAATCTGGGGGATGAATCAATAGTTTAAGGAGAAAAGAATAGTCCCTGCAAGGAGGGAAACAGAATAAACAGACCTGGCAGGAACTCAGCCAGTAAGGATTCCCTCAAAGATCGTCCACTCAAAGTGAGGCTGCACAGTTTAAGAAAAGTTTAACTCCCATCGTAGAGGAGATAGGATGGTTTATTCTGAGGCAAAGATGAGAGACCAGGACTTGGGAACACAGATTCGGGTTTCCAGGTAGGGTTACATGTTCCATGATGGCACAGGCTATACAAACTTTCATAGTTACAGAACAAAAGAAAATTATAAATCAAGACACAGGTTAGAGCAGAATGAGGGAATGACACTCAAGTTTGGGTGTTATCCGATGACATGCTTAACTCTGGGTGAAAATTAGTGGTAGGCTAAGAACATATTTCAGAGGTTTTACCTGAAGGTTCTACACAAAGATATTAGGTCACAAATGGGGAAAAAGGCTATTAAGGATCTATGCTAACCCAAGGCAATTTAGCCCAGATCTGAGCATTCCAACTCTTCAGAGCTCCTATTGCTCAGTCAGTCTTATAGAATTCCCAATTTATCTGCAATTGTTTTCTTTTCCTGAGAATTTCGGTCGATAGAGATAAGCCTAAACCAACACAAAAAAGGAGACACATTGAACTAATTTTCTTTCTAGGTGCACAAGGTAACTTGATGTTTATTATTTAATTTAAAGGCCACAATAGTGTATCCGTGCATTTAAATACATTGCTGTGTCTGTATATTAAATATACTTATGGATTTGATATTGCCATTTAAATATCTCAGAGGACCATAAAGTTGCCATGAAGTTATACCTCAGGAGACTGTTAGACCAGCCTTTGACATATCTGTCACTTTCAGCACACCAAAGGACTTGGGGATCTTCTTTCCCTGTCTCTCTGGACATATTAGCAAGAATGGCTTTTCAGCACATACACACCCAGACACACGTACACACCCACATACTCATTTACACACTTTTCCGCACACACATATAAAACTTGAATTTGTTTTTAAATATTTCTGAATATCAAAAACTATATATTAGGCCATCTTCAGTCCTATGGGAACTGGCTGTTTTGATTTGTTTCACACTTATTTATTTCATGTGTGAGTTTACCCACATGTGTGTCCATGCAAAGACACGTGTATCGATGTCATGGTTCAGTTTTAAAAAGTTGGTTTCTTTCACCTTCTGGGTTCCGGGGAATCAAACTGTCATCAGGCTTGGTGTCAATGTTTTTACGCACCAAGCTATCTCAGCAACCTAGTTCTGGAGTATTAGTACCTTTTTCAAAATTGGTTCTTTCATCGGGATAATGCCTCTGTCTGTTCCCTTAGAGAAATGGTATACTTGCGGCCACACAGTAAAGATGGTGTCTGTGATTTAGTTCTAGGAAATTTTGCCATTTCTATATTGATTGTCTTAAACAGTTGAAAGGACTTCTCCCATGAGTCTTTGCTTCCTTCACCAAGCTTATGACCTCATACAATGCCTCGTGTTCCTATGTCCAGTGTTTAAAACTTGGCACCATGGCGACTTTGAAAGTGAGTTTTCCCAGTGAACACAGCAATAAAATATAGGAGATACTCCCGGGGAAGCTTTTAAATCTGTCTTTAGGGGTTGCACACTTTGCAACCTGTTTTTCTAAAGTCTATGAAACCATCCATTTTGGAGCTGTTAATTTATCCTTTTTTATTTTTAATTTATTTATTTTTAATTTATTTATTTATTAAGGATTTCTGCCTCCTCCCCGCAACCGCCTCCCATTTCCCTCCCTCTCCCCCGATCAAGTCCCCCTCCCTCATCTGCTCGAAGAGCAATCAGGGTTCCCTGACCTGTGGGAAGCCCAAGGACCACCCACCTCTATCCAGGTCTCGTTTATTCTTTAGTTCATTTCGTAACTGAAAACCTAAAGCAATAAGGGGAAGGCTCTTAACTATTTTCTATGTGGTTATTAGATTTCACACGCATTTAGCTAAAACTGTTGCTAGAAGGACAAAGCTATATTTTAGCAAGCTCTTTCAGCTCTTTTCTGCTTTTATATTCTTACACTAGGCACATGTAGGTTCCTATCGGAGGCCTCTGTGAGCTAAGAGAAGCTCTGCTGCGTGTGCAAGCTTTGCTTGCTCCCTGACAACATCACTGGTAAGGAATGTCCAGCCAGAGGCGCTTCCACTGCAGCCCACTCTGCACGATGACAGAAAACACTTTTCAGAGATCACTGCGACAGTGTCTCCTGTCGCTCCTGTGCCTGGCTTCCATCAGTTGATGCAATTCTGCTGCCTTTGAGTAGGGATTGGCTTTGGGCATCATTTGGCCAACAGATTATGGCAACGGTGGCAATTTGAAACATCCTAGGCCACAGCATAAGATGTCTTCATGTTGCTCGGTGGACGCAGACAGCCAACATGAGATGCTCACACCACACAAACGATACAGATGGTCAGGGCAAAAGTCAGCCTGATTCCCTTGCAAAGACCTGGCCTTATATCAAGGCCGTTTCTAGCATTTATTCAGAAAATCATCCTGCCAATGTGCTGATGACTGCAGGCCAGGAGTTTCCCACACTCATTCAGACAGCACAGAGAACCATCAAGGATAACAATAAATTAGTATTTCAATCAAGTCCGTGCTGATGTGGCTTGCTATATCATGTATGTTCTTGGACAATGAGTCAAGAACCTTTGACTAAGTCCTTGGTGAGCTGATGCAGGGCCTTTGGCAATGGGACCCAAATGAGGCAGATGCAGGCCTATCCATTCATTGCTAATCCTGCTGCATTGTTACCTTGTCTGTTCTCTATGGCCCTAACAGTTCTATAAGCAAAAAAAAAAAAAAAAAAAAAAAAAAAATCAACATCAAAACCTGCCAGGTTGACTTGAAAAATACACTGGAAAAATGTTTTAGAGACCTGTTAAGATTTGTATTCATGAGCTTATTTCAATAGCCAGAAGGACCGCGTTTAAAAATTGAAATATTCTTTCATTCTTGGCTGGAGACGTGGCTCTCCCGGTTGGGTTTGTGGTACTTTCAGTCACCCCTTCAGCTCCTCTTGGCTCCAATTCCGGCTGATAAAACACAGCCCACCAGCAGCAACCCGGCACTCACAGCAGATCCAATTTCGATCTCTCAAATGTTTGCGCAAAAAGCTATTTTGGGAAAGACTGGGATGTTCCTAAACAGCTGTAAAATCCTAATACTTCCCCCCAAGTTATTTACATTTTGGAGGAAAAAATGCGCTAGTGACTTTGTTTTAACTTTTGAATTTCAAAAGAAACATCTAAACTCCACGGTCTACAGCCTGCAATTAAAATACGATTTCCATTTATTTAAAACAGAAAAACAAAAGTGAAGGAAGATAAAAATGTTAAGGTTGTCAGAGTCGTCTATGAATAACGGGTTGCACAGTTTGAACTAAATCTAGATCAGCTGTGAAGTTTGCTCTTATCTGGAGACGGGTTAACTGGACTGACATTCGCAGATTCCCTGCATAGAAACAGCGCATTCATTCTCTGTGTGTGTGTGGGGGGGGCGCACAAAATGATATCAGCACAATTAGAAATTAAATTAAACCTTCAGACTGAATTTTAGGTATTGGAACAAAAGTGCCGCCTTTCTAAACGACGCAGAAGAGAATGAGTTCGAGCATACTTGAGGTTGCTCCGTGGCTTTCTGGAGGGTGCTCACACTGGAGCATGCGTGTTTACGTTTTCCCATGACGTTTTGGCTGCTGGTCAGATGCGCATACTCCTTCTAACTGGCCACGCAGCTGCTCTCCCCTCCTGCTCTTACCTCCGTGGGTATATTTAGAAATAAAACAATTCCAGTTTTGCGAAGAACGTTTTATTGCCCAGATGTATCCAAATAGCTGTGTTCATGAATTGTCAAGTCTGTTTAGACACTGCTATCGAGCGTGGGTAAGCTTTTCTCTCGACCGTGCTGCTAAGAGGCCTCGTTTGTGGTTTCCTGAGGTTACTGCAACAATTGTGGCGCAAATGTGAAGGCTGCACATTTCTCGGCAGCATCAGGGTGGTGAAAAATAATTTAAATTTATTCATAATCCAATCTCTTAGAAGAGGCAGGCTGTGGTAATCACTTGAATTTTGACGGAGTAAAACTGAGTCAGGGAAACTGTAACAGAAGAAACCCCAAGAGTGTATTTTATACTGGGTACTATCTAAATAAAATCAATATTACATTAAGTGGTAAAATCTTTCATGCTCCAACAAGGCACTCTACTTGTCTATTTAATTAATAGCAAATTCAATATAACAACAAATCCCTGGAGAGTTGGGTTACCACAAAGACGGCTTGAATCGCCGGCCCTGTCACTCAGCATTCGCGGTAACCCGCTTGCCGCTAAGAGAGCGTCTAAGGGATGCCGTATCCCAGTGTCCAAGCTTTAGTACCGCCCATGCCTGTGCGAAACCATGCAAATGGCTGCACCAAAGACAGGGAGGGGGCCGGCTTAAATGACATCCATCCTGGGTCTTCGTACAGCGCCAGACCTGCCTTAACATCACAGCAGCAGCTATCAGAAATGGAACCTTTTCACTGCCAGTGATTGGATTGACCCCATGTAGGAATGTACAAAACCATGTCATGAGCCAAAATGGAAACTGACAGTAACTAAGTGACATGGGTCTGTTGACTAGGGGACATTAATATTTCTCTTAGGAAAATGAAATAATATTAGATCACTATTTAACATAGTTTCCTTTCATTTTAAGGAATGCAACACAGTACTTGGACTGTAATATATAATGAAAATGTCCTTAATGCAGCCACAAAAATCAGTTGAGACTTTATGGAAAATGGGGATAATAGTAAAACTCTTGACAGTACATTTTCTCCTCAAGATATTTTCTCTCAAGATTTTTACACCAACAGACCCACAGGGGTCTAAGGGTCCTGCAGAAGAACCCCTTGTTCTGTTCAGCTCCATAGGAAGAAATGAGAAGTTTTGGGACAGGTGGCCTGGTAACTTTTATACTGCAACAGCGACCCCTGGGGGCAATCAGGAAGAAGTCATGTTTTTGCTCAGCACTAGCGAGACATAATTTTTACAGGGGTTATTAGAGGAAAGAGAACAGAATTCATTGCAAATTGAGGTACACGGCACGAAACTGGATTCTCCCAGCTGACTGGAGAAGTCTTAGTCTTCGTGATCCTCTGTGCCTGGGGGTATCTCCCGCGGCCGCACAAACCTGCCTGACACATGCTGTCATCTAAATGCCGTGATGTGGGGCTGACGTTAAACTGCAGCTTCCACAGTTTTGGGTCAATCTGTGTATGAACCAGTTTTGAATTTTAGGAACTAATAGAAGACGCTGTTAAATTCAGCGTGTTCTATGTGACAGAGCTACAACGAAGTAGAAAACGTTAATTTTCCAAGACTTTAGTCTGAGACGGTCATGTGTTGGTTGCTTTGCTGTGGGATCTCATCTTGGTCGGAGACTACTGATGAACAAGGAATTATGCATCTTTATATAATCACATCTTTAATTTAAAATATCAATAATCAAAGTAATGTTTATATTTCACTATCTTTGACCATTTTGATTTTTTTTTATTAAATTCGGTTGGGGATTATAGAGCAAGTGAAAAGAAAGTGGGTGGTTTAAATATTTTTTACTGTTTGCTACAATGTGCATGAACAGCAACCTTAGATGCCTGCTTTCGTCATTAAGGATGCTTTTTTCCTGATGCGTTCACCTCATTTATCATTTCTTTAAATGTGCAGTTAATAATGACATATTCTGCTCTCTTCACTCTCTCTGTGGAGCTTAAACCTTGGAGCTGTCTCAAGGACTCCACGAAGGATCTCATATGTAAATGTTTACTCTAGTGAATCTTCCAGCAAACCCAGATTTGAACCTTGCGTCTGCTCCTTGCATTGCTAAGCCCCCCCCCCTTCTAGAAGCTTCTAGTCACCGTTCTTTCCTCTCCACTCCAGAACCTCGACGCCCTGCATGACCACCTCGCTACCATCTACCCAGGGATGCGCGCACCTTCTTTCCGGTGCACCGATGCGGAAAAAGGAAAAGGGCTCATTTTGCACTACTACTCGGAGAGAGAGGGGCTTCAGGACATTGTGATCGGGATCATCAAGACCGTTGCTCAACAGATACATGGCACTGAGATAGACATGAAGGTAATCTCCACCAGCGAAGGTGTTTCTGAACACAAAGGAGCACGGAAATATTTGAAACGATACCGCACAGTGATTGCTGGTCACGAATTGCACTAGCAATCCCTGTAAGATGAAATCGTGTGAACCCCGGAGTCTTCTCCATTTGGCCTGGGAATGCATTATACTGGGAAATTTTCCCCTTGCAACAGATTTTTTTCTAATTATACATTGCTTAAGGCAAGAGGAAATTCAGTTACTTTCTGTGAATACACGCCAGCTGGGAGAGGGGAGGGGGCTGAGCTTCAGTCTGCAAGATATCAGATTGTGGGTAGTGAAATGGAAAGAGCATATTAAATCAGCTGATTTTACAGATCCCTTTTCTATGTGAATTCTTTTGTCTCTCAGGGAATGTACCTAGAACATTTTATATTGTTAAAGTCTTGTGTTCTTCGTTTCTCTTTTTAAAGTCAAGTTGTGCTGGCAAACACAGCCAAGCCAGCTCTGGTCTTTCCCGATACTGTTGATGACACCCATTGTTATTCTCGAGTGGCAATTTCAAGGCACCCATAGGGAAAGCGTGCAATAAAGACAATTGCCTCTTTTCTCTGTCTCGGATCTGTGTGGCTTCTGGTCAGCTTCTCCCGCTCAGCTTTGAATGCAGAGCAACCATAAGTTCTCTGTTCCTTGTGCCTGTCTGGGAGGTCTACCCCATGAGGCCAAGGGGGCGCTCTCTTTCTAGGCCACCCAAAAGGCCATATGTGCTATGGGGACTCATACCAGAATTACAATGAAAAATTCTGTATGAATAACTGTGGGAGGTGGTTCGGCTGGCAGAATGCTTGGCTACCACGCACAAGGCTCTGGGTTCAATCCCTAGCATGGGAAACACTGCCATAGTGGCACAAACCCATGATCTCAGTACTTAGGAGATGGGGGCAAGAGGACCTGAAGTTCAAAGTTATCCTCAGCTACCCAGCTGACTGGAAACTATCCTAAGGGAGCTGTGTGGAACACACAACACCTCATCCCAAAGGAATACTGCCTTCACATTTCACAGATCTGAAAACATCTAGAAAGGTTTTTCCATTTTTCATGTCCATGTCCATAGCTTTTCTCTAAACACAATGTTTGTAAACAGTCACTAATTTTCTCCCGTCCACATCCAGGTTATTCAGCAAAGAAATGAGGAATGTGACCACACTCAGTTTTTAATTGAAGAGAAAGAGTCCAAGGAAGAGGATTTTTATGAAGACCTGGACAGATTCGAAGAAAACGGTACCCAGGAATCACGCATCAGTCCGTACACCTTCTGCAAGGCATTTCCTTTCCACATCATATTTGACCGGGACCTGGTGGTCACTCAGTGTGGCAATGCCATCTACAGAGTGCTCCCCCAGGTAAAGGGCACAGCACTGGGACCTGACGCTCTCACGGGCTTCATTCCTTTTTAACCTTTGACAAAACTATAGAAAGTATCCCACGCACTTATTATAACTAAAGGTATTTGAAAATATTTCCCTAGGACTCACTTGTTTCTTCTTTAATCCCAGGGAGGGGAGGAAGTTATATGAGAACAGCAGAGTTGCTTTGGGAGCAAAGGTCGGGTGGGCGGGGGGCTTGGCAACAGCAGCCAGATGTCACTCATGTTTTTGTTTATTGAATAAATATTCACTGCCTATCGGCCTTCCAAAAATAGTTTTCAAAATCAGCTGTTGACAAGGGGAAGAAGGGAGTTTACAAACACTCAGGGTGCGAAGCAGAGAAGCTACCAGGGGTAGAGTACCAAAGGACCTCAGACGGTTGTCAGCACACTCTTCCTCCCATGTTCATGTGAGGATTCGCCCGTGGCACGCGTACGTCTGGACGTACCGTTTGCTTTAAATTCAGGACTAGAACGCAGAGGTCTTATGTGAAGCTGTAGATCACCAGGGTGTGTTCCTCGGTTTCTTTGTGTCCTGATGTGACACAAGGTTCCTCTTATCCAGTTCTGTTTCGTGCCATCCGAGGCAGCTGCTGTGTGTGTGTGTGTGTGTGTGTGTGTGTGTGTGTGTGTGTGTGTTGCAGCTTCTAGTAATATTATCTCCCTTTGGATAAACTTTAAGCCACTATTTACTGGCTTTTCAATACTTAATCTCATTTTCAGCCACAGTCATCTACCATGGGATGCTATGGTTTAGATGGTAACCTTTCTTCTCTTGAAATGATTTGTACCAGCTTATATTTGAACATTAGTTACTCAAAATCCATGTTAGGTTTCCTGTCTCTGAAAGCATTTAATGTTTGCTTAATCACTCAGCTGCACGTATAGGATAAATCTCCAATACTTAAGATTTTTTTCACTTTATAAACACAATTGATCTGACTTAATTTCAAGATTGATATCTAGTGGTAAAAGTCAATTTCAAGTTGCTGAGCGTTCTTTGCTTCCTTCCCCGCCCACCCCCCTCTTAGCTTCAGCCTGGGAACTGCAGTCTTCTGTCTGTCTTCTCTCTGGTCCGCCCTCATATTGACATCAGTTTCCATGGGATTCTTTCTCACATCAATACAGTCTTTGTCCTGAGAAGCAAGGTAAGCAGACACTCCTTCAGCTGGATGCGAACAAGGCATGTCATCCATCAGCCATAATAGGGAGGGGAAATCATCAGCCAGCACAGCCCATGCAGTGGAGATAGAAGAAAATAAAACACAACTCTCAAGAGAGCAATGTTTGGCTGAGGAACAGGGCCGTCTGTCAGCTGATCAGGACCAGTGGGGAAAACATCTTGAGAAAGTGTCTTTCTGGGAACATTTAAGCCTCTTCAGTCTCACATAATAAAACCAGCATCTCTACTCCCTTGATTTTACAGTGTTTCTTTTTTAAAAAAAGAAATCAGAAGACCTAACAAGAAGTCTTTGATAATGTCACCAAAGCTATTTATTTTTCTGCAAATTGTTTATAATTCTTGTTAATAATTTTTTTTCTGTAGGGAAATAAACGGATTAAAAATCCATAAACTCTTGTAGTGGGTAGTTTAGATGGTTTCCAGATTTCCTCATTTGTGCGCCTGGGATAATAGTAGCAAACACAATTTCTCCAGCATCCACACTTCATACTCCCTACAAGGCATCCCAAAGACACAGCCACTTGTGTTTTACACGCTAGGGACGGCTTTCAGTTCTGTGAATACAGGGTTCACTTGGCTTAGCTTTGGTACAAGTCAGAAATGTGTGTTGGGGCCATACAGGAAAATCACGTGTAGGAGGCAACTCCACTACTGCCTCCTGAGGTGCAGAGAAGTCTGTCAAGCACTGATGGTCTTACCGAGGGCAGCACCCCTGCAGTTCTAATGGGCCAGCATCCTCTCCCTTAGGGTTGGTGAGAAGGGTAAGGTTTTCACTCCTTCCCGATGCCTTGCCAGGCAGGGAAAGGTGGATTCTGTAATGTTTTGTCTTTCCCATTTCAAGGAAGGATTGCTGGATGTTGAGAAACTTGAATGTGAGGATGAACTGACCGGGACAGAGATTAGCTGCTTACGTCTCAAGGGCCAAATGATCTACTTACCAGAAGCTGATAGCATCCTCTTCCTCTGTTCACCAAGGTAACAACTTTTAGCTTTATTGGAATTGCCATAAGTTACAAACGAATTCACAGAAACACCATGAAAACTCTGATCAGTACGTGTTAGTTGTACATATGAATGGAATTTGGCATGATATTTCAGTGCATACATGTACATCAGCCGCTCAGAATCCATCATTTTAATCCACATTGCTTACTTTTGCTGAAATATAAACTGGATTTTCAGGCCCTCATTATACAATTCATTGGGTATTTCTAAAAACTCAAAGTCCCATCTTCTTTATGTCATATCATAATCTGTCTGCGAAGTACTTATGATGTTAGATCATGGGATGAACAACCTGTTAGCTAATTCTATATTTTTGTACTTTCAAAAAGAGCGTCACATAGAGAGCAATTCTGGAAAGCATAGGATGCGAGGATATCAATAAGGAACTTTTCTATAGTTGGCAACAATTAAAAAAGACTAATTTTTGCCTGAGTCACTTTAAAATATGTAACTATTATAATTGGATTGTGGTGCTCAACGTGTATTATTAAGATAGAATTTATGTTAAATGTGTTACTCGTGATAAACAGCAGAGGAGATAAAACAGGTTTGTTTTGCTGGTTTTAGCACTTTACTAAAAGATACAAGAGGATTTGAAATATGTATCTATAGAGAAATAGGAAAAGATAATTGCAGGGATTATTATTAAATGATATCTTGTGCATAATATAACAGTAATTTTGACTTTGAGAATTATCATGCAGACAGAAGAGGCAACACGGTGAACCATGGAGCAGCTTTGAAGCTAGCACAAGGCAGGGACCAAGTCACCTGCCTCTTGCTCTGCATTTTTCTGGATGTGTGTCAGGAGAATGACAGCTTCATCTTAGGGGAGAATTTCTAATCAAGAACAGAATGGTTTATTTGGAGGAAGAATCGCAGATTTCATAGTGTTTATCTTAATTTTCATATGCAGAAATCAGTCCTATAGTGATACATTTACTAATTACCATGAAATCTGTTTAAAATGGAAGTTTTGCCTATGAATAATCCTAGGATGATTAATTCATACTAAGAAAAGGTAATAGGGATTTCAATTTTGAGACAGCATGTTATGTACCCCGTGTTAGCCTCAGACTAGTTAAATAGATTTGCATACTGGGGAACACTAGATCCTCTGGCCGCACCTCCTGAAGACTGATCATAACAAGTGTGCACCACGGTAGCCATTTGTTTGATGCTGAGGAGTGAATAAGAGGTTTCCTTGCACGCCAGACAACCATTCTAACAAGAGACACAGCAGGGGACCCATAGGAACTTTCAGAAGAATAAGCTGTTTATTATCTCATTAAGATTTCTACCTCAGTATGAATTACCTTTCACCTCGTATTCATTCTGCGCTGATTATTGTGATCCTCTGTTGAATCTCCCAGCCTCCTCTATTCCCCATTCTCCTTACGAGTTCTATTTCTACCTTCATGACTTCGTTGTCATTGT
The DNA here is from genome assembly GCF_037038515.1 of Microtus pennsylvanicus. Classification (NCBI taxonomy): domain Eukaryota; kingdom Metazoa; phylum Chordata; class Mammalia; order Rodentia; family Cricetidae; genus Microtus; species Microtus pennsylvanicus. The sequence goes on along the minus strand of NC_134594.1, from coordinate 45,316,067 downwards.
TTGGATTTGGGTTATTTTGAGACTCCCTGAGTTTAATGACAACCACTGTGGTCTATTCACTATTGGAACTATTCACTAGGGCCTGGCGGGCTCCTCAGGGGCACACAGATGAAGACAATAGCTGCCTGTCCCACAGAATCCATCAGTAACAGGGGTAGTTCATCAGGGAAAGGGAAAACTCCTAAACTCCCCAGGCCATGACTGAACAGGTCTACTGCAGGCAGCACAGTCGAGCCAGGTCATGGCTGCATTGGCTTAGACATGCCAAGAACCCAGCATTTCACAGCCCTTCTCCAGGGACCACATTCTTCCAGATCTTACATTCTTCCTACCCTCTTCCAGGATGTTTCCTGAGCCTTGTCAGGGATGGCGTAAAATATCCTCAAGGCTGAGCATTCAACTCTCAATCCTTAGCACTTCGAGCAGCTGTGTCTCTTCAGTCTCCATCATTACAGAGGTCTCTGATTAAAGCCACGGGTGGCATTTGTCTATAGGTATAAACATACATGTTTATTGCCTTCTCTCCTAGGGCTTAAGATCTTCTCAGTCACAGCAGGTTTAAACTGTTACTCTTGTGGCCATTGTTTCTTCTTATTACAGTTGGGCAACTTTGTTATAAGTCGGGGAATCTTGACTGGCTGGTTGGTCCTGTAGATCATGGAGTTCAGCTGGATAAAACCATTGATGCCTTTCTCTCCTAGAGGAATATACAACCCCTTCTGGAGCTATGATAGCTTCTCAGCATGAAGGAAACTTTCAGCTCAGTTCCAGCTTGGCTTCTCTACACCTTGCAGCCAAGATGTGTGGTATCTTTAGTAACAGGATTTTAGCAATGGGTTGTATGCAGCTAAGAAGAGTAACAAGAATCTGCATTGTCTAAAGAGGTTCTTGTGGCCCTGACTAAGACAGCAGATTAAACCTGGCAGTATGGTATCCCATTTCAATTGTAAGATTATCTGATTGCGTCATTCCTCATGGGTAGATCTTTTTGGTCACATTTGGATCATTTGGCAAGTTATCTGTCATCTTTTTAGATGAGTTTATTTTTGCAAGGGAGCTTTAAAATTATACACAGCACCTGTCTAATCTGTCAATAACGTCCTTGATTATTCTGTGTTTGCACAGACATTTGCTTAGTTTGCTTTGACTTTTAGATATTTCTGTTGACAATGCTTTCATGGGAACTTCTTTTAATTCAAAATTCTTTAATAAACTCATGACCCAAATTTGTTATTTTAGAAAAATTACTATCCCGAATATCTGGAAATAATAACTTTACATTTTAAGAATTAATTCAAACCAAAAATAAATCTTAAGATGCTCAGGTAATGGGTAATTTCTGAATAAACATTTGCTTATCAGAATTTCAGTGAATCAATTAAGATTATAATAATGCTATAAAATGGTAAGATTTAAGTTGCAAAGATTCAGACTTCAGCAAGGTCTAATACATTTTAAAAATGGGGAAAATGAGCAAAAACAAGAATAGAGGAAGAGAAGAAAGCTTGACCAATGAATGGCGTCCAAGCACAAGGCAGGGATCCCTTACAATGCACACTGAGAAATGCACCTATTTCTAATAGAAGAGCAATTAGTTATGATGTTCTTAGAGCCATAAGACAGATGAGGTAGTTTCTCAACAGAAACATCATTGTTCCTGATTCATGCATGAGGATAGATTGCTCTTCTGGGATAAAGAAAAGCATGATGATTCTGTAAAATGTACTGGTAGCCTGTATTAAATACGGAAGGAGATGATGTTTGTGGGGCCGTTTTCTGCATCATCTTTTGTGAGAGCAGATGCAGATACCTTCAAGAAGTAAAAATCCACAAACACCTACTTCAGAAGTTCAGCCCTTGCCTGTAGGGTTTTAGGTACACAGAAAACAAAGCCCCCTTTTGAGTGAGCTCCTCCTCTTGGTTTTTCCTGACTGATCTTTTGAACTCTGAAGGTGGATAAGAGGAACGCTGCCTTCCCACCTTGTCCTGTAGGGAGGTCTCACCCCACCTTGTGGACCCGCAGTATTGATTTTTGCATCATTGCTCTGTTTGACAGTGTGATGAACCTGGACGACCTGACAAGAAGAGGCCTGTACCTGAGTGACATCCCTCTTCATGATGCCACTAGAGACCTGGTTCTTTTGGGGGAACAGTTCCGGGAGGAGTATAAACTGACCCAGGAGCTGGAAATCCTCACGGATAGGCTACAGCTTACACTGAGAGCCCTGGAGGACGAGAAGAAAAAGACAGACACGTAAGAACGGAACAGGGAAAGGGCTGGCATTTATTCACAATTTGCTACCTCTTGTGTAATGTTACAGCCCATACTCTCACTAGAAGGGTCTAGGAGCCCTGTGTCTCCACATAGTAATCAAAAGCAATTCTTTCCGGATGCCCATAGGATGTTTCCCTCAGGTTCTTGAATTTTTTTTGTATTTTTTTTTTTTTTTTTTGCAAAATAGGATGTTGTATTTTTAGAGAATTGAAACAAATTGACTTGGTTTTCCATCAGAACTAATTCACTCCACTTCAGCAACAGAGGACAGACCAGTGCAGTCCACCCTGTTTCCATGGCATTGATGCCTGTGTAAGATGCCTGTCCCCAGATGCTGGGCACACCAGTTAACACAAGCGTTCAAATCATTGATACCATGAATGAAACAGAAGTCATGGCGAATGCCCATCTTCATCCATTCGTGTTTCCCTTTACACTATTCATCTGAAGCTGTGTCTATTCACTCTGAGACCCTTCACTTCCTCCGTGGTTGTAAGGACACCTAGTTTAATTGGCTGCATGTGCTGTAAATTTCAAGCACATGGGGACAGGCAGTTGAACGTTACCCCACTGCTTGAAAAAGCAAAGACAAAAAACCCCAGACTACCTGTTTTATCAGTTCATGAGCCAACTCACCCATGAAAAATACTATATATATTTGTGTGATGCACCAAGGATTCAGATTCAGGGTTTCATGGGTTGGTCACTTCCAGTTACCCTATATTCTGCATTGGCTGTGATATCAGAAAATAATGCGGACCTCATTTTTTTAATATATATTATGGTTCCATATGTGCTGATATCCACTCTTATAGTTATGTTCCTCAGCTTTCTGTTATAGGAACTGTTGAGATAATAAACTCATGAAGAAACGAGAGATTCAATTGGGATTTCAGAGGTTTCTGCCTCTGTTGCCAGCCCTGTCGCTTTAGGCTGCGTTATCACGGCAGGAATGCATGACAGAGGACGCCATTCCTGTCGTGCTGGCTAGGACGCTAACGGAAAGAATGAGACCCATGTCAAGGGTGTGTACAAGTGACCTAACTTCATTCCACTGGGTCTTACCTCTTAAATGTTCCATCAGTCTGCAATGGCACCACAGCCTGGGGACTATGGCTTCAACACATGGGCCTTTGGGGAAATGTCTCGGGTCTAAACTACACCACTAGTAAACGGACATCTAACAGTACAAGGTGCTTTAAGTTATGGAAATATCCATAAGCTCTACATCCCATGCTAAACAAGCTGCTGATTCACATTGCCCCTCAATTGGTGGCTTGGGCATTCACGTCTCTCACTAGTCTAAGGTTCAGCCTTTGGAGCTCATACCATTGCCACTAGAGTTTGATTTCTGAATGAGTATATAAAGATCCATCACGGGACCCTTTTTGTTCCGGTTTGCCCAAGGTTGAGTGGATTTTCAAAACCATTTGCACTATTTAGGGATACTGCGTTTCATTAAATTTCACAATTGACTTTTAGATTGACAGATTTGGATTTGATTTTATAGTGGAGACTTTAAGAATATTTTCATTATAAACCATCTAGTTTTTTCTCTAAAGCTCTTCAACTGGTCCCATTCAATATTAAGATCTAATTTCAATGTTGCATGACATCCTTTCTGTTTAGAAGCTAAAATTAATCTCTGAAGAAATTCCGCTGTGGCTAGAGAAAATAGAGATCTCAGGTCTGTTTTTCAGATTTGAACCTTGCCCACTGGCTAAAAGGATGAGACGGATAAGAAAGCCTTATTTCTTTTTGTTTCTTCAGGCTTGGAGCCCAAAGGTTTTTGCTTTTCTTCTAAGTCACCAGCTCCCCCTCCTACTGTGTTGCTGAACACACTCTCTCCTGGGCTCATTCCCAGTATTATGGTGGTGGTCTCACCGTGGCCTGTAAACAAGATGTCTGCCCATCTGGATCCCTTTTATCTCTTTGATCAGTTTCTCCCAGGAAAGAGTCAATCCTACCTTATCTCCTGTCACCTTGTAATATTTGAGATAAACTTTAATCCTATAGAGTGAACATGCTTCTGTTACTGGGCAGTTTATGCAGTGTTTTAGATTCTCATACGGACCATGCCAAACAATTCACTGCCATAAGAACAGGAAAAGGCGGGACTGCAAACGAAAACCGTGGGGGCCTATTGATGATCTTCTGTTTTCCCTATTTGCTTGGTTTGAGTTGGTTTGAAATGGTTTAGGGTTAGGGATGTATGCGATGACAACAGGCAAGTGCTTGCTGTGTTTCTTTGCTTTGTATGTAGCTAACGTTTGACGCTGGTTTTAAAGGGTTTCTTATCAGAATCCAGCACAACGTCTGATGGTGAGGTTGGAGTGGCCCAGCTCCCAGCGTGTCTTAGAGTGCTTTCTCCTCATCCCCGCAGATTGCTGTATTCCGTCCTCCCTCCATCTGTCGCCAATGAGCTGAGACACAAGCGCCCCGTGCCTGCCAAAAGATACGACAATGTGACCATCCTCTTCAGTGGCATCGTGGGCTTCAATGCTTTCTGTAGCAAGCATGCATCTGGAGAAGGGGCCATGAAGATTGTCAATCTCCTCAATGACCTCTACACCAGATTTGATACACTGACTGACTCCCGGAAAAACCCGTTCGTTTATAAGGTAAGTCCTCACGGGAGTCTGTTGTCAAGCAGACTCTTCTGAGATGCCCCACAGAAGCCCATGGTCACTGCTTCCGGTCTCTAACTGCTTCCAAGTGTTATAAGGTCTATTGAGTCCCTGCAGGCCGCTAGCTTCCGTAGTTCCTCACTGTAAAGAATGCATTATTTGGTAATTTCATACACGTGTGGGCAATGCATTCCGATTGTATTCGCACCCAGCTTCTCTTACCACCTTCCCATCTCACTCTTCCCAACAAGCAATCCTCCCCTCCACTCTCCTGCTTTTGTTTATATTTGTTTTCTGGCCCTTTGAGTTTGACCAGGGCAGCCCGAATGATCCATAGGCTTATAAACATCTTTACCAGTAGCTAAAGCACTGAATACAAGGTGATTCACGTCCCCAGGTGCAAATGCCCCATTTACGATTTCACGCTGACTCACCTCAGCCTTGTACCAGCCCTGGGAAGGCACCTGAAGCTGCAGAGTGATCTGCAGTACAACAGCCATGACATTCCCAGAAGACATTGTTCCACAGCCTTCCTCCCCAACCTTGACTTTTACATTTTGTTCCGCCCCCACTGACAGACATTCCCAAGTGTCTGCTGAGCCTGGAGATGATACACATGCTGTTCTTAGGCTGTTCACTCAGCATCATTCTCAGCCCCTTGACCAGTCATGAGTCTCTGCATTAGCAGCTGCTCACTGTGAAGTGGAGCTTCTCCGACCAAGGCTGAGGGCTGCACTAGGCTATGGTATAAACTTCAAGACTGAGTAGTTACCACTTAGGAAACTTTCTTTTCATTGCAACCACAGTGAGGTTTCGTGGAGCAGACCATCTCGGGCTGACATGAAGTATCCGGCAGTTTCTTTGCACTTAGGTTAACGAGTCTCTGCAGATTGTTTAATACATTCAGTATAAACACAGCATTCATTTTTGTGCTCCGCCAAAGACATTTTTTCCTAAAATACATAAATGCTTTGTGCTATGAAGAAGTCATGGGGCTTGGGAAGGGTTTGGGGCTCAGGTTTACTTTCAGATACCATCAACTTGAAGCTAAACATTTACAAGACATCTCTGCCCTTTGTTTTAAGTAGAAACAAATATAATATCGGAAAAATGAAGTCAGTGGAATGCTGCTTTTATAAAGGCAAGAACGTTCCTGCCTGTCGCTAGGCTCCCGGGACAATAGAACTCCACACGGACCAGTTACTCCGTGATTCTTTTCTGAGGCACAGTGCTGCACTTGGTGAGCACATCACAGCAGTACGAGGCTTAACCCAGCCTACTTGGATTATTTTAAACAGGAAGGTGGCGGTGTCTGCGGCGTGATACCCAAGGTCATCCATCCCCCGGCCTCCATATGGCATCTTCGCAGAGACATCTATCTAAACAGCATGCATGCACCAGAACAACAATTTAATTTAAAAATTAAACAAATAATTAACTGACAAATTAAAATGTGGTCAGAGGCCACAATAAATCAATGAACTTCAGCCAACAGCTCCTGTGCTATTGAACCCAGAGCTGCTCCAGGAAGAAGTGAATTAACAGACTATTCTATAGAGGGCTATGCAGGCATGAGTTAGGAAAAGCCAGGAGGGCAGTGCACATCTGTATCCTCAATGCTGTTTGAAGAGGAGGCAGGGGCATCCTGGGGATTTGCTGGCCTGCCAGTTCAGCTGAACTAAACATTCAGCACCAGGTTTTGTAAGAAACCCTGTCTGAAAATAAAGCAACAGCCTGAGGCTAAGTGCATTCAGTGGCAGAGTGCTCGTCTAGAGTGTTTGAGTACCTGGATTCCAATTCAATCTCCACCAGCATATGCTTCACACACACAAAAAGGAAATATGGCAAAAATTAAGGTAGAAAGAGAGAGAGCTTTCATCAACCTGAAGTCTCTATGTGCACGGGCAAGCACACTGCGCACACCCCTACCCACACACACTTGCACATACATGGGTAAGGGCACCTTTACAAGTATGTGCATGCACACATACATGTTCTACTGAGTTACAAGGGGATCTCAGAGGAAATGATCAAGAGCCCATATCATGGAAGTTCCAAATTGTTAGTGGTTCTCATTGTGCTGGAGCTCAGACCCTAGCTTTAAGGAGTTCTGGGGAAATACTGTTTTATAATAATTAACCAGTCACTTTATGTCCCCTTTTGAACACGTGGGTGTGTGCGTCACCTTAGGTGGAGACAGTTGGCGACAAGTACATGACCGTGAGTGGATTACCGGAACCTTGTACCCATCATGCACGGTCCATTTGTCACCTGGCCTTGGACATGATGGAAATCGCGGGTCAAGTGCAGGTAGACGGTGAATCTGTTCAGGTGAGCGGGGAAATCAGGCACTGGGATGCTAATGGTAGAACCCAGTTAATAACCGATGTACACTTCTAATGTGGAAATGGTTAACATGTACAAAAAGGGGTATCCTGAGAGAACACTGACTATTGTATTACACTCCTCCAGACATGGGAATAAATTTCCTCATTTGTTCTGTAGACAGCCCGTCCTGAGGATAAGGAAATTTTCCACTTTTTCTGTTCTCTTGTCTCTCCATGGAAGTGGCCCATATTATATCTTAAGACCTTTTCTCTTCGGACAGACTTATTTCCCTTCTCAGAGGGACGTTGCATGAGGGCATTTGAAATAGTCTGTAAAATAACACAAATGTTGACAACCGAAGTCCAACTTTGCCTTCTCCAGATCACAATCGGGATCCACACCGGGGAGGTGGTGACGGGTGTCATAGGACAGCGGATGCCGCGGTACTGCCTCTTTGGAAATACGGTCAACCTCACAAGCAGAACAGAGACCACAGGAGAAAAGGGAAAGATTAATGTGTCTGAATATACATACAGGTGAGGAGGGAAAAGTCAGGGGACGGGGGGGGGGCAAACTGTGTGTTTTCACTACCTTTAAACAGCCCTACCTCTGTATCTCCCCTCTGCTTCTGGGATTATTATTTTTTATTTGAGAAGTGTGTACCACTGCTTCCGTGGTAAGCCACTCCACATCACAGTGGAGGTTTCTCGTAAGCACCATTACTAAAATCCTAAGCGCCTTTAACGACACCTACACAGTGGGGCTGCTTGTCTGGATTCTCTTCACGGCCTTAATCAGCTTCCCTGTCTGCTCCATCTCCTGTCTTCCAGGTGTCTCATGTCTCCAGAAAATTCAGATCCACAGTTCCATTTGGAGTACAGAGGCCCGGTGTCCATGAAGGGCAAGAAAGAACCAATGCAAGTTTGGTTCCTATCCAGAAAAAACACAGGCTTAGAGGTATGGCCCCGTCAGGGCATCTTTGCTTTTGTTTCTCAGAAAATAAATGAGGGAGTTCCAACAGACACACCAGCAATGACCTCGGAATGAAAAGAATTCTTGCTTACAGAGAGGAACTCTTCGGTAAAGAGCGACTTCACTGAAGTACTGATGAACCAGTTAGAACCAGATCTGCTTTAGAAGGTGCTGTTCAGTTTTTGCCTTGTAATGAAGTAGGAACCAAAGCCTCAGGCCCTTGGGTTAGGGTTAGGGTGTGCTTCTTCTGTGGTCTAATTCAAACAGCCCAAGTGCTGAGTACTCAGGAACCCAAGAAGCCTTCTTGGCCCCTGCTGCTGCTGCTCCCTCAGGGTACAGCAGGTCTACACAATGACCAAATTTCCTGATGGTTTTATCACTCAGAAAGCTTAGCATTCTCCCAAGGTCACCAGAAGCTCCCTGCACAATGTTTGAAAGACCCTTGGTGATCTGGTCTTAGAGTTTCTCCTTCAGAGATGTCTGGCTTCTGGATTTTCAGAATCCAAACAATTCCTTAGAAGAGATTTAGGTTCTCAAGTGCAGAGAGATTCCACTCCAGCCCCAAGCCAAGGCAGGACTGCACTGTTCCACTGTTCCCACCAGGCCTCTCTCAAGGGGTCAAACCAGAAGAACAAGTACAACTTGTTCCCTCTTTGACACATTAACTCTCCAGAGGGTGTGAGATGACCCGAGCACATCTCTTTTCCGCTCTGTATACATTCCCTAAAAATGTTTTCATAGGATATAACAAACTATAAAGGGATTAGGAAAGGCAGCTTTTAAATACTTACCCTACTGCAGCTGCTTTTATTCCTCTAAATAACTAGCTTGTGGGGGTGCCATGCCCCTGGGTGCCCTTCTGAAGAGGCGGGCTCTTTGGTGTCTGTCTTCTTGATTAAAAGACCCTAAGAATGATTTCTTCTCAAACTGGGCTGGAGATGGTTCATGGGAACTATAGATATAAATGCATACCTCACTGTCAGAGACGGGAAAATGTGTTTGGGGGACACCATAAGCTTCATTAATATGGAAAATCTAATATATTTTTTCCATCCACTTAAGGAAACAAACCAGGATGAAAATTGAGTCTCAGATCGTGGGGCAACAAGAACTGTCATTTGTCTTCTGGTGACGGCCTAAGATGTATCAAGCCTGGGAGCGCTTCTTCCCTGTGGATATCAATTTCTACTGTCCTTTCTCATGACCCAAATGCTTTCACCTAGGTACACGTATCGAACACTATTCATTATCTGATGTTAGCTCTGCTTTTGACTACTTTTAAGGTGATGGTAAAGTTTGGCTTTTGATGTGGATTATTTGAGCGTCACGTTCCTGAAATTCTGCTGCAAGCGTTACCTATACTGGTGATCTAAAAGTGGTAGACACCCAATACGTATTTGTTGAATTAGACAAAATGAGACTTAATAGAATCTGGCCTTGTGTGTATTTATCATGCCTCAACAGTTTTGTTTTATTCTCCATGTATATGTACATGTATATTTTAATGACTATGACGTAAAACAAGGTTCATATCATGTTGGTGCATGTTGTTCTAGAAACCATTTTCTAAAGGAGTGGATCTAAGTTTTAGGAAAAATGCAATTTCTAGACTTCTGAAGTACGAATTTACATGCTATACTAAGAAATGAGTGGCTATTTTGAAGGATGCTAATTCTCTCCTGGAAATATAGGATATACATTTCTTTTATTGTAAAATTGGGCTGCTCATTCAAGTCTCACACCAATTAGTTTATCTAACTTCTGACATGCCCTAATCTGTAGTGCAGGGTTTTTTTTTTTTGTTTTTTTTTTTTGTTTGTTTTTTTTGTAGTGCAGTTCTTGTATGGAGTTTCAGAAACTACTGATGGTTGGGATGGGGCTGTATTGTTTCACACTCAAAGGTTGCATTTGCTTGAGCAAGCGTTGGGGGTCGAGCTATATCCAAGAACAAAGCTGGGAATACATTGCTAGGACACTGTTGGAGCCAACCGTGGCTTGTCTCCAGGCCTGAGCTTCCGTTACTAGCTTAGAGGAATGGAAACGCATCCAGGACATCATATTCAGAATATTAGGAAAAATCATTTTAATCCCAATCTAGAGTGGGAATATTTGGCCTATCATCCTTTAAATGTCTCTGATAATTTATTGGTATCTATCTTTAAAAAATATAGTACAACTACTTTTATGTAAAAATGTTTGTCTTTAAATTTAGTATCTCATATCAGCACATCAATATATGTATAAATGTTACCTGTTAATTGTGTAAAAAAAATCTACAATAAATTATTTTTCACTTGTCTATTGAGAGTTTTAATTTAATAAAATGATATTGACACAACTTACATTCTTTCTCAGTTTCCTATTTAAAGGCATTTATAACTTTGTTTCTGACCTATCAATTAATTCTGATTTTTCTACTTTCGTAATTTGTTTTCAGAGCTGGGTGTTCATCTTAGAGCATGACACACTCTGGACAATGCTGTTAACAGGGAGCTGCACACACTGCCCCTCTGTGATATAAATGTTCAATAGTTCCTTGTATTAGCACTCAGTTCATTTGAGACATCTCACTCTTTAGCCAGACTATCCTGAACTTTAGTAGTCCTCCCGCCTTATTGTTGGGATGACAGGCATGGGGCGCTAAAGGATGTTTTTCCTCCTGCATTATGGAGAAACAGAATGAAAGATGAAACACCAGAAAAAATGCAGACAGCCGTGAAAATGTCCTCAACTGTGATAGTTCACAGCCTTAAGGTGGGAGGCAGTATACACAGATAACCAACATGTTTAATATTCATAGCAATGAAAGATATTTGGTACCAAGAAATGATACTGAATGAGTAACTTGAGAAAAGAAGGTCAAATAAAATAACAATTCCATTATCATCTTCCTAAGGCCCAACACACTTATTAAGGGTTCCTTTGGGCTTACACTGGCTTAGGTGTTTGGGCATGTTATAATTTGGATCTGACTGACTCCTCCGGACTCCAGTGCTGATGGCTTGGTCTTCCTCCTGCTGTTTAAGGAAAAAGCTCCAGTGTAAGGAAGTTAGGTTGTGGAGGGAGCACCCTTGAAAAAGACCGAGACATCCAACCTACCCCCCTGGGCCCAGTCACATGGGCTTCTTTGCTGCCATAGGGGAGTGATGTCACTGCTGTGATGTGTCACCTCATAACAGGTGCAACACAAGATCATGGGCTGAAACGCCCACCATCACCATCATAACCCAAGGAAAAGGTTTCCCCCTAGTTTTCCTGGGTATTTTGTTACATGAAGCAGCTATAAACGTGAGACGTGCTAATAAGTAAAACATCTCTGTCTTTAAAACATTTCCACACAAAATCTCCCATCTGGACCGCTCTGCAATAGGTACAAACTGCCCAACCTGAAACGTTGCCGAATCTCTTTAAATGGCCCATTTCTTGCTTTTCCCTCACCATTCCACACTCTCAAATTTCTTTCCTCTCTAAATCACTTAATTTCTAGTTATTGTCTCTATCCCTTCGAAAAAAAGTGTTGTCTTAGCCGGTGCCACTTGCTAGCTGTTGCCTTTGCAAGGCTGTACCTGCTCTGTCTGGAAGGCCTTTGGCCATGCCGTGATGACAGATTTCTCCTATCGCCTAACTCAAGAGCCTTTCAATAGAGAAGGACTCACGTGCTCCATGTTCCCACAGTACTCAACAGTACACACTGTTCATCCCTTTCTGTCCCTGCGGATCTAACAGCCAAAGTACTTCCTCTTTTCCTTCACGTCACTGGAATCCACCACAGATAAGCCGTTGATCGATACTTTCTGTGTGAAGGAACAGAGTAGACTGTGGGAGGTAGAAACTAGATTTGCAGGATGAGTGGGAAAGGTAAGAGATTGGAGGAAAGAAAGGGCTGCAGAAAGGCTGCTATTAAGCTATGATTAAACCGGTTCTTGATGGAAGTCATGCTGTCATTGATGCGGGTTGAGTTGACAGCAGAGAACTAGAGAGTGTGGTTTTAGGGAGTGGATAGTCTTTGGCCTGAGCCTGCACTAAAATGATGGAACGACAGAAGGCCACCGAGAACTCAAGGTTCATAACTCAAAGTTTGTAGTAAGATATGGGCCCAAGGGGACGAGGAGAAAGGTAAGCAGGGGCTACCTGTCCAGTTAGTTGATAGATGACAAGACCTCGAAATGGGACAGAGGGTGCAGAAGGGAGAAGGAATTTAGGGGAAAGGCAATGAGAATATTAGACACGGGTTGTGTAGAGTGCCTATGGATCCCTTTCAGAGAGTAATGACTATTCTCTTGAGCGAGGAGGCAGGGTGAGCAAGTGTAGAAATAACACTGGGCCTGTACAGCTTTGGTTTCAGTCTGTTAGCGCAGCCTGTAACCATGATACGTCCCCCCAATCTATGTCCTGGTTCTCACTGTTAAAAGTGGGAGTACAATAACCGTTGCTGAAATTATTTGTTGGTATATTAAAACATGGAGAAATCATAGCATAAGAACACGGGTTTGGCATTTTGAGGCTAGTGGAAACAGAGCCATGCAAACTCACGAGTTGTTGGTGACAACACTGGATAGTAAACTAGGGATAGCATGTGTCATGATAAAACGATAGTATCCACAGGCAAAACCTGGAATATTTCAATATTCAAACAGAAAATTTCCTACACATTAACTCAAGTATAAAAGACAGCAGTTGGCCAGTTTGGATACAAAAGACGTTTTCATTAATACGTAAAATATGCATGTGTTTTATGTTTCATAACTATTTCATGTTGTTTGAATCTGTAACTGACTCACCAAATGATGTACTGTTTTCTTAGTCCTTGAATGGAGAGAGGAGTTTTCTGCAAGCTTTCCCTAAGTGTCATTTGCAATGACGGATGATTAACCTCTAGAGGGCAGCAAAGAACGGCCCATCAAGACGGTGGAGCGTGAGGGAAGGAGACAATGGCTCTCCAAGGATAGAGTTCACCTTCTGTAGCTACTAACTTAGTCACTTCCTTGTGCAATCTTGAATTCATTCCCATCCTCCCACAAATCCAAAAGAATACCACAAAACAGCCAGTTTTACTCATCAGGAGATAACAAATTTACTTTTAGATATCTTTTTCAGAAATGCTGACCAAGCAATTCCCTGCCTGTTCTGTAGGGAGTTAACTTTTTTTTTTTTTTAGAATAAGCAATCTGTGATGGAAATGGTAACACAATATTGCTGTAAAAGCAGAGTTCATCTACCTCCTATTGAAAGCTGTCAAATATCAATAAGAAATTACTGCTTATTTAAAGCCTTAATTTACCCTAAATTTGAATTTCTATCATAGTAAACAGGAATATAGTGAATCCGACCAAAATAGAATGAAACATCCATAGAGAAGAAAGACCCCGAGCCCTGTTATAGCGAGGCCCTCTCCCTATGGCTTTCACAGCTCAGTTTATGGGGACTCAGGTTTCTAATCGTAGAAAATGAGCTGATCAGCAGTAAGGCATACTTTACAGTTGTAGCAGTTCTTTGTAAAAGGCTTGTGGGCTCAGGCTGTGAACTTGGTCTGGACCTGATAGGAATAAGACCTAAATTTTAGATGGCAAGAACTTTAACTGTCCTGATCGAGAGATACAAAATTTAACTTCTAAGAAATAAATCCAAGGCAAGCTTGGTGCCTCCTTGGTAGGAATTGAATACTGAATTTTTTTTCCATCTGCCTTCGACCTGTCTTTGGAAGCCTTGAGATTACAGATGTTCAGCACCACATGTTTTTTGTGGGTTCTGAGGATTCAAACTTCTGTTGACTCTTGTAAGGTGAGCAATTATCCACTGTACCATCTTTCTAGACCCCCTTGCTCATTCATTCAGGGAGGGATCACAACTGCCCACAAGGTAGCTTTAGGTCTTCGAAGCGAAGAGTCATATGGAATCAAAACATTAATTTAAGAAACACATCCCTCAAATCTCATTAGTTTCCCCCTGTGGTTTTCTACCCCACGTAAAAAAGCTTCAGCAGAACCACCTATCTCCATAAAGATGGCGACTCCAGACGTGCATGACTGCAGCACCCGAGCTGAGTTGGTGATGATGTTACGTGCCATGCATGAGTACAAATCATAGACCTGAGAGCTCTTTCATTTCCACCTCAGTATGTGCCAAGCCTGCTGCTGGCCAATGCTGGGGCATACACAGGTGGCCATGATGAGTCTGTGTCCTAAATCCTGAGCCAAGGTGAGGACAAGGTCAGAAAGAAATGCAAATCAGAGGAAACATAAAATTTGAGTTCAGAATCTGACAAGGGGCTTAACTGGCCTCTTTTTTGTTATTTAAAATTTCCATACTTGTATACAGTGTATCTTGATCATATTTCCCACAATTCCCTTCTTCTAATTCCCACATCCCATCTCGGGGATAAATGAAGCAGGAAAGGTTCTAACTGTAAAGTATTTGTGTTTGTATGCCAAGTTGACAAGGGGTCTGCTGTACCGGCTAGTTTCATGTCTATTTTACACAAATGGGAAGAGGAGAGATACTCAGCTGAGAAAATGGATTCTAAGATCAGGCTATAGGCAAGTCTGTAGGGCATTTTCTTAATTAATGATTGATGGGAAAGGCTGGGCCTATTGCGGGTGACGTCACCCTGGGACTAGCAGTCTTGGGTTCTATAAGAAAGCTGTTTAAGCAAGCCATGAGGAACACGTCAGTAAGCAGCACTCCTCCATGGCCTCTGCATTGGTTCCTGCCTCCGGGTACCTACGCTGAGTTCCTGGCCTGACTTCCTTCAACGATGAACAGTGGTGTGGATGCATAAGCCAAGCAAACCCTTTTCCTCCCCAAGTTTCTGCGGTCATGGTGTTTCATCACAGCAACAGGAACCCTAACTGAGAAAACAACGGTCTAACAGTGTCAGAAAAGCTTTACGTTCTTATAGCATGATATTAGTATTTCATTGTTTATAAAGGAATGCATTTATTTATCTAAAGTACTATCATATCATGAGGAAAAATTCTACTTTTCTCTTGCTATCACCATCAATTTGTAATCTAGAAAAGATTTTGAGAGTCTAGAGAATAGTGAGATACTGCTTTAATGGTTTTCTACATTGTTTTGTAACCATGGTAAGGAAAAGAAAACCAATCATGATTAAATGAGGACCCTGCTTACATAGTAATAAAAGATTTATAGCTCTTTAAACATATTTCATGAAACAAAATTAGGAACAGAGCAGCAGGGAGTTCACATGAGCTAAATTAATAAAACAGCTTCTATAAACCCCCACTGGAAAAAATTTGTTGGCTCTTCTACTTGCTTTGTTCCTTCCTAAGTCTGAAATCACAGCTAGATTCCATATTCTCAGCACATCTAATGTCAGCCACATTCCAGGGCTTAAAGGTCACACAAAGCTTTCACAGTCTGTATGAGATAAGAGCACCGGCGGTTGCCCAGCTCTTCTAGAAGACCTGAAGTGATTTGAAATGTTTGACCGGCTTGTTTTCTCCTTGCTTTCAATGCATCCACTGTGTCAGGTATAAAACAGAAGACCATCACGGAGGATCCAGCCGAAGCAGCAAATAGCAACAAAGACACCATGGATGATAGCTTCTCAAAGCAAAGTTGCTCTCCTTGTAGCAACAAGGGAGAAAAGAAGGAAGGGGCTTAAGACATAACACTCTAGAACAAACATGTCCCAGTTACCTTCTTGCTCCAAATAGGTCCTATCTCTAGAATTTTCTACTACCCACCCACCAATAACGACACCAAACTGAGCAAACGTTGGATTAATCCAGTAATTCGGTCATAGCTTTTTCTTTTTCATTCTTTTGGCTCAATCACTTCTCACTGCTGAAATCAGTGCCTGGGGCAAAGACACATGAGCTGGTCTAGTTTGCTTTCCTGTTGCATTCATAAACACCATGACCAACAGCAAATGAGAGGAGAAAGGGTTCTGCTGGCTTGCAGTTTCAGGTAATATCACGAAAGGAAGTCAAGGCAGGCATTCAGAGCTGCGCCTGCAGCAGAAACCACAGAGGTACTGCCTTACTCCCTCTGGCTTGTTTAGCCTGTTTTTCTTTTTAAATAATGCTCTCATTAGATCATCTTGATCACGATCACTCCCATAGCTTCTCCCAGATCAACTACCTTGCTATGTCCAGAAGACCATCTTTCTTAGGCAGCCTGAGCTTCCCTTTCTAGGGATGGTGCTGCCCACAGTGAGCTGGGCCCTTGCACTTCAATCAAGACAATCTCTCACAGGTATGTCCATAAGCTAATCTGACCCATGCACTTCTTCCCAGATGCCTCAAGTTTGGGCCATGTTGACCATCAAAAAGGATCAGTACATGAGCATTTAGGGGAAACCTCACATGCAAACCATAATAATGTTTGAAAGAGAAAGTAGTTGCTAGATAAAGGAAAATGATAAATATATATTTATATTTTATTTTGATTTGCAGTATGCAGCTCTGAACTGAATAAACTGAATAAAATATTTTGCATTTTAACATTCTATGTGCTACAACATAATGTGGTGTCAAGAAGAGAAAGAAAAAGTAAATAAAAAAGGGTTCTATGGGAAAGAATTTTAGAAAAAAATACAAAACCATAAACTGGTCCTTTCTCTAAGCTGCTAACATTAGCAACGCAATATTTTGAGATGACAAAGGAGATCTTACATCGTTTCCATTTGATGTCTCTTTGCTGTTTTTAGTGAACAGTAATTATGAGACACTAAGTGGCACCTACTATCCAATGACAAAGTTAAGGCTCTTTGTAAAGATCTCGTTCTTCAGTGAGTCCCTACCCACATGATTCTTTTTTTGTATTCCTGTTACGGATGACCCAACTGTCAACTCAACCTATCCTTCCACACTTGGCAGGGATATTCTTTAAAGTATGGCCAGAAGGAGAAATCTGCAATGAAGACCAGAAGATCTGCATACCTATGCCAGATGAACACATTTTTTAATTGACTTGTACTCAATCAAATATTCCAAAATTACAAGAACCTTTCAGGCTTCGGGAAGCAAGTGTCTCTAACCATGCTAAGTGTGTTCTTGTCTGTGAATTTACTGATATTTCCTCGGATTCATCAGCATTTAACATTCAAAACCCCTTGGCTCCAGATCATCGCACATACAGTAGCGACATTTTAAGTCATACCATTCCATTTTGAAATTTGTGTTTCCTTAAACATAGCTCAGCACTGTAAGTAATAATTCAACCTAAAAAGCATGAGTGTAGAGGGTTCGAGGTCCCTGTGCACACAGATACACATGAGGGAAACCAGGCAAGTTAAACACGCAGGCTTATCTCTTCAGAGGAAGAAGATGTTTACTTATCTTCCACCTGGAATGCTGGGAACGGTTGTCATTTACAACCTGGTGATCCTTTGCTCTCTGTGGGGCCAGGCTTCACCAGACTCCCCCAGACTTATTTTTTACCCCAGACTCCTCCCCTGCTGTCCTGATAGACCACGAGCATTGCATCTCAGGCTATCCTTATGAAAGATGCCATTTGTGCTTTATAGAAACCTAGGTAACATTCATGTTATCATATATCGTCACATTATCAAACAGCTTTCTGTTCATTTTTTAAAGTACGTTTCATTTATCCATTGACAATTTTATACGTGCACACAGCATATCTTAATCATATCTACTCCTATTTTCCTGTCTCCCAAGCCACCCCAAACATGTCCCCTTCAATTTTCATCTACTTCTATATTTTTTTGTAGCCCACTGAGTCTAGTTAGAGCTACCTGCTGGGGTGTTGATGGATCTTGTTGCCCTGGCCTTGTATAGAGCTTGTGCAAGCAATCATAACTCCAGTGAGTTCCTAAGTGCCATGACCATGTCGTGTGCAGAAGACAGCATCCTGTGGAATCCCTTCCTGTCCTCTGGGATCTTATAGTCTGACCCAATGTCTCACACAATGTCCTTGCAGAGTGAGAGGGTTGAAATAGATGTCTCCTTAGTGCTGAGCTGTCAACGGTCAGTAATTCACAGCACTCTGACCAGAGCTATGAAATTCTGTGTTGTTTCCCACAGCAAAAGTGGCTTCTCTGGCCAAGACTAAAAGTTGCGCTAATCTAAGGGCAGAAACATTGTGTTAAGAATATGCATAGAGGACTCCATGAATGCAAACTCTGAAGGGCGTAATCCCGATGATGCTGGTTAGGTTAAACTTGAGTAGTGAATATATGACCTTTCATTGCATTTAATTCTGATTGGAAGTTTCCAGTTTTTGAAACATTTAATACTCAAGAAAGTGGAGATTGCATGAACATACTTTTCTATATTAATTTTTACATAAAATGCATCCAATTGTCTAGTTGGATTTACTGATTCATTGTGATGTTGTAAGTAAATGTTTCTTACTGCTCAAATGTCTTACATTTTGATGGAGAAGACTTAAATCATGGTTAAAGCCAGTGGAGGCTATTTGTCAGAGAATGCAGAGAGCGCAAAAGTCATGGAAAGATGAGCATTTTTATGAAAAGGAAATTATTCTGAGAAAGAAACTGATGAAATATTAAAGTATATCCTGCCCCGCCAAACTAGCCTTTATAAATGCGTTTAAAAGTATCTAAAAGTGCTACTTAATATGATTAATCTGATAAGAGATGAGACAAGAGTTAATGAATTATGCCTAAGGAGAAGCAGCACAATAGTGTTATTTAAGAAATTGCACTCTGTCACTGTATCCCATGATGCTGTTGAGGAGCAGTGCAGGGTCCTCAGAGTTGGTTATCCTTCCGGAGGTGAAGTCACAGGTTAGGAGGATGAGAAGGAGACCGAGACTCTAAGACAGTTAGGTAAAGTCCTGTGTTCACACAGCTAGTGTATCCTGGCAGGCTGGGGTGTAATGGCTGCTCACAGGTATCTCCTGCTCCTTAAACTGCAGACTTCACTTTGTTATTTAGCTCTGGTACCCAACTATCCCAGAACTGCACCTTCCAACTGCTGCTCTTGATTTTCAGGAGTGCCCTTGCCTTTTCTCCAAGGCTAAGTGAGCTGGTTTGTGTAGGATTGCCAGCTCAGTGGATTTTAGCACTAACAATCATAGGCTTTAGTACCGAGATTTTGATCATCAAGCCACTCAATCATCCTTTTCCTGCCAACTTCTGAGAAGAGGACATTCAGCATTTGTTTCTTTCTCCTTCCTCCTGCTCCACTTTTGTGTTGTTACGAAACTCATCCCATTGGGTAAGGCAGGGAATGTCCCACACTCTACTGGATCTAAAGATGGGAGTGTCTTTACACCCTGAAAAAGTCACTGTCTCTGCCGTCATGAACTTGTCAGTTTCCTTTCTCCTGTTGCTTTTCAGACATTCCCAAAGTATCATGTTTTGCTTTAGTATTTTTTCACCTAATATTCCTTATTATTGTGTATTGCTCAATACAGGTTAACTCCTTGGGTTAACTCAGACTTTTTTGCTCATTTATATGCACATGACTTCTACCAAACAGATCAATCATAGACTGAGGATGTCATGTGACCTGTCCCTTTTTGATAAGAGGTTGCATAAGGTGTTTGATTTTGTTATTACATCAACTTCTGTTTGAGTCAAGAGTGTAACATTTGGGGGTGGCTCATTGCTGCAATCATTCCCCAAGATTGATCCTGCCACAGACTTCACAATGCTCTTGGAGGTTAGCCCACTTTCCTCAAGGTAAGATTTAAAACTGTTTTCAAAGCACAGGTATTTTCTTTTCTCACCACCAATTCCCAAACAGATAGCACTTATATATTTAAATGACAGGAATTACCTGGATTCTGGGAACCAGTGTAAACAGTTGCTAATCAATATTCATTCTCAACAATGTCCTTCATGTCAGTATGTGATGGTTCAGGCCATTTCTCTCTTAACTACCTGAGCCAACAAGAGTGGCGATGCCATGCAGCCGGGAAGAAAATGTAACCACACAGAAAGAACTAGGAATTAGATTGATAGTTTTTGCAGCAGACTGAAACGAGGTCCTCACACAAGCTAAGCACAAACTAATTGCACCCGCAGCCCGGGATTTAGAGTTCTTTGATTATCGTTTTGTGCGTTAAAGAAGGCTTTTGAGCAATTCTCTATTGAATGAGCATTCCGAGAGGCTGAAAGTGGTTGATTGCCTAAAACATAACAAATGGAACTATTGGGTTTTTGTCTAGCTTAAATAAGCGCATAAGAGTTCCTCGAAGGGAATGTGCAGCCGTCTCTACCACAGATTCGGCTCCAGTTTCAATTACATTGATTTTATGAATCCATCTGTACAGGGAATGCAGATTCCTGTATCCCGTAATCAGTTATAAAACCATGCAGAAGGAAGGTCAAAAATGCTCTGATTTAATGAAAATAATTCTAAGTTTGGAAAGCATAAATTATGTACACTAGTTCCTAAATGAACAATTGTCTTAATGATCCCTTGTTCTAGCTTTGATTTTGATGTTATGATAAAAATACCCTCAACAAAAAGCAACCAAGGAAGAAAGGGTTTCTTTGACTTACGATTCCAGATCACAGTCCATCTCCCGAGTGAAAGTCAAGGCAGGAACTTAAAACCTGACATCCACAGTCAAGAGCAGAGAGCAGATAGATGCATGGGTTCTCTCTTGACTGCTTGTAGCTTCCTTCAGTCTTTTAAGTTCAGGCCCAGCCTAGGGAATGGTGCTGCCTATACTGAGCTGAGTCAGTTAACAGCAGATCTGTCCACAGGCCAACCCAGACTACAGAATTCTTCAAAGACTATTTGAGGGTGATTCTAGGTTGTGGCAGGTTGACATTTAAAATAATCCTCACAACCATATACACTTCAATACATATGATTACCATATTTAGTTATAAAATATTTTTCCATTATTATATAAAGGTAAAGGATATCTATTATGTAATTGTTACTATTTTCTGTGCCCAGTTTACAATAGAAAAATAGTTAGAAAAATACAAACTATATTAAACAATACGGAAATAGGAATCTTCAATGATTTTATTAGACTTTCCAAACTATGACATAAAGTCCGTAACAATGAATGAGCCATTATAATTATATGTATTATGAAGAAAAAAACAATACTTTGTTCTAACCTAATATTAACATTCTTCTATACTGCCTGAGGTGGAGGAGACCTCTGGATCATTTCAAGTATTTTCAGCAAAATGAAAATGAATATCCAGTAGAAATTGGTCAATACATATTCAATAATT
Source organism: Microtus pennsylvanicus (assembly GCF_037038515.1). Classification (NCBI taxonomy): domain Eukaryota; kingdom Metazoa; phylum Chordata; class Mammalia; order Rodentia; family Cricetidae; genus Microtus; species Microtus pennsylvanicus. The sequence continues at coordinate 45,294,706 of NC_134594.1, read as the reverse complement.
TCTATGATTGTAATCAGACTAGCTCCACAAAACAGTCCCAGCTGACCGCCAACATCGGCTGCAATAAAAATCCATAAAGAATTTACATATTTTTCATGAAACAAAAGTAAACATTGTTATAGTGTACATTATTTGAATCCAATAAGTTGATCATGGCTGACATGTGAATATACATTAATCATTTTGAAATTTAATATAAGGTAATACAAACTAGTAATACCCGACACAGCAGTATTCACACAAATCATCCCCAACAGGAGAAGGTATGAAACTATGTTTCCATGGATTGAATTTAGACTTTGGAAGATCTGAATGCCAGGTAAAACTCTAACTACAATGTAACGTGCCCTCATGAAATGCAAAGCAGACCTGGATCTTGGTACCATACGGTCTTACAGGATCCGTGCTGTTTTTCAAGACAATTTGCATGCAAATTACCCTGCTAGGGTCCTAATTATATTTTGTATTAAGCATTCATCTTGATTCATTTAACCAAAAATATATTTAACACACTGCATTTTAAAAAATGGTCTTAATTTACATTGGCATATACATTCATGTTTGAACAGTTTATAAGGTGCAGTTCTAAGACACAGTGTGCACTCTTATTTTTTCCTTCATCATTGCCACCTCTAAAACCTTCCCTCATTCCCCAGAACTCCTATGAAACCTAATGCCCTAATTGCTTCCACCCATAGAGCCCAGCAACCACCCCTTTGTTTCTCCCCATCCTTGCTCTAGTACTGCCTTCTAAGGAAGATTACGTTTGTTCATAGTCCACCTGCACTTGTCTTTAGGAAACTGATGTGAAGTGTTCTGTGTTTTCTGCAGGACTCTTAAAGAATTGGGATAATTCCTTGCGAACTCGCTCTCATTGGCTCCATCTAAGCTGATGCCTGAACTGAATGTTCTCCCCCTGACTCCTGGGTGTCTTCCTCTAAGTGTATAACTGAAGCTAGGAAATCAGCAGTTGGTTAAAGACTCCAAGTTACAATAGCATATGCTGACAGCGGCCATAAAGGGAATGAATAAGATTGCTTGCTTGGGAACTTTCTTCCCCCCTCCCTGGGGGATGAAGCCCTTTGTGAAAGACCGAAGATTTGAACCTCCTGAAACACTCTACAATAGTCACGTGGTGATGGGAGCAGCCTGAAGGGAAGATAACTAGGTGAAACTCTAGAATCCACATCAGTGGCTGCTTTGGCAAAATCCCGTGTGGTGTAGTCACTGGTGGTTCCTAGGGAGGATAAACACTTGGTCCCTGGTCCCTCGTAAGAGACAGGGCAATTGATCCTTTTTCCTCTACTGATAGCCTAACCAACCCCTAAACAGGAAACAGCTGAGGAAGAAGTCAACAGACTTACCGAGTAACTCAGGGACGCTCACTGCCTTCTGTTGCTGTGTTATCTTATAGTTTAAATCACTATAGTTTATTTCAATGTTCACAAGATTCTCGCTGGGGGTGGAAACAGAATGAACATAGCTTACAGCTGTCACCACTACTTTTAATCCTCGTCATAGATTCAAAAGCTATTTAGCATTGCATTAGATCCAGCATGTATGAGCTCAGTGTTAATTCCTTTAGCATTATCTGGAAGGTACTCTTGCCACGGGGACATTTTGGGGAAAAAAAAACAGCCCCCACATGTTTCTGTACTTCATTCTGAAGACAGTACATGTGATCATCTAATTGTGGCCCATTACATTTATAAATAATTCAATTTGTGACTTTTCCAAGTTGCCTAAATTATCCTGAAGAAGCAGCATCTTTTCCTTGTCCTATTAGTGTAGTAGAGCTGGGCTCACAGATTTTGGTGAGAAATTAAACATGGACCAAAGTAGAAGCTGCCCTGCTGATAAGTGCAATTTCCCATTTACTGTTGACATACTTGAGCAAAGATTTTATTTTATCAATGCCCTCTGTAAACCTTCATATGCATGTCCAGAGTGGTTCAATATGACATTAAAACCTATATTGATACAGTCAAGGGTCCCAACTCTTTTCTTTCTACCAAGACCTCTGCTTTGAATTCCAATCATGTATTTGATTGGTTTTTAGTAATTCCACTTGCTTGTCTAATAATTTAGCATACTCTAACACATTCCAAGGCAAACCCTTGCTATTTTTCATTTAGCACCCCCATGTGGTCTAACAGGAAACCCTGTTTGTGGAACCATCAGCATCTATATAGAGTTCCATTGCCACACACACTAACTACCTCTTCCCATTGCCACCCAAGCCATCCTACTCAAGAGTTTGTTAGAGGTATCTGACTGGAGATTGTGCTTAATGCATACAATTTTCGATACTTCACCTCAGCAAATACCCTCTGCTCTTCATACAATAACTAAGTATTCTTTGACCTGCTGACTCAGGACACTCTGGCTGCTCTCCCTGATACTCCCAGGGAACTCTGAGAAACATCTGCATGGGCTTTCGAGACCAATGGCTGTAGAGTTTGGTTCACTTCTGCTCAAAGTCTTTCCGCAAATCTGAAGGCAAGTCTTTTCTCCTACTACTCTGGATGACTTTCCCTCTATCTTTTCTGTTACAGCATCTAGCATCATTTTATTTAACTTACATACTTATGATCCATTTCCACCGCAATAGAAATATGTCCAATAAGGCGTGGCTTGTAAACTTCATTAAGGAATTCCCATGCCTCCCAAACTCTGAACACCCAACACATGCTTTTTATATATTTGTTAAAATAGCAACAGCGTAAAGATGGACCTAACCAACAGGTGGCTAAATAGTAAATTGTCTCTGCTGTAAAATGAAGTTGAAATCAATTACCACGTGATTTTTAGACAGCAAAAACAATTTTAAGAAAGGGCTCTATTAGCAATGCTTCATGAAACAAGGCATTCTCTAACATATCTAAGGAACATAGCTCTAAACCAATTTCCTTATTGTTTACTGTTTGTGGAGTCAATACTCTAATATACTTAGTTCAAAATGCACCATTAATATGTGTTAATTTCCATTAGTCTAATGTTAGGTAACAGGAAAATGTACGATATTTAAGTAGTTCATCAGATGAAGTTATCATGTTTACAAGTGATAAAACAGCTATCAAAATGAAAGAAGTTACAGTGTTGTCACGAGAATTCAGAAATTTTACTAACGTTCCTGACTTCCTGTTCTCCACTGTGCTCTTAATTTGCACGCAGGCTGATAATACAGTTTAACTTCCCAAGCTGAAATAAGGGGCTAATAGATGATGTAATGACTGCCCCTCACTCTAAAGTCCTATGGGCACTGTTAGCTCAGTGACCTCCAGACTGCCTTCTTCAGCTGACCACTGTGCCATTTCCTGAAACTTCGAGTGTTCAGTAAAGAGAATTTCATGGTAATTATGATTAATTTGTAAGATTAACCAGATTACCTGAGATATTCTTGGCTTTGATTCAATTTCTTCGCAAGAAACTTTAATGCTCTCTGGCTTGGGAAAGTAGAATAGGAAACAGTAGCTGGGTATTCTATTTCTTCACATGACACGGGGCAGCTGGAGTTGTGTGTTCCCATTGTGCACAGCCCCCCGAGCTCAATGTGGTCTGAAAGGAACACGAGAGCAGAGAGTAGCGTACTCAGACAAGACTCCACAATGGGAAGCCTGCGCCTTCTCAGGCACATCACGTCAAAAAGAAATCATTAACTATGCCCACAACCTCAGTCAAGAAGGTTTGTATTTTATTGTTAACCAACCAACAGGACAGAATGTGAATCCTTCATCCACTGAGTCACTGGGGTCAGATCTTCGTTAGGAATGAGAAATTCCAGGACGTTCCTAGATTATTTCTATAAAAGATCAACTGTTTGGATAGAACAGGATTGAGAGTGGTCTGTGCCATGCCCTTTTTGAAAGGAACCCGCAGACATAATTGTGAAGGTCCATGGCTTAAACTACTCTTAACTTTAGACTTGTTGTAAATTGCTGTGAAACACTGTTGACTTATGCTTCCTTGTTTCCTTGTTAGATTCTCAGATGGCCACTGAGGTTCTCTGTTGACCAGGTTGCCACCTTTTTATCTATACCTGCACACTACTACACATTCCTACACCCTCCCACACACAATCTAGCATACCCACATACTCACATGTGCTGTTCCCATACAGACACATGAATGCATGTGCTTTGACACATGCATATACAGTAACACCCTACACATAAACTCATACCCACATGCACGTATTCTGCCACACTCATATGCTCGTGCACACTGTATTCACACAATTGTATGAACAGCTTTGGGATCCTGTTATCCCACAGCCATCTCCAAACAACGACTGTATGCATTTGTTTCCCCAGGCTCTTTCTCTTTCAGCGATTGGAAAACAAACTTGACAATGTAGTTCTTATTCTTTGTTTTCAATGTGGCATTATGGCATTTGTGTAATTGGTTTGGAAACTAAAGAATATAAATCTACTTTATATCCAGACCTTGAAATATTTGATCACCATTTAAAAGAAAAATGTTTCTTCTGCTGTTGCCATCTTAAAGATATTTCTACAATGGGTTAGAAAAGAAAGACTTTAATAGAAGAGTGAAATGGTTAGTTTGGTCTACTTGACAAAGTCTAGAAACACCTGAGAAGGGAATTACAATTTGGTACATTATTTATTGTTTATATTAATTGAGGTGGGAAGTCCCACCCACTCTGGGTGGAACCATTTAAGGGATCTTGAACCACATGAGAAACTAAAGAACAAGTGTGTGTTTCAGTTCACTCTTCTCTGCTCCTCACTGTGGTTGTAGTAAGATCAGTTCTTTTTAGTTCCTTCCGCCTTGATCTCCCCACGGTCACAGACTGTATGGAACCTGGAACCAGGAGTTAAAATAAATCCTTTGTCCCCTGGGGTTGTTTAGGTAAGTTGCTATATTCCAAAATTCAATATTATATTTATATAATTTATATTATATTTATATAATATATCAATGATTTAAAAACAAAGTTACATATATGGAACAAATTGTACAAAAGCATAGAATATAATAATAATTTGGGGTCTATGCAAAGTTTAGGCAAAATAAATTTGCTTAGGTTGTCAATGCGTAAGACTGTAGTTGTGATTTTCTTTACACAGTTATGTGACACATGTGTTTAATTAAATGAAAGAATGTTCTTAAAATATAAATGATTTTCACCTGCATTTTATATGAACATTTGATCAAACTGTGAAAATGTTTCAGTACTCAAATAAAATGAAGACTATTTAAAAGACTTGGAAAGAAACCCCTGAGCACCTGCTGGCACTCTGTCATCCTGTGCCTTTAACAGAGATTTCCTATAGTCAGAGGGAATTTTACAGGTGTTTATATAGTGAGTGCTATGGATTTTTTTAAAAAAATTTTATATAGCTTTTCTTTTTCATCTTCAGGATATCCAGAGTTATTTATATTGTAACTAAACTACTTAAATATAATCCTTGAAAGTTGCGGAATATTCCCTATACACTGTATGAATATTTGTCACTGTGGTTAGTTTAATAAAGAAGCTGACTGGCTAATACCTGAACAGAAATAAGGTTAGGCAGGAGAGCCAAACAGGTAACGTTGGGAAGGAAAAGGAAGGAGTCTGGCATAGTGAGCAGATGCAGAGAAGATGAACATGCTGTACTGAGAAAAGGTACCAAGCCACAGGGCAAAGCATAGATAAGAAATATGGGCTAAATTAAATATAAGAGTTAGCTAGTAATAAGCCTGAACTATTGACTGAGCATTTGTAATTAATATTAAGTCTCCATGTTGGTTATTTGGGTACTGAATGGTGGGAAAAAATGTCTGCCAACAGAAAGTAAAACAAACCACTTACCAATGATAGGAGATACACAGTTGTAGTATTTTAGTAGATTGCATTCGACACCATTTCCTTAAAAACAGTAATTGTAACATATAAAGGGTTTTCTTGAAATAAAATTCTCCCATTAGAAAAGACAATAAAGCTTTGAAATGTGAACTTATCTGGATAGGTGATTTGGGGGATCAATTCTGAACATTGTTATTTGAGTTCACTGGATGTATTTGAGGATGCATTTGACTGAATTCAGAATCTCAAACATTCTAAGTTCCTCCAGCTCCGAGACAGCCACCTCCAGTACTGAGCTACATATGGGCCCCAGGTTTTTTTTTGTTTGTTTGTTTTGTTTTTCAAGACAGGTTTTCTCTGTGGTTTTGGAGCTTGTCCTAGAACTAGCTCTTGTAGACCAGGCTGGTCTCGAACTCAGAGATCCGCCTGCCTTTGCCTCCCGAGTGCTGGGATTAAAGGCGTGCACCACCACTGCCTGGCTAGGGCCCCAGGTTTTTGATAAAATCAGCAACACAAATTAGAAGTATATTATTTTTCTGTATCATCTTTATCCATCCTTCATATGGACATTTATTCTTCAGAATATAAACATGCAAACATGTCACAATCTAGAGACAGGAACTGTTGAGAAGACCACTATTTTTGGGTCCTTTTCATTTGTCCCCTCAAGTCTTTATATTTTTTAAATGTTTGTAAATCTTAATTTTTACAATTGCTTCCACAATTTTATCTCATTTTATCATGTTCATAATCTTGTGATTTAAAAATTATCACTTTCCAGATGAACTAAGCTCCAGGTGACTTGTACTAGACCATGTTAGAGAAGCCTTGGGGTACTCTATCTTGTATCCTGCTACCTCTGAATATTATATATTAATAATAAACAATAATATATCTTTACACACATTGATTAACCCCCTTTAGGGTAGCAGTTATCTACGAGTTGCAATTTTGTCAAATGTCAAATCTCTATCTCCAAAAATATATACTACAATTCATAATAGTTGCAAAATTACAGTTATGAAGTAGTAATGAAAATGTTATGATTGGGGTCACGACAACATGAACTACATTTAAGGGTCACAGCACTAGGAAGGTAGAAAAATGCTGTAGGGGGTTGGATTAGGCCATGTAGGTGATAGTGTTTGTTATGTATCTGGCTGTAAATCTTGAGACAAAGAAAAATCAATTTATAGTCTACCTAAGTTTATTCCCTAAGCCGATTTTAAAACCATGGCCTTTTTATGTAACCAGGTATTTCTTTGTTGGTATAACACAAGTGGTCTGAGGTTAGCCACAATGTTTATTCAATAATCTTCACAATCTTGAAGAGACTGGACAATGTTCACAATGCCTGTGAGGCTGAAGAAGACTGCGCTCCAAATTTAGGAAGTTTAAAAGACAAGGATGAGGAGGGTAAGGAGGGTAAGGAAGGAAGGAAAGGAAAGAGCAAGGGAGAGAAAGGGAACCCTGGAGAGAGGGAGAGAGGGAAAAAGAAAGAACAAGAAGTAGGAATGGTGTGCTAGGGCACTTTTCATCTTTCCTTTGTTTGTTGTAATAATATTTCCGTGAGCCTTTATTTAGATAAGATAGAGATGAAGTAGGTCGTAGATAGAGGGGTGGGGGAAGCATATGTCCACCCACAGACAGAGAGACACTGAGCACTCTAGAGACGCTACAGATTTATTCTCCCCATGGCTATTTCTCTAATAACTCATCTCTTTATGGACATGCTAAGAAAAGGCAATAGGATAAATATAAATCAAATTGTTCCTCATTTTTATAGATTTTATCTATGTTTTCTATTACTTTTTTATCCTCAGGACCCTGCTCAGCAGGACACATTTTTTCCATGTTATAGGAAGTACAGAGAGATGTGGCATCAGGTAGATGAGAAAGTATTAAATCAGACCCAAGGTTTAAGCTCTGCTCAGTGATTGCCTGAGGGATCCCGTGGTCCTAGAAATGCCCGAGACTGTGCACAAAGAAGTCTTGGAAGTTTTTTTTTTTCCCCCACAGCCATAAGGCGAAGAGTTTCCCCAACAGTGAGATCTTTAAGGCCTGCTATACGCATACATAACCTAGTTTTAAATTTCAAATTACAAAACCCTTGACATCCATTAATTTTAAGCTATTTGAGAACATCTGACTTTAACCTTCTAAGAATTGAGGACCTACGCCGACAGCATCATTTTTCTCCCCCAGAAACCTCTGCTACTTCCATGCTTCCAAATGGGCTGTGATAAAGGTGGCGAGTGGGCCATTTTCCAGTCTAGCCTTCCGGGAGCACGGAAAGCAATTCAAGGATGCACTAAATCGTAAGCTTCGAATTTAGCCATGTGGGAAAAGCTGCCAGTCTATCTACCTGGAAGCATGAAGGGCAGGCATCCGCACAGCCTCTGTATATGCTGGGCTTTGCACTCCTTCAGACAGCTGTAGGTGTTGTAGGTGGTGAAGCTCTTCAGCTTGATGTCAGGCTTGCACTCCCCCCACGGGTATTCCTGGTGGACTGTCTGAAGACGACAGGACAGATGCCAGGTTAGGAGACAGAATTCGGTTAGTCCACGTTTTCCATTAAAGGATGCTCTACACTTTGGCTTATATCTCAGCATTTTTAAAATTTCTTTTCGATACACTAGGTTTACCCATTTGTCCACGCAATTATCTTGAAAGCCCCTGAAGGCCATTCTAACCTCAGCCTTTAAACCTTCACCCTAAATGTCAATGAAAGCATCATAGGCCAACCATTGTAAAAATTAAAATAAGGAAAAAATATTTATGCAAATGTTATGCTGCCATATTACTCAGGTTGCTCAAAAACCAACCGATATGACAAAAATTAATTCCTTATTGAGCAACTGCTACTGAACATGCAACAAACAAGTACTTTGCTTTCTTTATGTTACCTCATTTGTAAACATCTCGTCTCTAGAAACGAAAAGTTATTCATTGGCCACCAGGACAGGGAGTGGATGCAAATTTAGAATGTTAAGGAAGCTCATGAGTAAAGCTTGGCATGTGGAACCCCAACCACATGACGTGTCTCCATGGCTGATCCTCTTTCCCTGTCACGTGGAACCCACCTCATGACGTGTCTCCATGGCTGATCCTCGTTCACTGTCACGTGGAACCCCCACCACGTGACGTGTCTCCATGGCTGATCCTCTTTCCCTGTCACGTGGAACCCACATGACGTGTCTCCATGGCTGATCCTCTTTCCCTGTCACGTGGAACCCACCACATGACGTGTCTCCATGGCTGATCCTCTTTCCCTGTCACGTGGAACCCACCACATGACGTGTCTCCATGGCTGATCCTCTTTCCCTGTCACGTGGAACCCACATGACGTGTCTCCATGGCTGATCCTCTTTCCCTGTCACGTGGAACCCACATGACGTGTCTCCATGGCTGATCCTCTTTCCCTGTCACGTGGAACCCACATGACGTGTCTCCGTGGCTGATCCTCTTTCCCTGTCACGTGGAACCCCCACCACGTGACGTGTCTCCATGGCTGATCCTCTTTCCCTGTCACGTGGAACCCCCACATGACGTGTCTCCATGGCTGATCCTCTTTCACTGTCACGTGGAACTCACCACATGACGTGTCTCCATGGCTGATCCTCTTTCCCTGTCACGTGGAACCCACCACATGACGTGTCTCCGTGGCTGATGCTTTCACTTTTTTTTATTCTTTGCAGATGGCTTCACAGAGGAAACATTCAATTCTGAAGCTGACTTTGTGGTCCTGTTCTGATTGCTATCTGAAGTTACCTTGGATTTAATAGGCTTCCCTGTGCTCACTCAGGTTTTAGGTAGGAATCTACTGCTTTTAACTACAGAAGAGCCTCCAGAGAAAGAAAAGGAATCTGAAATGCGGTGTTGGCCCTTCTAGCCATTAGTTTAAAAGCACAGGAGAAAGGGGTCTCCCATGAAAAAGTTATTTGCATGTTTAATGCAGCCATTACCAGCTAATCCCCTCTCTCCCCACATCTTACCTTCAGTTGGCGGATGGTCACCCGTGAGTGCATGCCCACAGGAGAAGACAGGCCTAAGCCATCAAACTGTGGTTCCTTCTTTGGTGAGTGAATGACAAAGATGATCCCGGCATCAGCAAAACCAGGCAAGGGGTTATCAGTAAATTCCTCCTGAAGGGAACACATGTGTGCACACACACACTAGTTATACAGGAGTTCAAGGTCTGGGTTCATCAGCTCATGGTGTATTTGAATTCCTAAGGTCAGTTCTATCATATTAACCTTCATACTACTGTGTGTGAGAGGTGTGGAAATTTGATAGCTAAGACACCCTTTTCCGGGTGGTGTCACAGAGATTTCTCCTGAGTGTGTGCTCAAGTACACCCACACCCATGTCAGTTGCTCCTGAGTAAACCCACAAGCACAGTAGTGTCATCTGAGGACCTCACTTCCTGTCCATCTCATCTCCTAGCTGCGGATGACCTCACTTCCTCTGACCCTCTCATTTCCTAGGTGCCTTTCCTTGCCTCTTTTCTCACTGCAGGTATCTTTGTAATTAAACCTTGTTTAAAATTCAAATTTCTTCAGTAATTGGGAAAACCAATGCTTTTACTTTAACAACTTTAATATATCCATCTATATCAGGTAAAGATATTAACACGTATATTGCTAGTGATGCTACAGTTTCAGGACATAAGGAAAAGGCTGGATGTGTGCATATAAGATTCTGCAGTGAATTAAGTCCACTATTGTGTAACTTGATAAAACCTTTTAAGAAGCATTGGCCATGTTCCTTTACAGAACTATCTAGGTGCCATTTGTTTATAGAACATTACATTTGTAGGTTTTAATTATGCTATACAAATTTTGAATTTTCCACTAATAAAAATGCATAATTAATGTGTAAAATAACCCTAGGGCTATTATCTAAATTTAAATATTAAGGAAATATTTTCTGAACACAGCATTGTGTTCGGGCATAAATGATTTCGAGTGAGTCACAGGAGGAAATTATAAAGATATCAACAGAATTTCTTTAAAAGCAGCTGTGACCTCATTCATGCTTATGGGAGATGCAGCAATTTGTTGCGATTCAAGATGAGGAGGTCATCTTTCTCTGCCTTTCATTGTGTCTCCTTGAATACTCTACCAGCATGGCAGAATACTGATCTACAGACCCTTGGTAGCAGAGGGCAGGTACGGGGGCTATTCTCCCAGCACCTTTGGAGTAACAGCAAGGCAATTCTTAGATGCTGGGACACCTGACTCCTAGGTTCAAACCCAACTTCATGGGCCAGTTATAAACAGCATCCACAAACAAAACAAAGCAATGAACAACGAGGCTTAGGAAAAGGTATTTGTGGGTCTTTTCTCCTTTTCGGGGGACAATTCTATGATGAACCCAATTTATATATAGAGAGTTCTTCTCAAAACATTTTTCCATGTCCAGATGAAAATCCTACTACAATTGTGTTTAATGATAATATCATTAGCTGTATATAAGGTACAACAGACTCCATTTCTGTACTCCACTGCATCTGCTTTCTGCAGCTCTAAGACAACAGGAATCCACAGTTCAGGAGCAGGTAGAGCAAACTGTCAAAGGGTGAAATGAACTCAACTGGTGGGATTTGACAGAAAAATATTGTTACTAAAATGGAGTCCTGTGCACTTGGTCCCTTTTCAGCCCAGATTGGAACGAAGTGAAGCAGATACCTGATGGACATTGAAGAGCAGCTTTAAGCCTCTTCCAGACAAGCTCACTTTATTCTTGCTTTGGAAATTCTCACCGTGGTTAAAAGTAAAGCAATTTCCGTATTCAGTAAAGACGTGTTTGAAATCCTCCAACACAAAAACAAACCAAACAGAACACAGTCAGTGGAAAACTTTTCAATGCCTCCAGTTCCAATCACTCTACCATTTTCTATACTTGCAAATGCTTATTTGAGGATGCTTATTATATAAAAAAATGGTAGTCTGGCAATTTATGCATGTATTTGATTAACAGCTTACACTTGTAATGAACATTTAAGTAAATTCACATGTTTTTAAATGAAACATTTTTACATCTAAGCATTTTTTAAACAAAACTTAAAAGTAGCTTCTTTTATTTTTTTTTTCAATGACTCACAGAAACAGGTGTTTAGACTTTGGTGAAAGGCCTCAATGCCCCTACTGACAAGTCACTGCTCCTTCCTGTGTTCTCCGTGGGGCAGTCACTTTCCCTCCCCCCATTGACCTCCTGTGATCACTGTCCCATCCTTCCCAGAGATGTGCACTCTACATAAGCCGGGATGCTCTGCACACCCCAAGTGGTCTAGGACCAGATGATGAGCCTCTCATTGGATCCTCTCACCTGGGTTCTTGAGTGCTAAAGTGTCACTGTAAGAAAGTTATTGGTGACTGAAGTTTTGGCTCTGTGGGGAGATGACATACCAAGACAGACAGGGAAAGTTGTGGGACGGGAAACAGAACAAAAGAAAGCCTCATGACAGAATTTTCTGTTCTTATGTTACCCAGTTAACAAAAGCAATTCATATATTTTGCTTCACAGGTTATTAGATTTGGGTTTCTGTAATGTATGTTATCACTAGGGAAAAATTTCTCAGGAGTGAATTTAAAGATATTAGCAAAAACAAAGCAAGGAAGATGAGCCCCTTTAGAGGTGAGCGTTCAGGCCATCCCTGCTACTCATCGTCACCCCTGTCCACACCTAGTATTTACCGTGTGCCTCTCAGAATGCTGATTGTCTTGGACTATGAATTTGATATTCCCTTTGAGTCCCTGTCATAGAATAAGGAACCGTAAATGTACGCAGGCAATAAGAGATCAGATTCCAGGCACAGTCGTAGATGAGTTGTATCAGTAATTGAAACAGAATTTGAGATGTGTTCCACGTGGATAGGAAGCTCACTGTGTATATTGTGCATGTTACATATAATTCTTAGTGGAAGACTGGAAGACTCACTTCTGTGTACTCCCCACCCCCCAAGATGCCACTATCTTAACTCTGTGGTAGCTGCGTAAGGGGGAAGAGAAATGCTTTCTTCAAATATGGTGTTGAAAGATAAGGAAAAATTACAGCAACCTATTGTGTTTTGTTCTTTTACTTTGAAAAAAAAAACTGCTTCAAAAAAGGTCTTAAAAACCTTTCGTCATATCTATCACTTTCTCTAGCCACCCCGTGGGTGTGCACGTGTGTGTGAGGGTTGTATGTATGTGTGTGTGCATACTATGTACTCTCATCTGTGATGTCTAAGCACAACTTTGAGTGCCCCAATATGTCACTTTCCACATTCTTTCCTGGACTTGTATTCAATTCAGCTCCCCCATGCTTCCTACCTCTGCTGCCTGCAAGCACACGGACCACCAGGTGTAAGGTTGCTGGGTTTAAACTCGATCACCATGCCTGTACACCAAAGCAATGCTTTTACCCCCTCAGCCATCTCTCCAACCCCGTATATAACACTTCTTGAAAGAAGAAATTTGTCTCACTTGGATCCCACATCTCTTGCTATTATTATAATGCAGATATTAGGAAAGCTAAGGAAATGTACTTAAACAGGTTGATTTCTCAAGACTATTTTATTTGAGCTTAGAACAGAATAAAACCATAGTCTACTATATCTGATTAGATTTGGATAGTCAATCATTACCTTTGGACCACATGGTTTTCCAAAAAATTTACAGTCCAACAAAGTGTCCCGATTGAGATAAAAACCATTGTTCTTGACAAATTCTGTAATGCTGAAGTTTTGGTGACTTGTAACAAAATCTAAGGTCTCTGGAGAGTGAGTGATGTTGCCACTAATTTCCTGAAGGCGGAGGACTTTGGAAACTACATCCCATAAGAAGAAAATGATGCCAAATTTTGATACAGCCTCTGCCTGGAATCTATTTGAAGGAATTAAGGCATCAGTTAGAATGTAAAAACAATTTTCTCAAAGATAGAAACAAGGTGAAACTACATTCGTAAATGATTATATTTGTTAAGTATTTTCCACTGTACATCTTTAGATTTTTATATGCATGCCTTTCATGCCTTCAAAATGCAGTTAATGGTTTCATATTTTAATTTTATAAAACCTTGAAGTGATCAGCTTTCATCTCTTCTTGTCCTACAGCACAGAGGGCAATGGGTGGTCCATTCTTGGTAGGGTTACGCCATGCAGGACATGGTTTGCATGTCATTCTAGAATCTTATGTTCTAGACTTGGTCATTTGTGAAACTTAAATTTGCTTTAACTGATCTAATAAAAGTAGAATTTAGATATTTATTAGAGGGATAATATGTGAATATGTTGTGTAGTGTTTAGGAAAGTTGAACATGCCTGGGTTACCTTGAGCATAATACTCTCCAACTCTATTCCCAATAGAAGCAAAAAGTTTTCCGTTTTAATGCTGAATATAAGGCTTTTTTGTGTGCAAATGTGCACAGCTTTGCTAGCCATTCATCAACTGGTGAGAGGCACAGCTTTCACCCTGAATTAATCACTCTGCAGCTGCGATACCCTATAGAGGCCATGAGGCAATGCCTGTCATGGATTCTTCTCAAAATGACTATACAGTGAGATTAAAGAACCAGTCTTTCTGTGGGTGGCACACATACAGGGAATTATGAAATTCTTCAGCTTAAAATATTCTCATAAACTATATTTGTTACAATAATGAAAGTTGAGACCATATTAGTAATTTCAGAACATTAAATTATAAAGCCTGGCACTATTAAAAATAAAAATAAAGTTTTTATAAGATAATATTCAGCATAAAAATAGTCTTGCACTGAGTTTATTTTCAACCTTTAATATACTTTTTTAAAAAAACTATTAAGTTGTTGCTGGCTGGGAATTATAAGGTCAAAAGAAAAATGTCCTGGAAATCCATGGGGAATTCAGCAATGATATTTAGCAGGAATCTGATACAGAGCTATTATATAGATTGGTTCCAAATAAGAAGGCCATGAATAAGAGCTCATTTTCCAGAATCTATTCTACAACTTATTTTTTGTGACTGAGTCAAATATACCTTTCTGAGACTAGTTCTTGTCTGTACATGGCTTTCTGTAAAGAAACAAAATTGAAGTTAATGGGTATTTTTAACAGACTAAGTGAAGCAGATCGGCAACGCCAGCGGGCATTTATAAAACATATGGAGACTATACTGTGCGTGACATTGAGTGTACTGAACACGAAGACACTAAGAGGCCGATATTGATGGAGTCATTGACAACTTTGCATTACCCTTTAAATGGAAATGCAATTGATTCTAGGAAATATTGCAACTGATAAGAATGTATGTCCTTCAAAAACAATGTATTATAGGATTCTTAAAATTTCATTCTTTCTTTTCATCTTCAGCATCTTTAGACACACATTTTCTACTTCAAAACATGACTGTTAGTGGGAAGAACTGTGCCAGTAAGGCCAGGGTAGGGTGAGCCTGTGGTATCAACTCTAACCTACACACACACACACCGGGCCCCCATGGGAAATTAAAATTTTTCAATCCCTTCTTAGATATCATGAATTCCGTAGCAACATTTTTAGCTATCAATATCTGTTGCGGGAGGTCCTTCTGCTTTTCCAGCCTATAGCCGCTGAGATATCAGACACATGGGAATCAAAGAGCTGGACATCCCCAGTGTCTAAGTTACACTCATATTAAACCCCTGCCGCGTGAACCTGAGTGGAGAGAACATGCTGCCAGCCTCAGCCTGAGTCTCTCAGGACACACTGGAAGCCCTGGCTGGGAGGTGAGGCTCTGCCCCATGGACCTAGGTTGAGATAATATGTTGTCTGTCTGAATCTCCCAGGACACATTCTGACTGGGAGGTGAGGCATGGGAGCTTTGGGTTTCTTGCCCAAATCCACCAGGAGGCAACTTTTGTCACGTTGAGACAGGGGAGGATGAGAAGGGAGAAGACCTGACTAGGCTGTGCAGACCTTCACTGTACAGAACATGCACAGACAGTGAAAAAATACCCCTTTCCTGACAGATCACACATCTTAGGCTACACTTCCTTCAGCGTAATTTCTGAAAGCGTTTCTGCCCACTCATTACAGATGATTGTCTGGGAACAGTGACTGCAGATCTCCTCACATGGTCCTTCTGGTGTCTCTGCTTCTTTCAAGTCAAGGGTCCCTGCAAACCAGCCTTGCCTTTGTCAGAATGCATGTGGTTTAAATATTGTGAGGCAATGAACACTGAGGAGGTTTTCTAACACATGAATGAATAAATTGAAGCTCTGAAGTATTGCTGGTCACACAAACCCCTTAGAACATGCTGTGTCTCTAATACTTCTTCTAGACATCCCATCATATTACCGTGCAAACATATTTCCATGTATTATGCTTAGAACCCTTGTTCATTTTCTTGGAGGTGCCAGCTGTCTCAAACACTCCACATAGAATACGTGGGTACGCATCTATATTGTGTTTGGTAATTACTCAATTTCATAAGGTTTCCCGTCGCTCGTTAGCATACTTGAGTTCAGGGCATCATTACATCTACTGAAACATGGAACTTGGTACTTGCAGCAGAAGGAAAGATGGGGAAAGGGAAAATATGACTGGATGAAGACATTAGCACGGTTCGTTTTATATTTGTACCTTAAGTTCAATTTAAAATTTTCAGTGCTTTTACTTAGGCTAAATGCTGCATCAGAACATATGTAAATTGTCAAAATAAATTTGCCAAAATTAAATAAAAACCACAATTAAAGCAATGAGTCTCACCTATTCAAGTTACAGAATGTCACAGCTGGGAACTCGATTTTTTCCACATACTGCACCTCTACAGAGGTTGTGGTGGGCCATGTGAAGAAGTTGACCAAGCGACTGTAGATTTGCCACACCACGAGTGAGACAGAGCCCAGCACCACGGACAGCCAGATCGCCTTGCGAACCCTGCTCCGGTTCTGGGCAATGTTGTGGATTCCGTGAAAGGAAGTGGAGAGGGCAAACTGGTGATCAAACTTCTTCCGGTCATCTGGAGATGGCAGTGGCCTCTTGGAGAGGTAGCGCTTTATTTTTCCTAAGAGTCCTAATGCTCTCAATATAATCAGATAAAAACAAGTCCATGAGTTAGGAGAACTACACTATTCATAAACACTCCAATTTACAAATGATGAAATAGGTTACCTCTAACAAGTCATTCATAAAGGCCGCAGAATCATTGGCATTGGATGACTTATTTAGGGGCAGTAAAAGTGCCGACTAGGCGAACCTGCTGGTAATGTGCTAATGCCATCTGGAGACAGCTCTGGTGAGGGAAGAGGCATTGGTGGCAGGAGCATTAGGGTTCATTGTTGTGAGAGCTCACAACTTTTAAAAATAGCCCTTGTTGTAATTATTCTTTCTCCCTGGAGAATCCGAGCTCCTTGGGATGGGTTAAGGCTTATTCTGAGTAGTCATAAGTTAAAAATGATCAGTTCCTCAGCTAGTCTTTGTCACTGTGTGGTGACTTTTGGTGTTGTGACTTCCATGCATTGTATGCTTTGTACCAAGCTGCTTTATCCCTGGCTTGGCAAATCAGAATGTTTACAGTTCAGTGGTATGACCAGCTTCCATTCTTTAGAATGTAGCCACCCAGAATTTCCCTTGGGTTAATTTCGTTTTGACCTGGAGATAGAAGACGAAAATCCTCTGACAACTTAAGAGGATGAGGTCCATCTGCAATTGGAGAAGTCAACTTCTGGCCTAGGTCTCCTCTCTTGTAACCTAGGCAACGTTAGCCAAGTTTCTCATTCTCCTGCTGCTTCTATTAACAGACAGCACAACAGCACCTGACTGGCGACTTTTCATGTTAGTGCGATGCTTCTCGGTGTATTACATAGACAGCAAGACGTAGTCAACATTATTAAATACTTTTATTTTTCTAGTAGTCATGCAGAAAATGGTTAAATATTCAGAGTTTTAAGAAATGATTTCAAGTTCTCGTTTAAGAAACGAGTCCTTGGACAAGAGACGCTAGCTGGCTGTCTCTTAGTGGGTAAGGTGCTTGCTAAGCAGTCCTGTTGACCCGAATCATATCTTCGGAACCCATGAAAAGGTGGGAGGAGAAAACCAAGTACACAGATTTTTCCTCTGATCTCTATATGTGCAGTAGCACCCAGGTATACTCATCCTGTGTCTTACATACACACACTACTTATAAAAATAGCAACACAAATCTCAAAGAAAAAGATTCAATCTTAAAAGCTTACTAAATCCTCATAAAGTTTTTAAATCTTTGCTCCAATTCAATAAGCATCATTTGTCAACTATCGAGTATTAATTTTTCCTCCAAAAGGTTCTTATTTACCATTAGTTTTTAATACCTTTCTAGTTTCTAATTGGTGAGTTACAATTGTTTTCAGTTTGAAATAACGAATGATAATGGTATTTATCTACATTTTCTGGAGTCCCTCATTTCACGCATAGTGCACCAACACTTAGAAATAATGTTATGATGATGAAGCCACTACAAACTTTGTAGTCACGTTTGTATCAATACCAGTTACTGGAATTGCAACATAACCTATAACAATATCGTATGATGTTTTAGTATCAGATCACCCAGCACATATAAGAACATCTGGAACTGTAAAATCAGAAGGCCAGGAAAACAAACTTATTATCAAAATAATTTTAATTGTGAACAATTTTCTAATCATTGCTTGGAGGCATTTATGAAGACTTTAGACTTGAAATGCCAACTCAACAGCTGGGCAGCTTCCACCTTTCCTACCGAAGTGATCTTGGTTGTTGCCGAGAAGAGTTAACCTAGTGGAAAGCTCCTGGCCAGGCCAAGTGTGGCCGGCTGCAAACACTACCCCAAATGAGACACTAAAGGCTTACCTTCAGACACCAGACCATTTCATAAAGACATCCTCGCTGATGGTTGTGTGAACCTTACTGAAGCATTTTCTGCTATTTATTAGAGATGCCCTAGTTTGTCAATGATGAAAAGTAGAACTGCAGGACAACATCTGTCTAGGAGCCCACAGCCTACAGTGTGGCTCCACCAATCCCCACGGCCAAGGCGTTGGACTTCTCACAGATCTCTGTTCCACCCAGTGCACCTATGCAAATTTTGGATTCCTGATCCAGAAGGCTGACCATCACAGAAACAGTTTAGGAACACCAAACAAATACTAACAAACGACTCTAGCATATAACAATATTTCCACATTTTTTGAATCCTTATAAGCTACTCTTATTTCCCAAACAGTATTTTTTTATCCTGAAACTCGCATCTGTTACTGTGAATACTACTGGGGGTCCCGTTTTCCAACATAAACCCCTCTCTGCTTATCTCTGGTCTTGAGGGATGGAAGCTGTCGTTGCTGGAACATTTCCTACCTTTCTCAGCATGTGTCTTGGGTTTCTCAGTGTGTTCCATTTTGTTTTTTGCTCTCAGTGATCGCTAGCCCTCTGGGTGTATCCAATTTCTATCAATAACAATATTCATTAGGGGCCCTTTATATAAAACACTGCAGCTGAGGCTGTAAAATGTGGGAGCGATTTAAATATTTGTGTTGCTATGTTCAGCCTCATAAAGCACTTAATCTGGGAATCAACAGCGGTTGACAGAACCAGCCACGGGCATTTACAGACTGGCAGGAGCCACTGGAGACTGGAAACGAGAAAGCGTCACCGAGAACCCATTTCCTAAAGAAAACCTGGCCACACGGGTGGGTGCTCAGGTGGTGAGCCCCCCACATTTTACTTCTTAGTTTCAGCTCTATACAAACCAAGTTGAGGGGAGTGTGTGTGTGTGCGCGCGTTCATGTGCATGTGCTTAGATGTATCTTTGTTTTGCAGTTCTTTTATGAGACAAAACCGCTTTTAATTAGTGACAAATGCATAAAAAACTATAAGATACTAACTAAAATCAGCTTTTTCATATTAGCACTTTTGAGAACTTACTTTTGTTAAATAAACTTCAATATGAATTCGCGTGTATAAATGTTGCCATCTGTTGACCACGTTCTGTAATTGCATGCATCTCTACTGCAGTCTGTTGATATTGTCATAATATTTCACAAACATCTATTCACTTCAACATAATTACATTGGACACCTATTTAGAAACCTCATTAAGTTGAAACAGAGCTAGTATGGAGGCAGAATAAGAGCCCTCGGGTGATGGAAGGGCAGGAACTTGGGTGATCCTTCTCTATTCACTTCCTTGAGGACTAAGCAGGCTGAATCCTGCGAGATGAATTCCTCAGAGAAATCTCTTTGGGGTTAAACTGCAGACTGGGATACAGTCGCAGACTTCAGGTCCTCCTGACAGCGAGAATCTTCTCCCTCTTCCCTTGTCTTCGGACCTAATTATTCCTCCAGTCTTTCCGGAAGAACTGTAGAGCCGCCTGGTGTTTAAGTACCTATAGGAGAACAAGGTGGCCTGCTTGCCAGATGCGTGCCGCTTGAGCTGCTGAAGGAGACATCTTCCTGTTGCTAGGTTTAGAAAGGCTGGTTCTCACTGGCTGAGTGTAAGGGCAGCAGAAAGATGGGGTTTTCTGGGAAGAAAAAGCTTGGACCAGAGAGGGAAGAAAGCACCGACAAGGTACAGTCTGTCTTCTTCACAACCTGACCAAGGCTCAGGGCGTGAACGCGAATTCGCTTAAATTCCACTTTCTAGTTCTTGTTTCCCAGTCTGTTTCCTCTTTTCTAGATCAAAACGTATTAAATATTTCCCGGGGATCCTTTGTGTAAAGACAGAAGAGGAAAGTCCCCATTTCCTGCCTATTTTCAGTGGATAACAAAGCAGGACACGCTGAGCTGTAGGACACAAATGTATCTGGATTCGTGATCCCACTTTCTCACACTGATAACGGCAATTCCCCACCTCTCTCGGACATTAAAATGGGCTTCCCAGCATCACTTCCTTCCGCAGTTTTTTGCCCCCTTTTTTATTAGTGACTGAACTCAATTTGAACTTCAACTTCTCTGTCCAGTTATGGTCTCCTCTCCATTTTCCCTCGCCTTCTTTTCTGAAATCAAATATCCCAGGATCCTCCACCACACATAGATATGCCTTGCTCTTTTGTTAACGGACTTTGCTGACTTTCTAAGATATCTAATGAAAGATGCACAGAGGTTCACACTTCCTTTCTCTGGCTGTGACAGCCGTTTAGGATAAGGATCTATGACAGAAGATAGATTTGCAAGCCTCGTTTACCTGACCCACCCCACTTTTCATATACAAACAAAGCTAGGGAATCATCTACAGTACAAACTAAAAAGAACTGAGTTATTACCTTCCCCCTGTGCTTGCAGCACCAGCAGCAAACGATGACTTATTAATACTGATAAAATGCTGGACAGGAGAGTAAACAGCAAACCTAACTGACCTTTCACTGAGATTCTGGACTCGAGTGATAAATGAAATCAATAAGCACAGTCTACAGGATTGAGTTTACTTTGGCCTCGCGTCCCCCCCCCCCCCCCCCCGTTTATGGTGTTGCTTGTGCAGTTCCTGAAGGATATTTTCATTAACTCTTTTTATGTAAAATGTTGACGCTTTAATAAAAATTTTGGCTCTGTTAAGCTGCATGTGCAGCATATTAAAAATCTCTGGCCACTGCTCTTTGCGGCTACTGCAAGTGTTGGGAGGGGACCCAGGCCCTGGCTCAGGTGGAGTCCTTGTTCAACTATTGAGTCGAGCACGCTGCCGTTTGGCTCTGAGGTTGCGATTTTGTTACAAAGTATAATTTTATGTTTGATTTTCTCCTTGGGAGAGAAGGTATGCCCATACCTAAGTAATGACTTTTCCTCCTCCTCCTTCCTTCTTTACCCTCAAACCACCTTCTTCCTTTATATTCAGACCAGATATAATTTTGGAAAATAAACCCCCTAACTTACCCATATGTTTGACAATAATTTAGTAGTTTATTGGTTTAGGTTTGAAATAAGATAAAATTGAAATGGACAGAACCAAGTTCTACTGTAGGCTGCAAGTACAGGCGAGTTTTCCTTACAGTATACGATTTTGTTTTCAGGTTTGCAGGCATAATGTCCCCGCCAGCCTGGTTCCAGAGGGATTGCAAGCAACCTCCACTAGCCATGAACTCCCACTCAGTCCCTAAACCATCCTTTATGTTACAGAAACTTTTGTTGCCCTATGTGAATCTTGTCTGAGATTTTCCCATGGATAAAAAGCCTATGCAAAACTTTGCTTAGAGGAAACCCTGAAAACCGTGGTACCTCGTGGATCAGGTATTTGCACTCAACACTGTAGTTTCGAAAGCTTCAGTTTGTTTTCAGATAGGGGAATTTACTAGCAAAAGTGCAAATCTAGGAAATAAAGATGCCAAGAGGCAAAGGAAACAAAACTTGAGTCCACAGAGCCTGAGTCTCCTACAGTCGAAAGGCTAAATGCATTCAAGGTATCTCTGACAACTTCATTGTATGGAACCATATGGACCCACACACCAGCACCAAGTTACATGCAACAAAGGTTACATAGAAGTCATTTTTAATTAGGATAACTAATTCTTTTAAAAAGGTTGAATTTCATGTTGGTACTAACTGTTCTTCTGATGACGTGTTTAATATTAGATGCAGACTAATAATTTTCTAGTTTCAGAATTTCTTAAATGCATATGTTTTTGGTCAGACCCATTTCCCACATCCTCAATTTCAATTCTTTTGGAACATAAATTTTGTCATTGTAATAAGGTCTGGGCCAAAGTAAATACAGTCCTCACCATTTTTTTTCCCTCCCAACTTAATGTATTCTTTTATAAACCCACCGAGTTCACTTAGCATTGTCAGTATGCACACGAGTGTAGATCTGTCTATCGGAACATGGGTCACCTATCAGGGATTGCACCCTGAAGAGATCCGACCCTCCCCCTCAGGCAGCAGCCACAAATTGCCAAGTTCCTCAGCTATGGGTAGGACTTCAAGAGCCCCTCCCCCTCCTTCTACATTGGGACTTGAGCTGGCTCGATCTATTGCAGGTCTTGTGTTCACACTCATACCTGCCTGGAAATTCATGTGTGCACTCAATTTTTATAGGACACAAGCAAGAAGCAAGTAGTTAATATGTCACGTGTACTTAATACAAATCCACATATCTGAAGTGAAAACATGTAGCGTGACCTCTGGATTCAAAGGAACACCACGTGGCCAACACCAGCCTCAGTCCTTTAAACAAAGGAGGCCGGCCAGAATCGGAAGGGGGGGGGGATGAAAAGTCTATGAAAGACACTTAGCCTGTTTAGTTTGCTATCTGTTGTGCTTATTAGACAGCAGGTAGGCAGCACTCTGAAAATACTGTCCCCGGCCTTGGACTATCTTAATCTTTATGTTAGGAAATTTCAGTATCGTATTTTGAAAAATGAAACCTAAGCCGGGCGGTGGTGGTACACGCCTTTAATCCCAGCACTTGGGAGGCAGAGGCAGGCGGATCTCTGTGAGTTCGAGACCAGCCTGGTCTACAAGAGCTAGTTCCAGGACAGGCTCCAAAACCACAGAGAAACCCTGTCTCGAAAAAAAAAAAACAGAAAAATGAAACCTAGTCAAATGGTTGAGAGACTGGTTTTACATAGGCATGGACTATAGGAACAGCTGAGTTAGCACACGGCAGGCTCACAGGTTCTTCCTGTGGACAAAGATGTTCTATCGGGAACTCACCAAGGCCAGCTGGACTGGATCTGAAAAAGCATGGGATAAAACCAGACTTGCTGAACATAAGCGGACAATGAGGACTACTGAGAACTCAACAATGGCACTGGGTTTTGCTCCTACTGCACACGTATTGGCTTTGTGGGAGCCTAGGCTGTTTTGGATGTTCACCTTGCTAGACCTGGAAGTGGGAAGTCCTTGGACTACCAACAGGGCAGGGAACCCTGACTGCTCTTCAGGCTGAGGAGAGAGGGGGAGTTGATTGGGGGAGAAGGGAAATGGGAGGTGGTGGCGGGGAGGAGACAAATCTTAAAAGAAAAACCTGGAAGCTCTCACAAAAAAGCACCCAGATAATAAGGTAGAGGATTTGAACACATTTTTAACACAGCCAGATTCCATCCTTTAAAAATGAACAGCAGCAGTGTTGCTGGCTTCAGTCAAGAGGAATTGAGCAAAACTCAAACAGGTAAACTGGTCATTGTCAGCAAAACAAGCTCAATGCCAGAACTTGCTTGAGGGTGGAGCTAAGATGCAGAAAAGTTGTGAACCCCCTCACGCAACCCAGGTCCCTACTGTATAGCTCTAAAGCGTACAATCCATGTGGTGCCCTCATTCCATCTCAATGACCCACTCTTTTTCTTGTAGACCACTGGCTACTATGAAGACTCTCATATTTGCCTTTATAGTTTTGAAACAATCTTCATTTTCCGTTTGACTAGAGAGATGAAAGAGAAATTGGAACTGAAGATCAACTACATTGCTATGATTTGTAATGAATTTCATACCAATGTCTCCTAGGAATAAGAAATACATCTCCATATAAGCACAGATGTAGGTCATCTTCAGTACTCAAGTACACAAAACCATACATGAAACACTACCTCTTAGAGCACAGAAGCAGAAGTGTGACATATTAAACAATTTTTTTATGAAGGAGTTAAAAGTCAGAGCTTACCCCTAACTCCCTCTTTCTGCTAATTCCCTAGCCTATTCCCACACCTGTTTCTACCTTTTCTTGACTTGCTGCAAATTCCCCTCATCAGGTAAAAATCCAGGTCTACCAAAAAAAAAACCTCACTTGTAACTTCTATGAACTCCCATGAATACAGTTCACATCAGACTGTTAAACCCTTGGGGAAGATTTTGTCATGCACTCTGGTTGTATCCAGCACAATACAAAAAGGCCAGTGTTGGCCACTGTATGTTTAGCTACTGTCTCTTCTGCATATCAGAAATTTGGCCAATATTGGTCAATGTCATTGTGTCTGCTCTTTGAGTTTCTCTAAAGTATTATGTTCAAGTCCCTTGAAATTCCTTTTGTTTTGCCACTTCTCTAGAGAAAGGGGGTTGTAATACTCTTAATTGGTTTGGCTGGTGGGTAACCGTGTTCGGTGATGGGGGTCACTAGTCTGTTCTTATGTTGGCCTGGTAGTAAGTCTGTATGCCTTTCCTCTTAGGAAATTATACAATGAGCACACAGATCTGTCTGCTTTTTACCTCAATGCATCACCTCCCTCGTTTTAATCTTCACTCAGAATTATACGTGTTTTATCTCTTAATCAGAACATCCTTCAGGATGAATAGACTATACGGTGCTCATTCAAGATGAACAATCTTCGTTGAAGCCCTATTAATGAGCAATTTATGTTCAAGTGATCTATAGTCTCTCCAAAGAGAACTTTATAATATACAATTTATCTAATCCAGAATCAAGTAAGGATTATATAGATTGCAGTTTTTACTTGTATGTAGTGGTCTCTAATCCAAACATGATCTGAAGCCATTTGTTTACCTTTTATTTTGTTGCTATTTATTTTCAAAACCTCCTGTTAGATGCTTTGCACAGCACATCGTCACTCAGGATTTTCCCAGTCTTTTAATTGTAGGTTAAGGTCAAATATTCACGGTAGGAGCCACACAGGTGACGGTTCACAGGGTATCATGGAGAGAAGCCCCAAGGTCCCAGTGTCTTCTGTATTTGTGACTATACCTTCTTCTATTGGATGGAATCTTCCAGGTTTTCCTTTGTGAGTGTATCTTTTCCCTTCAAAAATTAGTAAGCCAATTGCAGAGGCAGCTATCTAAGAAAAAGACTATCTTCTCTGTAAATCTTTTTATGTCATGGCTTTAAGAAAAGCCAGCCAACGAACCTTGTTGGGAAGAATGGTTCTATGACGTTTAGAGAATGATTGTGTTTGATTCCTATCACCCTTCCCATGTTTGTTGATTGGAATCCTTTGATAAGAGTTTGAAGAGATTGAATTTCTGTTCTCCCAGATTAAAACATGATTGTAATTTGCAAATTCATGGACTATTTAATTGTATACCTTATAGTTTGACAACTATTAAATGAAGTTATTTAAATTTGCATTTTTCCTGATAAAAACTAATTAAAAATAAGCTTGCTGTACACTTTTCCATTAAATGTTATGCAAAACCTGTTATGGAAGAGCAATTCTGATCATGAGAATTCAGATTTGTAATATTTGAGATATTGATGAGCCGAAACCAGGATCCTTAACTGCAGGAAAGGAGACAGCCCGTGAAAGATTCAGCCTTCATTTGTTGGAGTGTTTATATGAAGAGAAGTGGAGGGGCAATGCCTGATTTCTGAATGTTCGAGTAACTCAATAACTATTCATGCTTTATACATTTTATAGCTGTAGGTTTATACCAGACATTAAAAACAAAGCTTCTATACCTCCATGAGTCATAAGGAAAAGGTGAATGCCATAATTTCTTACTTTATTCTGTGTCTGTTCTATGACTGTAGCTAGCAGGATGCTGAACTTGTTTTCGAACAGAATTCTGATTTTTATTTGCATACACCAATTGAAGAAAATGCCCATACTTAGAGACCCGGTATGTGAAAAGCAGCCATCCTTTGTGCTATACACAGGAGCAAGACAGAAAAACGTTGTGTCAGTGACATCATTATTATTAGTTAAATGCACCATGGACATGTCTTTGTGAGCTTTTCTAAGTCCCACCCCCTAGTCACTGTGCTCAGTCTTCTGAGAGCAAAAGGCACTTGGGAGAAATGCTGGTGGAGTCCTTAGCCATCCATCCACGGTTACCTGCTATTGGCTCAGCCTGCGGGAGGGTTCTGTTTGTCACACATCTACACCCTGGGTCAGGGAGGACACAACTGCCCTTAAAAACTGAGGTATTTCATGCAAAGCTATCAAAAATATCCCTGTCATTGGTCAACAGAGGGGGCAGGATTCCACTAATGCTTAACTTGCAACTCGTGAAGCTGCCAAGTGATATGTTTGTACAGCGTAGGACACAGTGAGTCAAGGTTACCGGAAGGAGATTTCTCCGAATATTCACACTGAAATTTTATGTTCCTTTCTGTTTTCTCAATTCTGAACTTTTAGTTCTGTGCAGTAGAACATCTTGGTAACTGTTGCCTGCATTCCAACGCCCTAGAACAACAACAACAACTTGCTGCTATTGTATCACATTCTAATGGGGATTATAAATTGTATTCTTAATGCTTCTTTTGCAAAACAAAACTGAAGATGACAAAACCAGGCATAAAGACAACCAAAAGATGGCAAAATAAAAACTAGAAAATCACATGGAACACTGTACACAACAATTTATGAAGTTCTGTCATGTGGATTTTGCATACCACAGTGGAACAAGTAGAGTCTCCATAAACAAAACAAAATCTATGGTCTTCAAAATCTCAGAATGAGATCCCATTTGGGAGGGCATCTGGCAAGATAATTCTTTAAGGGTGTTATAATAAGATACTTGCAGATTTAGTACAGACCCAAATCCAAACACTGGAGTCTTGATGAAGGGCAGCAAAGGAGGCAATGTGAACAGCAGGACAAAGAGGGGAGAAGGCAGTAGAAGTAGAAACAGACATGGAGAATAGAGCTGTCTGTCTAAAGGATGCAAGAAGTGTCTGAAGCTGGTAGAGTCAGGTTATAAAACGTCGTCTTTAGGCTCACTTAAGGAGAGAAAACTAAAAACAGGAGCTGGAAAGATGGTTCTGTGGTTAAGAGTATCGGAGTTCTGGTCCAGCACACCCATGTCAGCCAGTTCACACTGACTATTTCCTGTCCATGGGTCTGATAAAGACACTCAAACCCCAAAGTCCGCCTCCAATACCACACCTTCAAATGAAGCCACACCTGCGAATCCTGCTCACATCATTCTAGCGACTGGAATTAAGGCATTCAAATATATTAGTCTATGGTGGTCATTCTCATTCAAATGACCTCATTCTACTACTCCCCCGGTCGCCATAGGCTTCTAGCCATGTCAAAACAAAACACGTTTATTTCAACTTCAGAAGTCACCATAATATTTTCACAGTCTCAACATAGTTTAAAAGTTCCAAGTCTCTTCTAAAACTCAAGACAATCTCTTAATTGTAACCCCTTATAGAATCAAACAGCGGATTACATATTTCCAACATAAAATGCGCATTCTCATTTCAAAAGAAAAGATTGGGGAGCAGTGGGGAAACCCTGGACCGTGGTATGACCAAATTGGAGGGGCTCACACACCAACATGTAGTTCCATAACTGGTATCAAATGTCTTTAATGGCTGGTTCCACTCCCTGTCTGCAGCTTTTCTTGACTTCCTACAGCTCTGGCACCTCCAACAAAAGATAGGCTTCACTGAAAGATTCAGACAGCATCCTCCCAGGGAAAACCTGCCACATGCAGGGCTTCAGCGGCTCTCTGTAACCGCAGAGGAAGATGCCACGACCCTTTAACTTGTACATTTTTCATGATTCTAAAGCCAGAAGCACTTGACTGATGTTGCACCTGATTATTGCAAAAATGTTGCAATATTTGGCCATCGTTGGATGGAACGTGACCCTTCCTTGAATTACATTTGCATAATCTTTGCTTCATCGCTTTTAGGAACATAAAAATTCCCCAGGCATTTACTTCTCGTAAGTTAGAAACATGACTGAGTGCAGTCCTATCCCCTTAGGGAACCCTTCCTACTTCACCCTCACATCAAGCTTCTTACACCTCATTCACAGCACAAGCCTTGATTCCAGAATTAAATTTAAGATCATTTGGCATGTGAAATGAGAAAATAGTTATTAAAAAATAAATTAAAAAAAAAGATCCTTTCTTAAACTATCTCCCTCCCACCCCAATAGAGTGCTCCTATCCTCTGCAGACTTAAAGATTACTAATAACCAAGAGAATCAATATCAGGCTATCTTTTAAATCTCCTTTGCCAAGGAAATTAGTCCAAAGCTTTTTAATTTGACTTCAGGCAGATTTTAAGAACAAGGGCAGAGAGCAGTCACATTCTTTGTCAAAATATCACAAGAATGGTCTATTAAGTTCAGCTGTTCGTTCCTCTCCAAAAACTCTTGAGCAGAGCTTTTGTAGTATACGTTATTCTCAGCTCTACTGCCTACCAGGCTCCTGCTAGCGAGGTCCACTAAATCCACTTAAACCACGCAACTGTTTTCCTAGTCCGAAAGTCCCAAAGCTTTCCACGTTTCCCCCTAAAACCAGCACGGTAAAGTTTATCACACGAACAGCCCAACTCTATCTCAGGTGCTCTTCAGTCACCATGGCAAAAGAACATAACCAAGACAGCTTACTGAAATAAAGCTTTCCTTGGGGGTTCACAGTTGCAGAGCGCCCATAACTATTATCTCAGCAAGCGTGGCGGTAGTCAGCAGGAACAGTGCTGGGGCTGTCGCCGAATGCTCACCCCCCTCGTCCATAAGGCAGAGAATAACTGGAAACTAAAACCTCAAAGCACAACCCCCTCCACCAAGACCACAAGTCCTAATCCTTCAAGATCTGGCACCTCTCGAGACTAAGAGTTCAAATATATCAATCTATGGAGACCCTTCTCATTCAAACCACTACAAGAAGCTTGGCAGGACACATGAATCGCTCTCCGGAGGGATGTTGCTGCTCAATGATGCAATACAATGACCCTGGCGTGGTAAATACAATCAGTAAAAGCTTTTACAATCTGGCAAGACAATTTTATAATCTAGCCACACTTCAACTTTTTTGATCAAGGGGACATGAGGGAAAAGTCAGCGAGATTGTTGAGCAGAGTTGTATGTTTGCTCTGGTTTTGTTTTGCTTTTTAACCTATGTTAAGAAGCGACATCTTTTTCATGATGTCGCCAGGTCTTTTCCTGGACCGGTGGGACTCCTCCTGACCTCGCTTTTCCAGTTCTGAAATTACAAGAACATACCACACTTGGGAGTCTGAGTAGCTCATGGGGCATGTTCACAGGGTAGAGTTGATAGTCCGTATGCACAGTAGAGCTCAAGGTACTGAAAGTACGCGTATCTTAGGACAAATATGGGAAAACGTCACGACCAGAAGTAACTTGTGAAGGAAAGGGTTCATTTTCTCTTCTCCGGCAGGCAACAGTGGCTCGTACCTACCAACTAAACTCCTTAGTCTGAAATCTTTAAAGAAAATTGGTTTGGTTTTGACCAATTTGCTTACAGGGAAGAGGACAGTGCCCAAACAACCGCAGAATACCTTTATTGTGTGTGGTATTTTACTATTTTGACTTTTTGGGCTTTTTTTTGGGGGGGGGGTGTCTACCACCCAGTTCCCAAATAAATCACACAGAGGTTTATTCCTAGTTATGGATGCCCTGTCTTAGCTTGGTTTTTTCTTTCCAGCTCTTCTCAACCTAAAATATCCCAACTACCTTTACACCTCGGGGCTTTTATCTTTATTTCTATATGCATTTTTCCTTCTCTCTCTGTGTGACTGGGTGGCTTGGTGGCTGGCCCCCTCTGTCCTTTTCTCCTTGTTCTCTTGCTCTTCATAAATTTCTCCTTTTATTTCTACTCTCTGTCTGCTAGCCCCGGCTGTCCTTTCTCCTGCCTCACCATTGGCCGTTCAGCTCTTTATTAGAACCATCAGGTGTTTTGGACAGGCCACGAGCCACAGCTTTGCAGAGTTAAACAAATACAGCATAAACAAAACTCACACAGCTTAAAACCACATTCCCTAACCCTATAGATATGTGTTTATGTAGTCTTTGAAGGTCTCTTCATCCCAATAAAGCTATAATCATTCTGTGTTTCACATGGTGGTAGGAGGCAGGGGCTCATTCAGGAAAGTGAATGCATGCATGTAATTCATTAAGAAGACAGTTATTGTCTACCCATTTTATGTTTTAGAGGGAGGTGGGTACCTGTAAGTTCTGTGACCCTTAGGGCTTATTTTAGGAAAATAAACGTGAAACTTAGATTGCCTAACGCAGTAGAGATGCTCAAATTTAAAAGACTCTTTGGAAGGTTCCATAAAATCTGTCAAGTAAAACTAGTACATAGAATATACTTTGAGAAGTCCTGGACTGGAAAACACTGACCACTGCCTGTTCTCATTAGACCTTAACATCTCAACTTGTGGATTTACACTTTCTGGAACGGACATGGTAAAACACAGTGAAAGAAAAACATCGTGACGGCCACAGCGATTTGACTGAGAAGTATCTGTTCATAGGCTCTTGTGTTTGAATCCGGGGTCCCAGTAGATAGCACTGTTTGTAGAGGTTACAGAACATTTAGGACACGAAACCTTCGTGGAGGAAGGAAGTCACCTGAAGCAGGTTTTAGACGATAGTGGCTTCTCCCACTTCTAGTGTGTATGCCCGCCTCACCTCATCCCCTCTCTGTCTGCATGCGTGTTAAGATGGATTGCTTAGCTTTCTGCTTCTTCTCCCACATCTTCCCCACCATTATGGACATCTAGCTCTAGAACGGTAAGTCAAATTAAACTTTAAGTTGCCTTTGATCATAGTAGGCTACTAAACTATAGTTATTCTTAGGAATACGTTTATGAAACAAGTATACTTTAAGTGTTAAACTATCTTTGGTAAAACTGGTCTGTGGACCAGCCCTAAATTCCTACACGAAGTGATCTCTGCTAGAGCTTAACTGCTTGACAATTTAACTGCTGTCTCTCCGCTTCTTTAAACAATGTTTGCTGCAGACAACCTGATCTGCCCTTCTGGTAAATGACACAATTGCGTTCTCTTTCCCTTAAAAACCCAAGCCAACCGGAGGTCTAAGAAGTTTCCCGTTAACCTGTTTGGGACCATCCTGCATCAGTTAAAGATTTCACTTGACTTCAGGTCTCTTGGGAGTTTTTCCCTTCAAGGACTTCCTAATAGTACTTTAGAACAACAGCAGAGTAAATACTACAGCTACGCACTAATAATTATTGATCGGTGATAGTGTTGTAACTTTTTCTCACAAGAAAAGTGGATTAAGAGTTTTTCACGGGAATCTCTCACGTTAGAGGAAGAAGAAACTTGAGTTTGTTGGGTGTTTGTTTCTTTTGCGGCTCTGAGTAGCAAGCCCATTTTCTTAAGATATTGCGGTGCGGCGCACCATGCCCATCTGCGCTCTATGCGCTACCATACAGTTCGTGAACCGCGCAAGGGGCTGGAGATTGAAACATACAAAGAAACAGGTCGTCCTTGATGCTAGAATGCCCCCTTTATTGTGTCCAGGGGCAGCTTTTATAGGTATAGCCATGCCCCCAGCCAAACACACCAGAAACCATTCCCCTGCCATCAGGAACTCCCAAGGGTCTCGAGGGTCTCGTGCTCAGAGCAGCTGTAGGCACTCAGATCGGGGAAAACAAGTTGTTTACAAGAAATTCAGGATCTGGGGGTTCACAGTTTCCAACACTGTGGTGTGGTTCAAAATGAGAAGGGCGCCTTAAAAGTGTCCTTAATTTTTAAGCCTTGATTGAAATGTTTCTGTCCTGATGTACCTTTTCCGTGGAACCCCTATGACCTCAGGAGGTGTCTGCTCCTGAATTTCATCCTGCAGATGTTCACTTTGCTACATCTTTGCCTCCACTGTGTTTTCCTATCTCAGTGAAATCTGGTGTTTTCATTGCGTTCAACATACACTCAGAATTGCTACTGACTGTTTACCCTGTTTGGTTGTTCTTTGTATCAGTTGTCTGACAACTTGATAAAAGTACACACAGACGGCCATGGGCATGCCTCTGAGCAAATACACTTGTTATCAAGGAAAGCCCTCTGAATTCTCTACCCGGGACCCGTGTGGTAGAAGGAAGAAACGAACTTCTAGAAAATGTCCTTTGACAACATAAAAAAAAAAGTAAATGAAGACTATGTTAAAACAGCATCCACTTAATTTTTTTTTTTAGAAAGAAAACTACTTCTAAAAACCTAGAGGATTGACGTTAAGAACAGAGGTCCCATTAAGTCAAAAGACAAGTAACTTCTTGAATTTCTCTAACAAACATACATAGGAAAATAACTACAAAATAAAAAAAAAAACCACTGCAGGAATGCTAGATTCCAGAGCACTGCCTCCCAGAAATAACCAACTGTTAAAGTAATTCATATCCTCTACAAATTTGTGAAACACATGTTTTAAAATAATTATAGACAAAATTTCATCGAAAGTGTTGACTATTTGACCATTATTATGTAGCTCAGTCTCTGCAAATCAGCGTCCTCAAAGTTATAAGCAAACACGTCTTCTAATCAGACTGACTCTAAGAAACCCTGACTAAATCCAGAGGTTCCTCTAGAGGACTGCTTGCATCATGGCTGGGAAAGAAAGTGCTGGGATGGATGTCACTTCTGTCAGAGGCTGGGGAGAAAGCCAGGGGTGAATGAAGGTATTTGGCAACTGGAATTAGCTAACCATTTTTGTTGTTGTTGTTGCTTTTCTGATGCTAAATTAAAATGCAACGACTAAAGCAATTTGAGGGGAAATGGGTTCATTTTCACCCGCAGAGGTGGGAAGGTCAAGGTATAAGGTGATTACTCAAAAACAAGCTGTCACATTGTGCTGTCAGCATTACGAGAACATGCTGGCGTTCAGCTCACGTTCTCCACTACTGTCCGATCCAGCATGCCCTACCTAGGGAATTGGTACTGCTCACACTGGGAAAGTCTTCTCACCTCAATTAATACAGTCAATATAATATCCTATAGAGACACCCAGGGACCAGCGTTTTAGGTGATAATAAGGTCTGCCAACTTGATAATGAACATTAACCATCATTTTGTCTTATTGGGAATCTCAGGGATATTGTAATGTTTTATTTTAGGAGTAGGAGAAAAGAAAATTTCATGTAATCAGAATTACTTTTAAAGCAGATTCATACTATTACGCACCTTAGGACCTGAAGCAAAATAAATACTTTGAAAATATTTATATACTGCATCTTTTAAAAATAATTTTATTTACTTTTGATTTGAATTACTGAAAGCTGTGTCAAAGTTGTTTACCAGCTCTGCTTCACGAGCACGTGTTGCCTTGGCCCTTGAGGATCAGAGGATAAAGTTTTCACCTGTTGGCCCACCTGACTGGGTATATAAGCCTCCATGGTGCTATCGAATAAAGGGCTTCTTACCAGTGACTAGAGGCCTGTGTATTGGTCTGTGTGTCTCTATATGTTTCAACCTCTAGCCCCTTGCCTGAAGCTCGGGAACTGTATGGTAGCGCATAGAGCACAGACGGGCGTTGTGAGCAGCACCTGGTATTTCTGTAACTGAGACAAAGAAGACAGAAATACAGGAAAAATCTATTCATGTGATTGTGATCGCTTATACCGAGAAAAGAGTAGAAGTCATTAATGTGTCCTGGTGGAAAACCTTTCACCACTAGTAAGAATACATCAAAAGACTCAGCTAAGCTGCTGTGTGACCCTTAGATGTGGATGAACAAAGCTCAGAAACACTAATATTGAGGCATGTACAAACTGTGGGTGGGGCTCCTATGGCTCCAACAGAATATTAATAAGATAAATTTGAATATATTAGATGGTCAATTTTATTGCATGGATTTTTCTTTGGAATTAAAATGCTGTCATTGGAAGTGAGCATGCTCTGACATTCACGCAGGTCTGTGTCTCGTGCCTCTTGGCATCTGAGCTCCGCTGCAGCTGGCCTCTTCACACAGGTGCCTCTTCTCGTAGACTTTGTTTTTCATAATGCCGCCTCCAAGCCCCGTTTCAGTTTCCTACAGCCACAACCTAGTCTATCACCTTATTTCTCAATTGTTTTAGCATTTCCTTGTTATTTCTCTCTCTCTGCTACTCCTAGCCTCATGAAAGAATTTGTCTCTGCATATCACTTCAATCCTGCATTTTCCAACCCTGCTTGTGACACAATCGTCACATTTGAATGAAGGAAATCCTGTAGGACAAGTCGAAGTAGCCTTGGAGCCAATGCAAATGAGCGGCCACTAGCATCTGTAGTTGCTGTACTGTTGTGTTTGCGGTGTTGAGACTGAACCTCTGACATGTGAGGCGAGCAGATGAGTAATGTGCTGGATCTCCAGGCATTCTAATATACTGTTTTAAATAATCCCCACTGTTAGCCTAATGATGGCATTTTCTAAAACATGGTCTATACTTAAAATATCTAAAGTGAATTAAATAAAGCATGTAGATAATCATAATCATTTGATTTATGAATCTATGCTGGACAGGAGATCCCTGTGTGTCCTCATGATTTTTATCATATTAACTTAGGTACATTTCTCACCATTTGACTGGTCACTGTGCCAGATGCTGAAGGAAGTATGGAGCACTGAGACTTATGTTTGCACATATGCATTGCTTCCTGCAGACACTACTGCAACCACCATCTGTGTCAGATTCATATCCATGCAATTAAAAAATTAAATAAAAGTCAAACAAATAATCATAAAATGAATTCACGTACTGAACAAGACAATTTGAGGTATTTTTAGTTGTTCAAGTATATTAAAATATTTATCCTTTACAAAGAGGAGAGTCGGTAGAGGTATAATCTAATCATTGGGATTTATGCTTGAAGTGTGCATAGATGTTACATGAGGAAATGCTTTGCTTACGTACCTGCTCTATTAATAAACAGCTTGTATAGCCTTGGCAAAGCTGGTTCTCAGAGGACTAAGCACAGGAGCATGATGCTTGCCAAACTCAGGAGGCTGAAGCCGGGGGAGGTTGTTGGGTCTGGAATCCTCCAGGACAGTCTGGAGAGAAAACCCGTCTCAAAATCAAGAACAAAACCTGGATGTCATATAATTAAGTCTAATTAATTTTAGTGAAAAATATAGTGATTCCAGCAGAGTTCCCGGCATAGAAAAAGCATTTCAAAGATAGTTTCCTTCTGTTTCTACAGTTAGTAAGTTTTCTGTAATCATTTTTACAGGTAACTTTACAAACAAAAGGCATTGATAAATTAATCTTGAGAATTAAGTGATAGTTGGATTAAGAAATGTTCATGTACTGACCCGTTAGTACCCAGCTCATGGTAGTATTTTAGTGGTGAGCTCACAGGAAGGAAGAGAAAGGTCACTGAGGCTGGACTTTGGAAGTTTTACCTTTTCCTTTTTTCTTATTCTGTGATTGATCTGCTTTATGTGTACCAAGGCACGAACAATATCTTCCACTACACATATGCACACACATGCAGACCACTTTGACCAGGGTGGTCTACATGGGGCCAAGATTCAATGCAGCAAAGCCCTATAGGGTGAATGTGCTAAAATCATGTGTTCAAATGAACTCTTTTTCTTGCTAAGTTGTTCTTTCTATATATTTGTCAAAGTGGCAATTAAGAAACTTTATCTTAAACTCATCACTTAGTTCTCCAAACTTTGACTGATGCAAATGTATCTTTATAGCATTATCCAGTATCCCTCTGGTTTTCTCTGGGAATCTGCAGAACCTCATGTTTCCCAAAGTCCTTTACTCCAAATGCTATTGAATGCCTTCTTGAACTCAAAATAAGTTTCTTCCAGCTGGGCGATGGTGGCTCACGCCTTTAATCCCAGCACTCGGGAGGCAGAGGCAGGCGGATCTCTGAGTTCGAGACCAGCCTGGTCTACAGAGCTAGTTCCAGGACAGGCTCCAAAGCCACAGAGAAACCCTGTCTCGCAAAACCAAAATAAAATAAAATAAAATTAAATTAAAAAAATAAATAAAAATAAAAAAATAAAATAAATAAAAAAGTTTCTTCCAAATTCTTCAGATTTTTCTGCCAATCCAATGACATCCCACCTGAAGTGACTGAGCTCATGCATGAGTAAGCTGGTTCCCCCGACTGTGTGTAGTGTTCTCACATTCCAGGTCCCTATTGTGGTGACTCTTTTCAGCATGAGGAAGTTCTTTCCTGTCCATTTCTATCAGCTCCCCTCACCCTTTCGGCTTTAAGAGAGAAGCATCATCTGTCCTGAGCATGGAGGCACTGGGGCACTGTCAGGTTCTGGGACTTTAACCTAGGTGTGTCTGTTGAACTTGTCCATATTGGACATCATAGTCTGAGTTGAGGAGGACAACTGACCAGGTCTCTCCCTCTTCTGTGGCAGCCTTTAGCCAACCAGCTAAATCTCTT
Organism: Microtus pennsylvanicus; assembly: GCF_037038515.1. Classification (NCBI taxonomy): domain Eukaryota; kingdom Metazoa; phylum Chordata; class Mammalia; order Rodentia; family Cricetidae; genus Microtus; species Microtus pennsylvanicus. Next base: position 45,257,946 of record NC_134594.1, on the reverse strand, counting down.
TCCACCCAAATACTAAATTCCCCAGGCTTCCAGAGGACCTAGCTGGTTGTTTCCAGTCTCACCATTGAGCAGACAGCTATCAGAAGTTTGTAACATTGCTGATAATTGTGATTCTAAATGTTTCAAAAATTGTGCATTATGAAATAAAATCTTTATAAAAGTTTTTAAATATAATTTTGTATTTTTTGATAATTTTAATATTTTCTCAATTATACATAATACATTTTTAAATTTTAACTGAAAGAAGGACTAATTTTAGCTCATTTTACTGCTTGATTGTTTTCTTATTTCAGCAATTCCCAGAGTATGGAGAGGAGGGAGCCCAGGATCCTGGTATATGCTAGGCAAGCAATCTATACATAAGCTACATCATCAGGCCAATTTTGAAAAAAACGTTAATGGCCAATGCATCATGTTAATCCTGGAAGAATTTATCTTTAAAATGAATGTTGATTGAAACTTTACCACAAGTTGCACCAATAACCAAGAATAGCAGGTTTCATAATAAATTTGTGTTTAAAATATTTGCAATTTATACCTCAAATTTCAATGTAATTGTATTTATAATGTGTGTTTTAGTAAATACCGAAATATAATAATAGTAAGCATTTCTGCACAAACACCATGTTCTACAGCCAAACTGAGAAAGATCCTGGGGTCCTGGTCACGTGGTAGCTACCACGCTGTTCTGGGGCTTTTGTTTCCTTATTCACAGGATTGGTAAAATAAGCTACAGCCACGCCCACTGTCCCAGCATGCCTTTTTTTTTCCTTTGGGAGGTAATAAAGAAAAACTTCTACAATTACTCAGAGGTAGCAACATGACTTGAAATTGATAGTTTCTTTCCTGCTTTTTCTGCAGTCCACCATCATTGCTACTAAACACGCCTGTGCTTGGTCTTAAAGAGATGGTGGAGAGCTCCAACTTGTCTAAGTTAAAACCCAGTTACGGGATTCTTTCTAGAGTCCCATCCATGGAAACGAAAGAAAATACCACCAACAGAAAGGTACTTTCAATATAGTGATTTTAACCTGTCGACTGTAGTGAAGGGTTGATGCTTCATTGCTTGGAGCTTATTAAAGCTTATTAAAGTAGGAAGGAGTTATTTGGTTCTTAAAATGTGATAGACCTTATGATATAAATAGAGATGAGTTTGCCTTTCTTCAAAGCACAGCCCCAGTAGACCTGGGGAGTTATTTGGCTGGTATTTCTGGGCAGACATCATGAAAGGGGTATGGAGGTGGGGACACTAAGCAAACAAGGGGGGAGTAAATAACAATAAGTCATTCTAGGGCTGGAGAGATGACTCGGTGGTTAGGAGTATGTCTTAATTACAGCTTACAATTGCTGCGGAAAGACACCATGACCATGGCAACTCTTATAAAGAAAATATTTAATTGAGGGGGTTTGCTTGCTGTGCAGTGCTTCAGTTCACCATAACCAGAGGCATGACAGCATACAGTTCATCATAACCACAGAGGCATGGTGGCATACAGGCAGTCATGATGCTGGAGAAATACTGAGTGTCCTACATCTTTCAGGCAACAGGAAGTCAGAAGAATGACTGTCAACATCGAGTGAAGTTTCAGAAAAAATGCTTCACTACCCACCCTCATAGTGACACACTTCCAACAGGAAAAGATTAAAGGTGTACCCTCCAGACTCAAGGTCTGGATTAAAAGTGTGTGTCATCCAGCTTCCTCCAGCAAGGCATTTCCCCCATCAGGCCACAGCTCCTAATATTGCCACTCCCTATGAGTTTCTAGGGGGCAAATACATTCGAGCTAACAGAGTATTTGACGTTTTTCAAAAGGATCTAGGTTTGGTTCCCAGTATAACATGGATGCTCAAGAGTCTGTTCCAGGAAATCTGCCGTCTTCTAGGCTATTGGGTATGATGATGTGTGGTGCAGGACATACATGAACACAAACAGTTAGACATATAACAAAAGGAATAAACTCTTAGGCATGGATATTGACATCCCTGTAGTACCAGTTCTCTGGAGGCAGAAACAGAGTCTCCAGTCTAAGACATCTTGGGTTCGGCCATTCCTCAGTCAGTAGTCAACCAATTAATCAATCATCAGACCATGTCAAGGATCTGAGCAGCTAAGAGCTCCTAAAAAATATTTGAATAGGAATTTCAACTTCACTCAGAATTAGCTTCTCAGAGTTAAGAACACTAGAGCATTTATGGCTGGCAACTTTCCTACTAGCTCAGTACTTTCATGTCTGCTGCAATATGTAATTGTTAAATTTAAAAAAAAGGTAAACAGTTGACTCGGGAGGTAGAGGCAATAAATGTAGACAATTAAGCATATAATAGAGCATACTGAGTGTTTGTAAAAGGAAGAGTAGCTTGTGTCATTTCTATCGAATGTCCAGATCTAGCCCAACCCCATTTCCAGCAAATACTTTTCTGGCTCTGTTCTCACAGTATCGTGTCTGTTCTCCTGAAATCTCAAAAGATCTAGAGAGCAATGATTTGCTCTAAAGATTCTCTGAGTTCATGTGAGCTTTGATCAGGAAAACTAGAGACTGAAACAGCCTGTACAGGGCGTGCACCCATCTGTACCAGATCCTCTGTGTATGTATTATGGATTCCAGTTTGGTGTTTTTATGGAATTCCTGAGTGTGGGGAAAAGTGGGCCTCTGTTTTTCGTGCTTTCTCTTGGCCTCTCTTTACTTCTGTTTATTTTGTCGAATTCCAACACAACAGTTTTTATTTTCTTACTATATTGTATTTTATTGTTATCCATTAGAAAACTGTTTTCTAATGAAAGACAGAAAGGAGTGAATTCAGATGAGAGGGGGAGATAGGAGGTAATTGGAGTAGAGGGACAGGAAACTATAATCAAGATAGATTATATGAGGGAAAATGTCTATTTTCAACAAAAAGAAAAAATTCTCTATGCTTCACATTCTTGACATTCTGTTACTGCACACCAGGGTGGGAGAATTTTTTGTCTCCAGGATTCCCAACAGATGGTTTCTGGGATCCTTCATGCTGATAATTCATTAAAATTTGAATCTTCGAAGTATGAACCTCAGTTTTCCCTCTAGCAAATTTACTCAGTATCCATGCACATATAGTTACATGCAGTTGGAATTTGAGTTTGGAAGATTAACCAGAGATCATTGCTTTCATCTACATAGTCCTTGGATCTATCACAATACCTAAATTCTATCACTAAGTCTTCTACTTTGAGTTAGAGTATGTTTTCTCAAGAGCTGTGTAAACTTTCCAATATAGGAGCTGAGCTATAGCTCAGGACAGAGAGCTTTCCCCAGCATGCATGGGGCACTTGGTTCCATCCCTAGCACTGAAAAGTGAATGAAGGGAGTAGATGGGAAGGGAGACATTGAGGAAGGAGGGAGGGAGAGACAGAGATTTTAAGACTTATATGGGAATATACAGTGTTCTGGCTGCACATATGTCTGCAGGCCAGAAGAGGGCATCATATCTCTTATAGATGGTTATGAGCTACCATGTGGTTGCTGGGAATTGAACTCAGGACCTCTGGAAGAGCATCCAGTGCTCTTAACCTCTGAGCCATCTCTCCAGCGTGGACTGGGTGTGGCTCTCAGCAGAACCAGCCCCGTTCAGTGACTTCTTTCTCCAGGAACATTTCAGTTCTTGTTCCTCCGAGAACGTAAGAAATTCCTACTTAGAGAGAGTAAACTTGTTTATAATCTCGTTGTCTTTAGGGATCCCTACCCTAATAGAAAAGCTTTATTGGAATTAAGTAGTTAAACGCAAATGTCTATGAACTTGTCCTCTATTGATTTATTTGATGTCTTGTGTGTTGAATATAAAAGCACAACTTGGCGAGTCAGAGGGTTTGATTTGGCTTACTCTTCCAGCAAACAAGCTGTGACCAACACAGTCAACCCTCAAGTTACAGATGTTCAGCTCTGAGCTAGTTAAAAGGATTGCCTGGCTAAGAGTGTAAGCTGAGTGCTGATTGGCCGGGGCTAGTAATCGGGACACATAAAAGGCAGCACGAAGATATCTGGGAAAGTAGATACTGTCACCAGCCTAGCAAACCTGTGCGCTCCTAAGACACCTCAGTACCATGAGTGGGTGCCCGTTTTTAGGAAACAGTGTGGGGTAAGTGTTTATCTCTGTTCCAATGAAGGGGGCCTCCCCAAACCTAGCCTATAAGAAGTAAAATTTCTAGACTTATAGATTGCCTTACTTATTTATTATCTTCACTTATTAATAAACCACAAGAAAAAATAGTAATAGAATCATAATGGCTTATATTGTGGTCACTGAATTTTCCAAGCTCCTCTTTTGTGTCATTTGCTCCAACTGCAGATATTCTTTGAAAAACTTATCTGTAGAAGACAGTGAAGAAGACAAAGCTCAAAATGGCGTAAACAAGGCCAGCAGAGGCGGGCTTATCTACGGGAGCTACCTGCAGGTAGGTGGCAAGGACTCTAGCCACCAACGTCAGCTTCGTGCCTTTCCTTGCCTGTCTTTTCTCAACCATCAGTAGTTTTTCTGAACCTTAGGACTCAACTACTCACGACTTATCTAAGCCTTTTCAAATCTGCTGCAGCAAATTAAGGGGTGAAGTGTGCCTCCCTAGAAAAGGCGTGGTCAGAGCTGAAAGTACTATGTCTAGGCAGAAGGTTGTAACAGATGGTAGACCGGCATTGCTCAGCATGTATGCAGAGATGTGGTCAGAATCCCAGACGACTGTAAAGTCTTTGAATTTCTCATCACAAAGTAGAAACATTGAAGGTACACAGAACTTTCTCGAAATCACCAGTAAATAAAGGGGAGCTTCCAGCGAGGAATTCAGAGGTTATCATGGTTGGCGTTCGGGTTAAAAATTTAAGAAAAATGGTTAGAGTCCTGGTTGCCTCTTTTGATGACTTTGTAATCATGATTGATAAGGAACATAGTGCCTTCCAGGAGCCTCCTGGAGGGAGGAGAGGAGAGGGTTGCAGACTTGCAGCTGGCACTCACTTCAGGACTGTGGCATTTGACAACCAGCGTGGCAATCTGCTCCTTATTAATGTGTCTTTCTAAAACTCCAGATCTGAAACCTCAAAATCCATCTTCTCATTTTTCTTTAAAGTTGGAAAAAATTTTGGATGCACAAGAACTTCAAAGTGAAATAAAAGGAAATAAAATCCATGATGAACACCTCTTTATCATAACCCACCAAGGTAAGCCGCAAGGGTTGGGGACAGAGAGCTACTGCTGTGATAGTCTGTCACACATAGGGGACAACCACTTCATCTGTAAGACATTAGAAGACTAGATACACCTGAGCAGTTTCTGCATCATAGGAAATTTCACAGGGGCCTCTCTGAGCATCCGTCAGTCATCCTCATGGTCCTTCCCCATGAGTTAGATTGCATGGGACTCCTGTTTTGTTTTGAATTTGGGAGAGACTTTTTGGCTCTTAATTTCACAAAGGATTTACAAGCTAAGAGGCTATTATATTTTGCTTTTATGGAGCATTAAAAACCCTACTTTCCAGAAGTAAGTCCTTTTAATTTACTACAAATTTAATTCGATTTAATTTTATATTTTTTGCCTTGATATTTTTAAAATTTTTATTAATTTTCTTTTATTTTACATCCCAATTGAAGTTTCTTTCTTTTTCTCTGCCCATTCCTTCACCCTACCTCCCCTTTGCCCCCACACTGTCTCTGCTTCTACAAATATATATAATTTTATAAAATTGCAGCATTAAACACAACCACATAGTTTTGCTATTTGGTAATGTATTTCAGAACTCTAATTTCTGGATAGTAGTATTCGGATTATCAATCTGTGTCTTCAGAAGGGCCTTGCACACTGAGACTACAAGTCCATTTTCACAAATGTGTATATTAATAGGCCCATGATCCCGAATATTAAGAATGCTTGCTGTGTGGTAGTCAGTTCTGTGTTGCATTGTGTGTCTGTCCAGGAGCTTCGCTCTGGTCTACACACTCATAGACTTTGCCCTTTCAACGAGTTCTTGTCCTTTGTTCAAATGGTTTCTTCCCTGGGTAGCTAATATCAGAAATTTTTTAATGAAGAAATTAATGACAGAAAGAGTTGGCTCATTTTGTTATGTATGTTTTCTATTTGTTTAATTCTTCCTTACATTTTTATTGGTGGCCCATACTAAGGTAAAATCAGTAAGAGAGGAACCCTGGCTAGTCAACATGAAATTTAATGATAATTTTGAATCCTATCTCTACTGTTGTGAATGACACAGTCTTAGATTGTCTAGATTTCAGACCTCCATAATCGAATGAAGACACTTCTTTTGTGATCCTACTTGTCTCCATGATGAGGAGATGAAATCATACACAGCAAACTTAGAGTCTAACACATAGTAAGCCTGTAATAGAAGGTGGACATTGTAATTCGTTAGCATCCACACTTTAGTTACAGCCTGCTGGCAGTGCCTCATAGGACAACCCACACAAGGTTAAATCTGGGAAGAACCTGGAAAGAGACATAGAAAATGATCAGCAAACATTTTATTTCCTCATTATCTAAATATAATCATTGATTTTTGCCAAATCTTAAGCATTATTTAAAAATGATATATCACAACATAGCCTTTATCCATAGAATGGTATCACGGGTGATATAACAGGGACCAACAGATTATTAACCTGTGCTCATCTAAATAGTACACTGTTGACTTAGTTCACTTATTCCTTAAGGAAACACCCAGTCACAAACATTGTGCTGGTTACTGAAGAAAAACATAGATGACCATGATGAAAATCCTTCTGCTGCGGGGTTGATATGCTATGTGAAGGACAGCTAATGGGAAAGAATTACTTTGCTTGCCCAAAAGAATCTGGAAACACAAGGCTGTCTTCCATGCCTGTCATGTTCTTAACTATAAATATTGGGAGTCTGAAGCACAAGCTCCCATTTAAAGGAAGATAACGGTTTGATCACTTCACGAATGTATTGACAGGCTGACGTCAAGGAAAGGTCTCCATTCCAAACAATGTTTTTAGTAACCAAATGTTTTAGGTTCTAACTACGCATCTTCTACTGGGCTAGGCAGTAGGAACTTTGATTACTAGTTGTATTATTTGGTGACTCCCGAGGGAGGGAAAGGCAAGGTATTACAGACCAACCCTCTGACAGACCTCAACAGAGATGTTCTGGCAGAGTTCAGGTTTAAGTGATCTAGAACAGAATTTGGGAACTCTGAGGATGTGCTGCCTGAGACTGACTCCCTTAGAAGACAAGGGGCCTCTCAGTTTGCAGTGTGGTGAGCCTGGGGCTCCCTGTTGCTGTTCGATCAGTCAGCTGTCTGCTGTCTCATCTGTTTCGAGCCCACAAGTCCCTAGAAAGGTGCAAATAGTGAACAGCCAAAACCCAAGAGTCCCCAAGCAAACAACAACAAAACCTAGACTTACAAATATAAGACTGTACAGTCCTTCATTTAAGCTTGTGATTGCTAATTTCTCAGCGGAGGGACAAAGCAGAAGAACCAGGCTTCCACGCAGGCAGTGAGCGTGGGTTGTGTGTACTATCATAAAAGTCCTAAACAATTATTCTGTTGGGAGGAGCCTCCGCAACAATAATGAAAAATGGAATAGAGAATAAAAAATATCCAGTATATTAGAACATTAAATAGAGATGATTAAAATTAACTGCTTCTTTCTAGCATATAAATGGGTCCACGATCATATTTTGTTAATTTTAAAGTTGCATGGGTGTATCTGTCATCTAATTATAGTCAGAGTCACCTGTAACTTTCTAACCGAATTTTTTAAAAAAATATTACAGCTTATGAACTCTGGTTTAAACAAATCCTCTGGGAACTCGATTCTGTTCGTGAGATTTTTCAAAACGGCCATGTAAGTTTCAGTGTCATTAAACTGCATCTATGTGACTTTTATAAGCGTGTACAAAGTGTGAAGTGGGCATTTTATCTCATATTTAGTGAAATACCGAAATCCCTAGCAAGTATTTGGAGATTCTTTCAGGGAAGCTGTTTCCTCATATTTCGAGTCTTGAAAGTGTTTTCAAATGATTCACTGCTCCCTTCAGATTTTTTGTAGAGTAGATGGTCAGGCTAACTGGTAACGATCCTATAAGAGGCAGCAGAATTTTACTTCTACTTAGCTTACCTATGACAAGATAGGCTAGATGAAGGAAATGGAAAAGGAGTGGGAAGAGGAAGAGAAGAGGGGGGAAAGGGTCGTAAGACAAAAGATTGAGAGAAGACAGAACAGCACCCAGCAGCTAGGAGAGCAGCTGCATCCACCTGTCTCCTATTCAGACACTATAATAGGTTCCCTCTCTGAGCCTTTGCTTCATGAGCTCCAGTAAATTCTCTCTCTCTCTCTCTCTCTCTCTCTCTCTCTCTCTCTCTCTCTTCCCCCCTCTCCTTCTACCCTTTCATGTGACTACAACACCATGGCTTGTCAGTAGCAACTTAGGCATTCAATGAAGACTAGATTAGAGTTAGTCATTTACTGAATCCTTTGCTAGAAGTCCCTCTGGTATGTTGAACTTTCTTCTCTGAAATAAAACGAAAGCAGAAACATACTTTAAAATCAGAAAGAGTCATTCTCCTGGATAGCTTCTAGCTTGCCTCTGTGATAAGAGTAGAAAAAAAATTCCAATTTGTAGACATCTCTTGCCCCTCAGAATTGTATTATCTTCACAAATACTTAGGGGTAAACCTTAGTTCCAGATGTCTCTGTTAATATTTACAGAAATCTGCTTGCAATGCATTGCCATTCACAATGTATCCTGTGGCTTCCCACAACCCCACTGCTGACTGGGGGTTTCTTCCTTCCGCACCAGGTCAGGGACGAGAGGAACATGCTCAAGGTGATGACCCGGATGCACCGCGTGGTGGTCATCTTCAAGCTCCTGGTGCAGCAGTTCTCTGTGCTGGAAACCATGACGGCCTTGGATTTCAACGACTTCAGGTGTGCACTTCCCAGTTGAGAAAGCAGTGGGCTGCACTCTCCTTCCGGTTCTGCAAAAGGAGGACGCGTGGCATAAAGGAGAGGCCTGTTTCATTAGCCCTTGAAGGACACTGATTCTGATCACAAAATATTAGAGAAGAGGTTAAAAACATTCCATGTCTCGTTTTCAATATAAAAGTTAGACGATCAACTAGTTTCAGCTTATCATGGGACTTGTTTTTCTCCATAAAGGATAGTAGACACGAAGTGGCTTAAATAGCTCGCAATATGAAAATGCAAGAAATAGTAGTGATGTATAAATATGTCAACCAAAATGTCAGTATTCATTATATACTCTCAGTTTTAGCTCTAACCTTCTGAACACACACAGCCATCTGTACATGTGTGCGTATTCATATCTGAATCTGAATTCGAACTTACGTCTCTAAAAAGCACACATGCAGGAATTTTTTTTCTAAAATTAGAGAAGAAATTTTCTCAAATTTACGAGTCCATCATATGGCGTAATAGGCGATGTTCCAAACAAGTTTCAAAGAAAAAGAGGGGAGAGGGGAGAGGGAGAAGGAGGGACAGAGAGAGAGAGAGAGAGAGAGAGAGAGGAAGAAGAAAAAGTCGGATCATTTGTGGTAGAATTTAAGAAACTAAACTCTCAGCATCACTTAGGGGAGGGGAAGAGCTTTGATGGCTTAATCACGTCTTAGATCATCTTTGTCCGTCTTAGGCAGCATCTTGTTTGTACTTGCTTTCTCTCACTGATGTTCATCCAGAGAGGGAGATGGATGATCATATCCATGATTAGCACTGGTAGGAGGGAGAGGTTACATAATATTTGTATACAATCTTTTGCCACTGTGGAAAACACAACTTCCTGATGTCCACCTGTCATTTTTCTTAGAAAAGTATGACACAATGTACACTATTATTTATGTGCATATTTATTCAAATATATCCTGGAAATGTGTTTAATTTATAATGTCTATAAATTAATATATATTAAAATATGCATTGCACGTTTTTAAATATATATTTCACAACTCTGGAAACCAACTTCAAAGTAGTCCAAGGTGACAATAATGCTTATGTACTTCGTTTTTTATTCAAGTAAGAGGCTTTTTAGGTAAATTCCAGGCGGCTTTCTCTGTGCTCCTGATAGCTATTCTGAGCTATATCCTCTCTTTACAAGAAACCTTACAGGGGTATACAATCTCATCTCTCCCTTGCTCTTCCCCCCTCTTTCTCCTGTTTATTCTCAGAGAGTACCTATCTCCAGCATCGGGCTTCCAGAGTTTACAGTTCCGACTGCTAGAGAATAAGATAGGCGTTCTTCAGAGCTTAAGAGTCCCTTACAACAGGAGACACTACCGGGATAACTTCGGAGGCGAGGCCAATGAGCTGCTGTTGAAATCAGAGCAGGAGCAGACGCTGCTGCAGCTGGTGGAGGTAGGAGCCTCCTGCTCAGCCTTCCACATACAACTCCAACCTCTTGCTAACTTCAGGTCTGCTGCATCAGAATTCAAACACTCTTATCAAAATAAGGCTCCATTCATGATAAACAAGGACAGAGAAAAAAATCTACTAAACTTGTAATTAAGCTTTCTAAAATATTTAAAATGTTAAAATATTAAAAATCTTATTGAGAATTCAACAAGATTTATGTAATTGTATGTCAATATCCAAGAGTTTCATCATCTCATTAAATTATCCCATCAAATATTCCTACTGAGCAATATGCAATTAGTTGATTTTTTGCCTAGATTTATTTATTTAATCAACTTTGTTTCTCTGGAATATAGACTAATTAAAAATTATGCTGAGAATTTTTACTAATTAAATTACTAAGAATGTTCTCATCATGAAAATTCTTATTTAGATTCCATGGGAATTTACAAATAGTGTTCATGATTAATTGAATTTTCATGATACAAAGTTTGACTTGATTTTTGTCATTAAGCGTTTCTCTTTGCAAATTAATATTTTTATCTAGTGAATTGCAGTCTGCCCTTAAGCTCCAACGCATTGAAAGTGCAGGCAATTAGCTTACTATTGCCTATACATTGTTGGAAAACTTAAGACAGGGGGAAGTGAATAAAAAGCTCATCTCAAAACTAAATGCAGGCTCAGTAAGGAAAAGACAGGTGTTTATACAGCCAGATTGATTTCTAGACCACGAAGTCATCTGCAATCTTTGAATGACTGCAGGAGGGGCTGCAGAGCTGGCTCAGTGGTCAAGAGCAGTTACCTCTCTTCCAAAGAGCGGCCATTTGTTTCCTTGGTCCCTGATCAATTCAAACAGTTGGAACACCAGTGGCGCTGTTGACTGCCTCCTGGGCAGCCTCTTTGGCTTGGTGGGCTTGTAGTACAGCTACAGCTTCATCAGCCTTTGAGCAGAGAGACTCTGGAGACTCAAGCATGTGAAGTAATTCTGAGTAATCAATCTCCAGCAGCACGCCAGCGATTGGTTCACAGTAGAAAAAATATCCAAACATCGAAAAATTTAAATATTATGATAAAACATTGCAAAATATAAAAAATACAAAAAAAGGAAAGGAAACTTTGAACCTTATGTACTGAACAAATGCCAGGTTTAGCAATCTAGTGTTAGTCCTAGATTACTTGATTTAAAACAACAAAAAAAAACCCAAAAAATAGTAAGATATAAAAACAAATTAATGTTTTATAGACTCTGGGAGAAGAATTTTCAGCAAAGTATGAAAATTTAAAGTATTCCTTTCTTTAATTTTGTAATTCTTTATCGTGGAATAGCTTGGGATGTTAGTTCTGTTTTAAGTAGAAGAACTGATAACTATAAGCAAGAAAAGATAATTTGGATTATAAAATTCTTGCTTTAATAAAAATTCCTTAAACAGTGGGGAAAAAAAAAACCCAGCAGTTTGTTCCCCAGCACTCACATAGAGAGGCTCACAACCCTGTCGACATCCCTAGGGGATTTAGTACGCTCTTCTGGTCTCAGCGGCTACTGCACCAAGTTTTATAACTATCTCAAAATTATGGAGATATTAAAAGTTTATGCTTACCAGGTACTCATCTAAACAATTGTTTGCTTAAGGCATGGCTGGAGAGAACACCTGGCTTAGAGCCACATGGATTTAATTTCTGGGGAAAGTTTGAAGAGAACATCCTGAAAGGCCTAGAAGAAGAATTCATAAGAATACAGGTAATTATGAATTCATGCCATAAACTTATTGTGAAGAGAATTATAAATTTATCTCATAAATTTCCTGTTATTTTTTTTAAATCTTTTTTTATTGAGAAAATGAGAAAAAAAAAGTTTCCACCTCCTCCCAGCCTCCCATTTCCCTCCCCCTCCTCTCACCCTTCTCCCCCTCCTCCCACCTTTCTCCCCCTCCCACCACTCCTCTCCCCTTCCCACCACTCCTCTCCCCCTCCCTCTCCAGTCCAAAGAGCAGTCAGGGTTCCCTGCCCTGTGGTAAGTCCTGGGTCCTCCCCCCTCTGTCCATATCTAGGAAGGTGAACATCCAAACTGGCTAGGCTCCCACAAAGCCAGCACATTACATAGGATCAAAACCCCTTGCCATTGTCCGTGGCGTCTCATCAGCTCTCATTGTTCGCCATGTTCAGAGAGTCCAGTTTTATCCCATGCTTTTTCAGTCACAGTCCAGCTGGCCTTGGTGAGCTCCCAATAGATCAGCTCCACTGTCTCAGTGGGTGGGTGCTCCCCTCGTGGTCCCGACTTCTTTGCTCATGTTCTCCCTCCTTCTGCTCCTCATTGGGACCTTGGGAGCTCAGTCCAGTGCTCCAGTGTGGGTCTCTGTCTCTATCTCCATCCATCACCAGATGAAGGTTCTATGATTATATGCAAGATATTCGTCAGTATTGCTATAGGATAGGGTCATTTCAGGTTCCCTATCCCCAGCTGCCCAAGGAATTAACTGGGGACCTCGGCTTGGGCACCTGGGAGCCACTCTAGGTTCAAATCTCTTGCCAACCCTAAGGTGGCTCCCTTAACTAAGAATTGGGCTTCCGTGCTCCCCTATCCAACCTTCCTTTATCCCAATCCTCCTTTTTCTCCAAGTTCCCCCCTTCCTCCCCTTCTCCCTTTTCTCTCCCCATCTCCCCTTACCCCCATCCCACCCCACCCCCAAGATCTCAATTTTCTCCCCGGCAACTTTGTCTACTTCCCATAGCCAAGAGGATAACTATATGTTTTTCCTTTGGTTCACCTTCTTACTTAGCTTCTTTAGGATCACCAATTGTAGGCTCCGTGTCCCTTATTTATGGCTAGAAACCAATTATGAGTGAGTACATCCCATATTCATCTTTTTGGGTCTGGGTTACCTCACTCAGGATAGTGTTTTCTATTTCCATCCATTTGCATGCAAATTTCGAGAAGTCATTGTTTTTTACCGCAGCATAGTACTCTAATGTGTAGATATTCCACACTTTCTTCATCCATTCTTCCATTGAAGGGCATCTAGGTTGTTTCCAGGTTCTGGCTATTACAAATAATACTGCTATGAACATAGTTGAACAAATGCTCTTGTCATATGATAGGGCATCTCTTGGGTATATTCCCAGGAGTGGTATTGCTGGGTCCAGGGGTAGGTTGATCCCAAATTTCCTGAGAAACCGAAACACTGATTTCCAAAGTGGTTGCCCAAGATTGCATTCCCACCAGCAATGAATGAGGGTACCCCGTCCTCCACAGCCTCTCCAGCAAAGGCTATCATTGGAGTTTTTTATTTTAGCCATTCTGACAGGTGTAAGATGATATCTCAAAGTTGTTTTGATTTGCATTTCCCTGATTGCTAAGGAAATTGAGCACGACCTTAAGTGTCTTTTGGCCATTTGAACTTCCTCTGCTGAGAATTCTCTGTTCACATCAGTGCCCCATTATTTAATTGGGTTAATTAGCATTTTAAAGTCTAGTTTCCTGAGTTCTCTATATATTTTGGAGATCAGACCTTTGTCTGTTGTGGGGTTGGTGAAGATTTTCTCCCAGTCAGTAGGTTGCCTTTTTGTCTTGGTGACAGTGTCCTTTGCTTTACAGAAGCTTCTCAGTTTTAGCAGGTCCCATTTATTCAATGTTGCCCTTAATGTCTGAGCTGTTGGGGTTACACATAGGAAGCGATCTCCTGTGCCCATCTGATGTAGGGTACTTCCCACTTTCTCTTCTATCAGGTTCAATGTGTTCTGACTGATAGTAAGGTCTTTAATCCATTTGGACTTGAGTTTTGTGCATGGTGATAGATATGGGTATATTTTCATTCTTCTACAGGTTGACGTCCAGGTATGCCAGCACCATTTGTTGAAGATGCTTTCTTTCTTCCATTGTATACTTTTGCCTCCTTTATCAAAAATGAGGTGTTCATAGGTTTGTGGGTTAAAATTCGGGTCTTCTATATGATTCCATTGGTCGTCTTCTCTGTTTTTATGCCAGTACCACACTGTTTTCATCACTGTAGCTCTGTAATAGAGTTTGAAGTCGGGGATGGTAATGTCTCCAGACAATCCTTTATTGTATAGGATTGTTTTGGCTATCCTGGGTTTTTTGTTTTTCCACATAAAGTTGATTATTGTCCTCTCAAGATCTGTGAAGAATTTTGATGGGACCTTGATGGGGATTGCATTGAATCTATAAATTGCCTTTGGTAGAATTGCCATTTTTACTATGTTGATCCTCCCAATCCAAGAGCAAGGGAGGTCCTTCCATTTTCTGGTATACTCCTCAGTTTCTTTCTTCAATGCCTTAAAGTTCTTGTCAAATAGATCTTTCACTTCCTTGGTTGGAGTTTTTTTTTTTTTTTACGTAAATTAACCCATTTATTTAGTTGGCTGTGCACTATTGTAGTTAGTAGGCTTGTGTATCAAATGGTAGCACTTTTACTGGTCTTTCAGTTCCTTCAGTCTTCTGATGGCAGACTTCACTGTGATGGCAGAAGTCGTGTTGTAGGTCCAGGCCCCGCCAGCCACTGTCTTCATGCAGGAGCCACAGTGCCAGCTGCCAGCGGCTCGTCTCTTCATCTTGGTCGTGCCACAGAAGGAGCACGTGTACTTGGCGTGCTGGCTGATTTCAATTTTCTTCACCATTTTCCGGAGGGAGGCACCATAGCGGGTCCCATATTTCCCGACGATCCCGACCTTCTTGGTGCGTTTAGCCATGTCACCGGAACCTAAGCCAAGCACGGAGAGCAATTTCCTGTTATTTTCATAATTTTCTTTACAATCTGTCTTTTTATAAACGCATCTTCTTGAATTATATAATACATGATTGGCTTTAGCTTTCCTCATAGGGATAAAAATGATGCCAAAATAAGATCTACATTATAAAGAACAATTTTTACCTGTAGTGAACAACTAGTATTGATACAATGTTTTATCCTTCTTCAACTGGATATTGTGATCAATTCAAGGCACAAGTGGCATAGGAGAGAGAAACTAAACATATTTAACCATGTAACTTTTGCTGATGTTTCTGCTAGATCCTTTCCATTGGCCACAGACAATATCAGTTTGTTCTTTTTTTTTTCTTTTAAATGAGATTGCTTCCAAGTTCTCTTCAGAGTAGAGGTCTTTTCACCCTGTCTTCAGGACTCAGCTTCTCTAGTCAATTCAGCTCTGCCACTTTGAGCAGGGATTTTGAAAGCACAGACTTTGACGTCCTGTGATATGGGCTCCACTTTCATCCTCACCGTGGATTTCTGTGACAGCAAATCAATTATTTACCTTCTTGCATAACTTTTCTTGCAGGCAAAATAGAAAGTAAGGCTATCTACCTCAAAGGGTTACCATGATACATTCATGTTTTAAAGCATTTCAATAGCAGTTGAACCTTGGATCGTTTAAAAGGACAAGTGCTTTTTTACCACTGAGCTATCTCTCCGGGCCACTCAGCATTGTTTTTGAGGGATCTCTGAACATTGCCAGCTTTTTATCTTCCAGTAGCTTGCTCATATTTTTCTCTTACCGCCATGTCTTGAGTGCGATTTCCACTAAAGTGAAGGTCTATTCAGTGTCCCATCCCTTCCACTTGTAGGCCTTTTAGTTCATTCTCTGAGCGACGGTCTTAGTTGTCCTTCTAAAACAGAAACCTGATGACCTGCCCCTCTTGCCTAAAACCCCTCATGTATAGTTTCTGTTTTCAAGAAAAAGATAAACATCTATGATGGGGACCCTAAGGTTTTTCATATATCAATTGATCAAACCGAATGGGGAGGACCCACTAGCTGAGCTCTTAGCTTTCAATGTTTTCCACCAGGCAGACCTTTCCATGCCTGCCAACCTTCTGACTGCTGTCACTGCCTATGGTGATGCCTCTGTTCCTGTATAGTGCTATCCCTGGTCACAATGCAGTATTTGGGTGACTTAATTGCATGGCATCTTTTTCCTACAAGACAAATGTGTTTGAGGTGAGGCGATGCAATTTCTGCTCACAATTTTACATCAGTCACTTTCCTGTGACTTTAGTAAATTAATAATCATGACAATAATATTACATGCAGGCCCCTCTGCACTGTGCTTGCTCTGATGGATCAAGGATGGGTAATCTGAGTGGTCTATTACAGTCAAATTAACCAATTGCAAGTGGAATTGTAGGGCATGCAGATAAAGCAGACCTGCTTTAGCCAATCAAAAGATAGAAGCTAAATGAAAACAGAATGTAAACCATACTTAAGAAATGGTTCTTCTAGACCAAAAGAGGCAATATACAATTTAAATGGAATTTATATTATTTCTGATTAAAAAGTAACATTTTCTAAGACTTCTAATGAAGAGTATTGGATATTATTAAATTATTTAAATGCAAGTAAAATGAGAGAACAGGAAGTATATGGATGATTCCTTCTTGAGGATGTTCTCTCCCACATTGTAGTGTTTTCACTACAGATAAATACTCACTGGAAAGATAAGTACTCAAGGTATACCTTCTCTACAAGCTGAGAATCTGCTTCTCCTAAGGCAGGCATTCTAAAGGAGTACTCTCTTCTCTTCTTGGGAAGATTAAAGCAGTATTTCTCCTCAGGCTTTGGAAGAATCGGAAGAGAAAGAGGAGCAGATGGCTGAGTTCCGGAAACAGAAAGAGGTTCTCCTGTGCTTGTTTGACGAGAAGCGCCACGAGTACCTCCTAAGCAAAGGTAGATGCTTTGCTCTCAGAGTCTTACACCTCAAGGGTGTATGAGTGAGAATGAAAAATGCACCTGTAGGCCTGTCTATCGAGCCTGACTTGGGGGAAATCTGATAAATTGTTTTCCTACTTGGAGAAGTAAGAAGTAGGTAAATACGGTGCCTGACAGCCCTTCGTTAACAAGTTTGCTGGTTAGATATACTTACAAGACACTAGGAAACATTTCCATACTATGGCCTCCATGTAAGGGTGTCAAGGGAAAGTTTTATTGTAAAATTCTCAAAGTTTTTAGAAATAAGCAAGACAGATGTAATAATTATAAATAATAATTGTATAAAAACAGACTGTAACACTGACTTAAGGTCAGCCTCAAACAGGTACTAGGTTCCACTCTCTATAAATCCTCAGAGAGACATGGCTACCATTTGGCTCTTGCAATGAGGGATGGAGGATTCTTTTTTTTAGACTACAAGCCACACTCTTGTATAATCATCGCACCCCCTGATATTATGATGCCCAAGTTAGCTTAAAATCCCTGATCCTTACTCAGCTCTTAAGTACAAGGAGTATGGATATGAACTACAGCATCCAATGCAAACAAACAAGCAAATAACACAACAATTTCTAAAAGGGAATAAAGTGAATCGTGTTTGGCTTTTGATTAGTGAACCACTGTATTGCTTCAACTGGAAAATACTATATCATAAGAGTTACATATTAATTATATAATGCTGTTCTAGTACATCACTGAACATATTTGAGTGTTTATAACACATATATGTATAATAAATGTATTAGTCTGCTTTTAGAACCATAAATTACTAAGTTCAAGCTCGGGAACAAAAACTTAAACATTATTTTTTCTCTGAAAACACCTAAAACATTTAAGTATTTAAGGTGGTAATTCAAATGAACATGACTGCCTTAAATTACCTGTTAAGCTGAGACTTTCTGTGAAAGCTAGCTCAGTGGTAACATCTAGGGCATGCGAGGACTTGTGCCCCTTCCCTAGCACCAGAACGAGAGATTTGAATGCTGAGAACTCGCTGATTGTCTTACAGGTGAGCGACGACTGTCATACCGAGCACTCCAGGGAGCACTGATGATCTATTTTTACAGGTAAAAAGAAAATTTAAAAGCGGAAACTGGTGTGAAACTGAAGAGTTGTTTGGGAGGATATGCTAAGGATAAAGACCATAGAGTGCAGTCAAAATTCAATACAGTAATTCAGCTTTAGAAGCAAACACAGAAAGCAGCTCCGGTGAACGGCAAGTCTGACTGGACTCATGCAGCTGGCTGTTGGTGCACAATGTGCACACAACCAAATATATGTTGGCTATTAATTATAGGAAGCATTGTGTGTCAGTCGTTAAGTGGCCCCAAGGGGCTAAAGCTGATCTTTTCTTTGAAGTTCAATGATGATATTATTTCATTAAAAAAATAGTTTCAGAGATTTGTCTGTTTTATCAAATGAAAATTTGAGGCCAGTGAGCTGAGTGAGTGGGTTAAGGCACTTGCCACCGAGCTGGAAAAAGACAGCTGACTACCTCCAACTTGTCCTGGTTGTTCCAGCCAAGGTGTGCACACACCCTCGTCCACCCCTACATAAAGGAAATGCAATTAAAATTAAAATAAAAAGTGGGCAATTGAGAATGTCTCATAACCGGTTGTCTGCTTGGTCAATGGTTTTATATAAAATTTCCTTTACAGTCTAAAAGGTTTTCAGGGTCCCCTGGGTGTTCACTTCCATGGGGACCATGAATATGTGTTCAGCCAGTGAGGATTACATTTCTAAATAAGCCTCAAGGGACTGTTAAAGAATTTTTTTTAGTTGCAAATTTTCATTTTGCAAATTCTCTCAGATCTGTTTCTTCAGAATCAGAAGAAACAAAATCTTTTAACTTCACTTTCTCATCTTGCAATAAACGAATATCCTAAGTAAAATATGTGTCAAGAATGTTGATGACTTAGATAAAAGAAATTCAAGCATAGTAAGGGCTATAGAAATAATCTGTTTTCATGTCTTAGTATCTGCTTAGAAGCATTTGATGGTTTCTAGAATTCTATTTAAGATAAACACATCTCCCTTCCAGTAAGATAGTAGCAGGCAGGATTCTTCTGGCTGGTTACTTCATACATATTACATGGACCTTTCTAGATTTCACTCTAATACTGGGCATTGACTGGTGTTTCTCCCATGTTTTGAGGTAAGGAAACAAAGACGGAGAGGGCAATCCAAAGGTAGTACAGCTCCTAAATACTAAGTTGCCTAGGGCCCATTCACAGCTACTCTGGCTTGCCTTGGTGCCCTGTGTCTCCTCAATCAGTACGACTTCTGACTGTTGTTTCCTGTAGGGAGGAGCCCCGGTTCCAGGTCCCTTTCCAGTTGCTGACCTCGCTGATGGATATAGACACGCTCATGACCAAATGGAGATGTAGGTACTCTTCCACCAGGTCCCCGCACCCTCCTTTTGTGCCTTTACCGCATTGCAGGGATCGAGAATGTTTTATTTCCTTTTAGAATAAAAAGGGAAAGTGAACTTTATGTCAGGCTTAGTATATAATATCTCCATCCCCATGCCAATGTGTTAAAAATTAAGTTATTTGCTTTACTTTATTTCATAAGGTTTTTGTTAATTTTCTGGTTGGTGTTTGAAACAATGGGTTTCATCATATTTACATACTCACACATCACTGTCCCCTGTATTCACTTGGCCACCAACCTCCCCTTTCCATTCCCTACCTATCTGGTACCTTCTTCCCTGCACATGGTTACCTTTCCATGTTCGTGAATGTGCTACTAAGATTACACCCAAATGAGAGAAAGCATGCAGCCTTTTTTTTTCTTTCTTAACCCTTAGGACTCCCTCATACCCCAGTTTCTCCATCCCTCCCTAGAACTTTACACAATGACCTCTGGTGCATAATTTCATTTTTTTTAAATTTTTTTTCCTGGAGGTGTAGGATCCCACAGAGAAAGAAATGGGAAGGACTCATGAAAGCCATTACATGGCCCTGTCCTCCCCATTTTTGTGGTCTAAGGCTAAAAGCAATGAAGAATGAAGTGAAACTGTATGTAGCCTAGGTCACAGGGTTGCTAGGCAACCTGATGGTCTCCTCTGGTGCCCGTGTTCGATGTTTCCATCTGGCTAAGTGATAAGGGTGTCAACCTTTACTGAAGCAATAATCATTACCAACCCTTTGGTTTTCGAACACTGGAGCTAATGGCAGAACAATATTTACATGATAAATTTGTGTGTTTGCCTAGATAACCATGTGTGCATGGTGCACAGGATGCTGGGCACCAAGGGTGGCACTGGGGGATCCTCAGGCTATCAGTACCTACGCTCAACCGTGAGGTAAGTTGGGGCAGATCTTGGCATTTACAGGTCTGTGGATGTCATGTTGGAAAAGTTATACTTGCCTCTTAACTGAAAGCAGCACATTTAGTTAAATACCAATATTCCTATGGAAACTCAAGGTATAAAATTCTCAGTTAGAGAACTTCATCATTTCCTAGAGCAGTTCTTCTCAGTGGGTGGGTCATGACCCCTCAGAGGTCCAATTACCTTTCACAGGAGTCACCTAAGGCCACAGGGAGCCACAGGTATTGACATTGACACATCTACATGGACAGAATTAACCTGAGAATGTTTCTAGTGCCTCATCTCATTTAATCCTCACAAAGTTCTGGCCAGAGGAAGTCTTGTAGATTTTTATTCTGGAGTTAAACTCTTCAGTTTCAAGGCCCCTTATGTGACAAGTGACAGAATCAGGATGGCAATCAGATTTAGTTGGCTTCAAAGGCAAGTTTTCTTTCTATCATAAAACTTTGCCAGATTTTGCTATTTTAAAGCTATCGTTTAAAATGGCTGGCTATGAC
Source organism: Microtus pennsylvanicus (assembly GCF_037038515.1). Taxonomy (NCBI): domain Eukaryota; kingdom Metazoa; phylum Chordata; class Mammalia; order Rodentia; family Cricetidae; genus Microtus; species Microtus pennsylvanicus. The sequence goes on along the minus strand of NC_134594.1, from coordinate 45,237,035 downwards.
ACAGAAAAGCAATTTTCATATGAAACCACTCTGTTAAATGTGTGTAATAAAGCCAAGATTATATTTAAATTTATTAATCCTTCATAGAAGTCACATGACAGATACTTTGCAGTTAGGAAATACTTTCCGGTGAGCAACAATAAAATCCATATTTTAAATATATTACTTTACAGACCAACCCTTTAAAATGAAAAAGTAAGGGGCATAAAACAATGTCTCAGTCATTAGAAATATTTGCTGTTCATCAAGAATTTGATACCCAACGCCCATGTAAATCAGCTTACAACTACCTGTAATTTTAGGTCCAGGAGAGTGATGCCTTTGGCCTCACCAGTACCTGCTCTTACATGCACTTAATCCCCCCATACATATACACACACCCTACACACATACACACTACACACACATTTACACACTACACACACATTCACACATACACACACACAATACACACTACACACATTCACACACACTACACACACAATACACACTACACACACATTCACACACACTACACACACAATACACACTACACACACATTCACACACACTACACACACAATACACACTACACACACATTCACACACACTACACACACATTCACACACACTACACACACATTCACACACACTACACACACAATACACACACTACACACACACTACACACATACTACACACACATTCACACACACTACACACACAATACACACACACTACACACACATTCACACACACTACACACACATACACACAAATATTATTTAAAAATTAATAAATATTCCAACAAATAAGAAATAATGTCACAACCTTAACTACGTGAAAACAATATTACAGCAATGACTCTAGGTTTAATTTGGATCACCCTGGTCTGAATCAAGCACATTACTGCTGATAAACATTAATCTGGGATGTGAAGAAAAGTTACATAATCTTAGTACCAATACTGCCTACAAACCAACCTATCTATGTTATTTATGACATGTATGATGTAAGATTCACTATTAGTTATTTATGGGAAATGTTTTAGAAAAACTATCGTGCAGAATGTTTTCAATTTTTCCTATTAACAATCTAACATGTAAATTGCATGTATGCTTCCAGTGACAGATACAAGGTGTTTGTGGATTTATTTAACCTCTCAACATACCTGGTTCCTCGACACTGGATACCAAAGATGAATCCTATCATTCACAAATTCCTCTACACAGCCGAGTATTGTGACAGCTCTTACTTCAGCAGTGATGACTCGGATTAATGTCTTCTCAGCGTCTGGGGAAACTGCAGTCTCCTTAGTCCATCTTTTATAAGTTTTTATGAATACATGTTTGGAGTAATATATTTATATATGTAGCTCAGTGACATGGTGTTCTGGCCCAATCTTGGAAACAATTTTATAATCTTGTGTATTGTGGTGATGTAAGATTAAGCACTATGATAAGAAATCATTCATCAAAGCAGTAGCATCATCCATATGATGTATTCCTGCTAAAATTCAACATACCCTTAGACTTATTCAATAGAACCACTTTAAATAATTATTACCTCATTGTGTCATGTCTTATAAAGCATATTGAACACTTACTTTATATTAGATATGCATTAAATACTGTCATTCCATACAAAATTTACTCAAATAAATCTTTAAATAATTTATTTTAGGTTTTGGTTGTGCATTGCTTATAAAACATGGCCGTGTTCGGAGATCTTGAACAGTGCCAGAAATCTTTTTGAAGTTTGGCCTAAGGGATGTTATAGGATTATTATTTCACCAGCCCCAGAACTCAAAGATACTTAAAAAATATACCACAGGAACCCGGTTCAGCTTCTGGAATATGCTCCTCCTGAAACGTTTTAAAGATGCTTTTCTCTCTTCTGTGTCAATATTAGCTGTCATAGACCGCTTTCTCCCTTACACTGTAGCCCCTGAGAATGACAAAGCCTGTTTTCCCTGCTCTAACGCCTGCACTGGGGCAGGTCAGTGCTACCACGAAGAACTTCTGTAGAAATGAGTAGCAGTTCTCCAGGGAGGAGAGGTCTTTGCAACCCACTAAATAGGCCAACTGGCCAAACGGCAATCACGCTTTTCTAACAAAGACACAGTGCACTGGTACCTGTGAGGTTCCTGGAATTAGTGTTTCAAGGATGTAAAGAGGAAGATGACGGCAGCTTTCGGCTACATGGCTTGTGTGTATGTACTGTGTGCACGTGTGCACGCTCACACGTGTGTTTACATTATACACACTGGTAGTTAAACAGATAAGAATCCAGAGGCAAATACCATGGGGACTAAAGGCAGCTCTCAGAAATCAATAAGCTGGAGAGGAAATGCCGAATTTGTCCTTTGCTAACTACGTGCTGACGTACACTCTAACGGAAACCCCAGTTTCTGTCTAAATGGGGACTAGGTTTTCAGCAAGCTTCATTCCCTCTCATCAAAAAGCTCATAAATAATAGCTGGTCTATGACTCAAATGCCGGGGAGTCCTGGAGTAAGTTCTACCTATCAAAGATTGTTTCTTTAGTAGACTCAATGATTGGGTTCTTTATATTTTTATTTCTTGGTGTCTAAGCTATAGATCACTGCAAGAACTTGTTTTTCAAAAGCTTCAGTAATTCTTAATGCAATTATCACAGTACTTTGTACTGGCAGTTTCCCCACTGGGCCCCGTTAGCCATTTCTCTGGGTGCTGGGGAGCTACTTTAATGGCAACTCTCAGTGGAATTTCAAAGTTACTGCCAAGCTTTGATTTCATTTGCCATAGGGACCTCATGAAATCACTTCCAGGACCTGTGGATGACTTACTTCCAGCATGACTAAGTGTTAAGTAATACGCTGACTGGCTCGGCCTTGGGTTTTCTGGGGTTGCAGCACCCATGAACTGGGGTAGATAGGTCATCCCTCACCTACAGAGGATGGAAAGGTTAGAGATGGGCCTCTCTGTTCGTTTGAAATAATTTGCAAGCTATCTGACAGGCATTAGGAGATTCCCAATGGTTTAAAACTTTAGAGTAAAATGATAACATCATTTTGGAGGTACAAATTTTGGAAAATGCAGTAAGTGCATTACTGTAGCATTTTACAAAGCCGTCTGCGTTCTGTTCTGGGATGATAGTGTGGGAATCGCTGAGCTAAAGGTCATTGAGTTTAGTTACTAATAAACGTTGTCTGAATCAATGGAGTTACTTATATCAGGCTCTAAAGAGAAAAAAAAGCAAAGAAGGTGTGAAGTCATGGAAAAAAGGAGATATTTTACATACATATATGTACATGATATTTGGCAGGAACTACAGAAAGATTGTTTGAACTCTGTTTCACTGAAGGTCATCATAACTTCATACAAAGACAAAAACAAAACTGAAAGGTTTTTGTGAAGATTTTGCCTGGTGAACTATCTGGTCAAGCTTGATGTGGATCTCTGTAGCTGAGGGCAGTTATTCCAGAGAAGAAGAACAGCTTAATGATCTTTCTTCATGCTACCAGTAAAAATTCCTTGTCTGCCTTTACTTCGAGGGCATACTCAAGCACATCCCAGCAGCGTGCATTGTGGGATAATAACCTCATTATCTATGCGGCATCCGTCTCAGTTGTTATCTGAGGCTGGCTGGGGATAAGTGAATTGTGGAGATGCGAGACAATAAGACATATGCCTCCCAGAAAGGATCAGTGGGATGGGGGAGGAAGGAGGCAGACGGAGGAATGGGTTCTTAGGTGGAGTTGACCTGATTGGGTACCTAGAAGTCCCTTGACTTGATTGAGTGGTTACACAATAGCAGTGCTGCTGACAGAACGACGTGGGAAAGGGGAAAGGACCACTGGGTGCTGAGCAGCTTTGGGAGGATGGCCAGGGGAATCTTTGACAGAGTGGAGGTAAAAGTGCTTAGGAACAAATCCACACTGGATGTATGGATTTGGATCCAAGGAAATGTGAATGTAAAGCTTATCAATAATAATAAATATCTATTAGCACTCACAAATAACTAATAAACCACACATTTAAGAAGTTCTTTTTAATTCAAAGTCAAATATAGGTAGTTTTATTACAAATGTTATCAAAATTCAGAATATGTGAGCAATCATTTTGAAAATTTAAAACTTTTACATTTGAAACTGGGTTTCACCAAACCACTGAAAACATGTTGAAAGTCAGTAATAAAACTATAGCTGAACTCAATCCCTTTCTGGAGTCCTTGAATAATTAGACTACTCTGTTAGAAAACACTAAGAACTGTCCTCTGCTATTTTTCCACACTCCAGTCTCTGCACATTCTTTTGAGATTGCTTCTCATGGAAACAGGAAAGAGAAAAAGGGGTTTTGTTCTTGATTCTGCTGGTTAAGGAAGGACATGAACAAACAGCAAAGTGTCAGAAATTTTTTAAATAAGAGATTGAGTAGTAAAAATGGAATGCCAAAAATGAGACCGAGTTCTGTTGGACTTGGAAGGTGAACTATCGGGAACACATGAAAATTATACAATAAAGGACCAGAGAGATGGAAAAATGTGGAAAATACTTGTTTTCTACTACAGCAAGAAGAGAAATGTATTGGATCCTTGGCAGTGAAGCACCCTAGAAATTCTGACTAACAGGAAGTAGCATAGGATACTTCCTGTCACCTGGTTGCCATGTGTTTCATTCAGCTGGGTTCTCTGTCTGGAGGAGGGACTTGAATAAGCTGTTTTGTGCATAGTTGTTCTTCTGTCTAAAGCAAGGTCCTTTTGCTGAGGTGACACAATATTTCAACTCCATACGTATGGCCCTCCCTCGAGGAAGGCTGCTGTGACTGGGAGACACACACCTTCTGGGGCTGACAGTTCCAGTCGATGAGGTCACCTACAGCTGGTGATTACAAGCCACAAAGGAGAACCAATTCTGATTGTTTCTTTGATCCAACCTGACCAAAGTATTCCATTACACTACACAGCCAGACGACAAAAAGTCAGCAAAAATCCCAACTGCTTCTAGATGGAGGGTCTGATGTGACTTCTGATCCCATCAAGCTCTCTGAGTTCCACACTGTGCTGTGGGGAGGGGTGATTCCAGAGTGATGGTTGTCCGTCTCTCTGCAAGACTGGGATGATCCACCATTGCGTTAACAGTGCTAGCTGGCCCTTAGAACCTCCTATGGGCAGTGGCTGAAACTCGACAGTGAATACTGCTGAGAATTAAACATTACATTCAATTACACTATGACGAGCATCGTATTTTAGTTGTCTCATGATGACTCCAAAACATAACAGGATCACACAAAGACAACAGAGACAGAGTCTGCAATGCCTAAGGCAAAAAGTAAAAAAGAAAAGTGTTAATAGTAATTTTCTCACGATTTGCTTTGCAAATTTAATTTTCACTTTAGAATGAGTTAGTATCCATTAACCAAATAATTTAATGGTATACTTTGCTGTATAATACAAAAGCAACATTAAAGGCAAAAAAGTCAAACCCTAAAGTACTTGCTAACTGAATGAGTGCATACAAGACCTGTACTTCCCTGTCTTGCGTTGTATTCCCAAGGAGAAAAAAAAAACTTATAGAAATTATTTTAAATTATTTGAAAACTTGAATTCTTAGATTTGAAGTTTACTACATTCTAACGAAACCTAAGTGTGTGTCTTTCTTATTGCATCAGAATATATACCTTGTGATGTGGGAGTGTCATATATTAATCTGTTGATTTCTTTGGCTAAGCAATAAAGAAACTGCTAGGCCCATTTGATAGGCCCACCCTTAGGTGGGTGGAGTAAACAGAACAGAACGCTGGGAGGAAGAGGAAGTGAGGTCAGACTCGACAGCTCTCCTCTCAGGAGCAGACGCAGGAGAGACGCCATGCTACCTGCTCCAGGGAAGAGGCATGCTATGAAGCTCTGACCCAGGATGGACTTAGGCTAGAACCTTCCCGGTAAGCGCACCTAGGGGCGCTACACAGATGATTAGAAATGGGCTAAATTAATATGTGAGAATTAGCCTAGAAGAGGCTAGATAGGAATGGGCCAAAGCAGTGTTTAAATGAATACAGTGTCTGTGTAATTATTTCGGGGCATAAGCTAGCCGGGCAGGCGGCTGGGGTTTTGGGGACATAGCCCCGCCACTGTGCCCCTAATTACAACAACCTTGCCACCATAGTAAGAAGCATTAGCAGCCCATTTGAAAACTAGATGTCATTTTAATGACCCACAATCTGGAAATTTCCTTGGATCATGGAATAGTCTCTGCCTTTTGCTATTGTTCATTGGAATAATGTGGACAGTACTGGGTATACAATGTTCAGGAAATATGGTCTGGAAGGATTTGGAGCCCAGGACAGCCAGGGACCAGGAAGGCCTCTGGAGACTCAGACTGTGAAAGCAGATATAGGGGAGATAACAACTGGGAGGCTGGAAAAGGCCAAAGAGACAAGCAGAGCCGTGGTCAAGGCAATCATGAATCACTGCACTGTGTCCATTGGGCTCCCCAGACCCTACATCCATGGCGAGAGCTTTGAACACAGTTAATTTTGAGCAGAAACTAGTCACGTCTCACTACCACGTTCAGGCACTGTGAGTCAGCAGCAAGGGGGCATAGAGAGCAGCCTCCGATCTGTGAGTGTCAGTGACGCAAAAGTAGCCACACTATCTACCGAGTAGCAGGGGCCTGGGTGGCTGCTGTACTCTACAAGGCCGGCTGTTTCCAATGTGGAAATCATGTCACCGTCTAATGGCACGGGTTAGTTACCGATTTTCATAGTCTCTAGACAGCGGTCACTAGAAGGAAAACACCAACCCTCAAATTGGGTTGTAACTCTTCCTCACAATCTGAAGGGTCTGCAAGTCGTGAAGATCCATGTGTCACACTGTTGGAACTCATTGGCCATGAGAAAGGAGTGTCTCGATATGCCGTTTAGTGTAATTCCAAGCAGATATAGAACGTGAGGGCTTTCCAGACCGAATCTCACACTGCAATTCTGAACACAGCTTTCAGCATCAGCTTAGAGCCCTGAGCCAGCCCATTCTGTTTGTTTTTGTTAGGCTTGTTATACAATATAAAGGTGTCTGTGTATTTGATAAGCTGTGTAGTTTCTGTAGGTATTCTGTGAGCATTTTGCAGGTGGCAAATTAAGAAAAAAACGAGTGTGATGTTGACTCAGATTTTCATCCATTGACACAGGAAAACGGATTCCTCATTGTTCTTCCTTTCATGTGTTCCTTGCCTTTGCAGTGTCAGAGATCAAACCCAGGGCCTTGAACATGCTGTACCCACGTTCTCCCACTGACCACAACCTCAGACCTCCTGACAGGCTGGAGCAGCAGAGGAATTCACACATTATAACACATGAATCTGAAGCAGCAGTGTGGCTATGGAGAAGTCCAGTCTCCTAAAGCAAGTGTGTAATCTGTTTTCTGAAGCAGTTGCCTGTGCTAAGTTATTGTTCATATTTTAACACACATCATATTTTGATCTTAAAATGAATACATGTTTAAAAGTGCACTAGGGAAACTTTATTTATTAGTTAAGGGAGAAGCAAAAAAAAAATTAATACCACAAAGGGTCACTAAGTCCACTGGAAGCATTCAGGTTTGTCAAGATGATATAATCTAAAAGCCCTTGATATTTAGCCTAGAAGTTTCAACACAAACCCATGACTTACCACAGACATTTCCTCCCATTTTCACATGGGCGTAGCCTTCTATTCCCCAGGAGCTGCCCCATGAATTTCTCACCATCCAGTATGGAGTGTTTCCTACAAAGGAAAGATGCTAAGGCACCCTGATAAACCTCTATCGATTAGGAGCAACATACATTTCTGTATTTAAATTTGAGTATGCTATAAATCTATTTGCTGCAAGAAAAATATCATAGATGTAAAATAATAATTTACGATTACTTTCTTAACGTTATTTTGTCTGGAATGGCTTAGTAAATTTCAATTGGGCTTACTGTCTCATTCTACACTGTAGAATCTGACTGAGTTCATTTTGTTTAATTCTCAGTTAGATAAGACAAGATAAACTCATTGCCAGGGAATTAGAAGATGAGATATTAGGCAAGTATGATAAACTATCAAGTATTTATCTCATACCAATTGTTACCCTAAATATTGCAGATGAAGCATGAATTTCACATGAATTTAAAGGTATCATTCATAGATTGGGGTGTGGCTCAATGTCCATGTGCTGGTCTTGTATATGCAACCCAAAGGATTGAATGCCCAGCAAAACACCCCCCCCACACACACACGGGGTGGTCTAAAGGAGGGAGAGAGATACTCAAAACCTGATGAATCTGTCAAGATGACAGTCAAGAGGCTTCTGAGGCACAGCAGGGCATCTCAGTATCCTCTGGGTAGCCCTAGCTCAGATCTCCATCTTGGGAGGGATTCAGAGCACTGGGACTTACCGGTTCTATCAAATCCTGTGATGAGAACCGCATGGTTCGCCTCCCCACTAGAGCAGTGATGTTGGATAATGCCCCCCAGGTAATCCTGCCAGCTCACTGCATCAACTATCACCACCAAAGGGCCGAAGCTCAGAAGTGCTTTTGCCATTTCATCTTCTTGGTCACTGTGGAAGGAGGAGGTAATGCATGGGTAAAGAATTGAACTTTTAAGGTAAAAGTAAAAAAATGAGAGCTCGATGCAACAGTAAGTCACATCCTCTCTCTGGATCCACTGTAGGCCATAATCACTTCCTTCCCTTCTGTTATCTGCGGAGTTATTCTCACACGCCCTTCTGAGTCATACGAAGAGTCCATGGAAGATGCCTAGCATGATGGTGTTTTGCTTTGAGCCTAGGTGATGTTTGCATTTGACTCCCCTGCCCCTTTGTGATCCTTTTCAGTGTCTGTAAAATGTCTCATGGAGGTTTGAGTGGATCAGTGGGCTCTCCATGACGTGTTTTGGGAACTCAGAACAGGAGAGGGAGATTAATGGGTTCAGAGTTGGACAGGAACAATCTTCATCCCAGCCTTATGGTCCATAACTCTCTCACCTCCAGTCCTAGACGCACATCGCACAAGGAGTGAAACAGACACACCAGCAATCTGGCTGCTAAGACCTGAGGGAGATACCAAGGAAGACCCTCCATCCCAGCACTGCAGTGTACAGTGCCGCTTCCAAGAGTGAGACTCCAGGTTCGGTAATAAAGCAGGGCAGCACAGCCACCTTTATCTCAGCGGCACCCTCTGCTAAAGGTGCTGCGCACCGTGCCCCGTGTCTGTGCTCTGTGCACTAGCACCCAGTTCACAAGCTTCGGGCAAGGGGGCTGGAGGTTAAAATACACAGACACACACAGACAGAGAGCGACATGGGTCATCCTTGAATTCCCCAAGAATGCCCCTTTTATAGTGTTCAGGGGCAGATTATATAGAGAGAGCCACGCCCCAGCCAACCCCACCAGAAACCACTCTCCTGCCATCAGGAACTCCTGAAGGTCTCCTGCTCAGAGCAGCTGTAGGCACTCAGATCAGGGGATTACAAGAAATTCAGGATCTGGGGTCTCACTGCTCCCAACATAAAGGGTCTTGTAAGGTGAGGGATATCAGTTCTGATGAGGCTCAGAAGTGTGTATCTCACCTCTGACCCACAGCTCCTCAGTCACTGGCCTCAAGTCAGAGATTCTGGCTGAACACGAAAGTGCTTTGCCCTGCTGCCCCTTCTTCTCTTAGAGCCTCCGTTTGGAGCAATATTCACGATGCTATTCTCCTCAGCACATTATCTCAGAAGTCACTCTTCAGTGAGGCTCCTCTAGGACCGCATATTTCCCTTTTTCCTAGAGCAGTGGTTCTCAACCTGCTGAATGCTAAGACCTTTTAACACAGTTCCTCAGCTTATGGTGACCGCCAACCAGAACATTTTTTTCTAGTCTGTATTTTTAGACATGTTCATTTGCATGCTCTTCTCTGACCACTGGATGTCATCATGCAAGTTTTCATAATGCATGAATATTTATTATTAAAATTCAATCGAGTGCAAGTTAAAATTGCAGTCTCAAACTTAATGCAGCCTGTCCCTCTGTCCAGTGCTTAAAATTATTACGGTTATGAATCATAATATAAATATCTGATATATGCAGGTATATGATGTGCAGCCAGTTACAGAAGCAAAGTTCTGGTTCTTAAGGTTTCTCCCATGACCTTGCTGCCAACAGGAGCTGGGCTGACGATCTCTGGTGCTCTGGGAACTTCTACCTGGATTATATTAGAGGTTTATGCTTGGCTCAAGGATCTGATTTCACCCCAACTGCCCACTTCCCACTGGCAGATGCCGTCTGTATCAAGCATCAGTAACTCACAGGACATTCTGTGCCTGTGTCAGAATTAAATTCTTTTACTCCCTCTGATGTTTCGATAATGGCACAATAATCCAAAATGCATTCATCAGTGGGGCCAGCAGTTGGTGGCTTCTTCTGTTTGTAACATTTCTATTCTAGACCTGTTACTAAATGGCCTAAATTCTCTGGCTAGCTTTATTTTTTAAAAATGTGATTTTAATTATATTTTAATGATTATTTATACTTGAACTTATTCAAAGTTGCCCCATTTTGCAATTTCCAGCACCACTTCTTCCCCTTTTCCAGTCTCTTCTTGCCCTGCACCCCCGTCATATCCACACAGCATGCATGCTACATACGTCCCCACTGTATCCACACAGCATGCATGCTGCATACGTCCCCACTGTATCCATGCAGCATGCATGCTACATACAATTCCATCATATCCACACAGCATGCATGCTACATACACCCCCCATCGTATCCATGCAGCATGCATGCTACATACGTCCCCACTGTATCCATGCAGCATGCATGCTGCATACGTCCCCATCATATCCATGCATCATGCATGCTACATACAATTTCATCCTATCCATGCAGCGTGCATGCTATATACATCCGCATTGGTTCCATGCAACATATATGCTACATGCATCCCCATCCTATCCATGCAGCATGCATGCTACATAACCTATCTTCAATACTGTCTTAGTTCCGAGTTCTAATGTCATAGGCTCAGGTGTTTCCAATAGCTGCTTACTTGAGAACTCATGGAATACAGTGTTCAAAAGGGATTCTTGTTATGTACTCCATAAGCCATGCCATGTGAGGTTGGGTAGACCCAATTATTATGACAGAATAAGCTCACATGTCTTAGCATCTGAATTTTCTTAGTGGTGGCAGACATATGTTATAGCTTTAGACTGAATTGAAAGGTATTGATTCAGGTTTCTTATTTTCAGTGTGATGATACATAAAAGCATCTGCAAATTCTCTTTAAGAGACGTCTGGGACACCCCATGGTGATTATCAGTTGAACTTCTTAGCAGAAAGTTAGTTGTGAGCCAACAGTGTGCAAGAGTAAGTGTGCCTTCAACCAAGTCATCCATTCTGAAAGCAGCATAAATTGTGAAGAACACGAAGACACAAAAAGCAAGGCATTTACCTGAAGTCATATGCAGAAAAGCCTTTGATTGAAACTCCAGCTTGTGATTGGGGAAAATAGCGACACAGGCCATTTTGTGCCTTGAAGGGGTATTCTGAATCTTCCACCAACTTCACCTGTGTCTGGAGGAAAACCATCACTAAATGTTCACTTCCAGCTCTTTCAAAGGTTAAGCAGAGCTTACTTCAGTGCTGTCAAAGAGGCCAGGACTCACCCAAGCAGCCTGTGGGCATTGTTTGCTCTTAAGGATCTAATTGGAATCACAGGGTGCTTGCATCGAGCATCAGAGAACACACGAATCCTTAACTTTGACTTTTGATTGTCTTCTTACGCTTTTCCCCTCTAGTCCCACCGCAGGCATGTTAACCAAGTCATGCCATCCTTCTGAGGACATGCTAGGGCAACACGCTTCCTTTCTGAGGCTGCAAATACTGGGTTAGCAACGCCTTGAGGCCAGACAACGGCCAAATGTTCTTGCTATGGCATGTCGTGATGTGCCGCATGCTTTTTGGTTGCCCGTACAGGCAAATGTGCTAGGCTTATTCAAAGAGAGGAAACAAAATCACTGTTATCTATAAAGTGTCTAGAGCAGTCACTGACGTGTAGCGGTTGCTAACAGGAGGGCATTTGGATTTGGACAACACTTACTGTATGACTTTTACAGTGGCCCCTCATTTTCTTATTTCATACCACTGATACTGGATGTGTAAGCATGCCAGGGAGAAAATTATAGAAACCCTGAAGGGGGAGGCCAAGGGCTTAGCATCCAGTTTTGTCCGGAGACATGATTCCCACTTACAGTGCTCATTTCTTCATCTATGAAGAGTTATCAATCCAGCTGACCCATGGTGTCTCGCCTAACACTGCCATCCAGGACACCTATGGGAACCAGTGACTGTGCTCTGATCCCTCTGATACATCATGTGACAGGTCTCCACATAAAAAACATGGAATCTTTATAATATCCTTCTGAAAATGTGTTTAAGATGTCTTTACCTTGATATGGCTAATCTGTCTGGAAGCCAGGACTGCTACTATCATCAGGGTCTGTAATGTAACTCATTGGAGCTATGGTCTAGCACACGACTGACCCTGGCTTGAGTCCCTGCAATGCATCTTTTCCTTGATTAAGTCAGTCAACCTTTGTCTACTTAGATTTCTGATCACTGGACCTTGCTTAATGGAGGAAAGTGATTAGATTCTGTGTACACAGAACATAAGAAGAACTCGGGGATTCAGAAAGCTGAGATGGTTACCTCATTCAGCCAGCTCAGGGCACTGAGAGGAGAGCCGCCACTGCAGCCATAGTTATTAAAGGAGCAGTCGATGACCTGCTGCACACTGAGGTCGTCCTGAGGTTTCCCTTGGATCCCACGAGCCGACTCTATCGCACCCACCACGCTGAAGGCCCAGCAGCCACCACACTGCCCAAAAGACAGGGGTAGTATATATTAACACAGTGTCTATGTCAAACTTACTGCTGTTTCTAGATGCAGCAAGATAAAAAATAACAAGCAAAATTTGAAGAAAGCAGAAACCTATATAATAAGCATTCATTCAAAATGAAACTAAAATTCTCTTTTGAGCATTGACATTTAATTATTGATGGATACTAAATCAGTAATGTCCCTATCTATTACCAAATAAGTCAGTCACGCTAATGAATTAGGAGAGGCCAAGGAAACATGTGGAGGCACTATGGTTAGTCAGGAACTTAGACTTAGGAACCACTGTTTCTCAGAAAAGAAAAAATGGGCTGCTTCTAAGGAAAGGAGGAAACCCAAGGGATGGAATAGGCATCACATAAAAGTTTGCACAATCCATAAAAAATGCAGGAAAGAGAGGAAGAGGGGGGAAATGAGAAATTGAAAGTGAGACTTCATCATAACACCATGTACTGCAGAAGCAGGGTGATAAAGTCTTGAGTGTACTTGGCGGTGATGCTCTAAGCAACATCATGGTTTTAAGTGGTCTTATTTAGCCCTCAGTGCCCATGGCATAGGAAAATGTTCCTCAGCTGAAGATGGAGTGATCTCCAAACGTGAGTATGACTGGGGACATCACACCCACAGCTAGCATGAGCCAAACCACCGAGCATGAAAAACCCTACCACTGCAAAAACCATACCACCAAGTATGTAAATTCCTCTGGAAAGGACAAGATTCAGGCAACATCCACTTCTTACTACCACAAGTGCAATGGCAAACTAAATGGCATGGGAGTAAATTTCAATAAACAATCATAAACATTGAACTTGAGAACTAGGGAAAAGCATCCTAGCTAGAAAGGAGACTAACACACTGGGGTGTGCAAAACCCTTCACCTCCTCTCCATGGGGAGAGGGAAGGATATAGTGGCATTTCTAGTGCAGATGCCCTGTAAGGGTCATTCTGTGGCTGGAGAGCTGGCTTTCTCTTTCTGGCTACATTGCTTGTGCTGATGATGGGGATACACAGCAGTAGGAGAAGTGGAAAGAAAAAGAATTAAAGAAGCACATACTCTAGGTGACCTGCTATGCATTCCAAGTCACGCCCATCCCACAGAGTGCCACTGCTTTCCTTCTGCCTTGAGATACTCTCCACCCATGGCTTCACAGCACTCCACAAACTCCACTCTCAGCACCCATATCTGGATGCATACTGTGGGTCTTCTTCATGCTGAATTGCTGGATCTATTACTGTACTTAAATATTTATTGATTCCTCAACTAGCAAAAAAAAAAAAAAACCCAGTGTTACCTTGTTTGTGAATTTTCTATTTGTTTGTAAAAGCTTCACAAAGCTTCCCCACTCTATGACCTAAGCTATGTCTCCATACTCATTCTCCCTTTATTGTCAATCAGACTGATCTGTAACAAGTGTCTGTAGTCTTGAAGTTACACTGACCAGACTTCTAAGGTCACAGGTTGGGTGGTACAAGGTCTTAGAGGAAGTGAGCACACATACCAGGTTTTCCGAGGGAGCTCACACGATGAAGTGAAGGTTAAAGATCCAGACACCGTGTGGGTGGCCTCATTTCACTTTACTATGTACTTTTCCTTTGAATCACTTTACACAACCAGTAATTGTGTTGACTTTCCCCCCGTGAGTCCACAGGATTCTTGGTTTGCGCAGTATGGTTACTGGGATGTATTCCTGAGGGAGTGTGCTGAGGGCAATGGTCACAGACAAGTGAGCATACCCAGGCAGGTTGAAAAGTCAGGGCTGGATAACTATCCCTCGTCCTTCAAGGAGCTTTCTCTTCCATGGTGGATAACTGAGGTAGGAATTTACCTAGAAAACCTCCTGGATTTCTTGGCAAGTTTGACTTAGCTTGACCTTGCAGTGCTTTCTAATGCTCAGACAGCAAAGAAGAGCAAATGGACGCAGAGCTTACCATCTTCTGGTTTCTCACTTGGTTTACAACATGCTTGTCCCTCCAGTCAAATTTCAATGGCAAAGACACATTGGGGACGGGTGTCTGCCCTGCTGCTGGGTATCTGGGAGACCAGGCAGCTTTGCTGCCTAAATACAGCGCTGGTGATAAAGAAGAAGAAAGGATGGAGAACACATTACACGAAGGGCTTTCCTGGAGCTACCTAGCCAAGCTGTGGCTTGAAATTCTTCCTCTGTGCTTTCCTGTAACATGAAATACATCCTATTGAAAGCCGGAAATGTAAATCCCTGCAGTGGGACTGGAGGAGATGCCACATGACTTGCTTGGTAGAATTAGGGCAGCGATGGAAAATACGCACATAACTGACATTACTTCTTTTATTACTACCCACAACACCATGAACATTCTGAACGAATATTGGCGCGAGAAAACTACCAATGTGAGGAGACAATTGTTGCTTGCAGCGGCGTGGATGTGCTGCATGCAAGCATACTTAGTTCTTAAACCATGGTTAGCAGAGAAGAGTCTTGGTTCACTTCCCTTATGCACATGGTACCCACTTCAAAGTTGGCATTTAAAAATATTAACCGTCACACAACTTACAAGGCTTTCAATGAAATCACTCCTTAATTAAACAAAGAAGATAGAATCAGGAATTTAACCAGTTGTACTTTCAGACCTTACCTTTGAACTCTTCAGGAAACAAATAAGAAAACTGGTTTATTCCATAGAAGGCAGTGGCGTTTTTATGAGAGAAAGAGTTCAAGTATCGATGTCTATTTAGACTTTCCTGAAAGAATGACAACAAACATTTTATGTCTACCGCTTCAGCTCTCTAAAGCCGTAAGTGTATAACTAACTTGGAGGTATTGTGGGTACAAAAGTCAAACTTGATTTTCATGCTGGGGAAAGTATGCCTTATGTGTCTGTAACTCTTCGCCCTCACACATTCTGGGGGAATCACACACATATTTTTTAAAGTGTTGACAAGCACTGGACACTGGTGACACACTGTAATTAAATAGTTATAAATATGCAATGTGTCTTCCACATATTTGTTCTCTGTGCAGAGTAAGGAAACTTGGAAAAGGACTAAGCTGATAAAGGGGGGAAGGGGTCGAAATCTCTTCAGGTTGCATTCAGGGTCAGTTTGTCTCAACAAAACAGCTTTAGAAAAGATGCGGTTCTGGGGTCTCCCCAGAAGAAGACCAGGCTTTCCTATCTAGATGGAAGAAAAGAATAACTATAATGCTACATTTCTTCATCATCACCTTACATTTGCCTTTTCTATGAAGACGCTTATGTACCCCAAAACCAGTTAATCTTGCAGGTCACGTGGAAATTTGGAGGACCACCGTTCCCCATGTTAGTGTGTGCACATGTTGGCTTAAGGACTTGAGTGCTTATGTGTATGACTCAGAAACCAATAAGCAAACCAGGACACACTTTTCAGTTTGCTGTATTACACTATGTCACCCGCACTGAAGACACGCTTGGAACACAGTAGCTCCACAGCAACCATCTGCCCTTTAATAATGACACATGTGAAATTCCCATATGACCCCTTAATACCCTTCGTCAGTGTGTTTGTTTTAGCAAGGCCGTGGCTGAGACGCATCATGGTCTGGCTTCATTCTTTCTTACTGAACAAGACTAGAAGGACTGCCACCCAGAGAATTTGGAAAGTTCATTTGAGTTCCAGGTAGTTAACTGCTGGCCAAGTGAGGCTCTGAACGTAATACGCTCACGCACTGAAAGATGAACAAAATGTATAAGGTAGTATTCGCATGACACAAATTATGACATGAACCACTGACTAGCAAACTGCACAGGAACCTACTGGAACCAGTCATAAGATGATCATTTTCTTAAGCAGGAGACGACAGGGCAGGAAGGAGAATGTAGGCTGCGTGTTGCATGTGGCAGTCATGGGAACATGAATGACAGGCCCCTGTCTGTGGGAAGTTTATCTGCTGGTGACTGCACCAGCAGGAACCCACAGCAGGGAGCTGTAGTTGCCATGGTGACCAACAGCTGATTCCTGAGTTCTAAGGTTGGCTATAAGGGCAAGACAGGAAGAACTCCCTGATGGATAATTCTTAAATAATAGCCACCTGGTGATTTTAAAAGCCTTCAGACATCCCTTGATTTGAACAGAAGGGAAAAAAAAGGACTTATCTCATAACCTCCTAGGTCACTATAGTCTAACAGCTGATCCTCGTACTATCCCCGTTCCCTCATATCTACAGCCTATGGTGAGAGCAAAGGGTGAAAATAAGACATAAATTACCAATACCAGGAATGAAAAGATGCTGACTACAGTGCTTCTGGCATTTTAATTATTTTAGATAACTTTATGCTAATGAGTTTGATAATTTGCATGAATTGGACAAAAGCCACTTGAGACACAGATTACTGAACATGGAAGAAAAAGAAAGCTTCAATTTTCTATCAATTCATGGCTTTAAAATTGTAATTGAAAATCGACCCAGGAGGAAAACAATAGTTCCACATGGCTTCAGTAATGAGTTCCCTACAACTAAGAAAGAAATAACAAGGAATATATATACATATTCCAAGGAAGAATATATCTCAACTTAAACAAGACCCTGTTGCCAAGAATCTAAACCAGAAAAGACCATCTGAAGGAAACAGGGCTATGCGTGAGTCACTACCCTGGAAATGAATGTAAAATCACCAATGAAATATTATCAAATCAGCCACCGCAGTGTTCCAGACAGACGGTACATCGTGATCGAGGGGAACAGATACAGAAACGGTGCACTGATTAGCACAAGACAGCATATCAACATGATAAATCATTTTAATGGAACAAGGGAGGAAAAGGAGACAAAATGACACCATGTTCTTCCCTAAGAAGATATGTGCTGTCTCGATGCAACAGCATGCTTGTGGTTTGGAGAGCTAAGTCTATCTGGCTGCCAAGTAGTTATAGTAACAGTAATGAAAGAGAACAACATCAGACCGAACCCATCTTAAATACTCATGGACCTAACTATAAAGGAAGAGAAGAGAGCCGACGGATCTCTAAGATGTGGATCTCCTGCTGTGGGGCTCCTATGAACTTTCACTTTGCCCAAAGGGACACGCGTTGCAGAACTCCACGCCGGTCTTGTTCTCAGTCCTGCAGTTACTCCTGCCTTCCACAGCTCTGTACAGCCATGCTAGGGACAGTCTACTGATCACTGCTCATGTCCAGCCAAGAACACGATGTTCCATGTTGCTTCCTCCCTACCGCTAATCTCAACCTGCTTCTTTAAATTCTAGAACACGGAAAATCCCTCCCTACCAACTTCTGAAGAATCACAGTTCTCTAACATCCCTGTGTACATAACATACACACTTGATTTTCAAGTGCACTAGAATAAACATGTTAGCATTGAAACGCAATCTAAAGGTACAAATTCAACCTCTCTGTACCCCACTTTCTTCACTGACAAATTTGGTCACACTACCAGAGTATAGGGACTAATTAAATATGGAATGTGGGTACTATGCATATTTTGACCACTGGCAGAATGAGTACCCTGCTAAATATTCCCAAGCTGTATCTTTACCCTTAGAAACAGAATATTTTGATTATAGAAAACATCATTCAAAGATCATGCTTTCGCCGGGCGGTGGTGGCGCACGCCTTTAATCCCAGCACTCGGGAGGCAGAGACAGGCGGATCTCTGTGAGTTCGAGGCCAGCCTGGTCTACAAGAGCTAGTTCCAGGACAGGAACCAAAAGCTACAGAAAAACCCTGTCTCGAAAAATCCCCCCCCAAAAAAAAAATAAAAAAATCATGCTTTCGCCTTACTTGGGTTAAAATGCAGTGAGTATTTCTCATGGCACTACAAATAAAGACTAGCTATTGCAAACAATCTGGTGTTGTATTGGAAATAAGACTTTCCAACTGTGGGAAACAAAGTAGCAGAAGCTCATTTTGTTTATAGGTACAGTGCCTTTCAAAAATATCTAAGACTAGCAGCCCATGGGGTATTGTGAAGGTCCTCAATAAACCCTGGTGGGAAGAAGGGTCAGGGAAATTTTTTTTGCTTCTTAATAATAAGAATAAATAAAATACACAAAATTTTTTCTTTTCATGTGCTCAGTAGTATCAAGAGAAGAAAGAAAATACTGAGGGCCAGTTTGTTGGGCTTTCTGTTCTCTAGGAAGAATGTTCACAGCTACCAAGCACATTAAACGTATAGCAGAGGGAAGGAAGGGTTAGTTAATGGAAGCACTGGTCTAAGCTCTGCCTGTGAACTGCTAGTTCTGCATGGAGTACTTGCTTACTTCATCGCCTCTTCCCAGATTAATAAACTGAGGCATAAATGGGTAGATTATTATCTTAAAGTCACCCAGCACATGATGTGTGGCTGGAAGGACATATACTTTGTGGGGCTTTGTGTCATTTTTTTTTTTTTAGCAGAGAAGGCCGTGGAACCTGCATGTCTTTCCACCATTGCTATCTAGGCTTTCTTTTCTTCGTTCTGCTTTTATGTCCCTACCAATATCAGCACAGATATTCCCTTGGGGTGACGCTCATGCTTGTAGCACATGCCCCTCATCTTTGCTTATTTCAAAGGCGGAGATGGGTTTTCATTACATACCAAGGCTGGGCTTGAACTCCATGGCTCCAGTGAACCTCCTGCCTCAGTCTTTCAAGTAACTAGGGCTTTGTGAGCTCATCCCATGGCCCATTTTGCAAGGGCATTTTATCCCAGCACTTTCTGAGCTAATTATTTGTTTTTTTAAAAATATTTATTTATTTATTATGTATACAATATTCTGTCTGTGTGTATGCTCGAAGGCCAGAAGAGGGCACCAGACCCCATTACAGATGGTTGTGAGCCACCATGTGGTTGCTGGGAATTGAACTCAGGACCTTTGGAAGAGCAGGCAATGCTCTTAACCTCTGAGCCATCTCTCCAGCCCTTATTTGTTGTTTTTATCCGTCCTTACTGCAAGATCCTAAAGCACGGTGTGCAACAAGTCACTTCCACGCATGCGTGTAAAAGGCTCTCCCTGGAAATGCCTCAGGTTTTTAGCAGATCCAGCAAATCTAAGCAGGAACAAATATACATAGATCATACTCAGCATGGAATCATTGCTGGGAATTTCCCTCAAGACATGGGAATTGCAAGCCTTAGACTCAGGATTCCCAGCTGAGAATGAAGTTATCACTTATTACCATGGGGACTGTTTGCATGTGCTTTATTAATTGAGAGAATCTATTTTCTAATGTATAGGACTTCCTATGCTGTTTTTAGAAGTGAATTACAGTGCCCCCATATGGAACATGCATTTGATTTTCTGACAGAGTACATTGCATGGGCTTGTCTCAAACGTCCTAATTATTGTGACTGCTGATGTCCACTGCCATGCCCAATTTACATATGTTTGAAAAATGTCATTGTGATATAGCTCCTTAGCATCCTTCACATATATTATTTTCCACAGTTCATAACACAGGATAAATGACCCATAAACTGTTGAACAAGTAGAGGTCAGAGGGACAAATGAGCAAGCATATTTTTATCTAAGTTTTTTAGATTTTGCTACGTTTCCATTTAGACACTGTGTGCTTCAAGCTAAAAACCATCAGAAAATATCTGGAGAATCGTATCACAGAGCATCAAGTCACCTCTTTAGCTCTCAAGCAGTCACCGATGAGGTATATTTGGAGGAGATGATTCAGGTACCTGTGGGTCACCCATCATAACCACTCATTTAAAAGTGCTATAATAATCTACTTAAATTAATCTGGGATGCATACACAATTTAATAAGACATAGCATGAGCCATTGCAGTCTTAAGGCGCACAGCTCCTCTAATTGTCTTGTACTGGGGATTGGACTGAATAAAAATGAGACCAGGAGGCAGGCCACAGCATCCATGCCTCCTCGGTTCCTGGCTGTTGATGCAGTGTGGCCTCCTGGAACACACTCGTGACACGCTCATCCTGATGACTGGCTCCTGGAAGTGTGAGCCAAATGACCCTTCTTGCTTTAAGTTACTTTTTCGTGTACTTTGTTTCAGCAACAAGGAAAGAAATGATACAGTTACATGGTTGGCCTCCAATATACACGATTTAAACAATGATAATCTATTTAGCCAAGGAGCACATTGTCACAGCAGCGCCCGGTTCATCAGGAGACGATGTCAAGGACAGGACTCAGTACCACACAGGCCAAGAACTTCAGTGAGAAATGGGCGCTGCTTCTGGTGTAGTAACAATAGAGGAGCTCAAAAGTAACAAACAGGAGGAAAGAGTGCACCGTTTGCATTGAGTGAAATACAAGGAATAACTGGCGCAAAGAAGGCCTGAGGGTCAGCTTCTGGAGCTTTCCAAGCCAAGAGGACGAGCAGAAGAGGGCGGAGCTATGGAGTCCCACGGAAATTTCAGAGAACAAGAATCTAGCCGAAGAAACACTAGATACACCTCCAGGGAGCGACTTCACTGAACTCACACGGATTCTTGATTTAGAACAAGTGAGTTTTCTTTTCTAATAAAACCGTGATGGCATCTTCTCCGATTTAAAAAGCTGTCAGTTAGGATCAGCTAAAGGAATTTAGGTCAACTATGAGTTTGAATTCCAGTCGGTGTCCCTAGTTACCAGGAAAATGGCCAGCTGATGGGTCCATCTCCGAATTTTAAGCTTGGGGTAAAATTGAAGGATTATTGTGAAAACTTTTTTAAACAACCCGCATGAAAGGCACTGAAATGTTTCCTTCTGTTCTACGTCAGTCTCCACCAAGTCAGAAAAGAACCTTTTAGTAACACGGTACAGAGTCGGCAGGACAGGGAAATCATTAACCCTGGAGATCAATGAGCCTGCGGCTGGTTTTTGAACTTCCAATAACTGGAGGAGGGAGCTCGCGCCCCCTGCAGGCGACTTCCTAAGCGACAGGCTAGTTGTGGGAAAGGAGAAAAGGAAAGGCTTTAGGATTCCAAAGCAGAGGGTGCGTCTTTCCCATTAGCTTTGCTTCGGACACATATTTTGGTGCTTTGGGGCGCATCACATAAATCCCTGTCCTGGGGAATCAAGGCTTTAGGCAGCAGCGAGCGCTGCTGGAAAAGGTGCGCCTGGAGCGTGGGTCCCTCCCGAGGAGCCCTGGAGCAGGGGACAGGTAGAGGAAGGAGCTTGGTACCCGCAAGGCGGCCGCCTCCCGCTGGTGGCTCCGCGGCCAGGTCCGGGCGACCCCGCGGCCCAGACAGCAGCAGCATAGCAGCAAGAGGCTGGCCCACCGTGGCTTCATCCCGGCGCCCGAGGTCCTCCGAGCACAGCCCGCTTTCTCTTTCGGTTCCTCGGCTCCGCCCACCGCCCGAGTTGGGGCGCAGGCCCAGAAGTAGGAAGCTGCTGGGTCCCCGCTGTTGGGTGCTTGTTGGCATTGTCAAGGACCTTCTGTTAGTGAGCTTCAGGGGTTAGCTTCTTATCTAGTTGGAAAGAGACCAAAGCATGATTTATACAGCAGCGTGAAGATACGAACTGCTGTGTTTCCTGCCATGTGGATTAAGCCCATTATTTTTCTTCCAGTCATTTCAAATTCAGTATGTGTTCGTAGAATGTGTGTAAATTGAACTCAGCAAGTTTTATGTAGACGCGTAACCGTGTGCGAATTTACACTGCGCTTGCATGCTATGGATGCTCGCCAATACGTGACAAGATTGTAGGGCTGCACAAAAGCTTCTTTGTCTCTAATATTGTGGCCGTTTCTCCCCGTGAAGAGGATTGCACCGGCTTCTAAAGTTTGTGATGAAATTTAACTAAAGCAGTTCGTCTAAACACATCATTATATGCCGGGCACGTTCAGTGCGCTCCTCTAATTATTCCCCTGTTAAGGTAGTTTTAATTTTCTTTCTGTTTTATTAGGTCGTTTTCTTCTTGCTTAGCTTATTTCATAACCCATTCCCTCCACTTTCTTCCACCTACTTTAATTAATTGTTGCCATTTCCAAAAAATCTTGTTTTCTTTTTACCACAGTCCTGGAGAACAGAATGCAAAAGGAACGAAGGGAGTCTGTGCCGATCAGTCACTATCACAGTCCGTTCACACATCTCAGCTGAAGGGGCTTCTGGTGGAGTGGGCCAGGGCTCTCCTTTAAGGGGGCTGGGTGACTTAAAGATCTGGTTATATATCACATATTCTGGGGATCCTGGGGAGAAGACAGCTGCTTCTCAGAATGGTATGTGCACAGACACAGGAAATGCAAACTCTGAGTTTGGAGTGAGTTCTTACAGTGTTTTTCCATCTTCTCCCCTCTCCATTTACACAACTATCTTATGCTCTTTTGTGCTCTTCTTTCTCTTGGCCAAAAGTGGATTTTTTATAAATGACGATATCCAGGTTCCCAGAAGTGGGAAGGACCTGCATCATTTCTGCCTTAGCGTCTGCCCCTTTGCGAATCTGAAATACTCTATGGCTCATGTTCTCCCCCCTCTTGTCTTTGGTCAAAAGTCCCCTCCTCCCCAGGCTTCCCCTGATTGTCCTTCTTAAAACAGAACGCCCTTCCCAGTCTCCACCCTACTTCCCTGATGCTGTTCCATTGCCGTTTTAACATCTGCATGGTTTGATCCATAGACAGCGCTGTTCTGTAATGTTCATGATGGCAAAGATTTCCTCTCTTTAGTCTCTCAGGCACCAATGACATTTAGTGGGTATTCCATCAGTAAATATTTGTTGTTAGGAACTTAACTTTAGTTAAAATCAATTTTCTTTGGATCGCAGCAATTATCCTTAGGTTGACCACCTGAACATAAAAGTCCCAACTCAAAGGATTGTCAAAAAGCATGGATTACCGTCAGAAAACTAACTTTAGTTTAATAATAGCAAAAGAGACGAGTCAACCAGTAGGCGGGTCCCTTGTGAAAAGATTGTTAAGGTTAACATAGGCAGGAATCTGTGGGCTTGTTATCTCCATGACATCAGCACCACCAAACTTCCCAAGAGGAACTTTGTTCTCCATGGACCGTGTGAAAACCCACCCATCGCTCCAGAGGAACACTATTCCCCATGGACCGTGTGAAAACCCTCCCGCCACTCCAGAGGAACACTGTTCCCCATGGACCGTGTGAAAACCCTCCCGCCACTCCAGAGAAACACTGTTCCCCATGGACCTTGTGAAAACCCGCCCATCGCTCCAGAGGAACACTGTTCCCCATGGACCGTGTGAAAACCCGCCCATCGCTCCAGAGGAACACTGTTCCCCATGGACCGTGTGAAAACCCTCCTGTCACTCCAGAGGAACACTGTTCCCCATGGACCGTGTGAAAACCCTCCTGTCACTCCAGAGGAACACTGTTCCCCATGGACCGTGTGAAAACCCTCCTGTCACTCCAGAGGAACACTGTTCCCCATGGACCGTGTGAAAACCCGCCCATCGCTCCTCTTCTGGTCCAGATCATACTTCTCATCACCAGTTTCGTATCGGAGGACATAGTTACTCCCTGTACCTAATAAAAACCAAAGACATAAATCAGCTGTGGGCTCTGCAGATGTAAGAGGCCATGACACCCACTGTGAAGATCTGAAACCTCATTTAAAATAGATGGTATTGGGCCCCAGGGGACCAGGTTCATGGACCGTGGCAGCACTAAGGTGGGTGCAGGAAATGACCGTCACTCGAGTGACATTCATAACACGTTATAAGCAAAGAGGCCTCCATTTTCTCCTTGCTATTGCACCTTCTGCAGCCATCCCTGTGACTCAGGGAAGACAGTATTCTTTGCCAACCGCTCGCTTACCATGGCTGTACGCAGAAGTGAAATGCCAGAAAGGCAGACAGAATCTTCTCTGAGATTGATAACCTGGCCGGATCAGCCAGTTTCCTATTACTGTAACGAAATACATGACATAACCAATATATAAAGAAAAATGACTTATTTTTGGCTCTTATTTATGAAGGTTTCAGTCTAAGATCAGTCAGTCAGCTTTGTTCCTTTGGGCATTTGTCATCGATGAAAGATGAAGGCAGACAGTAACAAGCAATTGCGTGAGCCTGGAGGCAGAGGGCAGGTTCAAGGGCATGCACGTGGTGACCTAAAGAACCTTCACTAGGGTGCAGTTGTCTCATAGCTGCGTCACCTGGAGCCCAAGCCTTTAACAAGGGGCCCCTCAGGCGAACTCTGCATCCAGACTACAGGAGCAGCTCTGGTTCTGCCTTGCACAGAGGGACCGGAAAAGCGATACCAAAGACCCCTCCTTTCTAGTCACAACATGGCTGTGATTACCATTGATAAATAAAGGAACTGCTTTGGACCTACAGCAAGGCAGAACTTAGGTAGGCAGGAAAACTAAGCTGAATGCTGGGAGAAAGGAAGCAGAGTCAGAGAAGACATGTTGCCCCGCCAGAGACAGACACTGGAACTTTTGTCAGTAAGCCGCAGCCATATGGCAATACACACATTAATAGAAATGGATTAAATTAATATGTAGGAGTTAGCCAATAAGAAGCTAGAGCTAATGGGCCAAGCAGTGATCTTAATTAATACAGCTTCTGTGTGACTATTTTGGGGCTAAGCTGTTAGGAAAAAACAAGTGGCCTCCTTGCAATAACCATTATTCCAGTATCAGTTCATGCAAGAGTCTGAGGGTAGAAACGCATCCAGTATGTTCCACAGACCTAATGGAAATAAATGCAGGGGTATAGGGTTTAAAAAAGAAAGCAAAGGGGTAGGTGATGTTAAGATAATTAGCAGGCAGAGATCATGTAAGAATGAAATTATAATTATTTGTTATATAGAAAATACACAGTTATTTCAAGTGCTTTGAGAAGGGTTTCATCTGGGAGAAGCAGTGGCATGAAGAACTAATATCTGATGGTTTGTGCATGGGGGATCAGTTTCCTTTAAGAATACAGACACTGGTAGATGATGCAGGATGCAGGAGATGCTCCTGTACCCGTGAGTTTATGACCTCCTTGGGTTTTATAGTTTTAGAATCAACCAAAAAAAAAAGAGGACATGAAGTTAGGATAGGATGGCAGTGGTCTTCAAGGAGTGGGACATGAATATGGCATTTCATATATGACATTATCGAAATTAATAATAATATTGAACATATACAATAAATAGCACTGCATAGGTGGAGGTAATTCTGTCAAATTTGCAATATAGCACTTGGAAGTTCCTTCAGCCTGGTACTAGGCATCTATACTGCATATAAAAGCAATCTCCAAACACAGGAATGCCAGTGCTCAATCTTGTGCACTCTTTTCTATGGATTGAGGACCAGACAGAGACAGGGCTGTGATGGCTAAGGGTCACTGATGGAATGTGGTCACAGTCATGTGACTTGGTTCCAATCTGTAGACAAGTCTTCTCAGTTTCCCTAAGGTTTGGGCAGAGTCCTCCAAACATGCCAACTTCTCTCCTCCTCAGGTTGTGTGGGCACGGCAGCTGTTTTCCTCCCGAGTAACTGAGTGCAGGTGCAGAGGACGGGCAGGGGGTGAGACTGTGACGTCAGCAGGGGCATTGGTAACTCCATTCGCTTGTCCATCACAGACACAGAGCCTGAAACAATAACGCAGAAGGGAGAGCACAGACGTGATGAAGAGCGCCACCGTCTGCTACCATCTTGCAAGCCAAATTACCTGGCCTGTATTTTATGACTGCCTTGAGCGATACTCTAGGCTGTGTGTGCATGCATGCGTGTGTGTGCGCATGTGTGTGTGTGTGTTAATGCTTCTAGGACATTAATCATTTTCTTAATGCTTCCCTAACCTTTATTATGTTGGGATTCTCATTCACTGTGTTTTACTCTCTGGAATCTTCTGCATTTTCTTCAGCTATTAATCATTCTCCTTCAATCTCAAGTGGCTCTTCTGTGAAGTTGTCTGCTTTTGCTGTTACTTAATAAACACCTGTATGATAATGATTCACTTGTCTCTGGGCCTTAGAAACATCTCACAAATTCTCACTTTTCTCATGATCATACGTCAGCATTTCCATCTGAAGATGAGGACAGAGAGGCCTGAGAAGCTAGGAAAGCTGCTTTGAGGTTTTATGTTCAGTCACAGGTGCCTGGGAGAGGCATCTGTGGACTTGATGCTAATCTTTGTCGCCCATCAATTTAGGTGTCTCGTAAATCCCCACACCTCCTCAAGTGACACATTAATGCTTTGTAATTAATGCCCAATGGAATTGCATGACATATTATGGACACCAAAGCAAAGCAAACCTAAAGATGGAGAACTAGTTTGAATCTGAGACTGATGCAGGCTGGAAATGAAGGCATTGTTGGGAGGACTATGACTATTAATGTAAAAAGACATTGCTGCTTTATTTGATGTTTCCATGAGCTCAGGAACTTTGGGTTCCTTCATAGTCTTGGCACCACAGACGCTGACAAGAGAGACTGCTGGTAAGAAGGTAATTTGTCCATCCTTAGGTCCTTACACCAGCCTGGTGTAAGGACCTCATGTATGGTATTGGCCTCACTTTTTTTTTTTATTATTTTCGATACAGGGTTTCTCTGTAGCTTTTTTTTTTTTTTTTTTTTTTTTTTGGATTTTCGATACAGGGTTTCTCTGTGGCTTTTTTTTTTTTTGGTTCCTGTCCTGGAACTAGCTCTTGTAGACCAGGCTGGCCTCAAACTCACAGAGATGTGCCTGCCTCTGCCTCCCGAGTGCTGGGATTTTAGGCGTGAGCCACCACCGCCCAGCTTTTGACCTCACTTTTTACAGGAGGGACCTGTGCTTGTGATGTTCAGGAGTTGTTTCAAGGTCCCCATGACTTGTGAACTCTTCCCGAGCTGTTGTCCTCAGAGCCCATGGCCTTTCGGCTGCACCACGGTGCTTTGGGGTTGTTCAGTGTGTCCCTGGTTTCTGACATGACTTTTATTTTGTGTCACGGTCTCTCTATCAATCACACGTCTGTAAAGCGGGCGCCATGAGCTTTCTATACATGCACGTAACGCAGAGAAAAGCCTGACGTTTGGGAGTACATGTGAGTAATTGTCACCCATGTGCTCAATTGTTTGTTTCCTGTTTCATTTGTCACCCTGTGTTATGGGGAGGGCATCATTTCACGAGGGAATTAATTACCTAGGGCCGGTGCGAATGATTTCATTTTGTCGGTCTTTTTTCCTGATAATTTATGGCTTTCCCAAGACCCTCTTTTATGTTGTAGCCTAATACTGCCCTAAAATTTGCTATGTAGTCCAAATTGGTTTTGAAATAATGTTCTTTTGTGTTTGTAATTTTTATTATTTTCTTTGGGGTCTACTACCTAGTTCCCAGATAAACACATGGAGACTTATTCTTATTTAGGAATTTTCCGGCTTAGCTTGACTTGTTTCTAGCCATCTTTTCTAACTTAAATTATCCCATTTTCTCTTTAGCTATGTTTTGCCTCTGGGCTTTTTACTTTTCTTTATTCTATATATCTTTCTTTTCTTCTTATTCCGTGGTGAGCCGCATAGCTGTGTAGCTGGCCCCTGGAACCCTCCTCTCTGTCTTCTGTTTTTGCTCCTTGCTCTCTTCCCTAGATTTCTCCTCCTATTTATCCTCCCTGCCTGCCAGCCCCTCCTATCATCTCTCCTGCCTTACTATTGACTGTTAAGCCTTTGATTAGACCAATCAGGTGTTTTAGACAGGCAAAGTAACTCAGCTTCCCACGGTTAAGCTAATGCAACAAACATAAAACAAATGTATCATTAAAACAAATGTTCTGCAACATGAATAAATGTAACACATCTTAAACTAATATTCTACAACACTTCTTCATCTTTTAGAGTGCTGGGATTATATGCTAGCCCAACACAGAGGTGATTACTAATGTCAGGTGTCTTAATTACTTTCAGTGGCTTTGAGAAAATACAGAGACAAGCATAACTTAAAGGAAAACGGGTTTATAGTTGCTCACAGTTCCAGGGTTTAGTCTATCATGGAGGGGAAGCCAGGGGGGCAGGAGCCTGAAGTAGGATTCATATCACATTCAGTCCATAACAGAGAGCAATGATTTAGACCGCTGCTTAACTCCTTTCCTCCATTCGTATGGTCTAATATCTCAGTCAGGAAAAAAATATACCACCTACAGAGGGAGGGTCTTCCCAGCTCAGTTACATCAATCAAGATAGTCCTCCACAGGCATGCCCATGAGCACACCTGGGTGGTTCTAGATTCTGTCAAGTGGACAGTCAGAGCTAAACATCACACTCTGACACACCACTGTGATTATTTCTGCTGTCATTGGTGTGAACTGGGTCTCCACACTCATGACAATTGCCTTTATCATCTTCTATCAGTAACATTCCAGATAGAATATATAAAGTCTGAACGTGTAAGAATTTCTAGGGAAGTGACATTTAAATTTCCCTGCGGATTAGAAAGAAAGAAAATGCTGTGTGGTGGGCTCTAGGAGTGGGCAGAGCTGCCATCCTTCAAAAGTGACTCTGTACAGTTTATCAGGCACAGTGGAAGACAGCGAGTCAGGTTCCCAGAAATGCAGGCCAACCAGGAGAATGTAGAATTCCTACAGTCAGTCTCTAACAAAGAGGGATAATGGCACTAATGAAAAGCCATAATGGATAGGATAAGTTCTTCTCCAAATAGCTAATGGAAAAAAAAATGCCACGAGAAACACCTGAAACCATGAGCAGTTTCCATGGCAACCCCTGTTTTTATTCTGAAGGCATTTGAGTAAAGGTGAAGAGATAAAAGCTTTAGGCCTGCTGTGTGTATGCCAGATGGGGATGACATTCTAAAGGCCTGATCTTAGCTGCACCAGCTACTACAGTCGTGTCAGCGCTCTCTCTCTCTGCCTCTGTCTCTGTCTCTCTGTCTCTGTCTCTGTCTCTCTGTCTCTGTCTCTGTCTCTGTCTCTGTCTCTCTCTCTCTCTCACTTTCCTTTTCCTTTTCTCTCCACTCTCATACTTTAAAATAGCAAACAAGTGTCATTTTCATTTTCTGAGAAAATAAATCTGGTATCTCTTTAATCTTGTATGTGTCATTTACTTCAGGTTTCATTATGGTTTAGTAGATATGTTTCCCACAGGGGAAATAGATCATGCAAGTATCACATGCTTTTGACCTCCGCTAACTGTGCAAATATCATCTTCTCCAGTGGGTGGATGTGAAAAAAGGTAGGCTCACACAAAGAAGAGAAAGAAGAAGAGAAAGAAGAAGAGGAAGAAGAAGAAGAAGAAGAAGAAGAAGAAGAAGAGGAGGAGGAGGAGAAGGAGGAGGAGGAGGAGGAGGAGGAGGAGGAGGAGGAGGAGGAGGAGGAGGAGGAGGAGGAGGAAGAAGAAGAAGAAGAACAAGAAGAAGAATAAGAAGAAGAAGAAGAAGAGGAAGAAGAAGAAGAAGAAGAAGAGGAAGAAGAAGAAGAAGAAGAAGAAGAAGAAGAAGAAGAAGAAGAAGAAGAAGAAGAAGAAGTCTAATTCATAGTGATATAATGCTAAGAGCTGCCTATCAATATAAAGGGAAATGATTTTTGATATTATTATCTCTTATAAGTATAGTAATTATTCTATAACCTATTTCTCTTGAATATTTGCATTCACCCAACAAATACTGAGAGCTTTTGTTCATTATTGACTTTTATAGTCACAATAAAAGGACATAAGAATAGAAAAATGAGGTATTAGGAATTACAGTACTGGAACTGTGATTTCTGCCCTGGAATTTGTGGAGAGATTTTGCTATATGAAATTGTCCTGCAGGTTCTTCAGTTATATGTGGTTCCTTAGAAGATCTGATGGCATTTGCAGACACTCTAAGTTGTACTGGGAAAGAGAGAGTCCTTATTCTGGGTCTTACAGAGAAATCGACACAATCAGAGTAAGTTCAGTATCTTCACGAAGCGCACATCCTCTGACAAGGGAGTTCCTTAATCTGGCCTGTCAGGGAGGGGCTGCGATGTAACTAAACAAAGTAGGGTAGGAGAGGAGTGTGGCTCTGAACCCAAGACTCTCAGGATCACTGGGCAGTGGGAGGCAGGGGCCTGCAGAGTATCTGTAAGCCCCTAGGTGTTGTATCTGTTTTTCAGAGGACACAGTTTCCCGGAAGATAAAGAGCATCTCAGGCAATCTGTCAGTGCTTGGATCGGCGGAGGCTCTCCTGGTAGCTGATTCTTTGTTTCATCCAATTCTTAGTTTCTCTAAGACATTATGCTTTTAAAGTCACCATCATTTTTGTAAGAACTAAAATCACAGCTGCTGCCCACCCTGTGTAACTTCCTATTTCCTGTTAATTATAAAATGTCAAACTGAGGGCCTAGAAATGCCGCTCCCTTACCCTGGGCTCCCAATTACACCCCTCCACACACACCACACCCCCACACATCATACAGAACTTCAAATAAATCAGTTTACCCTACTGTCATAGTAAATTTATAAGGAAACTGTCATTTATTGGTGGCATAAGGCCTTTGATCTCCATTAATCATTAATGTTGCTCACAATTTGATGAATAAATGCAAACTTAACACTTTGCACTTCAATATTTATAACAGGTATTCTGTTAATAGAGTTACCCCATTTAATCAGATATTTAAGCTTTTATGACTGCTTCCATGAACATGCCTCCTATAAATAAAAGAATATGAGAGAATAAGATGTTTAAGGTGTTGGGGGACAATGCAATGTAGAATTTTTTTTAGTTATGTAATCAGTGAACACAAGCTCGATGCTGGACTCATCTCTCATTTTCCATCATGACCTTTCCGAACATTTCAGAATTCTTTTAGCCCCATCACCTGACTAGTATATATCTGAAAAAAATGAAATATATATTTATATAACCTAATGAATTAATTTTAAATAACGTTTGTGAATTCATATTATTTATTTTATTTTATGTGAAAATTTATATCTTTATTGCTCATTGAAATATTAGAAATTTGCAGATATATGTTCAAGTTAATTTTGTTATAGATGGTTGTGATGTAGGATTCCCCTCTGTATGCTATGAATACCATTGATTAATAGAGAACTGTCTTGGGCCTGCGCAGGGAATAGAGGTAGGTGGGGAAAACTAAACTGAATGCTGGGAGAAAGGAGGATGAGTTAGAAGCCGTGGAGCTGTTGCCGGAGACAGATGTGCTAAAACTTTGCTGGTAGGCCTCGACCTCGTGGTGATGCAGAAATTAATAGAGGTGGGTTAAATAAAGTTATAAGAGTTAGCCAATAAGAAGCTAGAGCTAATGGGCCCAGCAGTGAGTTAAATAATATAGTTTCTGTGTGATTATTTTGGGGATGAGCAGCCAGGAACCAACAAGCAACTTCTTACAACATGGCTTGAGTCATAAACTGGAGACTAAAGTGGCTGAGGAGATTTACTGTGTAGTTTGTGTGCTACTCTGTGGTTGACCACATGAGGGCAGCATAGTATCTCTTAAAACAGCACACGAAGGTGGGGATAAAATCCGGTGTTCAGCCCATGTAAAAATCATGAAGATAAAATTAAAGCTAGAAGACTCTATAATGGGCTTTTTATCCAAACTTTCACTTTCCAACAGAATGAACTGAGGTCCAAGGAGACCAATTAGCAAATCCCCTCACGCAATTGATGTCTTTGAAGGTAGAGTGAAGAACCATTTGGCATTAAGAGCTGCAATAATAATTACCTCAACCAAGCACCTAGATATTTTAAGAAACTTCAAATTATATACTGATATTATGTGTGAAAACATTTTGGCTGAAATTTAATATTTCCAATAAGGAATTAGCCTCAGAAATGTTCCTTTCTGGAAAAGCAGACAAAGACAGAGGTGGAATGACATTTCCGAAAGACATCAGGAGAAGCTTGAAGGCAGAACAGCGAAGCGTGGACTTCTCAGCATCTTCGTTAGTATTTCCGTCACAACCATGCGTTTGTGAGTCCTCTCAAAATGACAGCATTGTCTCTGAGAAACAGCAGAACCCTCGGGAACAGGGCAGAGCAGTTCTGCCTAGACGTTTCTCATTTTTATTTCTGCACACCCACACCTTGGTTATATAACAGGCAAATACATGCACAGACAGTCAGAGCTGTGGAAACCCGTTTGCCACCAGTAGCATCCTGGCTGGAATACTAGGGAGAGAGAGTGCTTAGGTCTTTCTCAGAAAGCCCCTTTTCCCACACTTCTCAGGCAAATTAAAGATTGATGGGAAACTTAGCTAAACAGAAAACCCTTCCTGTCCAACTGGACCTCGCCCTCCCCCTCTGTCTCCGGCAGGTCTTTCCCTGTCTTCTCAGTTCTTTCCTTCCCTGCTGTCTCTATTGCTAACCGCAGCATCACTCCGGCAGCCTTGCACAATGGACCTGTGGTAGGTAGTTGCTGCATCATCCAGAACAGGACCAGGGAGGGCACAGTTATTCAATTGTTCTTGATTCTAGATGTTTTTGTCAGGCTGTTCTGGAGATGTTTGCAGTGATAGCGAATAAAGACACTTGCTTTCCATAATTTGGGTGACCGCCATCAACTCATCGGTCAGTCTGAATAACAATAGCTTGATCCCTTGGACATCAGACATGGGAGAGCCGTCCATGGCTGCCTTTAACGCTGGACGCTGGCTTTTCCTGCCCTCAGACACAAATGGACACTTTAGTTTTCCCCAGATGCGGCTTTAAGGTCTTTGGACCAGAATTCACGTCAGCTTTCCTGGTTCTTAGACCTTTGGAACTGGACTGATCTTGATCTTCAACCTTCCTGCTTGCTGATACACCCTGTAGACCCTGGGGCTTGCCATGGTCCCTAACTCTATGATAATACCTCTCTCTCTCTCTCTCTCTCTCTCTCTCTCTCTCTCTCTCTCTCTGTCTCTCTCTCTCTCTCTCTCTCTCTCTCTCTCTCTCTGAGTGTGTGTGTGTACATTGTTGTCTGTCTTTCTCTGAAGTGCTCTAATAATGGAAACTCATATTGTCTTTAATACATTTTCAATTAAAAGCTGAGATGAATTTTTACAGCAGTTTATAAGTTGATATCATTATTAATTCAATGAATAATGTATTGGATCAGAAATGATCTAAGCTGACCCTGGCTTCAGTCCTCAGGGTTTTCACTGTGTCTAGCACTCAGTAGGCATTTAACGGGTATGTGCTGAACACAGGGACACACAGATACTGTCCATTTTTACCATTTCTCTCAGCACCAGTGCTGTTCCTTCCTTCATGTATGAGAATATTAAGGTTATTAGCTTACTGCAAAGAAAGTGCTTAGCATTTTGTTGCTAGGATACTACTTGGTGCAGCTATAAAGCTATGCATTTATAATGTTCTACGAAAGGATATGTGAGCCGAGGAAACCTTAAAATAATGTGTAAAGAGCAAAGGCAGTCTTGAATGAATGGTTTGACGTGGGCATGGCAATGTCAAGGACCAGTACCTTAGACACATGCAGAGGTGATAAATCCTTCCCGATTAGGGTGAAGCTCAGTAATGGCAAAGCTTAGTCTAGTCTGCGTATAAATATTGCAAGGTGCGCAAAAGATGAGCGACTTCAGCTTCCTTCTCCTGGATGGTTTCAGTCTGAGACCGCTCAGAGAGACACCTCCTACTGAGGCTAGAGAACTCTAACTCACTGCGCTGTCTGTAGTAAATAAGCCAAGGGTCTGAGCTTCTCCATGACTGGTGCGACTTGTGTAGCGTACACATCTGACCTCAGATTTCCTTTGTCCATCTGTCATTTTTTCAGCATCTCTCCTATCTTCATTCCCTTCCTGGTAGCCCTTAGTCGAGTCAAGGTGCCAAGTCACACAGGATCCAAAAGGACATAGTGGATTCTACGTGTGATTAACCTACTGATGGGGAACCTCCTTCAGCCAATGGCCTTTGAGAGGCTAGATCAGGTTGGGAGTGACTTTAGGTACCAAAAAGCTATAACCCAGACCCCGAAAGACAATTATCACAAGGTTTTAAACGTAATGCAAAGAAAACCATCACACAAGTCATAATCCCAGAGAACCTAGACAACAATGAGGACTCTAAGAGAGACATACATAGGTCTAATCTACATGGGAAGTAGAAAAAGACATGATCTCCTGAGTAAATTGGGACCATGGGGACCTTGGGAGAGGGTTGAAGGGATGGGAGAGGAAGGGAGAAGAGCAGAGAAAAATGTAGAGCTCAATAAAAATCAATTAAGAAAAAATCATACCAAGATGTTAAATTCTGTTCCTGTTCCTCATTGTGATCTGTGAGTTCTCTTTTCATAAAGAACCCATTATTATACTATGTTAGGAGCTAGCGTGGGATTCCTTTATTTACATCCCTCCCTCGTCTGACGTGTTTCCCTTCAACCTACAGTGAGGATTATTAACATAAGTTCCAGTTTCTAGTCGGTACGCTAACTCAGGGTTCTTATTTAATTCACTCTAGTAACATATATAAATTCCTCAGCAATCCAGCTTTTTGTATGACCCTGCTCATACAGACAAAGCCCAGGAAAGTGACTTATCTTCCAAATATGCAGGATGAGCGAAAAGGCAGTATTTTTATTCTTCTAAGAAAAGCTGGCTGTTTGGGTGGGCTGCATGTGCTGCTGCTGCACACCATGACTGTCTTTTTCAAAGCTTCTCAGTGACCTCGCCCTGCCCACCACAGTGAGTCTTCTGGGAACTGTGTTCTCTCTTCCACAGCATTCACACTTGTTCTTTTCCTTCCTGTGAACTTTGAAGGACGTGTGTTCACTCAACAAGGAGGTCCAGTCTCTTTCACAACACCGCTTTGGTTGGTTCACTTCAGTCTTCTGAGATTTTAAAATGTCTTCCACAACCTTCTTCTCTCAAGCAACACACACAATAGAGACCATTTTCTTCCTGATACACTACATCGAAACTATGTTTTCTTTTTCATCTGTTTGGCTCATTTATCCATGACTCTTCCGTATAACATCTGGAAATTCATGATGGCATAAGCTTGTCAGTACTCTTGGCTATTGTATTTTATGGCATGTCCAATGCCCTATCCATAGCAAAGTGTCAATAACTTAGAAATAAGTTATAATAAAAATGTAAATTTATTTCATGAGAGTTGGAGTCATATTCTAACCAAAATCTCTTGTTTAGGATAAAACTTTGGATATTGTTTTTGAAGTGTCTTGTATTAAAAAATCTCTTTAAATTTGTATAGAGTTTCTAAATTTTAAAATGTGCATAGTAGTGTGATTAATTTCCATATTAATGTTAGTATGTCTTAAATTAAAATGAATAATTCTAGGAAATTTTTGTTAGTGTTTAGTACCAACTGACCATGATTCTACAAAACTTGAAAGGTCAAAGCTCATTCTTGCTGTCGCTCGAATGAGGTTACCAAGAGATCAAAAGCAGGGCATGTATTATGTGTCCAGGACCTAGAAATCTTCATGATAGAGGCCAGGATGAAATCATGAGCTAGCTGCCTTACCCTACTGTACTTCATGAGCTTGTTGCTGCTTAGCGGGGTTTCCTGTTTGATTGTTTAAAATAAAAAATGCAGTATATAAAAAGTAATTAGGTTTTAAGCCCATTAAATAGTCTAAATTCATTACATAGTTACATTGATTTGTAATTTTTATATCTGAGGAATAATTACAATTATCCTTAAGAAGATGAATCACTTAACGATAGAAAACACAGAATCACAGTTTTCAAGCCTGCCAGGCTCCAGAGATGAACAGTGTGTCTGACCAATGGTGGTTGATGAAATGTTTGAAGTACCTAGCTCTGGCAGAATAAATAACAATAAAGATTTGATGAGATTGAACATATGGGCAGGGGCCCGCACTAAATAAGAAAATAAAATGCTGTTTGGCAAATCATTACCAAAACACTAAGGAAAATGAAAGTGAAGACTGTGCACCATGTATCCAAGATGGTGAGCTGACTGCCACAACATTGGAGGCCAGAGATGCAGCTCTTCCAGTTCTGGGCACATGTGATGTGCAGACCTCCTGTTTGGGCCAGTCAGTTGATACATTCTGGTGCTGATGAAACAGGAGGTAGAAAAGATGGAGTCCGTGTCCCAAGCTGAAGCCTCAAATGGCATATCGAATGAATTTAGGTTATGTTCATTGGACCTGCACTCTTTGCCATGAGAAAAGCATGTCTTAAG
Source organism: Microtus pennsylvanicus (assembly GCF_037038515.1). Classification (NCBI taxonomy): domain Eukaryota; kingdom Metazoa; phylum Chordata; class Mammalia; order Rodentia; family Cricetidae; genus Microtus; species Microtus pennsylvanicus. The sequence goes on along the minus strand of NC_134594.1, from coordinate 45,200,229 downwards.
GAGTGTCCTTCAGCCTGGACACTGAGATGAAGAGGCATCTCAGTGGAGTGCAAAGCAGCCTAGCCAAGTGCTGAGGCCATCAGCTCATGCACAGAACACTCGCCAACTTAAGCTTGTACAAATGATTGTTTCTGTTCCATTAAAGTTTAGCAGGAGTGTTTGTTAGCTGGCATTTCTGCAAGCAGAAGCCCAATTAGCTCACACAGGGACAAAGCACTGTTAAATACATAGAGAATTTATTAAGGGAAAAAATTAACAGAAAAAATACTTACCATAATTAAAGATAATATCAGATATATTTGAACCAAAATAATATCACCAGCCTGGAGTACAGTTTTAAAGTTTCTATCTAGCATATTCAGAGCCCCAAATTTGATTTACCCATGTTAATATCTCAGAACAATTAGTTGGACAGGAGCCACTCTGGCTCTTGTGGGTGCTGTATCATTTCCTGATGCCAGGAAGCACTTCTGGTGCAAGACTCTAAAGAGACCAAAGTGCCTGCCCAGTGGCTCTTCCCAGTGAGCTTATGGGTGACCTTCAGCAAGCTGTGTGTCATTTTTACAGTTACATGTGCAACTGCTGGTTCTTCTAATGTGGAAGCCCTGTCATGATGCCCCTACACTGTAATGGAATCATCTTGTATGACTTTGCATTCAGCCCTTTTGTTATACAGAGTCCATTCTAAACAAGGGACCGATTGTGGCAGCATCCTCATCTCTCAAGCACGGTGTTGCAGATCAAAGCTCTGTCAGCCAATTTGTGTGTTCTTCAAATACTACCAATGCATTTGAGCACATGAGTGCTTTCCTTTGGGGTTTCCACCTCAGTTTTTTAGCACTATGAAGGGAATGTTGCTCTCTTTAAAGTTACTGGCTGGCACATTCTCGCTACGTTTGTGGAGAGTGAGTATTCAGTAATTGTTGCTAATTGCCTCTGCTCTCCACTTCACATTGCTACTACAGACCTGGCAAAAGACTCTTTGTTCCGATGAATCCCATCTTTGTTTTCAGACACTAATCATTCTTTTGGAAGGAATGAACACTGGTGTCTAAAGCAAGAAGCAAAGACGCATTACACAGAGAAGGAAAGTTCTAGCTGGTATATGCATCACCAAACACACACACACATACACACACACACACACACACACACACACAGAGAGAGAGAGAGAGAGAGAGAGAGAGAGAGAGAGAGAGAGAGAGAGAGAGAGAGTTCTGAATTAAAGGCCCAATTATTTTTTCTTTCAAATACTCAGAAAATCCAATTTCTGAGACAGTTTCATGAGATTAGCCTAAAATAGGCATGATCATTACCACATTAGTTCCTATTTTTATCACATCGCTTAACTAGCACAAAGAAAGAGTTCAGTAATTTTTAAAAATAAACAAGTTAAATAAACAGAAGCATATTTCAGATAATTTGGGCTTTAAGTACCTTTAAAGTCAAACCTTTGGTTACTGATTTTGAGACTATGAGTTAAAGCATGTTATATTCAGTATCACCAAGTTTGTAGGTCAATAGCGGTAGATGCTCGAAGAATAACTTACATGATGGATGAGCTATAACCACTCAGTAGAATCACCTTCATCCCCACTGTGACATTTTCTACATGTTAAAGATCCCAAGGTTAGAGACCCCATGATTACAAGACCTAAGAGAAGTTAGTATCATTTCCTACAAGGGACAAACAGTGTAAACCCAGAGGATATTGATTTTCACAGGTACCTGAGCTATTGGCAACTGACATTTATATTTTTGTTCATCAAAATCCCATAGCATGTACCAAGAAAATAATAAAAATTGACAGATTTATAGATTGACATTTTTCTACTTTCTGTCTTTAATGGGGACAGTACAATCATACTATAACAGAATTTTGTTTCTATTAAGTTGAGACAATAAGCAATGCTATAATATAATAAATTATCTATCAAATTTTTTCCTATAAATAGCAATGGCTCCTTTCTTCTGTTGGTGACATTTTAGGTGATAAACTCTGGGATAGCTCATGGAACAAGGCAGTGGTTCCAATTCTTAGTTCTCTGATGGATGAACATTTGGAAAGGAACACACAAGTATGGAGAAAGCATATTAAAATCATTCACAGAGACAGGGAGGTCTTATCATCAAGAGGGCAAAAGGAGTGACTGAATAATAAGCTTCTCCATATTTCTGCATCTACACACAATTTCCATGCTTTCCAGATTCTGCTGGAGGGACTCTGTGTCTATTGTGGCTGTTTTGAAGGTGGAGGTGGGGCAAGTGACCTCAAAGTCTAGTGAGGTTAGCGGAGCTGATGGGGAGTAGCTGTCTATATGCCGGGGAAGGACTTAGTCACCAGGGAGAGCTAGCTGATCTCAGTCAGCCTAAGCATTAGTGGGTGTGCATCAGCCAATGGCAGATTCAGCCTAGAGACAGAACTAGGAATTATATGACCCAAGAATTATCAGGTTGATTCATGCACAGCTGAGATGAACTGGACCTCAGACAGTCTGAATGAACTTGGTTCACTTTAGGTGATCCTCCCTCAGGTTTCCACAAGTGACCTTGAACTCACACATTGGGCGCTGTTCAGGGAGGACCAGAAAGACCAGCTGACCAAAGAATACATCCTACTCTCTTTAATCCCTCTACGTGAGCTGGTGAAGAAAGCAAGCTCCAACTCTAAGGTTCAGTAGGATAAGGTTGAAGCCGTGGAATGCAAAACCACATTCAGACAAACAACTGTGCTCCTGACATATATGCAAGTCCATTGAGGAATAGGCTTTGTATTCTCTTCTTCATACGACAATATTGTAATCAAACATGGGTGAGGGTTTTCCCTTTTCCTTATGGGTAGCGGGTGTCTGTATCCATCTGTGAGAACTAACAATAACATCTCACGCCACATGCTAAAAAGGACCATGAATCACCATGGCCAGACATCCTCAGATCCAGACCCATGAAAATAATAGCCCACTGCCTGGGGACTGTCTGGGGAAGGGTGGGAGGGGAGGAGGAAGGAATTCTTAGCCTCCAGGGAAGGGAGTGTGAGTGTGCACTGAGTCATCGGCCCTCACAGAGACTGGAGCACTAAGGCCTTCCCTTCACTGACAGCAGCCTGGATAAATTCAGACAGTATAAAGATGGTGAGGTTGTCTACAGAAAGTGAGTGACAAGGGAAGCCTGGCGTTCACAGCCACATTTGAGTTCCCATTCCCCAACACTGCTGCCTGTCTGCCTCTTGTTTTCTATACAAGACAGAGACAGGCTAGAGAAGACAAGGAGCTGGCAACTGTCCTGACCACGTGGACATAAGGAGAATGAGTACCTTTCTCTAGCACATTGGAAGCCTCCAGAGGGAACTTTACCCTAGCAGAGGATCCCAGGGAGAGGTCTCAGGTGGACGAGCACTGGCCAGAGTTGCAGGAGACTAGCTGGGTCAGATGGAGCCACACATCGGTATCATTGCACAGAACCGAGAGGAGAATCTGTGCTCGAGGCCAGCATCATTACCTGTCTGTTGGTCCCTGTTAGGTAAGGGCATAAGGTTTAGGAGTGTGGAGGGGGCATGGCTGAGGGGCCTGTGTCTTTCGTTAAGATTATTTCAGGAGCGTATTAAGCACTGACAAGCGGGAAGGACCGAATCAGATACGAGACTGCAATTTTAACTTGCAAACTGGATTGAATTTTAATAACAATAAATATTCATAGGTTATGAAAGCTTTCAAGATGACATCTAGTGGTTGTAAAAGAGCAGACAAATGAATGTGTCTGAAAATACTGACCAGAAAAAAATATAAAGTCATTTTATTTTTGTAGCAGCCATAAATGACTTATAATGACCAGTTAGAAGCCTGATCAAGGAAATACAGACATACTTGTAAGGAAAGCCTAAGGAAAGCTTGCATTTATGAATAGGTCCATCTTAATATGTAATTCATCTGGGCTTTAGATAGCATCAAACTTGACTCTCGTAATGAATATGGTATTCTTCTCCCTGTTTACACAGCACACTGAAGCCAGAGGATGGTAATAACTTTGCCAGCAATGAACAACTAAGAAGTGATGGCTGTGGGAAAAATTTGAGTAAGTACCAAGTCCATGCCAGTTCCTGTCCTACTGGGACTCCACTGCCACCAGCTTAGGTGGCCCGTCAGACGCTTCACAACAAGCGTCTGCTTTGTTTATTGCAGTCCAGATGACATAAAAGCATCCATTCAGTATGGCGCTTCCTAAGTAGATATGTCAAATGTCTATGATGACTCTCTGTCAGTTCAAGGCCTGATTCCTCAGTTTAAAGACCCGAAAATGGTGCAGTCTTGGCTTCCCTGCAGTTTTCCTTTGTTTGGGTGACATGCTTGGGTGCCATGGAGACCGTCTGCAGACAGATGTTAGCACACCACTACAAACATTGCCTGTTCTTGTGATGCCCAAGATGAGAGCTGTGTTAGCATTGTGTGGCACCCAGCCATCTGGGTCTACTGAGGTCTTTAGGGACACACATTCACCAGATGATTCACTCCTCTTTGTGACCTTCTCTTCAGATTTCCTAGAGCCTCTGTCCACTTCCATTCAGGAGAATAAGAGATAGGAGAAGGAAAAAGTAGCACTCAGGATCAGACAGAGAAAGTGACCTTCATTTTTTTTTCAATCTTGTAGATACTGGCAGAACTCTCACGCCAAGCATTGACTGTGGCCTTTATTAAAATTTTCTTATCATTAGTATTCCAGGACCCAATAACACAGATTACATTTTCTGATAATTACATATATTCCCATAATTTTAAACTGTGAGATTGTGAGTTTTGGGAATTCATACTTGATCGGTGCTCAGTATTTGGTTGAATCTTCCCCGTCTATTCATGATTTCCTGGGACTGCTTTAATCTATTTATTTTATGATCAAGCTATGGAACACTTATGCTTGATATATTCTGTATATTCTATACCTTAATATTTACCAGTAAGGCACACGTTTTCTCTCATTGATGTTGCAGCTATTCCATAGATTACTATCCATGGACTTTTTTGAGTCTTAATACTTGTTTATTTTATTTATATACTTTCATACTTGTTTAGAACTCTTTCTTATTTCCTATATATAAAATGATTTACACATGCAATTCCAGTGTAAAGGAGGCTGAGGCAGAAGGATTGCCAATGCCGTAAGTATGTAGATAACCTGGGATACAAAGTGGGCTTCAGGCTAGCCTAGGATACAGACCGAGACCTTTCTAAAAACCACAAGCAAACAAACAGAAAATGTAAAATAACTTGGGCTTGATCCCCCAATACTAAATAGTTGGTTTGAGAGAACAGGTCAAGCATGAGTCTGTTATTCATACATTAGTTGAGGAGGAAAAAGTGATGGAACAGAAGGAAGGGTCTGCAGTCACTAATAATGCCAGAGAAGTTGAGGGGTTTGGTTCAAGCACATTTTGTTTTCCTGAGATCCATGAGAAAGGGAAGATGTAAAGAGAATATCTAACTCCACCTGAAAATTTAAAACACAGCTTTTCAAAGTCCATTTTTAGCATTCCATAGGTGTCTGAGGTGAACTCTTGTTTGACTAACTGGAGACCACGTCCATGAGTGGCTTACTGAGTAGAAAGAATACCTGAATAACTCAATGTATCTAAGTCTGTTGGTGGTTGGAGGTGACGCTCTTGCAGCCAACATCTGTTCTTTTACTATTTTGATATTGTCTTCACAAAAGCTAAAACAACCAAATAACAACATAGACCTTGCTTCATTGGCAAAGGCGGTGATGTCCTGATGAATTTATTAGCGGCCATCCAAAGAGGTAGCTCCAAATATTTAGCTGTCATATAATGGCCGAATCTAACAAAGGAAACATCAATCATTGCTGCCAGTGAATATTATATATGGTGATTACATGTGTAAAAGTTGATTTGAAGAAACTTTTCAAGGTATATATTTACACTACAGCATGCGTGGCCAACACTCTGGTGTGTGTTCAAATAAAAAGTAAGAAGATTATGCTCCCACTGCCTTGACTGATACTGCTGTTGGGATTAGGGAGCATTTCCTGAAGAAGAGGGATGGTCAGAGGCTGGAGACAATGGCTGCCATTGGTGTGTTCCTCTGAGATCATGGGTTGGTCATGGAAGAGGGCTGGCGGTATGAAAACACGTGTTCCACCTTCACATCATCAGTTAAGTGGCCCCGTGAGCACCACTCTAAAACAATATGTTTGCTCTATAGAGGCCGAAGGAGAGATGCAGTGCCCTGGATTCACTTTTTAAAATGACGATGTCTATCAGTGTCTTTAGTATTCCTCTGAGCCTTCCTATATCCATTGCACTGAATGGTTGTTTAAAAAAAAACGCAGTGGCTAAAACCTCTTTGAACTGTACTTCTCTCTTTAGCTGAACGAGGACATCTGAAACTCCCTCTCCCATTTCCTTTCATTGACACTAACTCAGTTTGACAGCCCATACCCAGGAGAACTATATATCACCGTGTGGACTAGCGTTGGCCAGCCATTGAAATGCTCTCCCAGCCCTGAATGTATAAGACAGTTTCTGACTTCTATTTTGTTTGCAGCCCGCTATGCTAGGTAAACTCGCAGATAGATTGATTGCCTTTGTCGTATGTGAAATCCACATTTGATCTCTCCGTGTTTTAGCTCCTGCATTTGGGAGAAGATTGCGTGGTCTGATTTACTAAAGCAGTGATTTTTTTTTAAACATAGCTTATGTTTTGATTATTCCTAAGAAAAGCCATTAAATTTATTTTAAAAATATGTCTTTGTGGCCTAATATATACGGGGCTGTGAAGGTAGGTTGTTCCCAGTATTGATGGACTTTGCTCCTTGCCTCACAAATCCAGGTGCACAATCCAGTAAGTGTCATTCTCTGGGTATGTAAGAAACGGTGTGGGATGTGGGAGAGCACAGGAAAGTAGTCTCTCACAGGACTCTGCCCGTCTAAGAGAATGTGACACATCTCCAGATAGTTAAGAATCTGATATCACAAATGCGGTGGAGGTAGGAAGTGGGCAGGATGCCACCAGCGTTCCAACGGCTTGGCTTTTCTCTCAGAATCAAATTCAAACTTGTTCTTTTACCACATCTGTGATTTTCCTGTTTGGCCAAACGTCAGAATCTAATGCCTGCCTTTCAAAATCTGATATGCAGGCTTCACCCCCAGGGGCTCTTTGGCTTATTCATCCAAAGGTGGATCCCCATGCAGCTACAGAGCTTCATGGTGAGCTCCATCTCATTCTCCTGTGTTCGTTTAACATCTCCCATCGTGCCCAGGTCTTGCTCCTGTGACTTTGGTCTTCCCAAAGAGATATAAGTTGGTAGAATTCATTCTTGGGTACTTTGTTCAGATGGATCCAGTGGCTGGTATGTATTCCCAGAGTCACAGACATTGGATAACACATGTCTTGTGACCAATGATAACTTAGCTAATGCTCTCTGAAAGCCTGTGGGTGACCCTCATTTTGTAGAAGAAACCCAGGGCATAAAACAGCAATGACGAATACATGCCTGTGGCAGATTTGAGATGATGCAGTTAGTCCTCAGTGCCATAAAGCCCAGCATTGCCAGCTGTCTCTTTGTCTTTTCTTTCACATCACTTATGTATGCCTTTACCCAAGGTCATCTCTTCACATCAGCCAAAGTCCCAAACTTGGTTCTACTGTTCTCCTGTTTCCTCTGAATTTGCCATGTTTACTCATAAGCTTGAGTAGACACGAAAACCTCTTTTGCAGCCAAAATATGTCTACTTAATTATCACCATGTTTCCTGTGATGTAATATACCAGAAAGTTTCAGCAAACATCCATTAAAAGGGAAAAACCAAATTCCTCGTGTGATAGTGTGATAAATATTTAAAGAGATGATGAGACTGCTTAGGGTATTATTCTTTTCTGATGCAGGCCTGCTGTCAAGACTTCACTGCTTGAAATGTTGAAGGGAGAGCACGGGAGTGAAGGAATACTAGATTATATGCATCTACTATTTCATAAATCCATTTAGATGCCATGGGTTATTAATCCATGTCTGTTTAATTTGGGGGGGGGGGTGGCAGAGTATTGATTGTCCCTGTTTCCCTTCTCTGAGCTGCTTCGGGGCAGTCTGGTGGCATTTGGAGCACTGCACCAGTCCTGAACCATTGACCTAAGCATCGATGAGGTCTGAGTGTTAGAGCTTTCTCATAGGAGGCGTGGTTGAAGCCCTTGGGAGCCCATGGCAAAACTCCTGGCCTGTGAGATGAAAACGAGGCAGTGAGTTCCTCTGTCCTTAGACACACAGGAAGACACATTATGTCCTTTGGCACCGGAAGGGGACTCTGATAGTTGTATTTCTCTCTTGAGACAGGGTCTTGAGTGGTCTAAGGCATAAGAATACAGCTTTGGAGTCAATAGCCTGGTCTTGGTTTTCAGATCTGCACTGGGAACTTGCCAGAACCATGAACCTGCGATCATTCTCAAATCTCTTGTTTCCATTATTTTCCAACCGGATAATAATAATAATACGTATTTTGAAAAACAGTAGAAATAAGTTGCTTTAATATTTGCCTCAAGGTCCCTCATCTGTAAGAATGAAAGACCAAGCCATACTCTTACCAGCTGGTTTGAGGTTTATGGTACTAAAACACATTTGAGCACTTAGCTAAGACTAGTTCACTGCTAGCAAGGGTTAGCCGGAAACCAACAGCACACTAGGAAGGCAGACCCAAGACAGAATGGAGGCACCAGGACTTGATTGCACCTGGAGCCCCATCAGCTTTGAAAGTGTATTTTGCAATACTGGCTTCAATGATGCCATTAAACTCACAACTCCTGTGTTCTTTGGAAAAAGCCTGCATAGCTGGCTTTGTGAGGTGTGGAAAGGACGGAACTGATGTCCGCTTTATCCGAGACCTCTGGTCATGGGTCTCTTTCTGTAAACAATCTCTGATTAGAGCCAGCCTAGCAAGAAGGGAGGAACACTGGGAACTCTGCTGTCATCAGGGTGCATATGACTGTTTGACTTAAATCCTTGGCATATACATGTTCTCAAATATCATGGCCAGTGTAGCCGATAACAAGTATTGGATCTGATTCTGCTGGTGGGCATGCCTCGATTCCCTAGATCCTTCTATGACTCAAAATATCTTCATCACGGGCTAATGCAGGGATGAGAGCTTTGTGTTTTATTTTCTTCCAAATCTAGCTCCCATGATTAAAATTCTAAAATCCAGAACATGCGGTGCTTAATTACCCGACAGGCACCGAATCTCATTCAAGCAAAACCCCGTTTGATCGATGGGTCCAGCTGTGAGTATCGTGCAGCTTGGGTTTTCTGACGGCTTGGAACCGTTGGCTACACAGCTGTCATCTGGAGCTTTATAATGCTCTAGCATTAAAATGCCACAGCTATTTTACAGTCCTGTCAGTATCCGTGAGAGAGCTGGCATTCTTCAGGGGAACCTCACGATGCAATTTGCTACATATCTGAGGGATGGGCTAATCAGCACTAATGATTTTTGCTTCTCTTAAATTCCCATATTAGTGCAATTGAGCAGTTTCGAATGGGGTGATTCCAGGATAATATTTCCCCCTAAGTGAAGGGCTATTGAAATGTTGAGATCTCATTTTGCTCCTGCCTACACGGTGCTGCTTATGATGACTGAGGCTACGAAATGGGCTTTCTGCTTTGTTCATTTCCATAAAATTTGCAGCTTATTAAGAGACTCAGAAAGGAGAATAGCTTCAGAATTTTTTTTCCCACCAAGGCTGTCAGAATGAATGAGGAAGACAAAAGACGTTCCACAAGCAGGAACCCACATCCCTTTAAGTCAGACAGCACAGAGACACTGAGGTAGCACCTGCCAAGGAAAGTACTTGCCACTTCATCCACAGATGTGGCGAAGTGGAATCAGATAGTAATCTCCATAGCAACAGCAGCAAAGGAGGAACTGGGAATGCAAATAGCCCGGAAATGGAAGACAATGTTTTCATGCACTGTGACTTTGAATGATGTTTATAGCCCTTTCATGAAGCAAGGGCATGCCCATTCTCCAAGTCTGCAGAACAAAAGCATTCTGAGTGCAAGAAGGGTATCTTGATGACCCATCTTGAGTAAAGAGATCACTTGTTTGTGTGTTTGTGTTCGAGGTCATCTGTTCTTTAATTTATCTCTTTTACCTCTTAAGAAAGTGAACACATTTGGTTCATGCCATTTTTCACAGAATTTATAAACTGTAGCCACACACACACACACACACACACACACACACACACACCACACACACACACCACACACACACCACACACACCACACACACACACCACACACACACACACACACACCACACACACACACCACACACACACACACACACACACACAGTGTCTCTCTCTCTCTCTCTCTCTCTCTCTCTCTCTCTCTCTCTCTCTCTCTCTCTCTCTCTCTCTTTCTCTCTCTTTCTCTCCCTCCATCTCTCTCTCTCTCTTTAATGATATTTCTAGTTAACCTCAAAAGGATTCTCAGTAAACCCCTGCCGTGGTTTTCAGTAAAATTGAGTAAGAGAGTTAATTGGTGTGGGAAGGTTTGCTAATGTTTTATTACAGCATGCATTTAAGCTTTGCTGGTAGGCTAGTCTGCATGAAGTAAAAAAAAAATCCCCTGCAGCTGTCCACATTTTTTATCCACACAAAATATCTCACCCTCTGTTTGCTTTTAGCTGAGCTGAAGTTTCCAAGTTGAACCTTCTTTCTGAGAAACTGCTTCCACCTCTCACTTGCGGCACTAACTGTTATTCTCTATCGCTTCACCTCGGAGAACAAAGCTCACTCTGGGTATTATTCAGCCCTGAAGACCAAAGGTTATTGCTTGGTTGTTTCTTTTCCTTAGCAGTCATGACCCAGCAGTCCGTCCCATCATGCTGCTTCTCTGAGTTCTGAGTGAGATGGGGGATGGACTGCTGGGCGGTAAGGGAGGACACCATTGGTCCTTCGTGGATGTTCACCTGGAACCTCAGCATTTGGGATCACAGTGATAAGGGGGAGGGTGAGGACGAGCACTTTCAAAACTATTATTGCCTTCATTTCTGCTTCATGATTGTCTTCCCACTCACAAATAAAAAATCAATTTATGAATGTCACCTGTCCATTTTTTGAATAAGCATCCAAGTTATGCCTACCCATTACAGACAGCATATTTCTGGCCAAGCTAAGAATAATCACACACAATGTACATTTTTATGTTATTTTCTTTTGAGGCAAGATCTTACTATGTAGCCCAGAGTGGCCTCCAACTTCTGATTCTCCTATCTCAGTGTTATGAGTGCCACACCTGGATGGATTTTGGTTTTTAAATAAAAAAGAGAATTTATCTGTTGTATAAAAAAAGTGTTTTTATATAATATATCCTCAAACATTGTTAATAATCAGTAAAATATTTTATTAATAATTACTACCAAAGCAACTATGGGTTATTTTGTCTTTCCCTTCCACAGACATTAGTCGGTCTATATTTAGTAGTATCTACTTATGCCATATTTTAAAGAGTTCTGTATGCTTTTTCAAAATATGTTCTTCTATTATTAGCATGCATTGGAAAAAATGAAAGAAATTGAGCACATAAGAAGTTTGAGCTGGAAATGGGGCCGCATGCCTGCAATCCCAGCAACCTGGTAACATAGGATTCTGAGGCAGGATGATGGAGTGAGTTTGGGACTGAGACTTTGTCTCAAAAAAGTAAGAGAGACAGAGTTGGGGGATCAGAGACAGATAGTGGAAGGGGGATGGATAGAAAGTAAGATAGAAAGATGATAGACAGGTCATAGATTTGTGAAAGATGGATGATAGAGGTTAGACAAATAGACAGATAGATATGGAATAAAAAAATCAAAGAAACTTAAGAGATATAATATGTACTGAAATACACATAGAAAATCAGCTAAATCAGGATTAATAATAACCATTTTCAATACTTACAAATAATTTCAGGAGGGATGTCTAAAAGAATATATTTGTGTGATATATAATAAATACCAAATATAAAGAGAAAAATCTTAAATAATGATAAATCACAAATTGAAGGCAAATAATCCACAATATTATACTTCAATAATAAAATGCATCAGAAAAGGTTATTGTAGATAATTTATCTTGAAACCATTGAAAGAAAACGTATCGAGAAAGAAGTTGGGCCCAAAGGAGGGCTATAATTAAGTGAAAAAGCTGGCATGCTAGAGGATGAGAGAATGAGAGGGGAGAGAGAGACAGAGATAAAGAGAGAGATTAGTAATGATAGATACAAATTTGATATGTACAATAAAATGGAAAAGTGATATAAATACGAATAAGTTACAAAGGAGGATGATTCAAACCTTTCTCGGATATCTGTGATATGTAGGGGAGAAATGGAAAGATTAACTATTCCATCTTAATAGATAAATTATGAATAACAAAAATGTAAGGATGGAAGATGGAGAACAGAAGACCTGGGCTCAGCTCAGTTCCCAGCACCCACATGGCAGATCACAACCACATATACCTCTGGTTCTATGGGGATCTGACGTCCTCATCGCAGTAGCCACCAGGCATGCATATTATGTTCAAAACATACACATGAGCAAAGCAGTCATATACATCAAATAAAATAAATCTTCAAAAACTGAAAATATAAAGGTAAACAATTACACAGAGAGAGTGTGAGGGAACTGGCAAGTATAAGCATCTCAAATGACATTGTCTGGAACAGGCACATACAAAACAGAAGAAAAACTGAGGGCAAATGAGTGTCATGGCTTCTATTGATTGTCGAATTGAAGAGACATGGAATCGACTAAGAGGCATCTCTCTCTGTGTGTCTGTGCGGCAATTTCTGGTAGAACTAAAGGAGAGGAGACCACCCCTGAGGGTGGCCCAGATGTCGAGAGGTTTGATGAAGAAACTATCCACCTTTACTGTTGCCTTGTTCACATTGCTGAGACCGTCATTCTGGGACAGCCTCTAGACTCCTCTGCCTAGCAGTGCAGGCTGAGGACCAGCATCTCTCTTGGTATCCTCCAGGCCTTTGGAACCAGAGTGAAACTGCTAAGGTGTCCTGTTGTTGGATTGAGTAGCAACATGTTTTTCAGTCTTTTCAGCAATCACACAGCCATTTTTTGTCTCCTCAGCACCCAGCCCCAACCTATCTATTAACTTTCTATATACAGGGTGTGGCTATATCCTTTCAGAAAATCTACCTTAATACAAAGTGCTTTCAGAAAGCCCTTAAAAATCATTAATTAATTTTCCAAAGGAAGAGAAGAGCAATTAAAAGAAATTATCTAAGGATCTGTGGAGTGTACTCTAGAGATGGCAAAAGAATGTAATGTGCATACTTAAGAGGTCTTTCCAAAGAGCATGTTGACATTTTGTGACTCTGTTCCTATTCTCAAATACCCGTGGCTCTTTCCTATGGGAGGAAATACTTTTCTACATAAATGAACCTTGGGCAAATCTCATGGTCGAGCTTTTCATAGCGACAGCCCCACTTGTTGTACCAATTTTCTGGATTAGTTGCCTTTCTCATGGCTGTGACAAAATGTCTGAGAAACACAATAGGAGATGGAAGGGCTTGAAGTTTTGGCCCACATTTCCAAGAGACAATCCACTGTGGACAGGCACCGTGGTGAGAGAAGCTTTTGCTATAGAAGCTGGAGCATGAGGCAGCTGGTTGTTTTGTCTGTGGCCAGGATGAGGGAAGGGATGAAGAACCACCCATTTTTGATCATTTTTATTCAGCCAATGAGATGATGCCACCTACTTTCAGAGTGACCATCTTTCCTTCTCCAGAGATGATTATGTTTCTTAGATTATTATAAATAGTGTTGTGTTGACAAGAGAAGCTAGCCCTCCCACTTGGCCATTGCTGCACCTAGATTCATTCTATTGATAGACTTTTCTTTTTTAACACCTTCTGCTTTGCTCTGAGCCTTTATGTGGGAGACCAGAGACCTCTGAGTATGGGAAAATGCCAATATAGCCCTTCATTTCTTTTTATGCAAAATTTATTTTAAGCGATTCATAAAAATTGTAGAAAATAATCTAGTAGTATAATGGTTCTATACATGTCTTTATTGTGTGATATTTACATTAGATTAAGTATAACTATGTCCTCAGATATCATTTCTTTGTGGTAAATTTTTCAGAATCCTGCTGCTAGCTTTTTGAAATGTACAGCATATTATTGTCAGCTGTAATCATCCTACAGTGTAAAAGCTCACTGAAACTTCTTACTCACAGCTAACAATAACTTAGTGCCTAGCTCCACTTGGTCAAGAATCTGGTAACTTCCACTTCATCTACAAATTCTATAGAGTCAGTTTGCATTTTGTATAATTCAGCACAAGTGAGATCAAGTGGTGTTTGTCTGACTTATTTCATTTAGCATAATGATCTCCTGCTACAAAGGATAAGAGTTCATTATTTTTTAATGCTGGGCAGTATTCCATTGTGTACATGTACGAAGGTTTCTTTATCACTCATTGATTTATAGACTTTGGGTTATTTCCATGAGTTAATAACTATAAGAAACACTGCAATAAGCATGGACACGCATGGGTCCCTTCAACAAGCTAATTTCAATTTCTTTGATATGCATTTGGCAATGGATTGTTGCACCGCATAGTAGTTTTACCTTTAATTTTGTGCAGAACATCCATACTGATACCCATGATGACACCACCAATGAACACTAATAGCAACAGTATACAAATATTCCTTTCTTATAATCTGTCCTGCCATGGGCTGTTATCTTGAATCATTTGGTCAGAGCTTTCTTACTTAGTCATGTGCTCTCTGTGGTTTTGATTTTTGTTGCTATGGTGACTAGTGATGCTGAAAAGATTTTTACGTACCTGTTGACTCTCTTCTCTGGAGAGATCAGACATATTTTAAATGATCATTGGGTGTTCTAGTGGGCATACTGGTCAAGAATGACTGGGAGAGGGAAGATTGGAAAGATGGTTCTACGGTTAGATGCACAGACTGTTCTTGCAAAGGACTTGATTGTGTTCCCAACATTCATGTCTGGAAACTCTCAGTTCCCTTTAGCTCCAGCTCAAGACATTCTATCCTGGTTTCTGGTAGTTATGTGCATGTGTATACATGTACACACACACACACAAATAAAAAATTAGAATGAAAGAATGGACTATAAATATAGTTCTGTCACTATTGCTGTAGTCTAACTGAGAGATGAAGATAATTTGGCCATTTTGAAAATGTATTCAGAGACAGACTTTCACAGAGGCAAGGATTTTATTCAGAAGTAGAAGGATAAGGACAGGAGCAAGTCAGGAAAATGGTCCTCTGTGTAGGCACAGGTGAGAACTATGGTGACAAGCTGGGGTATGATCCCAGAATTACTGAGTCAGGGAAGGTGAGAGGTCATTCTGTGAACTGTAAGATGCTTGAAATGCGCCTAACATCATTTCAGATGATGGACCTGCGCAGGAAGAAACTGGAACATGCCGCAGAAAGAAAGGAAGACGAACATAGAGGGACAATAAACTCATCGTATTACCAGAGCAGAAAGAACAACCTAATTTCACTTTGGATCAGAAGAATTAAAATGTATGTGGAGAAAAGATTTGAGATCTTGACAGGGCTTTTAGACTCAGAATAATTAAGGGAAATGGAAACCCAGCTATTGAAAGCATATTCAAATATCTTCTACCTTATATACACAAATACCGCAACACTCTCAAAAATGTAAATTTAAGCCATGATGAATTAGCTCTCACCTGACTCTATATTTAGATGATTTATGGGCATTGAAGAAAACTGAAGATGGCAATCACAATTCTACATCATTTTCAGAATTTACTTGTGCTGAACTGCAGCAGGAAAAAGCCAGGTTTTCAAAATACCAAGGGTACTTTCTTGCTTATCTGCTCATATTGCATGCTTGCTTCAACATTAGTTGGTGATTTTTTATTTATTCCATTTTATTGTATTATAGTACAATAGTAACAATGATAAATAAATGTGATAAATGACCTACATGTATAAATGCTTGGCTTTTGTCATCTTACAAAGCCCTTTGAGACAGGTCAAATTATAATCTTCAAACTACAGATCGGTCAACCAAGGCTCTACCACATTCATGGGACATCTAAGGACATGGATTTGTGACACTGCGAAGCTCAGAGAAACATATGAAACATATTTCTGACAACAACCAGTTCTTTGAATATTAGACTTGAATCAGGAGCTGGCCCCGGTATGTTAAGAAGTCTTTGCCTTAGGCACCAAGATTTAAAGTAATAATAATTATTATTATGAAACAGTTTAAGATAACTGCACCAATTTTCCTGGAATATTTGCTTTCTGTTATGTCAAATAATTTTGTCAGCACCCCAAATAATGAAGACCTGCTAAGGAAGGTTTTCCCAGGGGCCAATTGGATCTCATCTGCAACATGCATCGGTTACTTCGTTATGTGAGTCAGACTCAGCTGAGCTGTGCGGCTGTTTAAAAGCGAGCTGTGTGCCCTTTAATAGCGGTCTTTGCAGGCTGATATTTCATTACCTTCAGATTAGTTGATCAACAACCTACAGCACAACATTAAATTTGGTTCCTGTGAAAATGTTAAGGCTAATAGGTTTCAAGCGCTGCTGTTCAATTTATCTGCCTATTAGAGGAGATCATTAAGAAGAAGTAAACAGCATTTAGAAATAATGAGTTTTTCATTTACTGGTGGGAGCATTTTTCTTTAAGAAGGCACCATGAATCACAGAGTTAAGGCACTAATTAAAAATGGTCTCCTTTGATTTACCTTATTTTCTCCAACTCTATTAAATAATAGCCAGTCATGGGGCTGGTGTGGAAAGATCAGAGAGCCTTGCGCTCACATTTGTCGCTGAGGAATTCATAATGTCTCTACTCTATACTTCTTCTTGTGTGCTTGGGCCTGGGGGGAAGGTATCCATTCAGCCACACAGATGAGAAAAATATAGTTTTCATTAACAGAAAGGCCACTTTTAAAAATAATAGAAGCTGTCAAATAAAGGCGTGTCAATCTGTGTATTTGGAATATATTAAAATACAACCACCTGATAGTTTCTGTAAATATGCTTTTATTTCTACTGTATTCTGCCCCACAATAATAGCCAAGAAGCCCAGTGAGCATTGATGGTCACTACACAATAATTCTAAGCACCTGCTCATAAGAAAGTTAGCTGACTGACTTTAGAGGCAGATGCTTTTAATCTCAGCACTCTGGAGGCAGAGGCAGGCAGATCTCTGTGGGTTTGAGACCAGCCTGGTCTACAAGAGCTAGTTCCAGGACAGGCTCCAAACCCTGTCTTGAAAAAAAAATACTCTATTTCATATGCCCTGTATGACTTATGTACAGAATGTATTGTATTTAGTTCCTTGATATTCATTTTGGTCTCAGTATTTCCTTAGTGAATTCATTATGTTTTAGAATTAATCTTGTTCTGAAAAAACTGTTGATTTGTAGACAGTTCTAATAAACAATACAGAGATTATGTTAATGCTTTGCTCAGGTTTCTCCAAGATAATAACCCTTAATGCAGTGTCATAGTCAGGAAATTGAAAGTGATACAGTCAATGTCTAGAATGTTCCAGTGTAAGCAAGCATATCCCAGGGATTCATTTATGGACACTCCCTTTTCTCCTCACTTCTATGCTGGCTTTTAGTCTCTGTAACAAACAAACAAGGTAATCTATTTATAAAAGAAACAATGAGTTTGGCCACATTCTTGGAACACATTGTCTAGGTTGGACTTGCCAAACACAGCGGCTTTGGGCAGAGATTGCTGGGTTTGCATGACTGGGTGAGAACACAGGAAGAGAAAAACTAGTTACCGCAGGAAGTGGAGCCTCACGACTGCCTCACAGGCTTGCATGGGCTGACCCCCACTCCCTCCTATGAGGTTCCACCTCCTGGAGATTCCAGCACGCTGTGTTCATGAGTCTCACCTAGAGTATCAGAAAAGGGCTAAGCAAGATCCAGAGTAACAGAAAGTTTGCCTGAAATATGTGAATCATTGACTCCTACTCCCTGCACCTCAAGGGCAACTTAGTAAAAAGAGAGAAAAAAGGGAAATAAAGAAAAAGGTTAGCAGTAGTCTTCACAAACAAAACCTCCAAAAGCTAACTACAAGATAAGATATGGGATAGAAAGAAGTCAAAGGTCCTGATTGCAGATGTTAGTTCTTAATTTCCAAGTCAACATTCAGGGATTCTGGGACGCTCATCATGGGAGGTGCACCTTTGTTGCTGTGGGAAGTTTAGCTTTGAGAATCTCTCCAGGGCCCAAGAAACTGGACTGTGCTCTTGAAATGTGCACCTTACACCACCCCACACGTCCAGGTGGTTATGTTATGGATACACGCCGAGAATTATGGAACATTATCTGTTTATGTAGTCACTGAAAATTCTTCTCCAAATCGAAGTAATTCTGGAAGTCATGTGCTACAGCCTTGGGTGCAATCAAGTGTGTGTTTTGTGTGTGTGTATGGTATGTGTGTGGTGTGTATGTGTGTATGGTGTGTGTGTATTTGATGTGGGTGGAATGTGTGTGTGTGTGTGTGTATGTGTGTGTGTGTGTGTAAGGCAGGTTATTTTGTCACATGATGTCTGGAAGGCACTCTTTGCCAGCAGTAAGCTGTGTCATGATGTCAAGTATTCTCTAGAGTTCTCAACACCTTGCACAATTGAGGATCTCCCCATGCTTTCTGCTCCTCTGTCCTCTACTGTGAAACTGCAAGAAGCTGGACATGCTTCCAGCCACAGTACATCCTGGCTCTGATTCTGTGTACATACACTCATACAGACAGACAGACAGACACACACACACACAGCAGAATTGTTTTTCTGAAGTTGTTTCTCACTGTGAAGAACAAAATTGTAGTGTACTGAGTCTTCATTAGACCAACCTCGGGCTTTGCAGACCACTCACAGCAGAGCAGAAACGGGAACTGTGTTTGATTTACACTGGGTCAGTTTGTTTGCCTTTGGAAGATAAGGAAAGAGCCACCTAAGTTTTGTCCCTTGAAGAGGAATTTCAGCACATCGCTTAGTAGTGAGTTCTCATGAGAGCTGGCAAAGCTGAATACAGTTGGAGCTGTGGCCTGATCCCATTGGCCGGAAGAACTACAGGTACTAAACTAATGTTTTTGACAGTAAGATTGAAAATTTGGCAATTCTAAATGATGCTAATTACATTTGTAATGATTCTGAGGAAAGTTAATGAAAATGTCTATTTCATAAAGTAAGCATTGGTTTCCTCATTTGAAAAGATAATGGATAGACACTAGGCCAACTCTTACAAAATGCTAACTGTTAATACATCAGCACCTATTGGTTATAGTTCTAAATTAAATTACAACCCGTTTTTATGTCGTCAGACACAATATAGCAACAAGTGTAATTTTCTTAAAATGAAGAGAAACTGAAGGAAGACCAAATATTTTAACAAGTCTCATATCAACAGTTATTGCTCAGAATGTAAAACATAGGAGAAACTGACTATTCCCAAAATAAAGGATAGTTTTCTGGAAGAAAAATGAGTAGAGTTTTCTGTGGTTTACATGGAGGAATCAGGCATATCCCAAGAGACTTGTATTTATTGAAAGTTTCTCCAACTTGGCCCAAAATAGAAAAATATTGTCAGAAATTTGAAGTTTGACTCTATTTTGAATGTGAAATTCATGATGAAAATCATAATATTAATATGAACAATAGTTAATTCTAACAGTTTAGTATGCAGGATGCAAAATCGCCTTCCAGCCTTCGTCCATGCAGGGGTTGATAATTGTGTCACCAGGGGCAATAGGGATCCTTGGAAAGTTTCACACAGATATAGGAGAAGCAATACCTTACACCTCTGCCAGCCCATTATACCAACAGCAAAAGCCATTCTGTTTTGTTCAAAGACATTGCATGGAGATGAAAATCGTCCGCAAGCTGGCAGGATGCCCTCTGCGTTTGGCACCGGCACAGCTCGGCTATCATGAGGACCACTTACTGGGAAAAGCTGCCTTGTAAACAAGGTGGGTCATTTTTGTACCCTTCCACATGTTACTACTCTTTCTTGACAGTCAGAATAGGAATATTTCCTTTTTTTCTTTTTCAGCTGGCAATCATGAAAATTTATTTATTAGAATAAATAACTGCAAGCTTTTTAACCCCATTTCTCTATTGTATATTTGAATTTTTCATTCCAGTTAAAAGACCAAATAAAATTATGGTTCCATTTTACACTATTCCTACCTCCTTTTTTCCCCCTCTCACTCAATCAAAGATAAATATGAAAAAGTATATCTGGCAAGAGTCTCTGTGGCGAGGCCACACTATGTCTTATTTTGGTCTTATGTTTTAAACATGAAATCCTGCACAGAGGAAGAGGTTCTCGGGTCATTTAGAGAATGGGCACCGAGTTTGATATTGCTTGATTCCATCCAGTTTAGAGATCTGTGCTCTCTGTCGTATTATTCCATGTACTGGGGGACTGGAAAAGAAGCCTACCTTTGTGTGACTTCACTGCCCATGTGGTTAATGTCATTAAGGCTATGATGCTAAAATAGAACTTTCAACAGCTTTAATGTCGAGATGTATTTTGCCGTCTTTTTAAATGTGAGAACGTCTTTCGTTGTAGTTTGGCAGACCGTGAAAACATCCTTTATTTGAAATACATTATGTTTAGATTATTTTCTGTGTATTAGTTCATTACCTCTTAAACTTACTTGACTACTGAGTGGCCTGCTTACACAGATGAGGAAACTGACACTCAGAAACAGGAGTCAAGCGTATGGAGCTGTCTCCCTGTCAGTTGTGGAGAGAGAATCCACAGCTCCATGCCTGCCTGTGGCATGGGCCGCTGGCTCTGGAATCTAATGTGTCACCTGGCTCCATGCATGACACCTGGAAGCCACTCGGGCAACCACATTCACTTGTGACCTTTTGAAGCTGAGAGGGTTATAGAGTCAGATTATCTCTCTGCTTGTCTCTGTCTCTCTCTCTCTACCTCTCCATCCCTCCTCTTCCTCCATCCTTTCCCCTATAATTTCCTTCTATTTCCAACCCCCTTCTAAACTTTGACATTTTGTCTCTCTCTGTGAAGATAAATATCCTTTGTATTTAAAGTTAAATCAAAGACTTTATCAATGATTTCTTTGGATCACCATCATAATTTGAAATTACTACAGTGAGAACTGGCTGATAAAACTACATCGATTTTAGTTTCTGAATAGTCAAAACAGTTTTTGGCAAAGGTCCTTTTTGATTTAGTCAGAATTTAATATTTGTGTTCTTGAAACACAAACAATAATTGCCATATATAGTAATTTTGGAAAACTAGCAATGATATTATTTTAGACTATTAAAGTTTCCTTGTTGTTTCCTAATGGAAATTGTAATCTTCAAATTGTCTAACTAGACTTTTATTGATATCACAGAAGAACACACACATTTTACTAACATAAGACTATTCTTTCTGCTGCCCAGATAATTACAAACCTTAATATGATCATTTACCATCACAATGGCTATTTTGCAATCTTGTTTAGTTAACTAGTTCCTACACTACACTAAGAAGAATTCCATGTGTGAATGTGCGGTAAAGACAGAGACCCTGGTAAGATTAATGCATTTGTATGAAACTACCTATGATAAAGAAGGCCACAAGATCTGTCTCTGACTCTCGATGTGCAAGGAGGTTGTTACCATGGCGCGCTCTTGATTGATTGACACAGATTGCTCATCTGCGACACACATTCTCTTGGTTAACAGTACATCATAGTTAGATGATTTTTTGGTTCCTCCCTCTCCTATCAGGTTGGCATTTATGTTTGAGCATGACAAGAAAACCGCTATCAATTTTATTACATAAAAGCAAAGGAACTCTTCTCTGGGTATTTGTTGCATGTAAAAGGTCATAAATGCTCAAACTATAAAACAAATGCTATCGTGTTATTAAATGATTTATGCTTATATCCAAAGTCATTTTAATTAGTGAATAAACCGAAGATTTAGAAAGAAAACAATTCCATATTTCATTCATGTTATTAAATAAAAATATGTCTGGTGTTGTCATAGGGAATACGTTAAGGGTAATGCAAGAAATCTGAGGACATCTTGCTTGTGATATCTCTAGAGCTTTCCATAAAATTTCATGACAAGCAGAACATTGGGGACAGGAGATATGAATGTCTGTCAACAGCCTCCCATCAAAGAGAATGTCTACCAAGTATGCTATCTAAGATCTCCTAAGAAGAGATCAGCTTTCTTTTAATTAAAAGAAAAATACCCTAACTGTCTGAGCAGTGAAGTTTTATTTAAGGAAATATAAGATTACACCTTCTAAGCCCCTTTCTCAGTACCTCCTATTTTCATGGAAGCTGTGCTGTAATTTCTGAATGAGTACACACACAACACACACACACACATACAGACACACAGACACAGAGACATACACATATACACACACACAAATCTTAAGAAAGATAAAGACTTTTAATGTGGTTCCACCTCTATGTAAACTCAAGACTTGTTTACCAGAAGTCATAGTTGAGGCAGGAACTTAGCGTTAGCTTCTCTGACTCACACAGCCCACCTCACATCCCCTCAGGCATGCATTTACATGGCTGAGCTAAAAGCAGTGAATTGGAGAATGAAATACTCATCCACGAGCAAGGAAAATAATCTTTAGTCTTGATCTAGCAAGACTCATTATTTACCAACTCAGCCTAAAGGAAGCAGTATTTCTGCGTATTATTTTTAGCTATATAGTGAAATGTTCTTGAAAGCCTTTGTAATTCTCAGTTTTGGGGAAGACTTGAAGAGAAACCAGTTATCTCAATACTCTAGCTAGAATATAGTAAGGAGAGTCATTGCTCCATTGGTGATTGAGGTCAACCTAAAGTTGATCCAGTTCGACAGCTCTGGGGTCGAGGCCACACACACACACCAGATAATTCCCAAGACTCCCCTCCTGCGTCTGCGTGGTCATTGCAGATGATACAGTCCCTTGCAATATCTTACTGAATTGTTAAGATTTATGTACATCATCAGATCTCACAATCATTTTGAGACATAAGGTAGCAAAAGAATTATCTCATTTTTCAATGTACAATTTCCACAGTCTTAAAGTTCACCTTTTTTTTATTCTCACAATCTCTTTAGTAACCAAAATCCCTCAGGAAATATGAACCAGTGTGCCCACTAGTCACTCCCAGCAATTGGCCTGAGATCTGGATGAATAACACTATCCAGATGTTAAATAAATGAGTCTAACTGAAAAACGAAACTGCTACTCACTGTGTGTAAAGAAATTACGGTTGTGCAGTAAAACCTCTAGTCTTATTGAACTGGGTGAGGTCACGGGGACAGGGGATTCCTAAGTCTTTTTACTCAGTCTCTGTCAATTTTAAGAAAGAGTCAAAGTGGCTGGGATACAGCGCTGCTTTTGACACCCAGTGGTTCTAGGAATGTACTGTAGATTGTATGCAAGTTTACAGAGCCACCTTTGAAACGTGGAAAGCTTTAGGCTGGACTAGCAATACGCAGACCTCAGCGGGAACTTAGAAGAGAACTGTAACAGGGAAGCGGCATCTCCTGGGGTAAGAGCCAGCAACCTTAGTAGGCTAAATAGAGCTACTTAGAGATGATGCTATCATATTCTCTTATAAACATTGTAGGAGAGGTCTGATAACTGAGCGATGAGCATTTCATTCACACAAATAGCTACAATCCATAATTGAAATCACTGGCCAGTAATTTCAACATACCACTTAAGCACCCTCTGCATTTGGAAATTGTTAGACTATTAAAACAATGTCTCTTCTCAGGCATCGTAGGAGGATGGAAGTAGACTGACTCGAGAAGGCTAGATTTTACCTCCTTTTATGTAGATATAGAAGAATTCCATGTTACTATAAAGCATGAAAGGACAAAAAAAATGAAGTTGAAAAAGTTATCTACAGAAAGTAATTTCCAGTTATATCTCCCATGTATTAAATTAAAAAAACTTTTTCCTCAATTGTACCATCTCTTTTTTTCTTTTTCCATTCAGTGTTGCAATTTTTTAAAATGAAAATACGTACAATGATTATTTTCAATAAAAAAAGGTGAGTCCTCTTTTGAAGATTTAAATTTTTTGAGCTATGTTGCCCTGGCTAGCCTGGAATGCAGGCCAGTATCGTCTTAACAAGAAATAGTCTGACCTTAGCAGCCTAAGCATGAGGAAGAAAGGCCTTCCCTTCCATGCCTCAGATTGAACTTTCAGTCCAGGAAATGGATGTAGTTTGGTGTTTTAAAACATGTCATTTCTGAATCATTTGAATTCCAGATTCTGTATTTCCTATAATGTATTTCCTCCACTGCAGTTTCTGCTGGCACAAGATGAAAATAATTGATACTGAGGTCACTTTCAGAACGAGATTCTAATTCTCACCTTAACAATATGAAAATATAAATCCAGGTCAGCATGTATTAAACATGGACACAAATGTCACCTGGGGTTAGGGGACAAAAGAAGGGACCCGAGAGACCCTTAACCTTGTCCGAGGGTAGATCCACCTGGAGAGGGTGAGAAGCTGTTCCAGTTATATATTGAGTTAATTCCTTCCCTTGGCATCTCATCACCCAAGTGGCAGACAGAGCATCACTTCAGATGGGCCCTAAGGCTAATGGAAAAGAACCAACATAGTGGTCCTCAGGTTCTTAACATCAAAAGTGCACTGGATTGAGGAATGTAAGTATCCCCTCTGCTTCTGTCCCTTTGTCCTCGACCTCCCACATGGCCACTGCTCAGCTCCAGGGAACCTGCAGGCAACTCTCAGCTCTCCCTGACTCACACTGGGCATGTCTCTGGCGGCCACTAATATAAGAAATGACTCAGCCTGCCTGCTGAATTGATGAGTCCCAGGAGTAAGCTCTAGCAGACTGAAGTCTTCCTGAAGGCTGGAAAGCTAGAGAAGAACTTTCTGAAAGGTTTACTGAAAACAACTTTTCACCCACCACAGTTACGATGTTTTAGAAGAAACTTCCATTTCTATGCTATAGCGTACTTCCAGCAACTGCTTCGTTGCCCAATTATGGACAGATTTCTGAGGGTTAAAAAGACGTACAACTTTCAGTCTCTCTTATTCATAGGGCCCTTTGCAGAGCCCAGAATGTAGTAGTCTATATTTCAACTTCTATGAATTATATCGGCTGTTTTTTATTGATGTTCATTTCCCATAGACTAAGCATTACTCTAGGTTAGTCAGACATTGTCTCCCAAAATACATACTCTTGGTTGGGCTATGAGGCAGCTGAAATCTGTGACTTCAAAGCCATTTCACATGTGTAATATGAAAATGTACTTGCTTTAAAAAGTAAAACAGTATTCTTTATTCTTAATCTTTTTCTAAAAAAGTGTGACAACGTGAATATAAATATAAACATGAATAATTGCTATTCACTATTTTTACATATTGGACTCCCCTACTCTTTATATCTTATGCACACATTAAAATAATAATGTTATGTGTCTTCACTTACTCTCTATGGCTCCGATAAAGCACCAAGATTAAAAACAACTTGGGGAGGAAAGGCTTTATTTCATTTCCATTCCACTTTGCAGTCCAACATCAAAGCATGTTGAGGTAGGGACTCCAAGTAGGAACCTGGAGGCAGTCACTGAAGCAGACGCCATGGAGAAGTGCTCTTTACTGGCTTGCTTCCCAGGGTTCACTCAGCCTGTTCTCTTATAGATATTAGGACCTGCCCAGGGATGGCATCAACCACTCTGAGATATGGACTTCCCACGTCAATTATTAATCAAGGCAAAAATCTACAGAGCTTCTTACAGTCCAGTATTATTGAAACATATTTTTAGTTCTGGTGCTTTCTTCTCAGATATCTCTAGCTTTGTCAAGTAGACACAAAACTAGCCAACATGTAATGTAAACATATAAAGCCATCCTAGAAACTGATGACACATGCTAATTCAATACTTTTCTAAACAATAGAGAGATAGTAGGCAAATGTTTATAGAGTCTAGAAATGTTTGGCTTTATTGGAGGCCTGGAAGCATAGCTCAGAGACAGAGCACGTGATGAGCACACACAAGGCCATGGACCCAGCGCCCATACCCCAGAAACAAAGGTTCAGAGACTGAGTACTTGCTGACCATGCACGAAGACGGAGAGAACTCTCAGTACTCCAAAAGTAGGTAAATAAAAACAAGACAGCATAGTATGCTAACTTTCCATGTTACAACAAGTCACAGAGTGGGTCCCAAATGGCAGTGCTGCTAACAATGTCCTAAGATGCTGGCCCAAGCCCAGCTCAGGCCAGATTCTTACTAAATAAACAGAATGGTTCTTAACAAATAAACAGAAACCTACACGCAACATTCCTCAGAAATCTGGTAATGGGGTTTCTGTTTGTCAGAAAAGCTGCTACCTCCTTTCTCCAGCCCTAATGGTCAACTAATGGGGGCATAGTGCGTCTAGCTCCTGATTCATACAAACAGATAATCTGCTAAGATAAGAATCTCATTCGGTTAAAATCTGTCTCACAGAACAGTGCACAGAGAAAGTATTTCTGAAACAAGCAGAAAACCAACGAGTTCCCTTATCCATATACAGAGGAAGAAAGCAAAAGCAGTCTAGACTCTGCTGTGGACACTGATAATATTCCATTTGTGGCAAATATACACTAGCAAGTATGGAAATTAGCAGGGGATCTACTGTAGCTGACTCTGGAACTCACTATGTTTGAAAGAGATGAGTGAGGATAAGCAAGCATGATCAAGAAAATCCAGAGAGAAGTGAGGAGAGAGAAATTCTATACGAATTATAAAAATATGCAAAATTTGTCTGAGACCATTAGATCATAACATGTACTAGGAGGGAAAACAATGAAAATATCCAGAAGAGTTGAAAGTTGTGAGGGGTTGTCTCAAGAAGATGTTATTCATTTATAATTTCCTGGGAAATTAAATGGACGAGAAAGCAAGGCATTGTCGGAGAGATGTGGCACAGAAGGAATGTGAAAGCTAAGAACCACAGAGGAACAAAAGGAAATGTCAAAATAGCCCCAGTCAGCTCCATCCTCTAGAAAAGTCTCATGTTTAACAACTGCATCTTCCTATACAAATGGAGCTGTGTAATCTGAGCATCGGCTTGACTCCTTGAAACTGCTCCAAATTATCACTGTCCAGCAGCAGAAAAGAACAAAAAGGAGAGGAAGGAACAGAGAAAGGGAGATGGGTCTGGGAAGCAGGCAGGGGGATATTAAAGCAAAGAAAAGCAAGATATATCCAGAAGAAGATGATCTGAGAACATAGAAAAGAAGCCTCAACTTTCAGTAATTGAAATTTTCTTAGTCTTTGGTTTGGGGCTCAGAACACCATACACCATAGCCTATAGCTTTGTTATGACATGGTCCTTGGGCTGAAAGAGACATGTGACCACATCTCTCCAAGAGTACACTTCCTTTCTTATCTACTAATATTGCAGGAATATAAATATAGTCTGAACATTCATGAGTATAAAAGACAACTGCCTGTCACAACAACTTCTCATGTAAACTTTTTAGTTACTTTAATACATTTATATGAAATTATAATTATTTAAACTTTTACCCCTTTAAATATATACATTTATCATGGCACAATTTACAAGTAACTTGAATTTTCCCTTGAGCTACAATGCTATTTTAATAGAATAATAAACAATTCAACCATATTTTAAAATTGTTGCTTCATCAATGATTGGAACACAGTTTTGGTGTGGGGAGTGTCCATTCCTTTGGTAAATATCTAGGTTCCTGTTATCTCTGTGGATTTAATGGTGACTTAAAAATCATAGCTCATTTGACAATTGTGATGAGTAGATGAATAGTTTGTGGGGTCTCTGATATTTAATATTAAGTTTGAAAGGTATGTCTTCTTTTTTTTTTTTTGGTATTTTTTGACCTGCCTAGAGGGCAATTTAAAAATTCATGTGGTATGCTGCAGAAAGAATCATAAAATTGACATTCAAAATTCATTATATAGAGTCTCTCAGTATATATTAAATTTCAGTTGCAATTTAGCAATAGAAAATTTCATCACATATTGGGGACCCACAATATGTGACCGGCATCTCAAGGCAGTATTCTGAAAACTGTCATTTACCCTGCAGGCATCACAGCGTCACACACAGAATTGTTCCTAGGCTGATTTCCCAGGGCAGTTGTCTTTTCAGAGTGAAAGAAAGAGGATGAGGGTATAATTCACCGGAGTATGCTCTGTACAGGCTTGGGTTTGATGCCCTGAAATAAACAAACAAACCAGACAAACTACCAAAAATAACTATGAAAGGAAAACAAAGAAGAAAAGGAAAGGAAAAAAAGGAAGGGAGTACTTTAGTATTTAAAGTTACTATTCTAACAGATTTACTGGCAACTAAGTTAATACATGCATTTTCTCTTGATATGTTCTTTTAAAACAACCTTCTGCAATGAAAGCATTGGGCTTTATGTTGTCTCTTTCTTTTACCTCCTCTGACATGTCTTTCTCCAAGCCCTGAGAAAATACTGTCTCCTGTGAGACCTTCATTCTCACCACAGCACTTCACAAATCATCGTAGAGACACTGTGTTTTCTAGGTTTATTTATGTGTTACTTTTTATAAATTATTAATAACTACATCAAACATAGTAACAAATGGTTTTTCTAAGAGTTCACATATCTCAGAAACTCGCATAAACACTTCTCTCCCAACTCATGAGGCAAGTGTGTGATCCAACAGGCCAGGAATTTCAGATCTCCTGGAACTGGACTTACAGGTGGTTGTGAACATCCAAAGTAGGCTCTGTGCTATGGGACAATGGTTCTGTACCCTGTAAAGATTTGTAAGTTTTATTGGTTTAATAAAATGCTGATTAACCAGTAGCCAGGCAGGAAGTATGGGCGGGACAACCAGAACAGGAAAATTCTGGGAAGAGGAAAGGTTCAGTCTGAAGTCACCACCCAGACACAGTGGAATCAAATTGAGAATACCTCACTGGTACCCAAGCCACAT
Source organism: Microtus pennsylvanicus (assembly GCF_037038515.1). NCBI lineage: Eukaryota > Metazoa > Chordata > Mammalia > Rodentia > Cricetidae > Microtus > Microtus pennsylvanicus. Next base: position 45,171,211 of record NC_134594.1, on the reverse strand, counting down.
GGCCAACACAGATATAGGTTAATATAAGTTATAAGAGTTAAGAAGCCTGAGCTAATGGACCAACCAGTTCATAATTAATCTAGACCTCTGTGTGTTTCCTTGGGACTGAATGGCTGCAGGACTGGGCAGGACAGAAACTATTGCCAACAGCTCTGGAAACTGAATTCAGGTCTTTTGCAAACACAATAAATGTTCTTAAGTGTTGGGCCACCTCTCCAGTTCCTGTGTTTTAATATTCCGAGAGTCACAGTGGATTTTGCTGTTCGAACTGATTTATTATTAAGTTCTCATCACCTGTCGTTTATCTCTCCCATAGAAAATTCCTGCATCATTCCTAACCTTCAACTTGGACCTTAGCCTGAAAGCTTCATGGAAGAGGTGACCAGCATGATAGCAAATCCCAGATTGTCAGGAATCTTTGCCCAATATCCTGGAAGAGTTATTGCCAGTACCCCCTTCAGTCTCCAAGTGTTGTTTATGAAAACAAATTACATGTTGCCCTTCTCAAGGCTCATTCTTTGTAGCTGAACTGAAAAATCCCTCAAACTGACATCTGGAGAGATGGTAAACAGACTTATCTTTTGGGTAGTCATGAATATCTGTTGCCCTTAGTTTCAGAGGCTTTAAGACGAGTCATTGATCTGGGTCGTTCAAAACCTGGTAAGATTGTTATTGCCAACAAAGTGAACCCTTTAATTGCAATATTATCATTCATCATGGGATTTCTGGAAACTAAGTCAACCTCTGGAAACTTATTGCCCATAAAAGTCATTTAATCAACAAGAAGACACTTTGTTAATTAAGAAGATGGATTTAACCCCACCAACAGAAGCATGTCACATCCATCCTACTGCCATGAACATGGTCAAAGAAAGTAGAGTTCATCCCATAAGAAGCATTAAAAAAATTCATAACTTCTTAGGAGACAGTTTTTCAAAAGTAACTGATTTAATTAATTTATTTAAGTGTAGTTTCGACAGAATTGATCCAGACCAGAGTTTTTCTACTGTTGGTTGGTTAATCACTGTGGGTAAACTATGATGTCTCATGTGCTTTTACTAATTGTACATCTTTTTCTCACTCGTCTGTTGCCTAATGTGAAACGAATAAAACAATCTTGTGAAGTTACATGTATTGAACACAGGTGTTTGTTGCTGTTAGAATACACACTTGGAACATTTGGATGTGAAACGCATATAAGGTAGTTGACCAAATGTTTAATTGGCTTGACTCTGTAAATCAATAAATTTCACCATTCCTTACTGCTTCTTGTATTACTTTAACATAATAATTGTCCTAAGAGGAGTTGGGATGACCTGTTTAGATTAACCTTGAGAGATGGTCACTTGCTCTGTTTCAATGTGTGATGGCTCAGTCTTCAAGCCTCCATGCTTTGAGCATTGGTGTCTCCCTTGAATTTACTCCTCTCCGGTATAAACTGAAAGCCTCACAGACACAAGATAAACAAGAATCGCTTCTTTAGGATCCCATAGGCCTTGCTGTGTGTTAGGATCCCTGAAAGTGAAATGACTTGAAATTGTAACAGAAATGTATGGCTGTTCCTCAGGTTTTATTTTAGCCTAGAGGCAAAGGCTTAGAAAAAAGATAGCAGCTCTTCCCATTGGGAAAGGTATTTCTTCCGATGAGTACTTATATGGACCCTTAAACTCAAGATACAATTCTGCACTTTGAACTTTCTTTCCCCTTGTTTGTTGATCTTATAAGATTCTTGTAATACACAGGGAAGCTCTTCAAGAGAGGCCCACATTAGCCTCACAGAAAAGCTGAAAGGGTGAGAAGAAGAAAAGGAGAGAGTGTTTTAAGGTTCTAGAACATCCATTCCAGTGATCATACTAGCATTAATACCACTGAAATCATGATGAGACACACGAGTGTGTGTCAAAATGGGGGAAATATCAGTATGTTGTGAAGATTGACATTGAGTCTATTGTAATTCCTCAGACTGATTGCTAGAGTAAAATCCTTTTTGAATAGAGATTAGGATACTAAAAAGCAAAATATTTTACCTTTTTGGTCTGTAAAAACATGCCAACATTCAAAGCAAACTTTGTAAATATGAAAATACCCACGAGGTAGAGTTAAATTTGCTTATTAAACCATCAGTTAGTGCACATTTAGGAGGCACTCACTCCCTATACCCCTTGCTGTATATCCTTTGAAGGAACTGTGAAATCTGATCCAGTCTGATAATGGCTGTCTAGTGACCAACTAAAAGGGGTAATTTAAGAGACGAGACTATATCACCCCCAAATATGTTCTTCTTAGCATAAGGCTAATTTTGAATTAATTATTTTGAGAAACAGCAAGGCACAAGAAGAAGATAAAAGAAGGTTTATCTTTTCTAAGAGGAATGTACAGTTATATCCTCTGTAAGGCTGTGTCCCCTTGTCCCAGAAGGATGCTAACTCTGTGACACTCTTACCAATGTCTGTTAGCTTAATGACAAGTTTAGATCTGTTTGGCCAACCCTGCTCTACTTCCTCTGCTTTTATTGATTACACACTAATCGAGCTCCTTTAACTCAAAACCATATTTGAAGTTAAATTCCTAACTCATTCTGGGAGCCATAAATGTTGAAAGCAGCATTTATAGATATTAGTTGGTAATGGTATGTTTTCAGGACTGAGTGCCTTGAAGTCATTGAGGTCAATTGTAGTCAAGAACTTACTCCCTTGTAATACTCTGTTAAAGACTTGCATAAAGTGTCCCATTCTTTCCCCCATGTGATGCTTTCTGTGCTGCTCAGGAGATACAGATCAAAGCCCCTTATCAGGAATGACTCAGACAACAAGAGGGACAGGTATCAGACAAGCATAGGGACACACACATAGGAAACCGGGGCAGGACATATACATCCAAGAGACAGACTAGGAACAAACTAGATACACAAACTATAGAGGGACGGCACAGGGAATGAGGTGGAGAATTCAAACTTGGACTCACGCTTGGTCAAAGTATTCCCAAGGGAAGTGCTGACTATTCTCTCCCTAACGTAATACCAACACATTTCCGTGTCTGTGAGGTTATCTGAATGCAGTTAACTGACACATTTTGATGCCCTGTGGGAGAAATCACTAATGACCTTAATCTACACAAATAAATCTTCTAATAAACTCCTTACTTGCCATTAATCTACCTCAGTATCCTCTTGTTATCCCCCCGTGAAAACCCAATGCTATTCATTAAAACTGCGGGACGTTCTTGGTGGAGCCAATTTTCTTTTAAATTGCCCTTATTCATAGCGAGTCCCCAGTGGAAGGTCATATGCCAGTCCCTTGCTGGCAGCTCTAGAAAATCATGTATGCTGTGAAGTTTTCTAATTGACAATTGTTTTTAAAGATCCTGGAGAGGTAAACGCTCCTCTTTTGTTGATTAGATGAAAAGAACAAATTATCTCATCACATAAAAATAAAGATACTTTAATGGCAGAGTTGGTCCCTGTCTGAGGCATGGCCTGCTGTCTAGAAGCCCTTTCACACCCTGACAGGAGGCCCTGTCAGAAGGTGATGGTAGTATTTAAGGGTAGAGTTTTCGGTTCTCATTTGTAAAGATCTTCCCCAGTGAAACCACTTTTTGAGCCTGCTAGACGTATACCCTTTTCCCACCTTGTTTCTCCTCAGGACAATATGCCTATGACCTGGACTAGGCCATGACAGGGAGCCAACAGTGTAACTTGCTGAAGGTTTGCAAGCACAGTAGCAAAGTTCCACTAAGGGAAAATCCTTCTAGTCAAGAGAACAGAATCCCTGGTCTAGGTGGAAAGCCAACATATCGATTGGGCCTGGTCAACCACCTGTCCTAGGGTCCACCCCTAGCAAGTAAGATTCATCCTAAGTCATGTTGATAAGATAGGTGAAATAATTATTCAATTAATGAGACATTAGAGTTTTCCTTCCCAGACTTCCTATTCTCCCAGTGTAGTCCTCAGAAACCATCGCGGCTTTAAGTTGAGTCTTGCTAGCTTTTGCCTTCTGTTTATTGCTATTTTTTTCAGAGGCCTTCTAGAATGGACATGTGCTTTTGTCTGATACTTTGGGCTTCCTTGGTCTTTCTCTAGCCTCAAACCACCATGGCTTTGGGTTGAGTCATGTTAACTTTTGCCTTCTGTTTATTGCTATTTTTTTCAGAGGCCTTCCAGAACGGACATGTGCTTTTGTCTAGTACTTTGAGCTTCCTTGGTCTTTCTGTAGCCTCCTTTCCCTGCCATGTAGCTGCCTAGCACCATGTGTATTACCTTTGCACTGGTAAATCAAATGGAATGGCTTTTTTTTACATGAATAAGACTATGCACAAGATTCTTTCTGAGTCTGTTCTTAAATTATTATTTTAATGAGAGTGAGACCCCCAATAGGGGAGCCAGATTTTATTATTATCATCGGGTGACCATTGGTGACAAGTAAGGGACTCGCCACATTTTGGTAGCACTATAACCAAGAACTAATTAAAGTCAAATACTTAATGGCTTTAGTGTGTTTCTGGAAGAACTTGCCTGTATTGTATTGCACGATTTCCCCAAAGTCTTGGCCTCAGCATGCCATCATACCACAGCAAAGCCATCATGCCTGAAATACCTCAGCTTAGGTTTAAGACTTGGGGTGTTTTTCCTGTGCTTACATCGTTTTCTTCTCCTATGGAAACAAAAATGGTTGAACTACAAAAAAACAAGATTCTAGTAATAAAAATGTCCATTAACCCTTGTCCACCTTTGGAATATTGCCGCAGTCTTCAGGATTGATTAAACAGAGGAGGAGAAGGGGCTGGGGGTCTGTGTAACTAAGCAGTGCTTGTTAGGTATGGCCTCATTGGTTCTGTAAGGCAATCCCACAAAGTTCCCCCTGCTTGAAGAGACAATGCCGTTTTCAGCTGATGATTGCTTCTGTTCTGGGGTGCTCCCTTACTCTCAGGTATACCCTGTATGGGTGATGGTGGTGGTGGTCTGTGCTCCACGTCTTTGTTCTTTCAGGAATGTGAACAATGCAATCTGCCAAGCTGAGAATAAGATTTGGAAACTTTGCTTTAACCTCGAAGTCACATCTAAATTCAGTGCTTCCTACAAACTGCTGAGTTACATGAGATGGTGGATTCTCCTAGAAGCCTCTCCCTCCCCCATTGACAGTAAAAATAATTTCAAATAAGATTCACAACTGTCCTTCTCAATATGTTTGTAAACATGTTTATATCCCATTACTGCAATGGACACCTCATATCACCAACTTAGAAAGTGTGACAACTAAATTTGGTTCAGATTTAAATGTTTTGGTCTATGATGCAGCAGGGCATGATGGTTGGGAACATGTGGTAGAGTAACCAGCTCATCTCCAGTTATCCAGAAAATAAAGGAAAGAAGAGACCAAAGCTCCACAAATTTCCTAAGTGTATACCAGTGACCTGACTTCTCAGTCCACTTTCTACAGGTTCTACCAATTCTCACTAATATTAGGGAACTAAGTCTGCAACACTTCAATACAAGGACACTTGGGGACATTTGCATTCTAAATTATAGTGTCAGGGAGAGATAGATGGATAGATAGAAAGATAGATAGATGAATGGTTAGATAGATAGATAGATGATAGATAGATGGAGAGATGATAGATAGATAGATAGATAGATAGATAGATAGATGAATGGTTAGATAGATAGATAGATAGATAGATAGATGATAGATAGATGGAGAGATGATAGATAGATAGATAGATAGATGAATGGTTAGATAGATAGATAGATAGATAGATAGATGATAGATAGATGGAGAGATGATAGATAGATAGATAGATAGATGAATGGTTAGATAGATAGATAGATAGATGATAGATAGATAGATAGATAGATGAATGGTTAGATAGATAGATAGATGAATGGTTAGATAGATAGATAGATAGATAGATAGATAGATAGATGATAGATAGATAGATAGACAGAAAGACAGATAGATAGGAGGTAGTAGTGATATTTTAACACTGCACTATACCGAGTTTATGGCTTATCATATAACGAAATGGAGAGCCTCTTAGAATTTATGGATCCAGACATAACTGCCTCTATCTGAAACAACTCATACATGAGGTAGTCCTGGTTACCTGTTACTATTCTCACTAGTAATCTTAGGGTAATAGAATTATTGATACCATACTATTTTTATTTTTTCACTTCAGTTCCCTACTTTGTATTTAAGGATGTATAGCTCAGTGGTAGAGTACTTGCCTGTTATGGGATGCTAGATTCAATCCCAACACCTAAATAACAGTAATAAACACAGATGCCTACTTTGTCCAGTTAGTAACTGTGTTTAACTTTTTCAATTAGAAATATACTTTTAAAGAACATTAAGAGATCAAGGATGAAACGTGATGTACTCTAGCTGTAAACCTGAGGTTCACAAGGGTAAGAACTATGAGAGACACTTAAGGAGAATTGCTATGCAACAATGCAGGCTTGGTAGTGGGATACCCAAGACCACAGATGGGCATGTTAATGAGGTGCCCAAGAACACAGATGAGCATGGTAGTGGGATGCTCAAGACCACAGATCGGTAGTGGGATACCCAAGACCACAGATCTCTCTCCAGTGTGCTGCTCGGAATGGAGATTGGTAAATAGAGACCAGGTGCTTCAGGGAGTTGAGATATATATTGTGATGCACAGATCTGAGCAAAAAGACTTGAGCAGTTTGTTATTTTAACAGCAGAAGACAGAAAAGTAGGGAGGGCAAAGAGTTGCTAAGCAGGCTCTTGGGAAGATGAGGAACAAGTCGTTTAGGGATAGTTAGTTCTCAGGCTATTAATCCGCCATAAAACTTGGCCTGTTTTTCAAAAAAAAAAAAAAATAACCTGTTGGCTAAAGCAACTTCTCCGTTTTCCTATTAAATGGGATGAAAATTCATGAATGTGTCAAGAATTCGTCCCTTGCTGAGAACAACTTTAACCTTAACAGAGCATCACCAAAATTGGTTTTGTGAGGCTGAATTGACGCAGGTCGAGTGCATTTGAGATCCCTCAGCGAGGAGAAAGATCAGACTGCCAAGGGCAGATCTCCGTTAGCCTCAGTCACAGAGACTCTTGGATCTGTCAAAACATAATTGCCGTTGTTAAGTCTGCATAATTTGACGGGTTGTGGTATGTTATTGCGCATTTTTGATTTTCCAAACTGGAATAACACACACTTAGTTATTTTCGTAAGTTGAAAATTATTACAAAAACATGCTTGTTGCAAGTGTGAAGAGAGGCAGTGAGGCTATGGTATTACTCTACTTAGGGAACTGGAGCAAGGCCTGTTAGCCTGAGAAATAGCAATAACAAGAAACAACTGGCCAATCTGACACTGGAAGCTAATGCTCTGTCTTTCTATGCATCTTCTCCGTGAATTCATTACTTTCTAACGTAAGGAGAGAAGGAAGTAGAACAAAACTGTAGTTCCTCGAACCTAAGTATAGGAATTTCACCAAGCTGATATTTGGTCACAAAGCAAAATGAAACCTCCAAAACAGAACGGCGTTAAAATCTCACAAACACAAGACAAACGCTCTCAGGAAGAAACACATTTTTTTTTGGATCAGTGAATGCAAAAGAAAGAATTAATTTATTATGATTGCAAGTATAAAGTAGAACTTTGAGTCTGACTGCTCAGTTTCATTGGTTAGTGAATTCTGCTAGTATAATGAACTCATTACCACTATGAGTTTCCAAATTATTATTGAAGTAAAATATCCTTAAAGTATTTAATCTTATTGAGGTAGTTATTAACGGTATTTAGTACACTCAAAAATTGTCTTAATTACTATTTCTACCTAATTACAAAGTACTTTCATTATTTCCGAAGGCTCCTAATTTAAAAGTGGGAATGGAAAATTAGAATATAGGAATGTAAGTTTCTCAGAAGGTCTGTGAAACATGAAGAGCAAGAAGTTTGGGGATGTCTGGCTCCCAGGGTATCCACCAGCAAGGTGACACAGTCATTCTCCACACACTTTAAGGTGACCGCAGACTCTGCACAACCATAATGGGTTTGCCGCTTGGCAACTGCATTGTTTGGTCTCTTGGCTATTCTGAAGAGTTGTCATGAATATTTACATTTTATATTTATTTATTTGGATTCACAAATGTGTATATGTACAGTATATATATCTTTCTCTATTTATATGTACATGGATTCACAAATATGTATATGTGCATGTATATGTATTGCTCTCTCTATAATATATATTACTGTCAAATTGTTTTTTATAAGAGCAAAAATACTGTTTACTTTGCTATCAATGCATGAGAGATTTAATTTATCTGCATTTTGCTATTTTATGTTAGCATTTAGGCATTACAGGGCTTATGAATAGTATCTCAAAGTGATTCTGATATACATTTCCAAAATGTGTAAAGCTGGTGCCTCCTTTGGAGTGTTTCATGGTCGTTTGTATATCTTCTAAGAAAGGCGTGCATCTGAATCACTGCACCACGTAAAGTAAGCTACTGGTGTTTTTTTCCCCCCTGTGGAGTTGGAACAGAGCCTATGTATCCTGAACACCAGACACACTTCATCAGATAAATGAGTTTCCAGTATTTCTCTCTTTCTGCAGCCCTTTGTCTATCTCTTGATAACATCTGGCATATCATGGTTCTTACTTTTGATGAAGTCCAATTTATCTGCCTTTTCTTACTCCTGATTTTATTGTCCTGTCTAAACATTCATCCATGGTCGTGAAAATTCACTTCATTGTTCTCTTCTAAAAGATTTATAGGTTTTATTCTTACATTAAGATTATTGGCCTTGCTTAGTGTGTAGCTCGAATCTCATCGTATGCCAGCTGGCCTCAAACTCAGAGATACTTCTGTCTTTCTACATGCCACAGCTTGGATGTTAAGTTGTCTTGAGATTTCCTGTACCAAAACAACTCATCTGTAAATTTCTAGTTCCACCTAATTCTAACTGCCAGGACACATGCATAGCACCACATATGCAGAAATAAAGATTCTGAGGGTTGGACTAGAGGCAGTCTATGTTATGTCCTGGAACAATTAAAACTTTGCGTTTCTTTGTTTCCTTTTACATGTACACAATGAGTAAAATGTACCTATTTTATGCATTATTTTTGGGCTGTGGAACAATCCTCGCGGCTCTTGCTACATGAATCTCTCCATGTACTGCATGGAAGGAAGTAGAAGAAGAATTTCCATGGGCCACTGTTGAGTGGACTCTTCAGATGCCTTGCACTGGTGTGTTGTCCTGCTGCATATGCAAAGTGATGACTCCCCTTGTTTATTAGAAAGGGTGAGCACCACCAGAAAGTCCACAATAGACAGAATATGCTGGACAAAAGTGGACATTTAACATATGTAATTTGTATCAAATTCTATGGTATTTTCATACACTTCAATAATCATTTCTGTGATTTAAGACGTATGAATGGATCAGTTCCACTGTCACAGTGGGTGGGTGCACCCCTCGTGGTCCTGACTTCCTTGCTCATGTTCTCCCTCCTTCTGCTCCTCATTTGGATCTTAAGAGCTCAGTCCGGTGCTCCAATTTGGGTCTCTGTCTCTATCTCGACCCATCACCAGATGAAGGTTCTAAGGTGATATGCAAGATATTCATCAGTATGTCTATAGGATAGGGTCATTTCAGGTTCCCTCTCCTCAGTTGCTCAAGGTACTAGCTGGGGACATCTCCCTGGACACCTGCGAGCCCCTCTAGAGTCCAGTCTCTTGCCAACCCTGTGACAGTGGAACTGATCTATTGGGAGCTCACCAAGGCCAGCGGGACTGGGACTGAATAAGCATGGGATGAAACCGGACTTTCTGAACGTGGCGGACAATGAAGGCTGATGAGAAGCCTAGCCAATGGCACTAGGCTTCGATCCTAATACATGAACTGGCTTTGTGGGATCCTAGCCTGTTTGGATGCTCACCTTCCTGGTCCTGGATAGAAGTGGGAGGACCTTGGACTTCCAGCAGGGCAGGGAATCTGGATTGCTCTTCATTCTCGAGAGGGAGGGGGAATGGAGCGGGGGGGGGGGAGGAGAGGGGGAGAGGAGCAGAGGGAGGGGGCGATGTGTGCGAGGAGGGGGAGGGAAATGGGAAATTTTTTTTGCAACAACTAAAAAAAATAAAATAAACAAAAAAGACATATGAATGGAAGAAACCTAAAGATAGATTAGCTACAATATGCCAGATGTACAAAATATGTATAATACTTAATATGTATAACTAGATATGTCAAATTCACAAATGAGTAGTAATTACTGTATTCCATTATATGTTATGTGTTTGTATATACGCTATATATTTTCGTATTATAAAAGTGATATGCACATTTAATACATATACAGAATATATGTGCACATACACTCTAATTATTAATGTACAAATTTTTCATATAGAGTAGTCTTAACTTACTCCTGGGAGATAATTTTCATGATATCCAAATCACAAATGAAAGTGCAGATAGTATGAAACACTGTGCATTTTTTTCTTGTAACTGAATATCTGTCACAATGTTTATTCAGTAAACCAGGCAGACTGAGAAAATAAAAATACAATAATTATAATGGTATAGTGTAATAAAGCTGCCAGTGTCTCTGCCCTTATGCTCTGGGAGTGTTTATCATTTATTCAGTCTAATAAGGATGACCTTTCTGCCAGCACAGCAAAGCCACACTAATTCACTGGATGGGATACATTGCTGCTGCATGCTGATAGGTGAAAATTTTATAATATCTTTAATGTGTGGATATGCCAGAAAGAGCAGTAGTTCTCTTTCCAAATGGGACAAAATGGGATATCACAAGGCTTCATTATCCAGGTGAAAATAACACTGTTATAAACCTATGAAATGTTTATTTCTACAATGATCCACTTAGCGTTTGCAAACTGAAGTTGACTACAAGGTAAATGACAGAATGGAAAGACAGACGATGGAGATGAGTTCATCCTTATATGGATATGTAATACATATTACATTAGATTAAAAACAAAACAAACAAACAAACCAAAAGAACTTTGCTTGCTCAGATTCCTTATAGAAAGCCATACCTCCTCTGAATATTTTGAAACATGAATAGATGAATTTTCAGAGGTAGAACTGAAAGGATACAGGGAACTGTCTGTTTTCGTGCATGTGCAAGTATGTGTGTATATAAAATAATTGCATTTAATATATTCCTGTCCTCAGTACGGCATTAGCAATCCGCAAGTTGTGGTTGTGAGAATGGATAGCTATTCTAGAGCGCATGGTATCTAATTCTGATTATCAAGTTCCTTGACAGTACTGCAATTCGTTAAGCTACTATGTTCTGTATGGATTGCGTGCATTTTCATGGCTACTGCCATGAAATTGCAAGAGCTTGCTACGAACACACAACTTTCACCCAACAGAAGATATGCATAAACTTTGAATTGTTCAGCCAGGCTTTCTTGGTTCCTGTCAACTGCAATACATTCTTTATATCAACCAGATTTGAATAAAATGAGGTCACTGATTGTTGTCATGCACTGATTGTTGTCTACTGCCCAGTAGAGTTGCCTACTTCTTTGTGATTGCTTCCTTTTAATTAGTCTTAAGGTAGGTTCAGATTAAACTAATGTATTAATAAAATTCCAAAATGTTGGTTACCCTAACATGACCGATTACCTGTAAATAGTTTGATCTGTCCTTTTCTTAGCACAGAAAATGTCTAACTATATCATTCAAAGTGTGCTGCATGGATTGGAATGGAAAAAGCTAGAAATTAACTATGTGCAAGAAATCGTCTAAGAAAGGAGTTACCATAGCAATTGCAGCCAGGTAGAGTGTACCAGGTGCTAGAATGTATTCCAGCAGACAGACAGTGTTTGGATGTCCAGTCTTCCCAAGAGAGTTAAAGGAAATTACCCTTGTTGGAAAAGGATGTCTTTAATATATGCTGATTTAGTTCATAATACTGTATTTGGGGTTAGTTTTCTTGTTCATTACCTTTCTGCAGAGACACTTGGATAAACCACCACGTGAAGAGTCTAAACATACTCATCATTGTGATCTGAATGCAATGAACAAGAATGCAAGCATATGACATGCCGTTTCTACAGGATCATAAATTAGTGCCTTTGGATTTTGAAATAAATTTGCTTTTGTGACTTCTTCTAATTGAATCGGTAGTAGGCTTGCCCTTCCCCTAATTCGAGCTTTTCTTTGAGAATTTCAAATTCACGAGTTTAATCATGTAAAAGTTACAGTGCTTTTGCACTAATTAGGCCATTAGCAGCAACTTGACTGCATTCAAGCAAATTCTGAAGGGCACCTTCCTCCCCAACAGTCTTCATTTTGAAGAAAGGGTCTCTGTCTTCTCTGAAAGAGCATTCAAAGCCTGGCTTCTCATGGCAAGTGCACGTCATTCACCAACGGCCGCCTGTGGAGCACAACCTCCTAACTGTTCTGCTGAAAGATGCCCTTGTCAGTTGCTAACAACAAGGCAGGTCAGACGCGTATCTCCCTGGGCTGCTTATGTCCCCGATCCTTGTGCGCTATCTCCTGCGGACAGAAGGTGCCCTACACAGCCCCATGGCATATCCCTTTTTAGTGTAACCCAAATGAGGATTGCCCCCGTGATCTTGTTTAGAACGGTGATGGAATAATCGCTGCCCTGCCACAGACAATGACGATGAAGAAGGCCTGAGAGAATTATCCCATAACTGAATCCTCTACTAAAAAAGAATATTTCTCTTTTCTACCCAAGATGATGTGTGCTGGAAAATAAGATTGCTGCCTCATAAAGTGGATTTCCTCTTAAGTTTAAACCTCATATTGGGCTTAATATTATTTCTTAGTCCTATTAGTGTGACCCCTCATAAGCACTATAAAGGGGGCCCTGCAATTCCAAAGCTATTTAAAACAGTAAATTGTAGGCTCAGCGTTACTTTTGCTGTATCATCCTAGCAAGAAACCTGGATGGTGATTTTTTTTAAAACTAATAGAGAGAGAGATGTCATCTTGGGAAGATTTGATTAAATCTTAATGTTGAAAGTACTGCCGAAGATGATGGCTCATCTCTGCTCCTGACATCTTACTGGACTGACTAATGAAGCCAGGATACAGCCAGAGGGAACAGGGAGCTTCCTTAAACAGCCAGGCAGGCCATCTGCTTCTGCATCCTGAATCAAGCCCATTCCCCTGTCACACCACAATCTTCCTCCCCTATGGAAAACCACACAGAGGAGTTGTGTGAAAATCAGTCTCCTCTGCTTTGGCCTCTGCACCATTAGCGTGCAGTCAGTATCTGACTTATTTGCATATTGCCCCCATCAAACTTCTCCTGGGTTCTCCCAGCCTTTGTGGGTCTTACCTAGGGGCAGCCAGGTGGCTGAGGACGGGCTGCAGATGTGCTTTGAGGTTTGACAAATGCCTGCCTTTCCTCACCGTCTCATTTTTGGTTTCGATCACGAGCCTTGTGTAATTCTCAATCTGTTGTCAAGGTTTCATTTGAGATGCTCTTCAGCAGCAGCAGAGTTCTACAGTTATCTATGTGGCTAACTAGGGGTAAATTAAGATTCTGCCATCAATCCCCAAATCCTTGCAATGACAGGCTTGTGTGCAGAACAGGGTTTGCGTGGACTCCCATCCAAACCCGAATGCCCCAATCTGGAAAGCCAACCTCTTCTCCGAAACAATGGTTCTCATCATCACTCTGTCTCTCAGGAGTGTTAGGGATAAATTAAAGACCAGTATGACTGTAGCACCAAGAGAAGGAAAGCTAACATTATTTTGTTTTTCTTTATACGGATAATAATGGGAATAGAAAAATAGATATCATTCCTGGTCTTTTCCATACCAAAGCTAGGCTCTGGTAGCCTCCTAACCCCTCAGTCATTAACATAACTGTGGTGCTTTCCTGGATCCGTATCTCCCGTGACCTGTGCAGGACCCCATCTGTATCCATCACCAGCTCTACATCATTTTAAAATGCAGCCAAACCTGTTTTCCTTCTACTCAAACTTCACATTCTATCTTCGGCATTGTATTCTTGAGTGGGAGAATCAGTATACTGGATCGTATTGTCGTATTTATGCTAGGTGTCATGGGTGTGATAGATACATTAAATTATATCAAGAAAAATGCCCTCATTTAGGACATAGACACCAGTGACTTAGGTATAAACGTTTGCATGTGATTATGTGTTTATGTGACACCAAAGTATCAACTCCTAGATGTCTCAGTAGAGAAAGGGAGTGTACAGTGTTAAAAAGAGACCAGTTTTGGTGAACAATATGAATGCCTAATTTTGGTGAATAGTATGAATGCCTATTGCATTTATTTTTACTACATTTATTTAAATAGCAAAATGGCAGAAAATAACAAATAAATATAAAATAGGGTAATCAAAATGGTATGTTGAAGGTGGCATTTTAAATGTATATTTTATTTTACTTTGTTTTCATTTTACAAGACAAGTTGTTCTCTGTACTTTGTAGACTGGTACTCAATAGTTTTACATTTTTCCTCTATAATTATAAATTTCTGGTAAATATTTAGGACAAATATTGATTATTTATATTAAGTTTGAAAGACAGTGTTTAAAATGACAAGAGAGGGAGTTCATAGTTTCTGTTTTTAACTGAATCTAGAAAACTTCAATCCATTCAGGAAAAGGTATTAATTTTAAGATTTTGTGCTTCTGTCTATGTTTTGCTTTTATTGGTTGACAGGGCAGAACATAGGTAGATGGGAAAACGAAACAGAATGCTGAAGGTAGGTAATCCACTAGGCTTATTTTTGATAACTGAGAAAAGCATTACCCCCACATATCCAGAGTAACATCATTTAAACTTTCTTATAAGTGTATATGTATATATTTTAGAAGTTTCTACAATACTACGTTTCCATATGGCATTTTCAAATCTTTAGTGTTAGTTTTTTTAATATAGTTTAAGTTTTCAGCCATGATCCACCTACTTAGCCCTCTCTGATTTGTCTACGTTAGTACAGTCACATCTTCTCTCCTTCAACATCTAGAGGATGCTCCACTATCCTCCCTGAAGTGGCATATCTACTCATAGTCCATTTTTATATTTATGGCTTTTACTATGTAGTCTAATTTAAACACAAACATAAATATTCAAAGCTATAATCCATATACAAGAGAGCACATGTAACATTTGTGTTTCTGAGTCTAGTTTACCTCATTCACAATGATGGTTTCCATCTTTGCCCTTTCCAAATTGTCTGCAAATTCCATAACCTCACTTTTCTTTACAACTGAAGAAAAATCTATCTATCTATCTATCTATCTATCTATCTATCTATCTATCTATCTATCTATCTATCTATCTATCATCTATCTATCTATCATCTATCTATCTATCATCTATCTATCTATCATCTATCTATCTATCTATCATCTATCTAGTAATCATCTAGCATCCATCTATCAATCATCTATCTATCAATCATCCATCTATCTATCTATTTATGCATCAATCTATATTTGAGGATTGCTGAAAGATTAGAGCTTCAAATTTCCAACTTAAAACAAATAAAAACAATTATTCACAGTGTTAGGATTTCCCATTGATTTCCTCTGCCACGGTCATGAAGCTTACCACAAGGTAACTTCCTGCTGTTCTTGATTCTCTTGAGGTGTCTCAGAATCCGGAGGCTAAGCTGGGAACCAGGATGTTTTCCCCTTCGTAGGCTCCAGAGATTTCTAAAGCTGTTTGAAAGTATTCACTGGGAACATATGTGGTCTGTCATGTGTTTTCTATTTTTTGTTCTTTGCTGACATGGATGGTCTGGGATGCTAGAAGAATGTCTACATCTTCCCAAATCAAGGGGCGGGTGAAATGTGAAGACAGAATGAATGGAAGAATCTTCTGGCTGAGGCAGCATTGGTGTTCATATGACTGGTTATTTTTGGAAATCTACAAGTAAACTCCCATAGAGAAGAGCAGGTGCTCCTGGTCACAGCCCCATCGTCAGGACCGCAACTGGGTGTACCACGGAAGCTCTCAACTTTCCTTTGTTTCTCTTAATTTTAAGAAGGGAAGTCAAAGTGTGGTTCTCAGAGGGGAGTTGCCTGTTCCTTTCCAGCAGATTTCCTCTATGGGGTTTCTACCCTTGTCCTCATTCTTCAGTGGGCAATTAAGAAACAGCGTGCTTAGCAGACACTCTTGTGTGATCCAACACCCAGCACTAAATATGTCAGTGGCTGTGGGCATTCAGCTCTCACTTGAAGATTTTTAGGCTGAGAAAAATCAAGATACAGTTGTTGAAAGTTGGGACATTTCTGTATGAGACAGTAGTTAAATTGCATCCTTTGTTTATCTGCAACATGCATTTTAACACTCATTCTGGATTCTCAAATTTTATGCTTTCAGAAGTAAGAAAAATTATATTATAATGGTATAGTTATGTCTCCTAAGGGTACAATACGGCAACCCCTGAATATTATGCAAAAGGTGCAAATCATTGTGAACAAAATCATAGACTCCATTGCTTCAAGCTGTCTTGATTGAGGCTTGAACTACTTATTGCCACTTAAACTACTGTGGTGAATCAGAAGCCTTTATGACTCCAGCTGTACTATGATTATGTTTAGGGCGTCCCTTGCCATGGAGATGACAGCTCATCAGCTGAGAAACTCTAAATGTTTCAGCAGAGACAGCTGCTCTTCAGCCCATAAATTCATGTGAGACACATTGACAGTGTTGAATTAGAGTTTTCGTTGCCGTCTCCTAATAAACTGAAAAGGAATTATACCGCTGAATTGTTCTACTGCAATAAGCATAAAGACTTATTCTCAGTTCAAAGTTACATTTAAATGCTTCCTTTCAATCTTTTAATAATTAGAAGAAAGTTTATATTGAATCTTAGTGGTTTTATTGTCAAACGTTTTAACACGATGCTCACTTTATTAACAGGTTTAGATACAGCAATGCAGGCAGGCTGGGAAATGTTGGTTAAAGAAAGATTCCTGGCCAAGACTAACACAGTCTTCTGTCTATGGAGGCAGAGAACAGGCTGACACTCTGCTATGTTGTGGGTTGTCAGCTTCTCTTACTATGATTACAAAATTAAGAATTAAGATCACTTCAAGGGTTTTCGGTCAAAATATCATTTGGTAAGAGACATGTCTGCTGTACAATAAAACTAAAAATAGACAGACATTGAAAACATTAAATTACCCACTGAGAATCTTTTTTTTCCCACAAAAGTAGAGCTTTGTAATAAACTGTGCCTTTCTTTTTTATTTACTTTACACCCCTGACCACAATTCCCCTCCCTCCTCTCCTCCAAGTCCTTCTCCCCACCTCACTTCTGCCTCTCCCACCCATGTCCTTCTCTGTTTCTGTTCAGAAGAGGGCAGGTCTCCCATGGATACTGACAAAACAAGGGATTAAGCTCTGTTTTTCTCTTCCTCATCGGGATGTAAGAAGAAATTTAAGTATTAATCTATAGTTGGTAGACAAGCGTGGGAAGGCACACAAGCCTGATGAATGGTGATGGCCTTTTAGGATGGTCATGATTGTCTCAAATATCAACTTATTGCCTCTCAAGATTCTGTTACGGACACCATTTTGCATCTTGTGATTTTCTTTTTCTTTTTCTGTTACTGTAATTGTGCCAAGTTGGAGCTTGGAACTTTTTAAGCTCCGGGGAAGATCAGTAGCCCAGTGTTTCCAAAGTATTACATTAGATTGTTGGCTAAGGGTATTTTCAATTAAATTCCTGAACAGTTTCTTTAATAGGGATGGCTTTATAATGGATCTAAAGAAGCCCATTCACTTAGCAAGGAGTGAGAAACACTGCCTGGGAAAAGAGACCCAAGCTAGAGGAATGAGGAGCCAGAGCATTTCTGAGGATGAGGTCTCAAAAGGGCAGGCTTAACTGAAGTCTGAATTTGTTTCGGAAGTTCACAGAGCAAAAGGTCTTGTTAAGAGGAACCTAATATTATCCTTAGAAAATTAGCAAAAGATTGTTAAAATATCTGTGTTATAGGCAGAAAGAGCACAAGGCAATCAAAGGTGATTTCCAAGTTACAAACCTTGAAAATCAGCCCTGCTGCAGAAGAGGCGAGAAGTCAAGGTACTCTGGGATTGGTGATTAGTCCTGCCCCAGATGTCTTCCAGGAAACCAAGGATGTTAAAGCAGTGTGGGTAGATCTGCCTTTGAAAGGCCCTGGGACCCGGGCAGTGTCACAGAGCAGGTCACACCGACAGAAGGGGACGAGTCAAAAGATGAAATAAACAAGGAAACTGAAAAAGAGAGAGGGGGAGGTGCAACTTTTCACTGAATCAGGTGTAATACTAGAACTTTCTCTGAGGACGACTCTTTTTCTTACTAAAGTTTTAGGAACTTTGTAACCCTTGCAAACAATATGGCTTCCTAATGTGTATACTAATTTACAAATTTTTGTCACAAATACTTCTATGCTGTTCCACACTTTGATATAGGCTTAGTTAATAAGAAACATTGAAAACATTTATAACACCAAGGGTTTGAAGATACCTTAAGAAAGGAGGCATCATGATAAAATAATCTAAATATATGATCATACAGGGCATTTTGCTCACTTGTATCTTGTTCTATTCTAAAAAGAATTTCAATTTAGTTGGATTACTAAACAATCCATCAGTTCTAAACATGTGTAAGCATTTAACTCAATGCTAAGAAAATAATATATAAGGACTGTATTCTTACCAATTGTTATGAAGAGAACTTGCTCCCTGTGAAACATCTTATCCTGCAGGGGAGCTCTTTAAAACACAGGGTGTTCTAAAGGGAGCTAGAACATTCTTTTTTGGAGGCAAAATTTCAGGAAACAAACAACTCAAAAATTTCAGAAACAACAACTCACAAACTTTAGAAAGTCTCTGAAAATGACCAGATTCACTAGGACCTGCTTCCTAAAGCTTACATAAGCCCAAATAATAACTGAGAGCCACTATCAGACACGCTGAGTAGTCTAGAAGTCTCCCAGAACAGCCAAGTCCCTACACTGCCTGGAAAAGAGAAATGCACAGGCTGCCTGTGGAGATAAACACTCACCTGCTGAGCTGCCTGCCAGTTGTGTGCAGTGGGCTTTCCCTTCCCACTTTCAGGAGCCATTGGCCATGCTGGGGTAAGTTTGTACTGGTGCTGCTATCTCTGAGTCACGTCTTTCCACAGAGTAAAAAGCAAAAAACTCACTAGTTTGGACTTTGTGGCTATCCTTACTTTAGCTTGATTGGTTCCCTACCTGGAGCGAGTAGATCTTTGTGCAGGCCTCCCCAGGGATAACACTGCAAAACACCAATTTACAGTCTAGTCAGGGAGCTAGAATATGTAAACCAGACGTTATCCACTGCTGTGAGCAACTGGCAAATGAGTTGGTGGTATAATAGCTTTAAAACAAGTGTTATTTTCGTCAAGGTGGTAAAGTTTATTTTGTTGTTGTTTTCTCTCCTTTTTTTTTTCTTTTTTGTTTTTCATTTTTAGAGACAGGGTTTATCTATGTATCTTTGGTTGTACTTCTGTAGACCAGACTGGCCTTGAACTCACAGAGATCCTCCTGCCTCTGCCTCACGAGTGCAGGAATTAAAGTCTTGTGCCTTTATTTATTCAAGAAAAATCTATATCTATTTACTCAGCCAATATTTATTGGACATTATCAATAACCAAGAGATATTTTGACACTGGAAACATTAGAATTAAATAACTAATTTGAGAGTAAAATGTCCTAAGGAAGTAAGTAATTATAAGTTGCCAAAGAAAGCTAATAAAAGTCCCAGGAATTTCAGGGATGGTTTTAATGCATAGTTGAGGAGTTTACAGATCATCAAAAGTAGCAAGCACAAAAGTTCATTTTAAGAAAAGGTACATCATCCTTGTCACAAGTCCTGGATGAGGGGTCAGACTTAGAGGGGGTTGGGACAAGTCGCCTAAAAGTGTAGCTCTATTATTACTCAGAATAAGAAGATCAGTGCATCAGATGCCTGTGATGGACAAGATGGCCTGGTAGAGTCCCTGGGCAGATAGGGCGCATGGCCCCACACCATCATCCTGGCCAACATAAGACAGCCCATGGCAGGATGAAGAGGAATGAGGGAAGGCTGGTGTTCATTAAGCCAGCTCAGTGGCTCCAGGATTGTCTACTGAATATACGCCCTGGCAGCTCTCGAGAAGACCTAGCTGTGTCCCAATAAGGACAGGGGCCAGGCCTTCTAAGGACCTCCTTCAGCTCTGTACCTGACCATGCGGGTACTATTTCTATGAACTCTTCACTCCGTGGGCTCTTCCCCATGGATGCAAATTCTATTAACCAGAAGAGAGGTGGAAGAGAGAGGCTTTACCCATGTTTCACTCTGATACAGCCTCTCCCTCCTCAACTTACTGCAGAGACAGTCATTTGCCAAAGAACAAAATATGGTTTAAATCATACACAGGTGACAGCCTTATTTGCAAACTTTTTCTTCTTTATCCGATAAATACCACCCAGATAATTACTGAAATTCAGGCTAGAGTCTTCAAAATCTGTTCATTCTGAAGCTAAGAGTGCAAAATCTCTTTAGGAATTTTTTGCTTAGAGGCAAATTGACTTCAAGTTCCATGAAACGTATTAAATTGGCATTAACAAAATGGATGAAATGTATGGTTTCCAGCACGCAGTCCTTGTAAGATTCTCAGGTTTACACACGCTGTCCTTAACGGCATCTTTCAACCGTGTGACATTAAACAACTCTGCAGTCATTGTCCCCTGGCAGGTGTACTTGGTATCAATCTTTTCATCTGGAGGACTGGAGACATGCAGCTTTTGTTTTCCCTGGAGCTTCACTAAATCTCCATCTGTAAAAACAGCTAGCTTGCATGGGCCACTCTATAGTGTGTGTGTGTGTGTGTGTGTGTGTGTGTGTCTAAAATAGCTAAGAATTACAACCTGTCTATCCCTTCTAAAACTCAAATTTTTTACTTTTCTTCCATTTCCAAATATTGCAGCCTTTATGAAGTGACCCTCGAGTATCTTTAGGGAAAGGACATCTAAAACGTTCTCTGGTACATCTTTAGATGCAGCAATGCAGCGTCATCTTTAAATGCACTTTAAATACATCTTGTGTCCTAGAAAAATGCTTGGATTTTAAAAGAACGTGAATTCCAATACCAAGGAATTAATTATTACAGCAAATCCGTCACGATTACTTAAACATTTCCATCTCTACTAAATTGAGAGCGTGCGGAAAATGATGTGG
Source organism: Microtus pennsylvanicus (assembly GCF_037038515.1). NCBI lineage: Eukaryota > Metazoa > Chordata > Mammalia > Rodentia > Cricetidae > Microtus > Microtus pennsylvanicus. The sequence goes on along the minus strand of NC_134594.1, from coordinate 45,150,011 downwards.
TGTTTTCTTGCGAATAATACACTGCCTCACTCCTCTAAGCTCCAGCAGAGCGTCTGCAGCTGTCGAGAGAAAACGTTCAGGACAGACAGCAAGAATGGGGCATCCTAATGGAATTTAACAGCTGGAGAGCCGGCACATTTGTAAGGGATGATTTTCCCAGTGCACTCTGCCTCCTTGGCTTGCAGCTGCTCTGCTCAAACTGTAATTGGTGGATACAAAAGCAGGCTCTCCTCCTCAAATCTCACTCCTCTCCCACAATCTCCTTTGCCTTTTTTCTCCAGTTCACGCAAGGGCTGTCATAGCCCCAATAACACCACGGTGGTAATGACTCCCACCCAGGACTCCAAGTGACCTTCCAAATACTTCGTTTCATTTTGGATTTCTTTTGTTTCTTTTCCTGTGGATTGTTGGTTGCCATACATCACAAATCATATCTATTTCAGATCAAACCTAGTGAAGGGACACAAAATGGATCTGCCTCAAGGAGGAGTTGTTGTGTTTTCTAAAGAGGGTTTGAAGCGGTTTCCCTTTACTTTAGAGCATTGTTGGCGTGGAGGGGAATGTCTGATATTGTTTGTAAGAACTGCATGAAGGGTATTCCTCTCTTCTGCGTCTTCCTCTTTCTAATTTGAAAGGACAGTGATGGATGTTAAATGACGACTCAGCACTACTCTTCCGGCATGCATGCTTCCTCCATCAGTTCTGGGCTCCTCCTGGCTTAGACAACAAGGAGCATCACTTATGTGCACAATGGCACATGAGCATATGCACCAGGTTATCCTTAGCACCCTACTTGGCCTTTGTCAGACCATCTGAGCGTTTTATAAATAGTATATGTGTGTCCTCTGTTGGACTAAATAGTGAACTAAATAGTCAAATTCCCATATTAACGTGATGCTGCATATATTGAAAGTTAGCATCATAACATTTATGTGTTTATTGAGTTCAGCCGACGTCAGGTCTAGTGACCATTTAAAGCAAAGGAGGCACAAACACTTACCAAGGAGTCTGGAAGACCACTCCATAAGTAAAAGCACTTGCCACCAAGCCTCATGATCTGAGTTCAATCCCAGGAGCCCTCGAGGTGGAAGGGGAGCTCTAGGGCTTGTAGGTTGACCTGTGACAAACACACATGCAATGAATAAATGTTAATTTTTTAAATATTTTTTTATTATGTATACAATATTCTGTCTGTGTGTATGTCTGCAGGCCAGAAGAGGGCACCAGACCTCATTGCCAGGAATTGAACTCAGGACCTTTGGAAGAGTAGGCAATGCTCTTAACCACTGAGCCATCTCTCCAGCCCATAAATGTTAATTTTTAAAATATTCATCAGGGTGAAACCAGAGCATGATAGACTTAATGTAAGGTGCATACATATTTTTAATGGAGGGTTGGTATGTAGCTCAGTGTTACAGTGATTGCCTTGCATGTATGTATGCAGCTGTAGATTGGGTCTCTAGGGCCATACGAGGAAACAAATACACAGATACAAACAAACTGAAATAGTTTCATAATTCTCTGACACCAGGGCTTCCCAACAGGTGCTGGATGGATTGGAAACATTGGGAGCATGGGGCAAGGTCAGAACAGAGGGGAGACCTGTGAACATGATTCTCATTTTCTCACTGGCGTTAGCCAGGCTCTTTCTTAGGGGAGAGCCAAACAAAGCGTGTTTGCATCTAAACTGAATCTGACTCTAAGTGAAGTTACCACCTCTTATTCTTATAAAAATGTATTCTAATTGGATTACCAAGAGAGAGTTTGTAAAAATTACATTGCAATTCTATTTCACAAATGAGACGATATTAATAGACCCCAGTTACCATCACAAGAGCAAAGGATCTAAATCAAACTCCAGAAATATAGATGGAAGGCGTTGGACCGCCACGTTTTCTAAGGATGCTGACTCACTCCTAAGGATGGCCACGATAAATATGTATGGCCAAACTCTATTTCTGGTCTCTAGTCAGCCTAAAAGCCTGCAAACAAGCTTGGTGATGCTGAAGATGTCATGAGTTTCCTGGCATAGAAAGTCCCGCTGGCACGTGCAGAGAACCAAACCCCACAGGGATCGGATGGGTGTTATTTTGAAAGCTAGGACTTGGCTGTCTGGAGGACAGAAAGGCTGATCTCCTGCATCCTCACACAGCTGAGAGACCTCTGTCATTCTGAATGCAATTATCCTCAGAGGGCAACTTCCTGTTCTTTGCTAGTCCATCACACTGCGGATGTTAGCACTTTCTTGAATAACTGCAGGGTTTCTCTGCTTTTTTGTTTCTCTCAGAATGAAACTCCTGTCTTTACCACACGCTGACCACTTAAATGTAGCCAGAAAGTAGGGAGAAACTTCTTTCAATTGCATTAGATTCTGATTTTAAACTTTTACTGAGATTTACTTTTGCACATGTGACTGGCTGCTGTCATTTAGACCACAGCACATCAGAGGGCCCATCTTGCTCTCTGTGTTTCTCCTCCAAGGCACCAAGTTTTAGGGATGTCTCTCTGGTGAGACAGTCTGCATTATATGCTGCTTTTTACAACAAATTCAACATCTTCGGGACTATTATCAACACTACTTGAGTATGCGGTATATCTGAAAGTGGCAGACCAGAGAAAAGGTTGTTAACATGCTTTGTCCCTCTCTGTGGCAAAGGCTTCCCTTATGCCATTTTAAAAATGTAATTTATCTAAGGGGAAATGGATGCTACTTTTTTTTTAATCCCCTCCCCATGGAAAGACACACCTAAATTCCAAGTCAATGGGCTTGTATTTACATGGCTTCTTATTGTGTTACTTGTGTTTTTAAAAATTGATTAAAACTTAATGAAAGAAAATGCTGCCTACTCTGTATGTTTACAATGGTGATAAGGTGGCTTCTGGACACCTAGCGTAGACTACAGCATGTATCACGACATACCTCCCAAGTAGTTTAATCTGAACTCATTGTCAGCGAAGTGGTACCTCGGGAGGTTTGACAGCATCATTTCACAGAAGTAGAATTGCAAGTCAGAGAGGAGAAACTGCAGATCCCTGTGGCACACAGCCATCCAGCGACAGCTGCTGGAGTCATGCTCAGACAACTGTCCCGAGTTCAGCGCCTGTGCAACTGGCACCCTTTTAAGGCAAGATTTTAAAAGAAAACTTTATAAATAACATTGCATGCTGCAATCATGATTCAGTGGATCTGCTCTTTCCTTTTGTGCCTTTAAAATTACATATAAATGGATACACGTAATTATATAAATAATTATTTATACATTGGTATACTGACTTGATATATGCATATGTATATGTTGTTATGGTTTGAATATAAAATGTTTCCCACATGCTTCTTTATTAGGGCTTGGTCTCTAGCTTATAACATCATTTTGGAAAGTTCTAGATATTTTAGAGGTGCATGAATTTGAATTGTAGTACATATCTTTATGTTACTATGTAAAATCACAGTAGATTGCTATGGACACACACACATAGAGATTGTTTCTTGTTTTGAATCTCTCTCCCTCTCCTGTATCCAGTCCTCTTTCCCCTCCAATCGTCTCCTTCTTGATGACCACAAGGTGTGCCATTCCAACCCCATGCCTCTCCAGCAGAATGTTCTGCCTCACAAAGGTCCACACAATGTGTGTTGAAGCAAAAACAGGATGGACCAGTGAACCCAAGTGAGTTATTTCAGGTCCACCTATAGAAAAACTAAAGTTCTGGGGTCATCAAACACAAGATAAATTAACACAGCCATCACTTCCCAAAAGTTCCGTCTTTTTTGAATTGCGTCTGTTTTGAGAATTCCTAGACTGGACTCTCTTAGAAAATCTACAGTGAAGGACATGGCATTCTTGCCCCTCGCCACTGCACACTGTATCTCCCGACCACAGCACTGACACTTTGCTTTCCTTTCTTGAGTGATCTCAAAACTGTGTTGAGGGGCTTGAGAGATGATTCAGTGGTAAAGTGCTTGGTGCTCTTCTGGAGGATCCAAAAACAGTCCTATCTTTACAGGTTACTCACAGCTATCATTAACAGAAGTTCTCTCTCTCCTCTCTCTCTCTCTCTCTCTCTCTCTCTCTCTCTCTCTCTCTCACACACACACACACACACACACACACAGTAAATAAATAAATAATAAGTTTCTTTTTTAAAAAAATCTGACATCCAACAGACCAAAGTTTGAGTAGTTCTAAAGAATATGTTGATCAAAGGAGAAATCTGAAGACAAATTTAAAAATATTTTGTAATACAAAAATTACAGAACTTATAAATAGATGCTTGTAGCATGATTCATGCTTTGGGGAAACTTATGGCATTAAATATACATATTAAATTGTTATTAAATCAAGCACTAATCTTTCTTTATTAACTATGAAAAAAAAGGACAAAACTATAAAAAAAGAACAGAAGAAAATGATAGAAATTAGACACCTGAAAAATTGAAAAATAACCCATTCTTTGGAAAGATAAATAAAAGGCCAATAAATCTCTTGGAATGCACAAGAATTAAAGGAGATAATGCAAATTCTCAATGTAAGAAAGAAAACAGGGACATCGCTTAAGTGCCTAATGAAAATAAAAAATAATCTAACATAGGAATGTTCTGAACAATTATGTGCGCACAGTCTGATATATTTGGATGAAATGTGCCAATCAAGGGGGAAGTAAACAGCTAGGGCACTGGGAAAGGAGGCCATGAGAAACCACACCATGTGGTTCATGGGCTATAGAGACTGGTTTGTGGGAGGCTTGAGCTGTTGACAAAATAAACCCAAGTACTATGGTTCTCAAACTGTGGGCCGTGACCTGGAAGTCAAACAACCCTTTCACAGGGGTCTCCTAAGAACACAGATATTTAAATTACAATTCATAACAGTAGCAAAATTACAGTTTTGAAGTAGCAACCAAAATAATTTTAGGGTTGGGGCTCATGACAGTATTCAAGGGTCGCAGCATTAGGAAGGTTGAGGACCACTGCCTCAGATGTGAAGCTGAGCAGAAGGTTTGGAATGCTATTAGAAAATTAACAGTAAAATAAGGGCCTTGACCAGATGTCATATTGGCTGGCACATGTCTAAACTTGTGTCCTTATGAGTCCAGTACCGAGCAGTCTCAGTTAAAGACCGTAATTCAAGAGGGAAGGATAGCAGACACATTTGGTAACACAATAGCTGAAGTTTGGGGAACACTTTTAAGAAGTTAATTGGAGTGACAAATTGCCTCTGGGCATGCCCAGGCTACACCAGGAAGTTCTACCTAAAAAGAAAGGACTCTTAGGAATTCGCTTTTGCTGCCCCCTCTGATCAGTGGCAAGCATACTGACAGGAACTTCCATTTTCTTAGAAGTTCCATGAAAAATAATAAATTTTCATCAAGAAGATCATCTTAGAAAGCATGCTCCGATAGTAATGGACGTCTGCTACCCTGTATCGGGCGGGTAGGGAGCATAGAGTTTAAGGTTTTATACACCCTGTCCCCCACACAGACACACCAGGCATGCTTTTAGCCACAGTGTTTTTCTACACAGGTGCTGAGGCAAAGATTCAAAGAAGCTGAGAGACTAGATGCTTTAGTTTTGTGCTTGGGGAATGGAATTCGGCTCACTACAGTGTGTCCTGCCTGGGTCAGAACCTTCACATACTAGGTGGCAGGTCCTCATTCTCTGAGAATCTTCAGCTGACATGTAGCCTCATTTTAGCTTTTAGAGTCTCCAATTTACAGGGCTGATCACGTTTCTTCCTTGCTTCCCCCCCCCTTTTTTTTTTTTTTTAAAAAAAAAAACTTTTTGAGATCACCAGACCTACAGAGAAGGAAAGTGAAGCTAATATCCCCCCATCCCTAGTTTTTATGTGTTTCCATGCCGAGGACAGCATGGCAGAAACTATTTGGAGATATATGGTTTAAAATAACAAAAACAGCAACAGCAGCATTTGGGTGAGCTGAGTACAGTTTAAAGAAGGAATACGGAGCTCCCCATCTGTCTGCCAACCTCTGGTCCTCGCTGGCTGCGTTTCTTTGGATCCCAGACTGGTGTTCTCCATTTCAGAACACATACAACACAGCAGCCCTTTGCTGGACCCCAGCTGTTTAGTGATGGTTTTCATGCAGGTCTGACAGCGAAGAAAGTAATTCCTCCCATGAGTGGCCTTCTGTACCAGGCTAGAATGAAACAATTAATTATGGGGCCTAAATAGTCACAGTTGCAGTGGGGATGTGTGAGACCAGTGTTAAATCAGGCACACACACACACACACACACACACACACACACACTCGTAAAAATTAAAAATGATTAAAGAGTGTATTTCACTCATATTCTGAAAATACTTCGGCTAAAACATCAATAATGAGGGCTAAAATTTGTGTTTATTGAAGACACACCACAGAGGCAGCAGCTGAAGAATTGTGCATATCTGTTATAAATGAAGAATGTGCACAGCCTTACAACTTGTTTTAATTTTCAGTTTAAAATTTCCTGCATAAAATTTTTATAACTTTAAAAACAGGTCAAAGACACAAACTACATTCTGCAAACACAGCAACATTTTCTTTGGTCACTCTCATGTCAATTTTGACCAAGGTCTACGGCTTCTATCATTGCTTAGAATAGGTCAAATCTGGACATGCCATTTTACCTATAACTTATAAAGAGATGCTTATAAATTTTCTTCAGACATGGAGGCTGTCAGAAGTGAAATTTAGGATGCTAGAGTTTCCATGGTGATTGACTGGGCATAGTTCTCCAGTAAAGGAGGAAAAGGGTTTATAATAAGAAAAAAATGTGATGGTAGTTGTTCCTCAAGGTGGCCGCAGGACAAGGTTGCCAGGATACTTACTGTCAAGTGCAGTTCAAATGCTACAATGATGACTTTTGTACAAGTAAAGGAAGAAAACCTGTCAAAACATTTTACTTAACTTGTGGACAAGTCAGGGAATAAGAGAGTAAAACTGGCTTAAAAATCATTTTGATAAAAAATAAATGTCAGAATATATTTAGATGATACATTTTTTTAAAATGTGCAAAATACTTTATAATACTACAATAGTCTTAAAATATGTTAAAATAATGTATAATACTATGCAAGGAGCCCAGCAACAGTGATGGATATTTTGTCTCCAATGGACAGAGATACACCAGTTAACCATAAGTTTCATCTTGTCTAGTCTCTAGCCTAAAATAGAAAGGAATGACAGGTCACAGACAATGCACACTAGGTCCTCCTTCAGTGTGTTCTTATTCCCCAATGGCCTCTAGGAGATGAGCACATTTCATATTTTGTTTACATGTCTGGATATTCTCTCAATAGTTGCTCTATATCAATACGAATAATTCACAAAAACATTTCTTGATTATCTTAAAGAGATTGCCTGTGCTTTGATTTGCTTAATGTTTTACTTATACATAGGAGAAATTAAGATTTAACTCTGTGAGTACTGAGCAAACACTGGAGCTAGAAAATCCACATCTGTGAGGAAATTCACTGTGCAAATTAAGATAAGTGTTTCAAAGACCCTCTGATGTTTGCTTTTCCCTCCCCAGTTGAAAGAGTCAAGTTAAAATACATTCTTTCCAACTTTTCACTTGGCAATCCGCTTCATTTTGATAAATTTATTTTTCCTTTTCTTGAAGATACCCCATCCGCATGATCCCTGGATTCCAGGGTTTCTGGAGACAGAATGTAACAAGTACAAGAATGATTTTCCTGGGTGAGGATTTGCACACTGGTTGTGTATGTACCGTCATTGTTCTTTAATGACAGGATGAGGTTTTCATGTCTGATAATCAGCTACGCTATGAGAACTGATTATCTGAAGTTCTGCGTAAAATAATTCACAAAGTGTAAAGAAAGACCTTTCAAGTTATTTGCTGAATTCTGCAAGGACGACAGAGAAACCTCAGTAATACTCCATCGAGTAAGCCAAACGACTGCTCCCAGCCACTCTGCTCAGTTCCATGCTCTTGTCACGCTTTGCTGGACCTTGAGCTGACACTCTGGTTTCTAGAAGTTTTCTGTTTAGGAACAGAAACAATTCCTTTCGTGCTGCTACCAAGTATAGTTGCTGCTATTCTAGTCTTTAACTTAATGAGGTAGGGGTGTAGCTCGGTGGTAAAATGAGTTCTTAGTACAGGCAAAACTCTGTGTTAGACTCCCAAGATTAACCTCCCTCACCATTCTCCCAGAAAAACCTAACAACACAAAACAAACAAACAAACAAAAACAAACAAAGCAGCCCTTAAACAACAGCCTGTAGTTGTTTCCATAGCAACCACAGAAGGGAGCTATATCTAATCTTGGTCTAAAGTAACTCATTTTAAGCATAATGTACACAGTGTTAAGTCAGGCTGCTTGCTGGGACTAGCTTTCACTAGAGAGTTTATAACTTTTATATTTTTATTGCCTACTGAGACCAAAGAAGATGAATTTTTTAGGTTTGACTAAAAATGGAATATATTTTTCTATTAGCCAAAAATAAATATTTCTTACTATGCTCTGTCTTTGAACTCTTTCCACCTCATATAATCAAAAAATTATTTCTGTGTCCAAACCTCAGTTTTGTATGAGTTATGCATGCTCTATATAGGTAGACTTAATATGTTCATACCTTCATGCCAGTGTTTGGGATTATATTAATGGGTAATTAATATTAATTAATTACATTATGGGTGTGAGATCACAACTTCATTAAAACAATTAAAAATATTTTTGTAAAAGAGTTTTTGCTATTCACGACATGATCAGAAAGGTTTCCTGGTGATTTACAAGTTCATGAAACTCTAGGAAATCCTTCAGTGGGAGACCCAGATTCTATCTTGTCTTTGCTCTGAAGCAGCTTCATTATCTAGGGGCCCATTTTGTAAGCTCCCAAGGGTTGTTTTCATATTCGAGTTATCTAGAAAGTGTGGTAATAATGCCTAATTCTTAGATTCCGAGGAGCACAAAATATTCCATGTCTGTAATTGTCAGGTCAATCTGGCTCTCTGTAAGAGCCATTATAAGTCACATCACCTGTTAAGAAAATTCAAGCGTCCATTGGCAATCTTAGGACTTTAGAGCAAGTAACTAATAGCTTATACAACTCAAATTCTCCAGTAAATAGAATCCAATTAACTAAGTATGCAGATGTATTTCAGACATAATTGCATCTAGATTAGTGGTTACAAATATTTCTTCCCCACTTAGCGACCTTAGAATCCCCTGTGACTCTCCAGATTCCAACCCTTCCTGAGTGAGCCCTAGGGAAGTCCCCAGCAGTTTTCTCGACGATTCTTACACATCCTAAATTTTAAACTCTCCATTCAGATCAGTCCCAGGAATAGTAACACACATCTCTTCCCTGAGTTTATCTAGTCCTGGAGGAGCTGTCTGTCCACAAGCACACAGCTAAGCTCTGCCTGATGGGTGTCATTGAGTTAGTGAGAATCATTTCATGGCAACGTTCAAGCATACTGAATGCTTCTCCAAAGTAGCTGATATTTTCTCCATGATGAATTCCAGTAATGATTGGTCTGTGAGAGAGGAAAATTGTAAATTGCTGGAAGGCTTCAAACAGCTGTGCCCAGAGTTAATCCTGAAGGGCTTCTGAGTACTGCTGCCTCATAGCAAGCTCTGAGTGCAGAGCATCATTGCCTTGTCCGACTTCAAGGGTTTCTGCTGCTACAGAATATTATTCTCTTTGGTAACTTTCCTGATCTTACGGCCGAGGTCATTGCTAGGAGAATAAAAAGAAAAAAGAAAGCAGATATGTGTTTTCTAAAACGGAAATCTTATTTCTTTGACCTAAAATGAATCAATCAATTCTGGTTATCAAAATATGTCTTTTATTGAGTTTCAGGTTGAACAGGGTGATTTGGCTTATAAATCATAGATTCTCTGTACCACTCCTAGGCTCTGTGCTTAGTATCATGGTGATAACCATCAACCTATCAGAGCTGTTGTGACAAACTATCCTTGGTCAGATGGTCTCTAAGTAACAGATATTTGTTTCTTAAAAACAATGTAAGCATCACTGGTTCTGGTTAAGTAGCCAGCGGTGGGCTCGTTCCTTGTGTAGCAGCACAGACTGAGGGCCTGGTGTTCACGAGGTAGCTGGTATTTGCTTCTCAAAGAGATCTTTCTTTTGCTGTAAGGTGCGAAAGCTTTGGGGCTCCAGACTCAGATGCCTCCCCTACCTTCTACTCTCACACTGCTCATTTTGTTGATTTTACAAACAGACTGAGCACACCCTTCAGTCCCTTAGACTGGATTGCTGTTTTCCCATCAGTTCATGACGGATATTTTGGTATCATTCAGATTAGTGCTCACATGATCTCATCAACACAACGCTCCATTGCTCCTTCATCCTACTCAATAGCATCCTGATGCTTCCAATTTTTCTTTCTTATTTATTTCCATGTCGCGTGTTCTGAAACACATTCTATTTTTATATCCCTTTCCCTCTAAAATGGAAGTTCTTGAGAGGGCTAGAAACCTTTTTTTCTTTTCTTTATAGATATAACATCAAGATTTCAAGCATAGTCTGATGCCGAGGATACAGATGAAACATTTATTGCATGAATGAGTGAAAACAAGAATTACTTAGGATTTGTGTAGTTCTGCTTATGGGAAAGCCTTATAAAATACCTTGCCAGACCACCAAATTTCATCCTCAAAATGTCTCATTGTCCAAATGTTCTTCAAAAAAATCGAGCAAAAGAAACCTGTCGATAACTTTTCTGTTGATTCCATTTCATAAAAATAGTCTTGTACATTAATTTTCTTATACTATGTCCTGAACTCTGTGAAAATTGTGTTATTATTCCATTTAATCATTAAACCCTAGGAATGCAAGTCTTCATTGTCCTTAACAAGAAGAGCCTAGTGAAACTCATCCATGCACAGAATTTTAAAAATAGCTATTTTTCTCATATTATAGGTCTTTTAAATGTGAAAATACCCTTTTGAAAACAAAATCCTGGGTCTTTTCAAATGCCTTTTATTTTCAATTAAATTTCAGATGTATTTCACTAGAGCTCCTAGTAAACAAACTCTTTATAGTAACGAATTTCAAGATGGATTCTAATGCTCTAGCTATAGTCGAACACATCATAGAGACCAGATAAGATAGGCTGGGAATAGAAGCCTTTGACGAGCTCTTCTATTATGGTAAATTCCCATTCAGTTTTAAGCATTGTTTCTTTGCACATGCCATCATCAACAAATTTATTCTTCACAAACCAACTTCACCATAGCTGGGCATGAATGCTTCAATGTAAATAATTCTATATTTTCTTTCTATTAAATTTCAATTCATCACAACAGGCTCTAGCTGTGACTTGAGGTATGATTTGAATATCGATACTGGCAATTCTACCTCTTAATTCAATGTCATTCTAATGTGTTTAACTGTGGCAGGACTGAAGTATGGTAATTAAACAACCAAATACCCCGCCCTTTTTTTGCATAGTCGAATTCCGTTACTTTTCCTTTTGGACGGCCATATACTTAAGCATGAGTTTAAGTCATAATTGCATAATCAATCACCCTTCTTACATGTGTTCTAGGATGAGGCAATATGATTCTTTCCTGACAAATATGATGTCAGTGTACAGCCGTGTGCAAAATGTTCTGTTTTCTGACAACAAACAGCATGAACAAGAAAAACAGAGTAGAGTTTGGCATAGTTCTTTCTAGAATGGAACAGTTATGGGTTAAATCTTTTGGCCCCCTGGCTCTAGGAGGTCTGCTTGCCTTCCTGGAGGTGATGGGAGGAAAAGACCCCGCTGAGCTGGGAGGATACTTGCCAGATATGCTGCTTAGCCACACTAAGCATGTATCCTAGAAGGCTTACTCTCCTTCAACTTCCTTACAGGCCGCTGAATAGGAAAATACACAACAGAGCCAAAGCTTCTTTCTAAATTAAATATCAATTCATCACATTAATCAACTATGAGTGGTACAATTGCTCAAGATATTTAAATCTATCAAACCTGTAATTATTCTGCCCATATCTCTTTCCCACCCAAACACACATCAAGAGACTGAAGTTTAGTTAAGTGTCTTAATGAATCCCTGTGTCGGGTCGTCAAAATTTGCAGTTGAATCTACTTTTCTCTCAAATCAGAAGTGAGTATCACTATTTATGATTCATTTTAAAGCTCGAACACTGGACTGGAAGATCATCCTTAGATTGTTTGCTCGGCTAAAGAAAAGAATTCCTTGAAAATTCACATTAACATGTTTTTTAGGTATTGGAAGAAAAGTCTTTGATACACGTTCAGATAATCAGCTCTGACATAGCTACATGTATTGGAAAGTATTTTCTCATTTCTACTTTTTCAGAGATTTTCTTTCCCTCTGCAATTTCTCAGATATTGATGGCGGTGATTTTCCAACCTTGCTTCAAGCTGTTTCCCCGTTCCGGATTATAATTAAGAAGACTGTACTGCCCTCATTTGAATACATGGAGGGTATCAGATCTTCCACTACTTAATGGAATTTAAATCACCATTAATGCTACAGCCTTGTGAAGCTCAATTCTACCCTGAAGGAAAATTGGAACTGAGTAGAGCTGTATTAAAACCATTATTATTTAACATTAGTATGCCTGCTTCAAATGTTGGGATTACCATTCTTAGTAAATTTCTCAATAATGTTTTGTGGTGAGAAAAGATAGATGTAAAATTTTATTTTACTTACCATATTTGTTTTGCATTTTTTCATCCTAATTTTTAAATCATGACTAGCTCAATTTTTTCTGTATTCTTTTTTTTTACAATACACAAGTGATTAAAAGTCTTATATTGAATTGTGAGATATATTCTGCTAGTCAAGATGAAATGACAGAAAGTTCATTTATGAACACATATGGGGTACTAAAATAGACAAAGCAAGTTTTTCAGCAATTGGACATCAGCTTAGAGAAGACAGTCATCCCTCAGAAGTGAGAGAAATGTGTCATCTGTATATTCTACTGTGTGAAGAGATGTCCGTGTCTCCTCAGGGATAACCTGAAGGCCTTTGGAGCTGAGCCTACAGAAGTGGAAATATTAAAAGGCCAAAGCAGCTAGGAATGACAGAAGAGAATAGTGAAAATCACTCCCCAAATGGTTAGAACTCTGTAAGCCCTCTCCCTCAAGTCTCCAGCTGAATACAAGTCAATGCACAAGTGTGTAAAATAATTAATCAAAAGACAGATAAACTATGAAGATAGCACAAGGCCAGAAATAGGTATTGGTTCTAAGCAGATGAACGAGAAAACTATACAATCCATGTTGAACTGGGTAGAACACTCAGTCACTTCATTTTAGTAGGAGGAAAGCTAGGTCAGGGGATACTCCAGCTTTTTTCCAACAGACTTTACAGGCACTATAAGTGGATTGTAGAATAACACATGGAGATAATCATAGAATGCCAAATAATAGTAGCTGGCAAAGTGACAATCAAAAGTTTCCAGAAAAATACAACTCACAATGAGGGGGGAAATCTTTAGAGACCAAACCAGGAGGGAAAGAAATCCCAATAGTAAGAGGATGATGAGAGTCTGAAGAGATTAGGCATAGTCATAGAGTGTGTCCTTAAAAAGACAATAATCAATTTCTGGTGTTAAAAACGCAGTGTGAATAAAGTACAAAATCAGAACAGGTTAGTCTCTCAAGGAAAAGAGTAGTAACTGTAAGGATGTAGAAATAGATAACTCTAATTATAACAGAAAGAAGATGTCAAAATTTCAGACTTTCAGCTTCCATCTCTAACCAACTCTAGCCCCCGCTATAGAAATGGGGAAGACAAGACTCTTTAAGAACTGAGACCTGCCGTGCAACTACAGAGTGTTTCCCTTCCACCGAGCCTCACTGCCCCATGACCAGAGCTCAGTCACAGCATGTGTGGGGCTTGGCAAGCATCACTTGACCCTGACAAGTTGTAAAGGGAGCTGACTGAGAGTTCAAGAACGTGTCTAGATTCTTGGTGATGGTGAGGAGGTGGGACAAATCACTGTCTCCAGTCCTGGAGAGACAAGTGAATACTGGGCCACAGATGTACAGAAAATACCAAAGGAACCAGCATGAGCAGCAAACATCAGCTTCCCTCACTTAATTATCGGAACTTCGGTGTGGACAAGTCAAAATGTTAAGACTTACAAAGACCTTATAATGGGAAGGAGGCATAAGTTTGCAAAGTTCACATCTATGAGCTCAATGGGACTCATGGGGAAATATCAGAGCAAAGGCCATTTGTAATTTTAAGGACAGAGGAGAAATAAACAATTCCAAGTACACGTGTGGATTCCAATCTTACTACTGGTTTATGATTAGGGAAACTAACCAGATCCAACCTCCTGTTTGTTTGTCCTAACCTGAGTGACCCACACTCAGCTCCCAACCGCAGCTCCGCTCTTGCCTTCTGTGCTACTAATATGCAGGGCAATGAGTGAGAAATACATGCAAAGGTCTATTCCAGTCGCAAAGACTGACCTAGCTTCTACAGCGGAAGGCTTCCCTTCCACAAACCATATCAACCTATTATCAAAGCCTATTTATGACAATTAGTATGTCTACAGCACAAACCTTACACCTGAAGCTAAGGGGGACATCTCAGAAGAGGGATGGAAAGATTATAGTAGCCAGAGGAGAGGTCGTGTCTGCTACATATGACAGGGAATTTCACCCATGAGGTCTAAATAATAGGGTCATCTGAACAAGACTGGTGCAATGGCAACAGCAGGTGAAATCACAACATGAATAGGGGAATCACACACACTCTCACCCCTAGGTGGCACAGGTTATTAATTGCTGCTCATAGGAGACATAGTTTTTTCCAGTGATTAGCCCTCAGACAGATTAGCCAATCCTAAGTAACCAAGCCTAAACTCATACACATATTAGCAACACTGAATGGACTCTGTATGGTGTCTTTGCATATACATCTTTACATATACATACACACATGCACACATACACACATTGGTGTTGGCTCAGTAAATTGGGGAAACTAGTGTAAACGGGCAACTACTGCTAAAGAAACTCTCTCAGATAATCAGTGCCAGAAAGGAACTTGCCAGTTTCACAAACAGCATCTCAAAAACAGCAATTCCCACATTAAGAATTTGTTTTTGCTAGAAGAAAATAGAACTCTTTCTCTAGAAAATTCTATGTTCAGTCTTTGAGTTTGTGGGTTCTGGTTGTTGTTGTTGTTGAAAAGAGATTCTTCACTTATCTTGACTACATTTCCCCTTCTCTTCATTCCTCCCCGTTCCCCTACCCAGCGCCCCTCTCTCCCAGATGCACTTGCTAATGAAAGGGCAAGTCTCCAAAAACGTGATGCACATAACAACTGGCCCAATGAGGAAACACAGAGAAAGGTGTGCACGAAACCCATTCCTTTCATTTTGACTAGAGAACCCCATGGGCCAAGAGTTCAGCCACAATACATTAAATACCCACTCTTATCCTATGACACTGAGAAGTGACTTTGTCTGTGTGGATAGGACTCAGAATTTTACTTCATTTCTCTCTGTTGCAGATTTTCATTTGTAAAAGTTCTATTCAAAGGAGCTTGGAAAATTGCTGCCTTAGTGTTTTTCAAAAGCACTCTCCACTTGAGAGGATGAGTGAGTGAGCCTCATTTTTACTAAATGTGCCTAGAAGTTCACTTTCATGTAGGCTTGTCCAATCTGAAGCTTGCAGGCTGCTTCTGGCTGAAGACACCTGTCACTCGTGGAGAGCACCCACAGATCTCCAGGGAAACCAGGTATGGTAAGCACCAAGGATTGTTCTTTCAAACCTGTTCTCTCTCTCTCTCTCTCTCTCCACTAGAAAACTGGGAATTGAATAACCTGGCGATCTGCATTATCTCTTGGCCCAGGCCATATCAAGCTTGCACAACCAGGACCAGAGATAGAGATACCTCATAGCCTAAATGACCCTTAACATTATCTATATAGCCAGGGGCTCCCCCAAGCTCACACAACAAACCAGAGGTGCCTAATGTCCTAAATGATCTCTATGCTACATGTATGACCAAGACAAGGGTAAATCTTTCCTTAGACTCTTAAGCTAGCACAGGTAGTCTATTGGCAGAACCCACCTTCTCAGAAGAAAAGACGTGCACCCTGAGTTGAGTTTTGATGTAATTACGCTTCCTGTGCACTAGGGATTGTATTACACCAGGAAACCTTTGTTATCCCCCCCCCAAATTATATGGTGTTTAAATATGCTGACAATAAACTGCCTGGCATCAGAATCCCTGAAACTGGCTCCAGGTTGACGAAGTCTGATGGGAGTTTTCATTCTCTCCTCTTTGTGGTTTGTTTCCATGCCTGCACCTGCAGGTTCTCCTGCAGGCAGATATCAGTGTGGCCCAACACAAAACTGTAAACTGAAATTTAAAACACCAGATTTTCTTGTGCTGCTTTTCATAACATGATTGCATAGTTATTGATTATGAACTTTATAGATGTCACTCTGTGTTGGAATTTCAGAAGCTTTCCTTTATTTGAAGAAATTATATAACAGTGTGATGTTGGGGATTTTGTTTTTGGAGTTTTGCATACTGTTAAGACCCTCAATGGCTTTTTTATTTTGCCAAGTAACAGGAGATGCTTAGTTTGCTCTTTCTCATACTCTTAAATGACTACTTTAGGCTCTAATGTTGTATACTTCATTCTGATGATTTTGGAGATCCTAGACCACTCTGTAGGGCTGATCAAACAGTCTTAGACAGGCCTGGACATGGAACTCAAAGCAGAGAACAGATTCTTGTAATTACCATATTTCATTTCTAGTCTGAATGAGTTAAAATTTGTATTTATTAACATCAGTAATTGCTAGTCTCTCCTTTTTAAATTTATATATACTGGCATTATTTTCCATAAAGGAAGATAATTCTTCTTAAATAAATTTTACATAAAATATGACATCATTGAGACATGCCACTTACCTAATTCCTCCCCTCCACTGTTGTTTTCTTTTCCCAAGGTTTTTTTTTTTTTTTTCCCAAGACAGGGTTTCTCTGTGTAACAGTCCTGGCTGTCCTGGAACTCACTTTGTAGACCAGGCTAGCCTTGAACTCACAGAGATCCACTTTTGTCTGCCTCCAAAGTGTTGGGATTAAGGGTGTGCGCCACCACTGTTCAAGACATTTCTTTTTTTAAAAAAACAAAACTATTCATTCTCTTTTTTTGTTTTTGAGGATTTTTGTGCAACTGGAGAAATGAGTATCTTTGTCAGTCTCTTGAAGTAATATTAACCGATACAATTCTCAGTACAGCTCTCTGCAATATGTGTGTTATTGACCCATACATCTACTGCATTATTATCTATACACAGCAGTGTAGTTGGTGCAGTCGACAGGCCTAGGGCTTTTCTGTAGGCTAGTGCCCGGGAGCTCAGATTCCTCACTCTCTGATGCATGGCTTTTTAGCTCCATGCTCTGACGTGCTCTTGAGATTCATGGGTTGAATGTCAGCTTCTCCCAGCCAAGTCTTTGTGCTGAAGCTTGGGTCCCAGGTTGACATTGGGAGAAATGACATTAAGTGGCGAGACCCGGAATGAGACTCCGTAATCACCGTCATGTACCTCTGATGTGTGACATTCATCAGAGGCGGAAGAAAGCTGTATCGCTCAATATTAAATTTGAACCTCCAGAACAATGAGCAAAAATAGAGATCTCGTAGCTTTTTGATAGGCCTATCATAAGGTTTGCATTGCAGGAATTATAAGGCTGACTAAAACAACAAGTGCCCTCATAATGCAACTGACGACCCCAAAGCAAGCAAAGCTGAACCCCCAAAATACAGAGGGTGAGTTGCAGAAGATTATAGGACAGAGACTCTCGGACTGTTCTCTTTCAGGTTGGGTACCCCAACAGTGTTGGAACTAGAAGCACGGAAAGGGATTGGGCTTTGTTCCAAGATCATCGCAAAGATGAGTGGTTGCCTATGAGACTTTTGATAGGAAAGGGGACCTGGATTCCAGTAGAGGCTTGACAGAAAAGACTCACAAAAGGAAGCTAAGTGAGCAACTACTCAAAACGCCTTGGAGAAAATACCTCCATGTTTAGTATGTCTTCTAAGTCTCAGCAAGGCCTATGGGTTAGTTCGCGCTACCGCGTCATCTCCGCTGCAGTTGAAGATACACATAACATAAAGGAATGATCAGTTTACCTCTGGCGCCAAGTGCAAGGCCTCGGAAACTATACACATAGGCTCTTAGTTATTTCTTCACAAGAAATAGATATAGTCATCCGGAGGACAAATAATGAACGTAAGTTTGAGATTAAGAGAAAAAAAAAATCAAGACAGTTTATTTGGGGCGGATGTTTGCTACAGAGAAGGGAACTGAAGATGACTCATCACGAAATGTTACATTTCCGATTTATAAATTTGGTAGGGCAAGGAGACAAAGAAAGATGCTATTAGAAAATGAAGCAACTAACTTCGCGAATTTATCAATCAAGACCCAATCGTGAGGATCGAAAGAACACGGTTCCAATTTCAAACCACTGAGTCTGTGCCGCACACCGCGGCCCCCCCCCCCCCCCCCCCCCCCGTCTGCGCTCTAAGCACTAGAACCCAGTTCCCCAGCTTTGGGCAAGGGGCTGGAGGCTGAGGAAACACATGCAGAGACAGACGGACACACAGACCTTCTAACACTGGTACCAAAAAGCCCCTCTTTAAAAGCACCATGGAGGCTTAAATACACTGCAGTCAATGGCCAACAGTTGAAAATCCCATCCTATGATTCTCTAAGCTAGGCACAGCTTTTTGTAACTTCAATTAGAAGGCTCTAGACAAGGAAGAGCAGCTGAAGGCCAGGACTTAATTGGTCCCAACAAGTCTGGGTTCCCAACACACCCTCCTTGCAAAGCAGCTCTGGAAACCCCGCACGATGCCAGCTCTGCCGATAGAGGGCGCGAGAGTCACGCTGAAGAAGAAAAGAGATTTTCTTTTCCTCTGGAGGAAAAGGCTTTGCAGTTAGCCTTCTGGCTGCTGCCGCATTATTCCGTTCATGATGTGGGTGTGTGGTGAGAACATGCGGTGGCTTTTTGTCCAGCCACGTATCCAGAGGACACAGTGACCTCATAGGCTCAGCTCAAGCCCTGTGACCGCCTCCAGAAAATTCTGCTCCTAGCGTACTGCCACTAAATGCTCCAGGTTTGGCGTCCTCAGCAGCACCCAGACTTCCTCTGCGGACTCGCCTATGGGCTGGACGCCCGCACCCTGCAGGCTGGCTCATTTCCTTCCTGTCTGCTGAGTATGGACCAGCCTCAGCTCAGAAACCTCCGCAGCCCAGTCTGCCATCCAGGAGGGGCAGCCGCGCCTTCCCTAACAAGGCTCAGGGCTAATCAAGCAGAGGATTCTCCTGGCCAAGTTTGTCGTTGCTGTGGGCAGCCCCGATGTCCTTTTAACGCCATTACTACATCTTTAGAGTTATTTCTTTACTATAGAATTTCTCCAGTCAAATGTAATCGGTCGTGTCCGTTTCCCAATGAGATCAAGGATGAGACATGCGCTTATACTTTTTCATAGGGACTTTGTTATCTATCTCTGAATTGACTAGATCTAAACAAACCAGGATCCCCCTTGCAAGGTGTAGATGAGTGAGCATGTGATTTAATAATCAGGGGACCAGAGAGAAGACTTGTGGCTAAAGTCACAATGACCCATTAGAAGAAAACACCAACGACAGGGACTTCAACAGGAGAGGGCTCTCGATCAGAATATTCGTTTGGCTTTTCCTTTTATTCATAAGCCGATTGCTTGTAAAAAAAAAAAACTCCATTAATTGAGTTATCTAGAAATTATTTAGTAAAAGGACCTTAAAATTGCAATTAGCAGTTCATCTGAAAAACTGCAGATCCACGGAAGGGTTAGTCATGAGCCCAGCAAAAGACCCTCAGCTGGTATTTCGGGAGAAGTTGCCCCTTTCAGGTGCTTGCTGGTTTTGCTAACGTGTCTATACTATGAATGTGACTGTCTGTTGTTGGAAGCAAGCACGCACAGCCTTGAATACTACACAGTGAAGACTGCACCCTGCTGCGTGTAGAACTTTCCATGTGTGAATTCCAAAGACAGAAATAACTCTGAGAACACAGATAGTCGTCAAATAATTCAGTCTCTCAAAACTCAATATCTCACACAAGTGATACTTCTCATTCAAAGATGCACACACGTGAAATTGTATAATGTGCTTTTTCATAATGTCTGGCTTCCAAGACCCCACCCCTAACCTGGGAAGATATATACAATGGGTAACCACTCACAAATGAGAACGTCTTTTTCTGTAATGGGGTCTCATAGGGTGTACAAATCACAGCGAGGGCTGTCCCCAAACACAGAAGCAGACAGCCAACTCAAAACAAACTCAGTGGTAGCTTTGAAGGGTTAATTTTTTTTAACTTGTTTTGTTTTTGTCTCATAATGATTTATCTAGAATTTTTTCTCTTTCCACATAGGTTTTTTGATTCTATACTATAGTTTCTGGATTTCTGCGTTTTGGGCTTTCTGGGTCCGCATCTCTGTGTTTCTTATGTGTGTGTGTGTCTGCATCTCTGTGTTTCTTATGTGTGTGTGTCCTCATCTCTGTGTTTCTTGTGTGTGTGTGTGTCTGCATCTCTGTGTTTCTGATGTGTGTGTGTCCTCATCTCTGTGTTTCTTGTGTGTGTGTGTGTCTGCATCTCTGTGTTTCTGATGTGTGTCTGCATCTCTGTGTTTCTTGTGTGTGTGTGTGTCTGCATCTCTGTGTTTCTGATGTGTGTGTGTCTGCATCTCTGTGTTTCTTGTGTGTGTGTGTGTCTGCATCTCTGTGTTTCTTATGTGTGTGTGTCTGCATCTCTGTGTTGCTTATCTGTGTGTATCTGCATCTCTGTGTTTCTGATGTGTGTGTGTGTCTGCATCTCTGTGTTGCTTATGTGTGTGTGTCTGCATCTCTGTGTTGCTTATGTGTGTGTGTCTGCATCTCTGTGTTGCTTATGTGTGTGTGTCTGCATCTCTGTGTTGCTTATGTGTGTGTGTCTGCATCTCTGTGTTTCTGATGTGTGTGTGTGTCTGCATCTCTGTGTTTCTTATGTGTGTGTGTCTGCATCTCTGTGTTGCTTATGTGTGTGTGTCTGCATCTCTGTGTTGCTTATGTGTGTGTGTCTGCATCTCTGTGTTTCTGATGTGTGTGTGTGTCTGCATCTCTGTGTTGCTTATGTGTGTGTGTCTGCATCTCTGTGTTTCTGATGTGTGTGTGTGTGTGCATCTCTGTGTTTCTTATGTGTGTGTCTGCATCTCTGTGTTCCTTATGTGTGTGTGTGTGTGTGTGTCTGCATCTCTGTGTTTCTGATGTGTGTGTGTGTCTGCATCTCTGTGTTGCTTATGTGTGTGTGTCTGCATCTCTGTGTTTCTGATGTGTGTGTGTGTGTGTGTGCATCTCTGTGTTTCTTATGTGTGTGTGTCTGCATCTCTGTGTTCCTTATGTGTGTGTGTCCTCATCTCTGTGTTTCTTGTGTGTGTGTGTGTCTGCATCTCTGTGTTTCTGATTTGTGTGTGTGTGTGTGCATCTCTGTGTTGCTTATGTGTGTGTGTCTGCATCTCTGTGTTTCTGATGTGTGTGTGTGTGTGTGTCTGCATCTCTGTGTTGCTTATGATATTGAGAGGATGTGGATTTGAGTGGGTCGGAAGGTAGGGAGGATTAGGGAGTGGTCGGGATAAGAGAAACCATAATCGGAACACATTATATGGAAAAAATCTATTTTTAGCAAAAATGTGTCTGTGTTTAATAACGCACTCCTGGAAGGAGTGGACTGACCCGGCACATGGTCTCACTCCTGGGAATCTGAGGGAAGGGAGAGAGGATAATTCATTATTTTAGGTCTGCCCCTTAGCAAAGAAATTCAAAGTGGAGACTGAGATTTCGAGTTATCACCCAGAAAAGGACAAAAAAAAAAAAAAAACAAATGAACAGACAAACAAAAACACAAGAAACTGGTAGTCTGAGCTGTTCATCTTGGCTATGGTCATCGTCAGTGCTGGGTTGACAGGGTCCCATTATTACACGTGGTCAGATTTAGTTGTTGTCATTTGCTTGTTTAATATGGCCTCTGGGAATCAAATTAAGGTCTTCAAGCACTTTTTCCAACTCCCCAGTCTTCCCAGCCCTCTCTTCTTAGTGTTCTCTAAGGAGACCGAGGCTTTCTCTACCACCCTGTTCTTTTCTGATGTCTCATCAGAACTGCTTTCAAAGGTGACCTTATGGAAATCCTGGCTTTTCTATAACTCACCTGGGGAACTCTGCTGCCAGACTGTGCAGTTCCAAAGTCAGGTCTACATTTCACAGTTTTATTATAGCACACTGCACTTCTCCCTGGCAGTTCCTTTCTTAGGCCAGCTGCGAAAGCCAAACATGTCAACTCAAGTTGCTTATAAACAATACAACACATATCCCTTACAATTCTGGGGTCTGACTCACTTCCTGATTATAGAAAACAAGTCTTCTTGCTGTGTCCCTATATGGAGAAACAGACACAAAAGTGTCTAGACCAGTGGTTCTCAACCTTCTTAATGCTGTGGTCCTTAAATACAGTTCCTCGTGTTGTGGTGACCTCCAGCCATAAAATTACTTCACTGCTACTTCTTAGCTATAATTTCTCTACAGTTCTGAATCGTAATATTTTTGGAGATAGAAGTTTGTCAAAGGGTTTGTAACCCAAAGTTTGAGAACCTTTGCTCTGGACTTTGTTTTGTATGTGTATTAATATCAATCACAAGGGTCTCCCTCCATTTCTAAACAATCCCCTCAAGTGATCCATTTCCAAACACTGATCATACTGTGGAGTGGAGATCAATACATGAGTTAGAGTAGACATAAACATTACACCTAAATCCTCTCTCCATGAAGACTAAAGAGACTCTCATGTCCGGTATGTGATTGTATTGTTCCGTACTTCTGTACTTTTCTGTGTATTAACCAACACACATGAACCTTGAGCTTTTCCTCCTGCCATTTGGCTGTTTAGTAACTCCTCTAAGACCTTCCTGAAGTTTTTGTAAGACTGTTTTAGTGTTGATTACGGTTTACATAGAAAATATTTTTCTCTTTGTTTTTAAAGAACAGGAATGGTGTTTGGGGTTGGAAGTTTTCTCCTCCAATTCTTCACTTAAAATGCTCTCCTCCAGCCTATGGACTTGTGGCTGGAAACTCACTGATAAGCTCATGTCGATTTGGAGACTCGACTCGTGTCTCCTGCTGCTTGTCAAGTCCTCCTTGATCTGAACTTGTGCAGGTTCAATCCTGTGGTATCCTGCTGCGGTGTCCTGCTATGGTGTCCTGCTGTGGTATCCTGCTGCGGTGTCCACTGATATTTTGTCACCTGATGCATGGCTTTCCCCATCGGCACATTTGCTGTTCTTATTCTCTTTTAAGAAAGAGCTCTGCCTTTCTCTTTGTTCTGGAACACCCACAAGACTTGCATAGCTCCATAATACATGTATTGTCCATGACCCATGTACTTTGGTGTCTTCCTAAAGCCCTGGTGTTTCCCATACTCCCTTTCTTTCTCCTGTCTTTGCTGCTCTGGATAATATCAAGCGCCATTCATTGGTGTCCACTGATGCTTGCTGCTGGTTAATCAAACCTGCATTCTTTAGTGAATGTTCCAATTCTGTTGTTATTTCTTTTATTACCCACGGATCATTCTTCTTATAATTGTGATCGCTTTGCAAGAATTCTTTCTGCCATGGATGTTCAATGTAACATTTTCCCAAAACCATCAGTAGTGTTTGTTTATTTGCCCTTGCACTCCATATACCTCCATTTCTCTAGAATTAATTTCTGGGGACGCATTTTGCTTCCTTGCATAATTTTGTTCCATTTCTTTATGTCTTACAGTGTTGCATGGCTGCTCATAAATTTGAAACACAGATGACTGTTGTTATTTTGTGTGCTAGATTTGCTCAGGGAAGGCTCCTCCAATCAACTTTTAGCTATTCTGGATTCTTACAATAAAATCAAAAAAGCTGTATTTTGATTGTATAAATTGTCTATGTACCATGATTTTAGATTTTTTCCCAAAGTCTTATAAAATGTGGATTCTTACATTTATTCTGTTGAATCCATTCTTTTTCTCTGCATGTTTCTGAAAGTATTATTGCATCAGCTGATCCTTCCATCTCTGACTTTCCTCTCTGCAGACTTGGCTGCGGACCCTACTCTCCATGCTTCTTTTTCTATGATTGACTGACTCATCTCCAACACTTCCTTTGTGTGCTTTCATAGGGTCTCAATTTCCCCACATAATTTTCTCTCTGTGTTTCGGAATCTTTCCTCAAAGCTGCTGTTTCAACCTTTTTGTTATCTTTTCTACCTAGGTTTTGAGTTTATTTCTTTACTTCAATGTACTGCTGACTTGACTTCTCTGTGTTGTCACTAATTCTTGGTAAAAGCAGGATTCTAAAATCGTGTTTTCTTGTGTTTCATGTACCTCATTCTCTTCAGTATCAAGTATGGAGCAGTTGTGAGTTTTTAAGCATCTTGTAGTACCTTGGTTTCTCATCTTTTTGTGTGTATGTTTGTTGCTGTGTTTTATACATTTGTAGACTAGAATGTATCCTTTATTTTTGATTTTGCCAAATCTTGTATTAATTTATACAAGTCTTTCTGATGTAAGGTTTCTGCCCTTATTACTATTTAGAAAGGAAACTAGCTACAGAGTATGGATATACGTATATGCCTGCAATAAAAATTAATGGAAAAACAAGTCATGAATCTGAAAGAAAGCCAAGGCAGGTTATATGGAAGGGTTGGGAGAGAGGTAAGGGGAGGGGTAAATGATGTGATTATAGTCTCAATAAAATAAAATATGTAACTACAATAATTTATTCATTCTCACATACATTTTTAATTAATGGTTTACTAGGAACTAAAGAAGTTAGTGAATTAAATGTATAATTTTTGATTTTATAAAAGAAAAAATATACAGGCATCTCTACCAGTATACATAACAATCAATAGGAACATTAGGAACAATAGTAATAGTATTTCTTGAAGTGTGAGAAGATAAAAAATAGAAATATAATGGTTAATAATATATAACCACAGCTTATGCATATCACAGAAGTAATATGAATGCATAAAGTAATAAGGTATTGTTAATTTGTCATCACATTATAAATTCTATAAAATTAGATTATATTAGAAGTAAGGATGCTGATAAAAAGAACTACGTTTATTGTTCCCAGGAAGGCAGGCAGTGATGGCCTGCACTTATTATCAGATCCATCTCTAGAAAAGACTCCTGTTGTATGGACAAAGACATTTTGTATTCCGGTATTGTTAGCCATCTGAAAATAAAAATTGCAGAAACAACCTAGATTTTAATTACAATGAGATTCATAAGTAAATATATTCAATTAATGAGACTCTGGGGAGTCCTTATGAAACTGAATTTAAATATCTAAAATTGCTCCAGGAAAAAAATGTGTAATATTTTACCAAGTCAAAATGTGCTGATGTCACACAGTCTTACACCCATTACTAATCTATGTGTTCAAAAAAACAGGTTTTACTATGCTCAAGTGAATATAGATTTAATGAAAAAAATACCAGAAGGCATATCCTATTACAGTCGTTTTGAGAACCCAGGGAAAAAGAAACGCTGTGTTGTGCATTTTTGTGTTGTGTGTAAGCACTGCTTTTCTTTTCTTGCAGCATGCAAATCAGCATTCACTTCCTCAGATAATACGGCCGTTGAAGCTGAAGCAAACTTTCCCTTTTCTCTAGGGGCCACAGATAATTACTGAACATTCAGCATATACGAATGTTCCTGTGGAGCCCCCAGACAGCTGGAATCCAGTTCTCTCATCTGAGGATGTGAATATCTTTCTCATTATATGAGATATATGTTGACTCTAGACTAATTAATTTGCCATTTTTTTTATAAATCCATGCCTTTCCAAAACTCCTGTTTCTATAAGTCACATGTGAGAATCTACTGTGTGAGCTTTATGAGCATCCAAAGGAGCTTTAAATGACAGAGTTCTCAAGTAATTTTCTATGAATCATTAACCTATGCACCAGCAGCATCAAGTTCTTACTTTAAATATTTGCCTTTTCCAGTAAAAAGTTTTAATTTTTAATGAATTAAATTGATTTTAAAGTATTTCTGATCTAGAATGATTATTTGTATGCTCAGAATATTTCCAGGTGGGCCAGGCGGTGGTGGCGCACGCCTTTAATCTCAGCACTCGGGAAGCAGAGGCAGGCGGATCTCTGTGAGTTCGAGACCAGCCTGGTCTACAAGAGCTAGTTCCAGGACAGGCTACAAAACCACAGAGAAACCCTGTCTTGAAAAACCAAAAAAAAAAAAAAAAGAATATTTCCATAGAATGTTATGGAGACACACCTGCTCCAATCACATGCTGACAGTCACAAATGTATCAGGAATGTATGGTGATGTGGGATGTCTCTCTGCATGCTGTGAATGTTTTATTACAGTGATGTGGGAGTGTCATATATCAATCTGTTGATTTCATTGGTTAAGCAATAAAGAAACTGCTTGGCTGGCCCTCATAGGTTAAAACATAGGTGGGAGGAGTAAACAGAACAGAAGGCTGGGAGAAAGAAGCTGAGTCAGAGAGTCGCCATGATCCTCCTACTCCAGGCAGCTACAGGTTAAGATCATTCTTGGTAAGCCAGCTCGTGAGCTACACAGATATTAGAAATGGGCTAGTCCAGGTGCAAGAGTTAGCCGAGAAAAGGCTAGATATAATGGGCCAAGCAGTGTTTAAAAGAATACAGTTTCAGTGTAATTATTTCGGGTAGAGCTAGCCATGTGGGCGGCCGGGTGCTGGGGACGCAGCCCCGCCACTCTTATTTCAACATTACCATTGGTTCATAAAGAAGCAGATTTGGCCAATATCCAGGTAGAATAGAGCCAGGTGGGCAATCCAAGGAAAGATAAAGGGAGCAAGAACACAGAGTCAGGGAGAAGCCAGCAACGTGTAGAAAGTGAGATAACACTACGGCTGCGTGGCAAGAGCTAGTCGGTAAGAAGCTTTAGATTTAGCCAGAGAGTTTGCAATTAATATTAAGCCTCAGAGTGGTTATTTGGGACCTGGCGGGCAAAAGAAAGACCTCCAACTACAGTATGGCTATTTAATATGCATTAGGAAATACTGGAATTTGAAATAGCATCAAACTCATTAGCATAGCTTCAATGCATAGTAGAATTCTTTTAAATTAGGAAGCTCGGTCAGAGAGAGGTGACATAAAAAAAAAGAGCTGGGAATGCATCTCCCAGGCAGAGCTTTTGTCTAGATGTGTGAGGCCTATACGCATGAAAATCACAAGTCGGGCATCCCTCTGCGGAAGGAAGCTCCAGGATCCAACATTAGGTGAATGGAGCCTGCAATGGCAGGTGAGAACATACACATTTTATTCTCTGCAGCATGATGAGCGAACTGTATGCATTCTAAGGTCATCTGCCTACGACAGTAGTGTCCATGAGACACTGTTTAATAGGAACCAGAGTAGAATCACTGCTCCCTTCAGTACAAATAATATCCTTATAAAGGAGTATCTCTTTTTTTAAAGTGTGTTCTTAAAATAATTTATTCAGACTTTCCCTCAGTCTAACTTCTGGTTTCCTACTTTACATTTCTAATATCAACTTTTCAGATATCTTTTTTTGCTTGTTATAGTTTAAGATGCCAAAAGTTTTAAAATTTAATCTTCATGGTATAATGCTGATTTTTTTTCTTCAATTTTAGGCTTTTAAGAAATGGAAACTATTTCTGTTGATCTGTCTGGAAGTTTCACACAGAATAACAGGTAACATGAATGCCATTTTTGTTTGTGTTCCATGTTGCTAGTGCATCTAAGAGAGTTGAAATTTACTAACAGGATCTTCAGTCTCTAAAGAACTTCCCTAGCTAAGCAATTTCTTCACATCATCTGTATCCATCTTCATTTATCATGAGTAGATGGATTTTAAAATATATGGCAGTATGGTCAAATCATCCAACAAGAAGGATTTGTGGTACCTGCCATATGGAAAGAAAAATGCAAACTTTGTAGTTTTTAGGAAAGGATAAGATAAAAACTGTAGCCACTTCCTGTATTAGGTACAGATATAAATAAGCTAACCTGATGATTAGAATTATACAAAAAATTAGGTAGAAACACATGAGAGCTGAGTGAGAGAAATTAAGTGTACTTGCTGAAAATGACATAAGTAAACAAAAGGTGTGACAAGGAGCCATGGTGTTCTTAAAAGACGTCCAGGAGAAGGGGAGAGATGATAAGTATGCAGGGCAAGAAGATATGGCAAAAAGTCAAGGAACAATGACGTTGGCATTTCTTGGAGTTAATGGGAGAGGGCAATATGGAGTAAGCAGAAGGATTTGGTGATATTGTCTAGGTCAGAGGATGGCCACCATGACAAGAAGCCTATTAGACAGCCATGCCTGTTCCTTTACAGACTATCTTTGCAGCTTTGGGTGGAGCAGAGTTACATAGCTGTATTGGAGAGTTCGGGGTCACCACACCTGAGGTATTTATTGTATAGATACTTACAGAAATACTTGTTAAGCATCAGACTAAATTAGCCTGAAGTAAGTTTTGATTTTGTACTTTTTTAAAAAGCCACTGAATAACTTTAGTTTTGTGTGAACAATGTTATGAAACATCAAATGTAGAGACGTGGAAACAGGGACTCAAAGAAAGAAAAGTAACAAGAATGAAAAGGAAATGATAGACTAGAGGAACTCATTGAAAGTTGATGGCTAATTAAATATTGCACAAGAAGCGTCCCTAGTAATGAATGCAAACTGTAATTGGAGAATTAGACTATGTTTGAATGTATTCAGAAGGAGGATTCACAAAGAATGGAATAGAGGACTGGAGAGATGGCTCAGAGGTTAAGAGCACTGGCTATTCTCCCAGGGGTCCTGTGTTCAATTCCCAGCAACCACATGGTGACTCACGACCATCTATAATAAGATCTGGTGCCCTCTTCTGGCATCCAAGCATACATGCAGACAGAACACTTTGTACATAATAAATAGATCAATAAAGATTTATTTTTTAAAAAAGAATGGAATAGAAAGAGAACTAAAAGTGAATTTCTTTGGTATCCTAATGAATTTAAGGGGACTAAGGCAAAATATATATACACACACATACAGACACGCACAAACAAAACAACAACACCCTCAGACATACCTGTAGAGTCATGGTCAAAGAAAAAGCACCAGGTTGAAATTAAGTAGTGGGAGAAATTTTACACATAGAAGAAACATCAAGGGTGTGAAATGTTTGACATTTCAAGAATGGAGATCTTTATGAACAAAAGTTCTTGGCTGTGCTAACTGAAGAAGACAAGGTGTAAAAGGGTACAGGAGAGTATTTAAAGTAAGAACAGCAAGCAAGAACTTGGATAACAGTCAAATCAGGGTTGAATAAGGAGTGAGAAGCTGCTGCATAAATGCCAGTGCCTAAACCCACTGCATTTAAAATGTTTGTTTTTAGAAAGAAAAAAATCAAACTGGGTCTTGAAAAAAAATATTTGACCAAGGTTTTAGCTGGGTACCCAGTACTGGTAATTGAAACTTCCGAGTTTGTGGGGTTTGCTTGGACGGTGCTGTCTCCACTGTCATCTGTGTAACCTGTTGTAATATGAGGAGCGGCGGGGCTGCGTCCCCAAAACCCCAGCTGCCCCCACACCCGCCTGCCCGGCTCGGCTAGCTTATGCCCCAAATAATTACACGGACACTGTATTCTTTTAAACACTGCTCTGGCCCGTTTCTAATCATCTGTGTAGCGCCCCTAGGTGCGCTTACCGGGAAGATTCTAGCCTAAGTCCATCCTGGGTCGGAGCTGGGGCATGGTGTGCGTCTTCCCTGGAGCAGGTAGCATGGCGTCTCTCCTGCGTCTGCTCCGGAGAGCAGAGCTGTGGAGTCTGACCTCACTTCCTCTTCCTCCCAGCCTTCCCTTCTGTTTACTCCACCCACCTAAGGGTGGGCCTATCAAATGGGCCTAGCAGTTTCTTTATTGCTTAAACAATGAAATCAACAGATTGATATATGACACTCCCACATCACTTCCCCTTTTTCTGTTTAAACAAAAAAAGGAAGGCTTTAACTTTAACATAGTAAAATTACATATAACAAAACAGTTATCAAGTAAAAGTTACATCAGAAACATTTATACATATAACAAAATTGACCGTAAATCCCTATCAATAAAGCAAAATCTATACTAATTCAAATTATTCATATCTATATCATATCCCCCTTTAAATGTAAAAGAACGTTTATAAACCATATTTGGGAACATGGGCGCAGTTTTTCTCTCCAAACTGCTTCCTGCTGAATGGGGGCGTCGTTAATGATTTTAGGGTGTAACCTGTGTGCTAGGTTTATCTCAGTTGGCAGTTGAGCAAGGCAATTTTCTGAAGATGTTCACAGCAAACCTTCAGGAGGACGTGGTCCATCATACCAAATCGGAATAGAAGAAATGAACAGGGTCTCATCCTCTGTGAAAACAAAATAAGAAACTCCTTTCCAAAGCATCATATCCTTAGACCCAAATTCTGAAATCATACCCGCATGATATCCGTTCTGGTTCCACTTGGCAGCCCTTATAATGAAATGTCTCTCTGTACTTAGCTCCTTCACAGTCAAAAATTTTAAAGAAAACACAATGTACATAATCCAGACTCTCTGTGAATTTTCCATCTTTACGCGGCTTATATTTCTTTATTTCTTTTAATCTCTTAACTATCTGTACTCTGTCTCTTTAAAGACTTTACCTTTTTTTTTTTTTAACATTAACTTTATTCTCTATATTCTTTTTCTTCTCTCTCCCAAGCCTACGTACATTCATCCAACAGTGTGACTCGTTTAGTGGTCTGAATCTGTCCTATTGTGAATCTGCAATTTTTTACTATCCAGGAGCACTTTTGATTTGCACCTTTAAATCACTAGGCGCTTAAGAATCTAAGCTGTGACATTCCTAGGTTAACTTTTTGCTTTTTGAGCGTATATCTGTGGACCAGGCTGTCTTTGAACTCTCAGAGATCCGCCTGTCTCTGCCTCCCAGGCATTGGGATTAAAGGTGTACACTATTACACCTTGAACTCACAGAGATCTGTTTGTCTCTGCCTTCTAGGCACTGGGATTAAAGGCGTGTGCTACCACACCTTGAAGTCACAGAGGTCTATCTCCCTCTGCCTCCCAAGTGTTGGGATTAAAGGTGTGTACACACAACAACTCTCTTCCTTTTTTTGTTTTTTGCTTTAAGAACTTCAACTTTCAGCTTGCATATATTTTTAACACACTTTAAACCATTCAGAAATTTACTCTGTCTTTGAATCTCTCTTTACTGTATATCTCTCCTTTTCTGACCACAAGAGCCTTTAATTTGCCAAGCAACATCAGTAGGACTAAAGGCGTGGCTTTGCCAGCCAGATCCAGTCCATTCCTTAGCTTTCCAGCCTCATGGCTGAGGTACAGGCTGCAAGGTCCCTGCCAGCCAGCGAGCTACAACAGACAACACTCAAGTCCTCTCTCTGTAGCCGGCCCTCCTGCCTCAAACAGTCAGAGTTTGGCCTGGCAGGATGGCCCAGAAAGCCGGCATTTTTAAACGGCACAGCTTTTTTCCTGCTACGGCTGAAAACCGAAAAGCATGTGTTCAGCTTTTCATCAACACTGTTTAAGTGTTTTGTGGCAGGACCTCTTAATGAGCCGCAGGGTTTTGCAGCTAAAGCTGAGTCAGGAAAATTTCAAAATGGAGGATGTACCATTTTGTGCTAGCTCTGGGGCCGCCAGGTAGGAGCGGCACTCAGCACTTTAATTCTGAGACTGAGCGTGCAGCACAGAAATTCTTTTCATCCAAGTTACATCCAAATCTGACACGCAGAGCACTGTGCAGTCTGAAAACACGTCTCTGTATGGCGGCAGGAATCCGCCATGCTCTTCCGCCTGCCTAAGCCTGATTCTGCCTTCTTCCCAGGAGCAGGCGGGGAGCTCTGAGTCATCATCATGGTCTCAGAGCACTCTCCTTCCGATCCCAAGGGAACACAAACATAAAGCCAGAGTTTGCACTGGCGGCACAGCCCCAGGAAGCCACGCTTTAAGATAACACAGCTTTTTTTCTGCTGCTGTTGCTGAATCAGGAAATCTCTCTACGGCACGCCACGAACAAACAGCAAAAATCTGTGTTAAACTCTCTCTCCATTATTTTTAAGCCTTCTCAGGTTTTTTAAGTGGGTTTAGTCCATCACGTGGGGCGCCATCTGTAGTAATATGAGCGGCAGCGGGGCTATGTCCCCAAAACCCCAGGCCGCCTGCCCGGCTAGCTTAGGGCCCGAAATAATTACACGGACACTGTATTCTTTTAAACACTGCTCTGGCCCGTTTCTAATCATCTGTGTAGCGCCCCTAGGTGCGCTTACCGGGAAGATTCTAGCCTAAGTCCATCCTGGGTCGGAGCTGGGGCATGGTGTGCGTCTTCCCTGGAGCAGGTAGCATGGCGTCTCTCCTGCGTCTGCTCCGGAGAGCAGAGCTGTGGAGTCTGACCTCACTTCCTCTTCCTCCCAGCCTTCCCTTCTGTTTACTCCACCCACCTAAGGGTGGGCCTATCAAATGGGCCTAGCAGTTTCTTTATTGCTTAAACAATGAAATCAACAGATTGATATATGACACTCCCACATCAGTAACCTTTAATCTTTCTGCTGCAGGACTCACTGGAATATTCTGAACTTCAGTTTCCTCTGTTGCAAAGTAAGGACAATAATTTCCACTTGGCAGACTTATTTTCTTAAGTTTGGTGAAGTAATGTCTGCAAAACACCTAGCAGAATGCCCATCTTACATAAACGGTCAAAAAACGATGTGTTTTATAGGTGAGCCCAGTGGCACATGCCTGTTATCTCAGCTCTGGAGACCCAGGAGCAGAAAGATCAAAGGTTTGCGTCTACATAAGATGACGTCATGAAAAATATATAAACATATATATGCATATATGCTATTGTCATAAGAAGCAATTTTAATGTTTCCATGGGAGCAAGTGTAGCTTTATCATGTTGAAATGATCAGCCTCAGGCAATTTAACAGTGCCCAGAGGCCAGTATCTCAGAAACACATAGTTCAGAAAGCAACATAAGGAGAAAAAGGAGACTTAGAGTCACCTTGGGTGATAGAATATAATTCGATATTCTGGAGATGGAAACGTGGATGAGACTTGGAATGAAAGCTTTGGAAAAAGATCCAGCATAGCCAAGGCCAACTCAGAATTTTTAGTTTTGGTCACTTTGGAATTATCTTTCTCTCTATTCGGTCCTGTGCTTGCTAATTGCTCCTGAATTTCTCTGTGCACTTAGAAAGATGTTCTCGTTACCTTCCCATATCTGTGGACAGACTCTCCATAAGATCTTCTAACTTCTTGGACTGACAAAGAAGCAGAAGGATATTCATCCCTGGGTCTGTTTATAAATTATTCTTGGGCTGTAAAAATAGTGTAGTCATGAATTCATCATTTTAAGAAAATTTCTTTTGCCTGAAAATAGAGCATGTTGGGTTCCCAGTCCTAAGCTTATAAAGCCTTACAATTCCTTATTTGGAATTATCCTTCTGAGTTAAACTAGACCATAAAATCTCTAATGGGTCAGAGCAAACATGAATAACACAACTACTACTATGTACCAGAAAAAAAGTGTGGGGGGGAGGGTGTACTGCGGCATCTCTGCTGCAAATTGAGGCCGGAATCTTAAGCCTTCCTTACTTTGGATTCCTAATTTTGGACTGAGTTCAATGTCATGCTAACAGTTAAATCTATTTTATGTTTTATTGATGTAATTCTCTCCATTGTAAATGATTCCCATTTATAAGGTCCTGTTATGGTGAAGAGAACTTTTTATTCTGTCTTACCATCTGCTTTATAAAGATGATAAATATGCAAAGCAGGGATTCCATAAAAGTTGTCTGTGTGTGGTCTGGGGCCTGCTTAATGTAGACTCGGGGGGTGCTTCCTCCCATCTCCTCCAACAGGAGATCCCCCACCACTGTTTGCGTAGCGTAATTTGAAAGCATACTGGCTACTGCAGTTCGTCATCAATTTTAAGTCTCTATTAAAGGAACCTCTATTCTCAGGTTTAATCATAAATGAAGAACTCCTGGATTCAAAGTATGGCTGTGAGTAAATTCTTACATTCTTCTATGGCCCGTCATAGACAGATGTCAGAAACATGTCATCTCGTTTAACCTTCACAATGCTAGCAGAACCTTTGAGAATGAACATGTAATAAGACTAGAGCTGCAGATCCCAGCTTTCCTGGGTGTGTTTCATGCACGTGTTTCCAGGAGCAGAGATACAAAGTCTTAGCTCCTGGCTGTGTCTATACGCGCACGCTCTCGGGAGCAAGGAGCTGAGTCTATGAGCAAAAAGGAACAGCGCAGCATGGTAGCATAAACTCAAATGCTAAAGGCTTCTTAAAAATAATCACAACTTGGAGGAAGAGAAGACAAATTCATCTTTAAAAGCAGCATGATTAGCATCTGTCTGCTAGCCGGAAGGACCCAGGTGAAGGGATGTGTAATCAGTCAGTTCTCAAACAACTTGCAAGGAGCACACTGATTGGGAGGTTTTATTGTTAACCTGGCTGTGTTCTCATTAAAACAACACATGTTTTCTGGCTTGCAAAGCTATACGGAGAACCAGCCAGATAGCCCAATGCGATCAAGGGGCTGAGCTTCTTCTTTTGAAGTCTTTTGGATTGTGGTGAATTAACAGCTAAATATCAAACGCTATAGTAGAATAATTTAGATGCTTCCAATTAAGGGTTGCCAGATGAAATCTAATGTTGCCTATAAAGTGAGCTGGCAAACTTGGGAGAAGTCTGTGGTTGTTTTCTTTGAAGTTCATTTTGTTTTCCAGTGCATCTCAAATGAAATTAAGTAGGCGACTGACTGGTGATTATCCTTTTAAAAGCAACATAATCTGGATCCAAACAGTTTTCTATTGGACAACAATTTTTGGGGGAGCAGGATGAAATCGCATTAGCTTAGAACCCTCTAAACACGTGCCCACACTGCCCCTTGCAAATGTGCAGCCTCACATAACTGAGCTGCAGACGTTAGCTGAACTAAGTTTACCTGGGCTACCCGGAGAGCCAGCCTTTGAAATTCCCTGTCATCCGAACCACCCACGGCATGTGTTTGTCTCCCCATCCTAAAAAGCTTTGGAGCAGGAGGTTCAAAGCTGCAATCTAACAAATCCAAGCAGGGACCCGACTTATGACATCAGATTCCAGGAAATCAGTAAAGTAGTATAGTAAATGAAAACTAGCGGGCTCCATTTGTTCAAAAATTACGTTGAGCAAAGAGTTTGCACTTTGTCATCAAATTAGATTCTAAAATATGACCATGATCTCCATGTGGGAGCTTGGGATACTCTTTCAACAACAGTGATCCAATACATACTAGAACTGACCAATTAAAATGTCTATAAACGAATGCTGATATTTTATTTTTGTGGAAGAAGGGAAAAAGCCCACCAACAGTCTGCCATTACTTTTTACCCCAAACGCTTTGTAGTTTATTATGCAAATGAAATACAAGGCAAATGTTATGCTGGAGACATGAGGTCATCACACACACACGTCATATAACCAGCATGTGAGTCCTTCCACCCAGGCGTCCCTGTTTTTCTCCTGCTGTGTCTCTTAGCATGCTTCCCAAGTTAGAAAATCTCTCACTTTCTGTAGGTTTGCTTGCACTTCATAGATTATGTTTTATCTTTCACAAACCTGAGGAAATTGCCACATTCTCATCAGCTGGAGTTGTTGTTGCTATTTTGAGACAAATTCTTACTCTGAAACCTGGACTACTTCAAACTAGTCTCCTGCCTCAAACTCTAGCACTAAGCCTGCTTTTATTTCACGTGAACAATTTAAATGGTTGCTCTTGTCTTCTCTTCTCAGTGCCCTCAGAGGCCAGAGTGTGTCAGATTCCCTGGAACCACTGTATGTGTGCGCTGCAAACCAAATTCTGGTTTTTTGGAAAAGTAGCAAGTGCTCAAATCCACTAAGCTATCTCTCCAGCATTTGTTTCTATATTTTTGCGCGCGCGCACACACACACACACACACACACACACACACACACACGTGTGTGTGTGTGTGTGTGTGTGAGAGAGAGAGAGAGAGAGAGAGAGAGAGAGAGAGAAGGGGAGGTTTCCTTCTCTATCATGTTCCATCTATTCCTTTGAGATAGGGTCTCCTATGAAGCCCAAGGTTTACTTTCTCTTGGCTATACTAGAAATAAGCATGCCCTAGAGTTTTTCTCAGCTCCACCTCCTTCTGAGCTGGGTTTGCAGGGGTGTGTCACAGGACGCAAGGGCTGCTATGCTGGCACTGAGAACTGAAACTCTGGTCCTCACGATTATGCAGGAAATGCTCCAAACTGGTGAGCCCTCTCTCCACTCCTATTCTGTTCGTTTTTTCTCTCTGTGAATTTGGAGTTTGGAGGCAATTCTACGATACTATGGTGAGGATTAATCTTGAACAATCTAGGAATGAAGCATTCATAAGCCAGACAAAAATAAAGAGATTAATATCAATCACCTCAAACAGCATTATACCATGTCAAATCCGATCCACTTATACAATCATAATTCCAAAAATAAATTTTACAGTTAGTTCTCTGGTCAGGCTACATAAGAAAACCAGTGTTTGGTGTTGTGCTGCTGTTCATGATTTCTGTTCCTATGGTTACTTGACAATAATAAAAATAAACTTTCATGATATACTCTGTCATTTCAAATCCTATTTTAATGCATCCTCTGTAAATTATTTTAATTAATTAGGTAGAACCTTTTGACAAGCATTTTCAGAGCTTGTTGCCTAAGAAAATCCACATGCATTTAAAGAATCATTGTAACACGTAAAAACAGATGCGAAAGGCCAAGTTGGCTTTGGCCAATTATGTCCTATAAAGTACAGAGTTGAATCCCCAGAGAGCAGCATTTAGGTACCAAGTCATACAGTTTTTCTTGGCGACTCTTCCAGACAGGAGAGACCCAAATATGCGAAATGAACTTCTTTAAAGGCATTTCTACAATCTTAACAAAGTGAAGGCAATTTTAAATGGCTTTGACAGTAAAGCTGCCATTGAAGTAGAGTTTACACAGCTCAGGGCCTGGCTCCACCAGCCACACTAACCAATCTGTCCCTGGCTCATGGTTCTCAATAGACAGTAGAACAAGCCAGTGACTGTGTTCTTGACACTCTGCAGAATACTTTGTTTATTTACAGCTTTGTTCCATAAAGGATCTGAATAGGCCTACAACTCTCAAAATAAATAGTGATCGAGCCAAGATGATGGAAGCGTGGGCAACGACTTCAAAGTCAGTGTGTGTGGGGGGATGCATACAGACGAGCACATTGATGGAGTTTCTGGTTGGGTCTCGGTTATCCAAGGAAGAGGAGATGAAGAGTGAGAAAGGGATTGTAGGGGAGGGAAGGGAGAAGTCAGAGAGAGAGAGAGAAAGAAGGAGCGAGAGAATATTTTATATTGTTTAATCAAAGTTATTTTGAGAATTAAAATTAGGTAGTCATTCAAACTTTAGAGACACTCTTGTAAGACCTGCCTGGAAAGACATGCATGGGGTACTCTGTGAATTTCTGGAATCATCAAATCTTACGCAAATGAACCCTAGTATTTCTCAATAAGTTAGATGGTTGATGGTGAAAGCAATTCTGCAAAGGTCGGCTTGTGCATTTTGATTGATCTGCATCAGCACTGTATCTGAAGCAACGTCCTAAAATATCATTAATTCTGTCGAAGTTTCTTCACTATCGAGAGATTATTCAAACCTTGGTATTTGGTAGGTTATGGTCTGTAGGTGTCTTCCTGAAATATAGTTCTATGACAAGATGATTGACAGCAGAGTGACTATTGTTGATAGACAATGAATGTTGACAACAGAGGGCAAAATGCCAGCTGTTGTCTTTAGTTATATGCAATAACTCAAACAAGCATAGACCATAAAATTAGCAACTTAATTAATTATTTTAATGAAGTCCTTTTCAGATAGTGCTTTTAAATCTATGTATTTATTTATACCCATGTTTCAAACTTTGTCAAAAACAGAGAATTAGTAAAAAAGCCTTCTGAGTTATGACTCTCTAGGGCTGCTGCAAGATTTTCAGGGCACATTTCTTATTATTTACTGTATTCTGCACATTCAAGTGAAATTCATAAGTTTCCACATGAGATAGAAGTAAATTTAGTTTCAGAGAAATTTCTCTTTAATCATCTTGACACTTTGAAAGGACAATTAACTATGTAGAACTACAGTTTTTAGCCATCAGAATCTCCCTGTTGCTGTTTATTTCATAGGGCTAAGCTGAAAATAAACCTCTGCTTTGCTTTATATTATTGTTTCTATACGCTAACTTCTAAAGATAAGTCTTCCTGGGATATCTCACAATAGCATTCCTTTTTAATGGATTCCAAACTATTCTTTAAAAAGTTACAGTGACAACGAGTGATGCTGATGAGATAGAGAAATGAGCTTCCTGGATATCTGGGGGCCTTGAGAGACTGAGACTCTTCCTTTTATCCACACGAGTACAAGATACAGTCAGTGACTGGTCCCAGTGTTTTTCGGGAAGACAGCTGGCTACCATATTAAACCTTGTAAATGACTGACTCCGTGAGTAACATTTGACACAGTATTAGCAAGTTAATACACAGGACAACGGCCCTTTAACTGTGTCTTCTGTGGTTTAACATAAAAAGCGAAGTCTATGGTTTGGATTTTGAATATCTTCTAAGGGAAATTATATTAAAAGTCTTCTCCAGGTTTGCTGTTGGGAGGCGGTGGAAGCTTTATAGAGATTGGACATGGTTGTATATCCCAAGCTTGTGTTCTTTCAAGGAGATTGTGGAACATTTCCCCTTTCTCTCTGCATTTTGCTTTCAGGGTGTCCTAAGGTGAGTATGCAAAAGTCAAGACGGTGGTGAACGTGGTATGGGATGGACCTGGCACTGGTGGTCCTAAGTGGGCCCTGTTTTGGCCTTTGTGATATTCCAAAGTTAGCAAAGTTGTAGTGTTCCTGGTGTCCCTTCCCATCAATGGAAACCCTAATGAAGACAGCTCCACTTTGTCTCAGATTTTATGTATTCAGTGTGAGGCAACGACATGTAAAGCTTCATTCCCAATGGCAGTCATGCAAACTAAAGTATTCTCTGCCAACGGTAGTTAGTATCCAGCCTTTTAATGTAGGTTCCTATATTGATCCTCATTTTCCATTTCTATCCTCCAGAAATTTGGTGTATATTTCATTTGGTTTGCTGCTGAATTTTGTTTTGTTTAGTGGTGGGAGTTGAACTTAGGGCCTTGTCCATGCAATCTAAGTTTTATCTTAGCCCAAAGGTGCACTCATTTTTGAGGTCTTAGATCACATAATCCGTTTCATACTTACTTATAGTACAGGGTGGAAGATAGTTTTAAATCCTGTGACTAACATAATTAGGTTTTTTAAGAGATAATGTCAGCAAAATATTACTAAGAAAAACTCATTTGTTCAATATTTGGCTCAGCTGTTAAGTGTGGTAAAGGACAACAGAGAAACAAAGGAAAGATGTATTGTGTTACTCAGATGAAAGCCTCAAAGCTGGAATGGATGGATGGGATGGGGTGAGGCTGTTTTATTAGCACTTGCTGGAAGGTTTATGTAAGCTTTCATTCTGTGATGCTTATGGGTTCATGCTGCAAACATATATCCTCAGTGGAAGAGCTGTTAGCCCCTGCAGTTTGTGCTCCAACCTGGCTTTCCATTAACTTACAAAGATCCCGGCTACCGAAGGCCTCCAAGCTGTTAACACTGACATTATGCAGGTGCAGAGGCAGAGACCTCCAAGAATCTTAAGGTCAGTTTTATCTCAGCTCTGCCTTCTTTACTAAACCCACTGGGAGCCATTTATAAAAACCGCTGAAAAGGCAAGGGTACTCTTACGCCTGCCCTAGGAGAGACACTCACC
Organism: Microtus pennsylvanicus; assembly: GCF_037038515.1. NCBI lineage: Eukaryota > Metazoa > Chordata > Mammalia > Rodentia > Cricetidae > Microtus > Microtus pennsylvanicus. The sequence goes on along the minus strand of NC_134594.1, from coordinate 45,110,021 downwards.
CCGAGAAAGACCTTCTTTCTTCCAGCTCTGTGAAGCACACTGCACACTTTGCTAATAATTCTGCAGGGCACGGGGCTTAAGAAAACATAGATCAATGCCAAGGGCCTTATTGCATGACATTGCCAGTCGCAGACACCTGCAGTGAAGTTTTCTGTTTTTAGAACACTTTTCTTTTTCTTACATATTTGTATCTTCGGATGAAAAATTTTATACCAAGTCACCTCCCAAAATTTATGCTTCATATCTGAGCCCATAATTCATATTCCAATTGCATGTTAATTGGCAGTGTTGAAGGGTTCTTTAACTCACCAAAGAAAAATACAAACTAACTGTTATTTTGAGAAGTAAAAGAAAGATAATATTTATTATTAATGTCTTCTCGTTCTCTTAGAATAAACGAGGAAGTTTCCCTGCTATTTTCAACATTGATGCCTCCCTGCCTCCCACCCCCGCATAGTTCGATAGTGGCATTCTAGGTACATATTCTTCTACCTACTGTGATAACTTTGTTTTAAATAAATACTGATAATTTAATTTTAAAAGAATTACTAAGCAAGTCGTATTTTAATGATGTGAGTACATGACTACATGGCATTAAATACTTAGCTACCTCTCAAAGCCTTAGAGGTTCTACTTTATACCCCCAGATCTCATGGTTAGGAAAAGGGGCTGATGTGAGATTTCTCCATGTAGGTGTTTGGAAGGAAATTGGGACTGGATGTTTGCATTTACACATTTGCATAAAAATTCCAGAAAGTCAGTCCAATATCCTATTTCAAGTATCATTTAAATGTTGTAATATTTGAGAATATTCCTATGCACATAGTGCCTTAAGTCATATGAGATGACTTTAGGGGTATCTGATTGAGTGTTTGTGTCTGTGTGGGTGACTTCATTGACTGTACATGAAAAATGGCATTTTTAACATGGAGAATTTAATGTTGGCAGACATTCAGGCACAGGCTGCTGGCTTCTCAGGGGGCAGCAAGTGGTTTCAAAGCTCAATAAATAATGCAGGCTGTTAACCTTGTTTTCAATTGAAAATGTTTCTCTCCTAATAAAAGTCCACACACTGTGTGCAGCCCCTGGCTTCCCACAGCTCTACGTAATCATGAGGACACCGTGGAATCACTTGGATACCACACACTTTGACATATAAACACCACCCAGAGAATCGGAAGCATCTTCCTGACCCTGCACTTAAAAGGCTCCCTAGTCTGTATGCTCGGGTCGGGAAGAATTTCCCCTGAGCACCCACCAGTGTTAAAGCCATCGGCCTTAATTCTAAGTCTTCAGTGACCTGAATGTGTAATTCATAGGAGATGGTCCCAGGTGCAGCTGGTTATTACATATTTTGGAGGGCAGTTTCTCTTTTCCCAAGAAATATGTGAAGGAAGAATTTTTATCCATGTGTTTGTTTCAAAATTTATGTGTGTTACAGGCATAGAGGCTGCGCTCCCCCTCTAAGAAGGTGCCAGGACCAGCTTAATAAGAGCACGTTTGTCCTTTTAGTCACTCCAATGATAATACTCATCATTAAGAACAAGGATAATAAAAAGTCAATAACCTATGATTATTTGCATTATATTTCCGTGTATAAGGATTTTTTCACATGTCTGCCATTTTTATTTCTGTTATCATCTGTTCATGTTCTAGGCACATCTTGCCAACATTTTTAAAATCTTAAATTATTTTTTACTAACTAAAATCCATTTATTATCAACTAAATATTGTTTTGAAATATGTATACACCATGAAATAGTTCAACATACATAATTGGCACATACTTTACCTCGTATAATATATGTGGTAATAAACTATACTTGCAATCTACTTCTGAACAATTTTAAGCATATTGTACAGTGTTATTAACTACAGTGACATTGCTGTACATATTTTCCTGAATTTATTATTTCTTCTAATTCAGTGCTGTACTATTTAACCAATAGCATGCATAATACCCGCCCCTACGATCCCCAAAGCCCTGGAAGTCCTATTGTATTATATGCTTCTATGGGAAATATCTCATGACATCTCTGTCTGTGTCTGTGATTAGCTTATTTCTCCCTACAGAATATTTTTGCAGTTTATCTGTGTTATGCAAGAGGACAGAGTCTCCTTGATGTCTCTCTCTGTGTCTGTGACTAGCTTGATTCCCTAAACAGAATGTCTTTGCAGTTATCTGTATTACCCAAGAGGAAAGATTCTCCTTTTTGAAGCTGGTATAGCATTATTCTTGGAATTAAAGTGATTTTTTAAAAATGAGAACTTAGGTTGTTTTCAAGTTTTGGTCACTATGTGAAAAGCTACACTGAACACAGGCAGGCTGATAACTGCTCAGTGTGCTGATGTAGTTACCTTCGGGACTATTTCTAGTAGGGGACTGGCCCTGTACGGGGTGGTAGCATTCTCTATTACCCGCCCTACACTGTATTGTCTCTCATTATGTGGAAGACTTCCCTTTCTTGTTATCCTTCTCAACTTTGCTATCTTTTATCTTTTTAGTTGCTCACAACATGAAGAAGTTACGCTACATAGTTTATGTTCACTGATCTGATGCTTACTGGTACTAACCACTTTTTCATGCGCTTTTTGTGGCACGTGTTTGTCTTTATTTATTTATTTATTTATTATGTATACAATATTCTTCCTGCTTGTATGCCTGAAGGCCAGAAGAGGGCACCAGACCTCATTACAGATGGTTGTGAGCCACCATGTGGTTGCTGGGAATTGAACTCAGGACCTTTGGAAGAGCAGGCAATGCTCTTAACCGCTGAGCCATCTCTCCAGCCCCACGTGTTTGTCTTTGGTTGTGAGATATCTTTCATCCATCTAAAATCAGAGTGTATCTTTATCATTCAATTTAGTTATTAACTCCTTATGAGATAGATGACTGTGCACATTAGCCCCAAATGGAATGTTGATTGTTTGCTAAAATGATTACTTTCTTTGCTCTACAAAAGCAATTTAGTTTAATGTAATCCTGTCTCTCTATCTTCTTGTTGGACCTTATCCTCCACATTTCTTCATTCTTTTACATACTTTTTTCTATTTATCTCTCTGACTCTACATTTTCATATAACCTATCTTTGAGGTTACAGGGTTTTTTGTTTGTTTTATTGTTTTGTTTTGTTTTTCTCTTTGGTCAATGGTGCCACTGTTCCCTACAGGATTTAATCTGCTCCAGAGTTTCTACTTGATGATGAAAGAACAATTACAATCTCCCCATTAAAATTTTAGATTTTTGTCAACCATTAGTTCCCAATTTTATTGACTGGTCTTTGCAAGTTTCTGTGGTTCCATGTTCTTCCCTAGTTAATTGTTTTGAATTATCAGGCAGATTGCTGCGTATCTCTATGTCTTTGTTTCAGATAGTGGGCAATTATGTTCCACCAGTGGTTTTCTTCCATCACAATTAGTTGCCTTATGCTGAGGTTTACATAATTAAATGAGGGGGATTGCTGTGGGACAAGTGAAAATTTGTCACTTGTATTGCTTTAATAAAATGCTGATTGGCCAGTAGCCAGATAGGAAGTTTAGTTAGGGCAACCAGAACTGGAGAATTCTGGGAAGAGGAAAGGCACAGTCTGCAATTGTCACCCAGACACAGAGGAAGCAAGATAAGAATGCCTGGCTGATAAAAGGTATCAAGCCACATGGCTGACACAGACAAGAATTATGGGCTAATATAAGATGTAAGAGTTAATAAGAAGCCTGAGCTAATAGGGCAACCAGTTGATAATTAATGTTGACCTCTATGTGTTTCTTTGAAACTGAATGACTGTGGGACCAGGCTGGACAGAAACCTCTGTCAACAGGGGATCATATTTTATCCTTTACGAATACATGTTTCAGAGAGAACCCTTAGCCTGGCGTTGGTGGCGCACGCCTTTAATCCCAGCACTCGGGAGGCAGAGGCAGGTGGATCTCTGTGAGTTCGAGACCAGCCTGGTCTACAAGAGCTAGTTCCAGGACAGGCTCCAAAACCATAGAGAAACCCTGTCTCGAAAAACAAAAAAACAAAACAAAAAAAACAGAGAGAACCCTTAATAAAGACAACCTGTCAAAATAATTTTATCTACTCATTTGGTGATCCACATGAGGACTTTTCACAGGCAGGCTAGCTTAATGCATTGGACTTTCTAATCCAGAAAACAGCATGGATATCTCGCTCTGGAGCAGGCCTGGAGATTGTATCTACACAGATAGCTATGAATATGGGCTTCAAAATCTAGCATGTTCCGGATGGATGGACTTGGAGGTTATTGTCCAGGTATTACCCGACATCTGAGGATATGGGAGAATTACCTATGACTGGCTCTTCCTGGAACCTCGTGTTGATCTCAAAGTAAAGTCCAGTGGTCACTTTTTTCTCTTTCTCCATGAGAATATTCCTTCTGCCATCTTCTTTCCATTTTTTTTTTTGCTTCCAATACATTTTTATTTGAAGCTTTGAGTTTTATAGCAAAAACTATTGACTGCTAATCGTACCTATTGACTTGTAAAATATGTAGCTCACCCACATACATTTCTATATACTTCAGCCTACTTTTACCATTTCAAGATATTATTTTCATTTTTTTATTATGTGCCTATAGGTGTCTGTATGTGAGTTTGTATGCATAAGTTCAATACCCACAGAATCCAAATGCTATGGGATTCCTTGGAGCTAGAGTCACATTTGATTGTGAGTTGCCTAGTATGGGTGCTGGGAACTAAATTCCAGCATCTTACAAGAGCAATGGGCTCTTAACTGATAAACCAGCTCATCTTCCCTGTACTACATAAATAGGCATTTTATTAAATACTCAGAGGAAAAATAGCGTCAATTTAAAATATTTTAGAAAAATAAGTGGTATGAAAGAAGTAATTTCCAACTGTATTATAAATCAGTGTGATTATAAAAGCTACAAAATTCATACACACACACAAATACCAAACAATATTCTTCACTGATATTACACTACACTAAAATATCCAATAGAATAAATATTAGAAGAATGTTTACAGTAAAAAAGAAAAAAAGTTCAATTCTTCACTCAAAGAATGGTTCACAAATGAAATTGGCATCGTTGCAAGGCTGTAGGCCAATATGAGAGATTTAATTGGATTTTTAATTTTTTTTTAATATTACCGGCAAGATTTTGGAGAGCAATGTTTTTAAATGCTATCAATAAGAACACTTTAAGCTAAGGGGTGCTTAGGGATTCATTTAATAAAATTATGTAAGATTTTTTATAGTTAAAAAACCAAAATAATGCTGAAAGGGATTAAAGAGGCAAATCTGGGTGTCTTTATATTTGTATATCAGTACTAGAAATTTAAAGGACAAAGTCATTAAATTTTCAGTTCTTCATAATGTTGATTGATGAACCCAGCAATTTTAATGTGGTCAACAAAGGCCTTTTCTGCTAGCCTTTAAAAGTTACATCTCTTGAGGTTCATCATTTCCAAAACACTCCTGAGGGTAAAAAGATGAGGGATTCCCTTAACTAATTCCAAAATATTGTACAGCTGCAATAAATGGGGCAATTAATTACTAAAGCTGGGTTGGCAAATCCATCATGCAGCAGGAAAGAAAGCTAGAAAATTAACCTTTTTTTTTTTTTTGAGAAATGTGTCTATGTAACCTTTCTTGCTTCTCCAAGTGCCTCTATATTAAGGTTGGTCTGAGTGTTAGGAAGAGAGTCATATCACTTGATAACAGGGAGAATTACTTTCTCATTTTTTTGTATCTTAGAGACTTTGTATTTTAAATCAACTATCTCATGGTAAATCCAGACTTTGATCTAACTTCCTGAAAACTATTAAGTCTGACAGTTTCTTTGTCTATTAGAACATCTGTATATTTTTCTACTCTTGGATTTTACACATATCAAATTTTCCTATTGTTTTACATTTATCTATTTGTTTCTTTGTTTTCTTTTTTTTCCTGCACATTCTTTTGGGCCATTCTTCGCTTGGTTTTGATATTTATACATTTAGAACATTTATTTGTACTTATTCATATTTACTATATAGTTTTCTGTGGCTATTTTACAGCAGAAATGGACTCAGATACAGCCTGGCATCTATTCTTGCAAATAAAAATGGCCTGGTGGAAAGCCATGGCTATTAGCTACATTTTATAGGAGCCACCTGGCCCATGAAAATTGATGTGCTATCTTTCCTATATCGACTCATTTTCTGCCCACTGTTGTGGAAACGTTGCTATGTGTCTCTAATTTAGTCTAATGACAGCGACTTTTCTACGTCTGTGCATGAAGTGTAAGATCCTCATTGCACTATGGGCCGGTCACTCGGCCATTTTTGTACTATGAGCAATGTTATTTTTTTTTCTTCATGATTGGTCCCCACCGTATGTTGACTTTCCCCTTTGGCTTTCAATACTTATGTGTTATTTAACTACATTTAAATAATAATATGAAAATCTTATTCTACTGTCCCTGTGTTAGCACCCTGCTTTTGCCATGCATGCTAAAGCGAGCTTCCCACTGTGCAAACTGCACAGCAGTTTCCCTAAGAGAGAACACTGAACAGCATATCTCCAAGGACACCACAGTTTGCTTTTCTGTTTTCTTTGTTTGTATCTGGGCTGACTCACATTAGAAAACCATGTTCTCACAAACCATCAAAACCCAGGACATAACTCGATGAAATTGAAGGGAATGCCTGTGAGTCCACTGCTTAAACCACACAAGTCTGTTTTCTGCTCTTGTTTTCTGAGCCAGTTCTCCATGGTTCCAGTCCCCCTCTTTTTCTGAGTGGAAATTTTAAAATAGAGTAACTAAGTTTTGTGACAGTACTGCCAGTTTCTCCCTCCACAGTGTAGCTCAGGGCTGCTACCATTATGCATATTTTTCCTTTAACACACACACACACACAAATCACATTTCTTACAATTAATTATCACCCTGCCAAATCTTATTGCTTGCTCACAGGAGGTGGACCCAAAGTCAAGTATGAGGTAGTTTCTTTCCTGAGATCTGAGCCTTGCTAACAGTAATTTTCTCAGTCAGGATGGTACTGCAAATAGGTTCAGGTCAAATAGGACTTGGAAGTACCAAAACACTTCCCAGGGTACCACAGGGGGGATTAGTGTTTTATGCTATATTACCAATTGTTATGCATGTATTTCTAACAATTTCTGGGGATTGGGATTCTGGCATGGCTCAATGGCATTCCTTGCTTAGGAAGCGTGGCTCATGGTTTTAGGCTGAAGGAGTGAGTCAGCAAGAGGTTCCCATGAGCCGAAGATATCCCAGGACAGATGGGCTACTGTTACTAAGCCCTACAGCTCAGCCTGATCTGATAATATGCTGGGAGAATGGTGGTTTCACTTTTCAAACAGTGGGGCATGCAAAAAGGGAGCAGTTGGAATTGTCCATCTACTCCTCAATCTATAGCAGATTTGGAGTTGAATTTCTAAGTAGAGTGCTATCATGATGACAAACACATTCCCATTGAGTCTTAGACGACAGTAAAGCCAGCCACGAGCCGACAGAGGAGATAATTGAGAGTGATTGGAGAAAGGTATGAGACCTTCCGGCATCTTCAGTCAGCTTGGGTCAGCCGACCACTAGTTTTGGGATTTCTAGAGATAGGAACACCCAATAGTTTTGCTTATTTAAATGGCTATATACATTTTAGAAGTATGCAAAAAAAAAGTGATGCAACTTTCTCACGAATGTGGAAATTTATAGGTTAAGGCAGTGACACACTGAGAGTTGGGCGCGGTGGTAGAGCGTGTGCAGAGCGTGTGCAGAGGCTCATGGTTTCAACCCCAACACAGCAAGGAGCAAAGTTCTGAATTTGGTCAAAGAATCACATTTGTTTTTTCCACCTCCTTCCCTCCCCCTTGTGTAGAGTTATTTCTACAATTTACTCCAATGTCAAGAGAGAGTTATGCATAAGATCTTTAAGTGTCTATTAAATTCCATGCTGCCAGAGGATGTATTCTGCCAAACAGAAGGCTAGTCGGGTCTGCACTTAGAGACTGTGTCTCTAAGCTCTGCTCATACACTTGAACTTATAGTTTGCCTTCCAGACTTGTACTACATATCCTTTCAATCCATTAGGAGATGGGAAAGAAAATTCTACAGTGTGGGAGAATTGTAGCTGCCAACCACTATTGTCTCCTAGGATTTTTTTTATGTGAGTGTGTGTATTTGTGTATGTGCATGTAAGTGTGTGTGTGTGTGATGCATGTGTGCATGAAATAGAGAGAGATGTATTCAAGTGCCAAATAAAGTAGTAATTATATCGGCAAAGGAAAGGGAATTTGAATGGATGTTTTGAGATATAGAAGGGCTCTCACTTGCTCATGTTTGTGAGGTATTGGGGATATTGCCATGGTAGATAAAAATATAAGACGAAGAAAATTATTTAAGTTTAGGAAGACACATCACAGAAGGGAAAAAATCTTCAATTATTCCATGGAAGAAAATAGAAAATTTCTCAATTTAAGGAGTGGTAGACTATGAGTAAGTCATTTGCTGTGGTTCACAGAGACGGAAAGTTCAGTGTCATCTAAAGGGAGCAACCGAAAAACAGGGTCATAAGTGCAAACGGAGGGAACAGCAGAACAATAAACGTTGTCTCAAATACTAGGCTCAAGGAATGAGAGTAGGGGCAGGATGCCACAGTGGGAAAGCACAGCTTTTGCCTTATAACTTATTTGCCTATTGCCTTTCCATATTGTTTTATGTTTCAAAAAAACTGTGAAGCTAGCCTACATGTCCATCTACAGATGAATGGCTGAGGAAACATGATTCCTAAACCATGAGATTTTATTCAGTCATTAAAAATGGTAAATTCATATTTACATGGATGGAGATAGGAAGAGGTCACTATCATATAGGAAGTTAGGAAGGCTCAGAAACCCAGCAGACTCACAAAGATACATGCTACATGGTTCTGTCATTGGTGTATTCTAGATTTCAATTGTGTGTGTGTGTGTGTGTGTGTGTGTGTGTGAGAGAGAGAGAGAGAGAGAGAGAGAGAGAGAGAGAGAGATTATTGAACTCTAAAGGGGTCATGAGAAGGAAAGAAAAGATCCCAAAGAAGGAAAGAAGCAAGGCGGGAACAAATCCTATATGTGACAGGAATGAAGGGGGTTCTTGGATGCCAGGGCAGAGGAAAACAGGAGGAGCTGGTGGAAGATGCAGAGGAAGGACAACAAACACAAGTTGCAATCAAACAACACTTTGAGTATGAACTTTAAAAACATTAAGGATCCTAAAATTACTGTAATAATTTTGGTCTAATAAAAAACACCGAAAGGTGTCAGAGACAAATATTTCATCTTATGGTTCAGAAATCCTGTAAAATTCTTTTACCCTAATTTCCTCATTTCATTATATAGACAACACATCTGATGATAATTAATCCTGATGAATAATTTTTAGCATTGTGTTATTCTGCACTTTATTATTAAATTAAAATGCATTAAGTATTTTCCTCAGCTATGCATGCAAAAATCTATGTTTTATATTTGCACATAGTTACTATTTCTATATGCTTTTCATTAATAATTTAATCAAACCTTAATCACTATTCCTTTAGCTAAGATTTAGTGATTGACCACATACTGATTTATGTTTTACCTTCATAGTCCCCAAGTTGAAAAGGATGAAAAACAAAAAACCCTCAATTAATAATAGTGTGAAGTCCCATTTCAATGCCAAATACAACCATTTCATTTCAATTTTACTTCTTTTTAATAAGGTGATAGAAATCCATAATGTATAGGCTTTTTCATTTCCTCTTCAAATCCTTCTAAATCATTGTAAAATACATATTGTCAGTTCTGAGTTTTGTAACCAGCACTTGAATGTTCTGAGAGTTTCTGTTCTTAAACACAACAGCCCTCTTCTAACATATTAAATCCCCAGGACAAGCTCAGTTTCACTTATTTTAATTAATTTTATTGAATTTCAACATGAAATTAGAATTCCACTTTAATAACTAATTGTGGGACTTAGGGTTTGAAGAGTGAAGAAGTTTAGAATTCTATGAGAAGCATTGGCATATGATAATTAATAATGGATAGCAGTCAACAGAATTAATTATTCAAAAGACCCAACGATCATGGTATCATGATGGGTGGAACATTAATAACTTTCAATCTGGTATGTGTTTTCAGATTTTGAAAGAGACTTTAAATGGAGTTGTGGTGAATTCACACTGGGAATATAGCTTAGTAAGCTCTATCATAATAATTGGATTTGTGGCTCTTATTTTTCAGGATTACCTACAAGGAATTTAATCAATGCCAAGGATTCAGAGTTCCTTCTGAGCTCTGTGCTTGCTCAGCTTCTCTCTGTGTCCAACTAGCCCTTCCTCTGGGGTCTGCCTATATGTCCCAACTTTCATTTTATTATGAAGAAATGAAGTATATTGGATTCTGGACTAGTCTTTTTTAACCTTAATCACCTTTGTGAAGTTTCTGTTAACCAAATGCAATCACAGTAAGGCTTAGGGATTTGTTTGGTCGATTTTGAGAGGGTCCTGGTTTGAACATGATGTCCTCCCGTTTGTATGATTTGTGATCTTTGACCACTAACATCCCAGGAAGAGTGCATTTGCAGGTTACTCTGTTTTTATCTTTCTTGATGTTCTGAGAAATCTTTCCTGTGAATTTGGTAGAGATCATATATTCCAGGAGTTAGTGCAAGCTTAGAGCTGAAATTTGATTACGTTTACAGTTCCCATTGCTTCTCAGTTTTGTCTGTTTTCTGTGCTGTCAGCGAGACACGTATTTTATCTGTCTTACTATAATTTGAGCTTTTCTCTTTTCCTATAGCTTTGTCAATTATTTATTTGAACTTTCGAGGCAACATTGTTAAATACATATATATTTAGAAGTATAGTTTGGTCTTTTGGTTTTGAAAATAACACATTTAATTTATTTTAGTTTCAATATTTTTTTAAAAATAGAGAAAACAAAGGATCACACACACACACACACACACACACACACACACACACACACTCACTCACTCTGTCCTGACTGATATGAAGTACCTCTTTAGACAAAGTAAGAAGAGCATCAGATGTAACACCTTCATGCTGGGTTAACACTGTGGATCAAAATCCTTCATATCTTTGTCACTCAACCAGCCTGTCAGGGACAAATAAATGCACCAATTCAATGACCATTCTCCATATCGTGCCCTGAAAAGAGGAGTTCATACATTTCTTCTCTTCCCATTAGTTTCTTTTTCTATGAGTAAGACCGATGTTTATGTACTGAGTAAAGCTGAGGGTAGACGCTAACACGGTGGTCTTCCCTCCTATAAAAGCACTAGTATTCCTGTGCTGGGCCATCACTCCCCCACTAAGCTTGTTATTTATCTTTATTTCCTCCTTCCCTTCTTTCTGCTATTGTCTTCTCAAGTTTGGGGGGCAGGAGTGGTTAGCTGAAAATAAATATAAGACTGACCTAGTGATACCTTGTTCCACATCTGTGTCCCTAAGACAGAATGACTGTCAATGGCCTTTTCGAATACAAGGCTTTCACAGAGGAAATTGATTATAAAGAATAAAAGCAATTAGCAGTTCCAGTTCACGTCTGGAGGCACTCTACTTAAATGAGGCAGCCCTGTGTGTTGGGATTCTGGTGAGGGCTGTATATGTTGGTAAGAGTGACTTGCTTATTCATGAGGCAGGAAGGAAGGCAGTCACTGGACAGAACAGAAGCCTGTCTTTCTGTTAGAAGAGACACCTGCAATGTTTTAGAGACCTCAGAACAGGCTCTCCTTCCCACAGGTTTAATCACCTCCCTGTTGATAAATGGGAAGCTCATGGATTCTTGACATAAAAGATTGGATTACATGCAGCTCTCTTGATGTCTTTTTTCACTCATCCTATCCTGTTGGGCTACTGTAGTTATTCTGAACTTCAGAATTTGCAGCCTAGAATATGTGCGTTACATTTATGTGCCTTGGAGTTTTAGGGGAAGCTCCTGGAATATTCAAAACTTTCCTCAAATTCACCTTTACCTTCCTCAACCTTACTGACAGTTCATATTGAATTTACTTTGTTTTTATGCTCAGAAAGCAGAGTAAAAATAGACATTTATGTTTCTGAGGCTACAGTCATTGACCTGCTCTACGTTGACTTCTGTTAGGAAGACATTTACTTGGTTTGAGTTATGCGAGAAACATAACTAGAGGACATATGAAGTCAGATTTCATCCAGGACCCCTTACTCAGATTTGTTCCTATTTCCTTCTTTCTAAATTATGTATTTCCTGTTTTATGAACCATTAGAGATTATGTGAATAGGGTTAAGTAGGCAGCCTTTAGGTTTTGGATGATTTTAAGCTTCCTGGTGTTCATTCAACCCCTTGCAAAATCTGCTCTGCTTAGGTGAAGATGCATTCAGGGGCTCATTTCTAATGAGTGCCATCCTACAGGCATGAGGAGACATTGCAACTACAAATAGGCATGGAAATGCAATGACTTTCCCCCTCTTAATGTTTTCTGCTTTGACTTCAGAGAGGTCAACTACCATGCTTTGAACATCTTCATGTCCAGCTAATATCAGTTTTCCAGCATAACATTCCTGAAGTCAGAAGCAGCTTAACAATGTATAGAGCTGACATTGAACATGACCTTGACAGACAACTTGACTGGAGGGATTGAGAAACTGAGCATCCAGGTGACCAGGTATGTTTAATCCATAAAAACTGAACAAAAAGTTTATTTTTAGTGGTGTTTATCAATGAACATTATTATACTCCAACAATAAAATACATTGTGCTTTATCAGTAGTAACTTCCCAAGAAAATCAAAAATTCTAATGACACATAATATTTACTTTTCACATTGTGATCTAATAGCACTACTTAATCCTGAATCCTGATTGTGGACTTGCAAATTCTATAACAGAAGAGAGTGGCCTGTAGTCTATAGCAGAAAATTCCGGTGAGGAATTGAGGGAACTTTAAATCATTTATGAGGCAATATCATTTATCTGTATTTCTGTTGTCATCTAGCTTTGTTTTACCATCATAAAATTCCAGACATAGTCAACTTAGAAGATATAAGGTTTGTTTTGACCTATGGTTTTGGAAATTCCAATCCAAAAGCAGATGGGCCTATTGCTTTGGGAGTCTGAGGAGGGCAGCAAGTGACAGTGACTTGTAGCATGAACAAGATTAGATAGCTCACTTGACAATCTAGGAGACAGAGACATGAAAAAAGAGACCTTGGTTGCATAATCCTATTTGATGGTAATGCTTCCAAGCTACTAAGAATCTTTTAGTAGAACCTGCATCTTGTAGGATTACCTGGTGGTGAGCAAGCATTCTACACAGACTTCTGGGATCTATACAACTTCAAAATTATAGTAACGTCTCTATGGGTATGTATCCAAACTCTCCCCTGACACTGTATGTAAGACTAAGAAAAATAAAGAAAATATGAAGATATTTATGAACATCCGGGAACTGATATTCTTTCTAAGCACTGGGAGGGCAGGAAATGGGGTATGTTCCTTATTTCAGTCTTCCTATTTCATAAATACTTTATAATTTCTCTCCCATTTGGGGATTTTCATAAAACTCGGAAGCAATAGCAAAATCCCCTTACCCCACAGGCAATAAACGCAGAAATTGTGCAGAAGATGTAGTTCCTTTACTCCAGGGACATGTTAATGAGAAATTAGGGATCTTTGACTCCTGTCCTACTCTTCGATACCTGCTGATCAGAACACTGCGCGTGTCTATCATGACTCAGCCCTGCATCCTCCTCAGCCAAGGATCTCGAGATGCCCCTGGCCAGTCAGTCAGTAGCCTGCCTCCGCCTTCACATTCTCAGTGCTCTGATTCACTTCCCAGATCTCAGCAAATTCACCTGATTCCCTTTTGGTAGCCAAAGTGAGGAACATAAATATCTATAGTATCTCCCCATTCCTGCTAAGACCTTTATAGTTATTTCCTTTCAGAGCAGAGTTAAAAAAAAAAAAAACAACTGTACCTTATTTGAATTGTATTCAATTTTGATTTTGTGATTTCACAAATGTTGAGGATTTAGTGAAGTTCAGAAAGCTCCTTAGTGCTTCAGGAAGGAGAAAAGAAAGGAAAAGAGAGAAGGTGTTAAGAGCCACAATTACGACACCCATGCAGGGAGCAGAGAGGCAGCAGGAACTGTGCCTGGCCAGCGTGCAGTGACCATCTGTGCTTCAGATTTTCCAAACAAGTTTTCTGTTTACTTGCTGTCACAGCAAAACCTCTCACAACAGTCCTTGGTCATTTGAAAATCCATGTTGACACAAGATTTTCTGGAGTTGTCTGTAATTCCATGGTAACCGAGAGTCTCTCCTGACTGTTTTCTTGGCTGCCATCTTCTGTTTGCTCTTCATGTTAGGAATCTGCATCAGAGCTGGGTTTGCACAATTTTAGTTCTTCCTTTCTGCCCAGAGGGCAAATGAGGAAAAAAAACAAACCAAAATCCCAAAAAACAAATCTGTGGAGAACCAGGAGATTCACAGCCAAATTGAATGAGAAACTTAAGGCAATTATTGGAAAATACATGTGAAAATCTGTTATCACTCAAATTGGAAGGTAAATGTCTTTGAATTATTTGTGTTTCATTGGGACAAGACTCACTGAGGAGATGGTAATCTTTTCCTTCTCATGCATAAGTCATGAACTGCAGCGCTATAAGGACAGAGGTGTCACTGAAGCAGTTGTTCAGAATTAAATATTGCTCTTCACAGTGCCCTGGATTCGTTCTCCAGCGAGCTGTTGTCATGCCGATGACACATCACACCTAAAATCAACATTATTTTCTTTGACGAAGCAAGTTTCTGTGAGGTTTCCATAAGCATACACACTTTACCCATTTGATATTGAAACCATTTAATGCTCTTGAGCCTCGTGGCTATAGTGCTTATGTTTCTTTCTTGGAGAATATATGTGACTTCACCTGAACATAAAGGCTAAAATTGCATTATCAACAGTAAGTTAAAAAAAAAAGCAAGCCATATCATTTCATAGAATAGAACCATTCCTAAAAGATTGTAACCTTGTCTAATGAATGAGAGGGTCATGGATTTGTGGTTTATTTCTTTCGTATTTATAAATAGGCTGTAGCGGTGTGCTCAACACATTTCCAGAGTGGGCTACTTGTTGTATCCTTTAGGCATGAAATGTTCATTGGCTCCGTGTTTGTTGTGGCTTTTAAGCAGAAAACGCTCATCGTTTCAATACGTTCCCCCTGGTCTTTTGCACAGACTTAGATAATTTGAAGAGCTTTGCCAAAATTCCTTCTGACTGAAAGCATAGCAGGAACTAGAGATAATCCATAGCCTATTCATAGGTACTGCACTCAGCCTATGAAGTATATCCATAAGTAATTTCTGTTTCTCACATCTGTATGGTGCGAGTTTTTCTACTGCAATTAGTGCCCTTTATGATCCTCAGGAATAATATGTGAATGCGAGCCTTCAAGGCTGTTGCACACTTCACTCATCCCCTCTGAGGTATAGAAAAATACTTCCGACTCATTATTTTTACTTATATGCTTGTTTAAGGAATGATAAGAATAATTTGCTATTCTGAAAATCCTCTTCTGTCAAAATTTTCTTGAGACTATAGCGTATGTGCCAGTACTATGCTTTTGCCTCCTTTTGTAAATTTAACTATCTTTAACAATATAAAAATACTTAATAAGGCTTTGCATAATAAACACAGCTATTGGTGATTGGGCCATTGCTGCATGTCTTTTACTGAAAAATAAATAAGTTAATTAATAAATGAATAAAACAAAATAACTAATAATGATGCCTGTATTTTTTCTGAATATCAGATTAACCACATTCTCATAGGATATTCATAATACTAACATCATGCGAAAGGAAGGAGACTTCATTTTCAGAGTTCCATTGGGTGACCTTTCTTATAACCCCAAGGTCAACAGTGAGCAGTGGTAGGCTCCAGCCCAGCCCTCCTCTATCCAAATATCTTTTCGACCCCTTTCCAGATGAGCCCTCCTCTATCCGGATATCTTTTCTACCTCTTTCATCTTTAGAAAAGTAAACTCAGAAATAGGGGGGTTTGTTCTTATGATGTAAGTGAGCATTTATAACACTTAATATGCTCAAGACTCTAAGACTATTATCTACTGTCCTTTGAAATGAACTAATGACTCAATCTTTTATTGTGTTGTTTGGAGGCTATGATAAAAATCTCTAAATACTCATGACTACTACAACAACACCATCAACAAAAAGCCAGGTGGTAGTGGTGCATACCTTTAATTCCAGCACTCGGGAAGCAGAGGCAGGTGGATCTCTGTGAGTTCGAGGCCAGCCTGGTCTAAAAGAGCTAGTTCCAAGACAGGTACCAAAGCTACAGAGAAACCCTGTCTCAATAAACCAAAGTAAATAAATAAATAAATAACAAAAAAACCCACAAACAAAATAGGAGAATCCCTTTTTTCTTCCTTTTCCACTTACATTGAAGGCAGAGTCAAATATCTGCAAGGTGGCTGTTATTACTCAAGCACGTGCTGATCGAAAGAGTCTGGTAATAGACTGTATAGGATTACTTACTGAGGGCCAATGTGAAATTATGCAAATGAGACTTCTGATGGGCGAGGCAAGCAGGAGTGAGAGTCAGAAGGCAATACAGGAGAAGGCAATATAGGAGAAGGCAATACAGGAGAAGGCGATCCAGGAGAAGGCAATACAGGAGGGTGGAGCAGGGCCTGGTGTGGCAGAATCAGCAAATACTAGAAGACTGTATGTCAGCGTTGCAGAAGTCATGACTTAAACGATTCTCCCTCTTCTGCCCTCACTGCCACAGGAATTCAAGGGAGCATAGTTGATGAAGAAGACCGGACAAACCAACCCCACTTAGTCAGTTTCCCATTGCTTTGGCTGATGACCTTCCTCCCAGGAACTCCCTCTTCCAAGAGGTTAGCCCAACCATAGACTAAAGAGTTTAGCATGTGTTAACTGCTCGGCTATTTACCATACATTTTCCTTTTAATTGTCAGGTCTTTTGACTGTGTTTTGTTGAAGATTAACAAAGTGGAGGTTTTTTTTTTCTTTTTTAGAATGGCTTTATCTAAGCTTTTAAGAGTTAATTTGGATTGTCTTAGAGAAGATCATTGTTCATCATTTTTCTTTTCTTAATGGCAATTTGCATGAGTATATTTTGAAAAACAGCCAGTAAAATGGCTTAGCCAATGAAGGTATTTGCGTCCAAACCTGAAGACCATTGCTGGAATCCACATGGCAGGAGGAGTGAAGTGATGCCATCAAGCTGTCTTTTGTCCTCCACAATGCACGATTGCACACCTGACCCCCACAATGTACAGATACCATCACACATATGCAAATAAATATAAATAAAAATTCAGAATAAAATTTAAAAAGTCTGCAAGTGAATGTGTTTTCAGTTTACTGAAAATGAGCATCTTTGAAATACATCTCAAGGTTCTTGGCTTTATTGAAGAGTTTAAAGGCATCCCTTATCTGTGTGTGTTTTATGTTCTGTTGAAAGTCTCAGAGACGTGCTATAGGGAAATAACACAGATAATTTATATATTCAGACCATTTTCCCAGTATGTATGAGACATTTTATACTGTGTCTTGGCAGTATGGTGAGCTTCAGTTAAAGGCTGCACACAATGCAAACGTGCTGTTATAGTCTATGATTCTGCTCTGAAATCATCTTTGTTTCCTCTTTGCATTTCAGCACTATCCTTAGTGTTGGCTCACATAACATGTGCTATGTGAACATGCAGGCATCATTTTACTTTTATTTGACCCAAAAAGCATGCCAATGGAAAAAGGTAATTGTGATTTTGAATAGGCGACATAGAATTTTTATCGAATAGGAGCTTACATAATAAATTCAAAGTACATTTATTAGGTTGACCAGATGTCCATTCATTCTCCCAACTGTTGCTATGTGTGAGAAGACATGGAGGCCAGAGAGGGAGGCAGGTGAGTGGCAAGGCATTGTGATCTTTCCTTTCTCCTCCTCCACAGTTCAGAGAGGCCATTTCCTTTCAGTCACTCCCAGAAGTCTTGAGTTTTTGTAGATGCCTGAGTAGACCTAACACGTATGTATGTACAGCAGTGACTAGATTATTTAAACCCCAAGACAGTAATGGAATGGAACTCCCATTGTCCTTGTCAGTGATTTTTAGTATAAAAGTGTAGAATTGGTAATAAACCTCTAGAAGTTCACTGCCAGTGGACTGAAATGAAATTCAAGTTTAGAATAATCTATAAAGTTATTTAATCTAAGTTTTTTGCTTTTACAGACAAAGTAAACGCTCTACAGAAACTCAGCTTGCCTTCTAGGGTCAAAAGCCTTGTGAATATTATTTTGTGACTGCCACCTAGTCCTCCTCAGAAATTAATGCCATGCATTGATGTATTTCGAACCATATTTTACTTTGTAATATCAGACCTAATAATGTACCTAATACTTTTTAGGGGTATTTTGATGTTTTCTTGAACTTTTATCATTTTCTTCTGTTTTATTTGCAACCATCCATATTTTCCCAAACATAGTATTTTTATTGACTATTTTGGAATTTCTCATTATGCACCCTGATCACAACCACTTCCCAGTCTTCCCAGATCCACCCCCACTCTTGTGGCCTCCTCACCAAAAGAAGAAAGGAGGTGAAGAAAAAAAGAAGTAACACACACATGTCCAATGTATGTTGCCTAAATACCCAATGAAGTGTGGTCAAACTCCCAGGAACCAGTCCCTTTAAGAAAACTGAATCCTCCTCCAACGCACAGTGCTGCTAAAGACCTCAGTTTTGGAGAGCTACACTTCAGTGTCCTGATCACAATGTTTAAGAATTCTTTTCCATGCTTTCCTGTCCAGGTTCTTACTATTTTGCAGGTGGGGTATGGGATGAAGATTATCACAGAAGCCTTTTATGTCCCTCTCTCAACTGTGGGTCTGCAGTCATCAATACCATGGCAAAAGTAGCTTTTTTTGCCCTTTATAGAGAGTCACCAGGAGCACAATTCATGGACTTCCACATGGTGTCTGTCAACAGCATGGACCACAGATATCTACATGGTCTCTGGTGTCAGCAGGTGCCATGGACTTCAGCATGGTCTCTAGTGGCAGGACAGAGCACAGACATCAACGCGGCCCTTTGCTGCAAGACAGGTCAGAGACACCATCATAGCTCTCAGCAAGCATAGGCTTAGGATGCCAACACAGCTTCTAGGGCATCATGGGCCAGTGACACCTCTATGGTCCCCAACAGAAGCCAGGCTCATGGGTATCAACATGGCCCCAGGTGGCTGCACAGACCCCTCATATCAGCATGGCCCCCAGTGGCAACATGGGCAACCACATGGCCCTTGATTGCAACATGGGTCATGGACATCCACATGGCTCCTGGAGGACCACAGATCTGCTAGTCTATGAACTAGGCAACAAAAGCTCACAACAGATTAAAATTAGTTTTGTATACTTTATTTTCCTGCTGGAGTACCTAATCACATGATGGTATGCATACTATCATGCTCACAGAATTTTTTCATTCAATTTTATGCAATCATGCATTTCATAAACTACCAGTTTTCTTCTTTTTGAAAGCCTTCCTTTATCCATTCTTATGTAACTACTTATGATGAATGCATTGGGGAAGGGGTAAGATAGAGGATTTCAAAACTATCCTATAGGTTACCACTCATACTTCTATAAAGCTAGGTATGGCATCCTCATAGTATTATCTGTGGTTCCTTTCTTGTCGTTTTCATCACTAGAACTTTGATGTGGATTTTTTCATATGCTTTCTACATTCTATTTAACATTCTAAATTCATGAAATCTAGCTATGTCCATGATTTAAATATTCTTATTTTCCCCAACTTTTATGTCTCTGCCAATTCTGATTTAACTGATCATTCTTCCATCACAAATGATTCTTTTCTGTCATCTGTCTTGGCAATTAATTCTTTAGTTGCCTGGTGATTAACTTTTGTGAGGATGGAAAACACGGCAAATTTTATCCTTTAGGGCAATGGACATTATTATATTTTATAAATAGTTTTGAATGTTTTTCTAGAATGCAGGACATTGTATACAAGGAATTTAACCCTTTTAGGTCTTTTAAGAATTGATAAGTCCTTCATATTAGAGCTAACTATTTCTCCAGACTAAGAAAGGGCATCTGGACTATGGCTCCATTGATCTGTAAATTCAGGTTTCCCCTCTTAGTATGTGTGTGAGTGGTGTCTTGCTCTGTACTTTCTGTAACTCTCCAGTCTTTGTGATTTTTCTCAAAGCATTCAGGCAAGGCATAAAGAATGTGGTGCAGAAGTTAGATAATGGAAATGATTATGAAGTAAGATATTATCAAAGGTGAAAGTGAATAATATTTAAAGGGACTGCTGTGGAGGAAAATACTTTCAACGGGTTGAGAGTGGACAATAGACAGAGACCATTGTGCCAACAACAATTTAAGATTGGCATTATTCAACTAATAGATACAACCCTCAAGGATAGTTTCCTATCCAGGTGATTGCCATGCCCATTCAGTTGATTCTGAAGGATAGGGCAGGGGTACATCTTTAAATTGTATCAGAAAGCTTCCTGTGGTAATCTCAAGGTTTTCTAACGTTTAAAATATCACGTCTCTATTCAGGGCCAAAGGTGTGACTAAGATTCCATTCTTTTCGCCACAGGTTTTATTAGTCAGTGATTGTGTTGGAAGGATCCATCCTCAATGGTCTTCATGTGTGTGTGCTTTTACCTACCTAGATATTTAACAGTTCAAATAGGTGCTGTTCACATTTCTGGAGGATCATTTAGTATCTGAGACGTTTTTGCAGGTATGCGTCCTTATCAGTATTCTTTGAGCTATTCAGTATGCAGATGGACATGGCACACTCTATGGTCTTCTCTCCTCTCTAGTACTTTAGATTCTGAACACTGGCTATGTTTTTTTTTTTTTATTCCCATCAGTACAGGCTATTCTTGCAATAGGTTTGATTTTTTTGTTAGTTTTGGTTCTCTTGCATTATGATATAAAATTGTCTCAAAGAAACAAGCCATAAGCCAGGCGGTGGTGGCACATGCCTTTAATCCCAGCACTCGGGAGGCAAAGGCAGGCGGATCTCTGGGAGTTCGAGGCCAGCCTGGTCTACAAGAGCTAGTGCCAGGACAGACACCAAAGCTACAGAGAAACTCTGTCTTGAAAAACAAAACAAAACAAAACAAAAAAAGAAACAAGCCATTAAATCATAAAGCTCATGTGACTATAACATGTGCTTGTGAGAGGTACATGTAAGAAAATGGGTTTGATTCACAACAGAAAGAAATAAAAAATACAAAGAGGCAAGGAGGAAAAGAAATAAAATCAAACTAACTTAGCTTTGGATAACCAATCCAACTTACTTGAAATCAAAATCATTCAAATGATTAATAAAACGTAAATATTTTTTAAAAGTGCACAGTCTACGGTGTCATTTGTCAGTCAAGCTACTATATTATTAGTTACCATCTTGTTAATGAATGCTCTAATCAAGTAATGGAATATTTTTACAAATTATTTTCAGTGAGTGTAAAAAGACTTCCCAAAGGTTATGTTTACTTCTAACATTTCTTTGGCTAAAGTGATCTTGGACTTAAGGATGCAATACACACTAGGTATTTTATTAAAAAACAGTTTTAAATATGACCATTATAACTTTGCTCAAATTTTGCATGAGTGGTAACTAGTCATTATATAATATTTTGAAATAACTCAATTTCTAGAGAATATCACTTAATGGCTTGTATACTAGTTTGACCACACTTGTAAAAATACATATCTAAATAATTTATTTAAGATTATAAAATCAATTAACTGGCACAAATTACAAAGTAACACAGTAAAATTTGTCTTGTTATATGAAAAGAATAGGATAGGATGACTTAGGTAAGCTGTCCAGGATTTGAAAGTCCATGATGAAATATCATTGAGGGATTTATCATGTAAACATTTAATAGTTTGGGAACATAAAATTTTCCACAATAAAATTTTCACAGAGAGATTTTGAAAACACACTGAAAGACCGCTCCAAAAATTTGAGTCCTAATTTCCAGCATTGCAAAGATGAGAAGTCTTAGTTCACACTTCATCTCTACAGTATTACATGAAAGTAAAAAGTTGGGGTTGAGCACACACCTGTACATACACCTTTAAGTGATACAGAAGTGAGTAAAATATGAGAGTTACCACAGACACTAAAATAGAGACTTATAGGGCTGGAGACATGACCCAATAATCAGGCACAATGGCCACTCGTGGAAAAGACCAGGGTCCAGTTCCCAGTATTTTTCTGTAGTCTCACAGCTTTCCACCACTATTTCCATCACTGAGTATCTGTTTAGTTTTTTTTCTTTTAAACACCGCTTGGCCCATTTCTATCTAGCCTCTTCTAGGCTAGCTCTCGCACCTGGACTAGCCCATTTCTAATAATCTGCTGTAGCCCACGAGCTGGCTTACCAGGAATGATCTTAACCTGCATCTGCCTGGAGTGGGAAAATCATGGCGACTCTCTGACTCTGCTTCTTTTACCCAGCCTTCCGTTCTGTTTACTCCACCCACCTAAGGGTGGGCCTATCAAATGGGCCTAGCAGTTTCTTTATTGCTTAACCAATGAAATCAACAGATTGATATATGACACTCCCCCATCACTTCCCCTTTTCTGTTTAAACAAAAAAGAAAGGCTTTAACTTTAACATAGTAAAATTACATATAGCAAAACAGTTATTAAGCAAGGATCACAGTTACAATATTTATATCTATTTTATCTTTTATCATAACAATGGAAAACTATAACTACCTATCCAGAGCTAAGTACAGAGAGACATTTCATTACATGGGCTGCTAAGCTAAACCAGAATGGATATAAGGGTATTAAGATTTCAAAATTTGGGTCTAAGAATATGATGCTTTGGAGAGGGTCTTCTTTTGTTTTCACAGAGGACCAGACCCTGTGGATTTCTTCTATTCCAATTTGGTATGATAGACCACGCCCTCCTGAAAGGTTGTTGTGAACATCTTCAGAAAATTGCTTCCCTCAACTGCCAACTGAGATGAAACTAGCACACAGGTTATACTATGGAAGACCTAATTAACGATGCCCCCATTCAGCAGGAAGCAGTTTGGAGAAAACTGTGCCCATGTTCCCAAAATATTGTTTATAAATGTTCTTTTATATCTAAAGGGGGAAATGATATAGGTATGAATAATTTGCATTGGTGTGGATCTTAAGGTCAATTTTGTTATATGTATATGTATTTCTGATCTTGATTAAGGTATTGTGATTGTGTAGATCATTTTTAAAATGTAATGTATAATTAGGAAATATAGGTTGTTGATGGATAATCATAAATAATAGTCAAGTTTGTAGTCATGTCACTTAGATTTTCTAGATATATAGAGATATATTTCAGATAGGCATTCTTCATATCTCTCAAAGGCTGCATAATATGGCATTTAGAATATTTTAATAACTTAGGACTTTTCATGACAATGAGACATGTCTGCTCCTGGTGGCACCAATCTACTTCGAGAGGAAGATGAGCATCGAAGAGGAACATTATGGAGTTTGATAGCCATTTGGGCAAGAAACTGCTCTTGCCTGGACTGTTGCATAAAATGGACACAGAGAACCCGCAGAGAGAGGACTGCTGAACTTGCCTAAAGGTGAGACGGTCTTTTGGGGTTCATGACTCATGAAAGAGTCTGCGAGACATTCTGCAGGACACAGCAGATAGTGACTGAACTGTCTTTGAAATTGCCTGCTTCATGGAAATGTCTGCTGGATACTATGGGCCTGAAGGCTGAAGATGGATGCCCCAATGGTACAGAGGAACTTTGGGTGACTGTACAGGCAGCGAGATGTCTCTGTCATTTCTAGAGCTTTGGATTTCTTGTTTACTTAGGTAATATCTGTTTAGTTTTTAAATAGGCTTTTTTCTACAATTAAACAATTTCAACTTTTTTATTGATTTTTATTGAGCTCTACATTTTTCTCTGTTCTCCCTTCCTCTCCCCTCCCCATCAGCCTCTCTCAAGGTCTCTCAACTTTTTTATATAGAAATGTTAATTCCGGTTATAAAACTGACATTTGAGAGACACATATTGGTGTGGAAATAAGAACTGTTCAAAACAAAAACATGACTTTAGTGAAAAAGGTTCCATTTGGGTCTCTGTAGAAATGGGTGATATTTAAGTCTTTTCTAATGTTTTCTTTTAAAACCTATGACCATTAGCTTCATAAATCATATTTCTTGTGAGCGGCACATTTTTTTTTTCATTTTTGAAGCCAGTGACAGCAGCAGCAGCAAGTTATCTTTTGTTCTATCTCTTCATTCATTCATTCATGCAGCAGCAGCAGCAGCAGCAGCAGCAGCAGCAGCAGCAGCAGCAGCAGCAGCAGCAGCTCACCATGAGTTCTCTCTGCATTTAAGCAGCAGCAGCTCACCATGAGTTCTCTCTGCATTTAAGCAGCAGCAGCAACAGCAGCTCACCTGCGTTCTTTCTCCATTCATGCAGCAGCAGCAGCAGCAGCAGCAGCAGCTCATCATGAGTTCTCTCTGCATTTAAGCAGCAGCAGCAGCAACCACAACAGCAGCAGCAGCAGCAGCAGCAACAGCAGCTCACCCTGTTTGATCTTGTCATAGCTGCAGTGGCAGTTTACCCTGTGTTTTGTCTTTTCATTTATTTCTTTGTTTTTTTCTCATCTGACTTTTTTTTTTAAAAAAAAAACCAGGCTGCACACTCAACAGCTTTCATAAATGATTTCCTCGGCTAAAAATCCGAGCTCTTCCGATTATTTTCTGCATAATGTTTTGCTTATTTATTTGTAACTGTGTCACACAGATGTCCTTTCTCCTAATTTCTGAGGGTACATTCCTTAGTGCCCTTTGAGCCCTCACCAATTTCACCCTGAATGTCTATTTGTAAGCCAACAGTGGTTCACAAGAATTTTCATATTATACAGGGAGATTCTGATTTTGGGGTAACTAAACAGGTGTCTTCCTTTGTCTTCAAACTCTCTTTAGAATTTAAATACTTATACACTGTCTTATACCTGCCTCACTATTTTATTCTTAAGCAGATAGCCTATTTTCTAGTTGGGAAATCTTACAGAGAGATGGTAACTGGGACGATTATACTAAGCACCACTCTTGTGCTTCATTTAAATGAGTTGGGTGGCAAGATGAGGATTGTTAAGTTGGCTAGAATTAATGAGTTTACTGTATCTCAGTGGATCCTGTGATAAGAAAGCCGCTCATGGAATATAGGGGCAGATAAGGTGAATGTACTTGACTGTACTATGGGATAGATATGCTTCTTTTATAGGGGTCATAGTGTTGACTGAAACTTCCCAAGTCTTGCAAATAAGCTGTTATTTAACAAAACAGAGAGAACGTATGTTCAGAAACAATTAAGTTGAATTATAGGTTTAACAGTAGATGGATACACTGTCGTTGATGTTCTTGTGGCCCCCAAATAATCATTAGAGACAGATTTTTCCCAGTCTGTATGTGTGCAATTGCAGAAGGAAAAGAAACTCAATGTAAGACAAAACCACCTGCTGCCATTAGTCATAAACATGGAAGATGTCATTATCTTTGATGATTTCTCCAGGCCAAGCAATAATTGGGGATCCTATAAAACCTTAGAACAGGGTTCCACTGAGAGCCAGCAAGCAAACAGGTATTTCCGGCACTGATGTGGGAGTGTCATATATCAATCTGTTGATTTCATTGATTAAGCAATAAAGAAACTGCTAGGCCCATTTGATAGGCCCACCCTTAGGTGGGTAGAGTAAACAGAACAGAATGCTGGGAGAAAGAAGCTGAGTCAGAGAGTCGCCATGGTTCTCCTACTCCAGACAGATGCAGGTTAAGATCATTCCTGGTAAGCCAGCTCGTGGGCTACAGCAGATTATTAGAAATGGGCTAGTCCAGGTGCGAGAGTTAGCCGAGAAAAGGCTAGATATAATGGGCCAAGTGGTGTTTAAAAGAATACAGTTTCCGTGTAATTATTTCGGGTAAAGCTAGCAATGGGGGCGGCCGGGTGCCGGGGACGCAGCCCGCCGCCCTTGTTTCAACACGGCACATATCTGCAAAAACTATGGAACTAACAAAAGATTAGGGATTCCCAGAGCCGCAGTAACACAGCCCTCCCCAGTGTGTTCCTTGCCCTGTTCTACACTACAACACTGTCAATGCTAGACACTGTGTGGTAGACATATAGCAATAGCAAAGAACCCTGGAAGGTTCGCTCACTGGCTATCATCGAGATAACCCTTCCTTCCTTCTGGGAAACATCCTCCAAAACTCAATTTTGTTTTTTCTTGATATTGTCATAGACTCCTTGAAATTACTGCAGTTCCATTTCCCACCTTTTCTGGGTTCCTGTGCCGCAATAACTTTATAAATCTGGCAGTACTGGTTAGTGTCATGCATGCTGTTGACTCTACGTTGCAAGCGTTCCTGCACACATATGTTCCAGATGATAAGCCACTTCTGGGCTCCATCTTAGATTTCTCTTAGATGCCTCTGCAGTTTTAGATTTTGTGGAGATATAAACGAAATTTGCAAAGCAATCTATGCTGATAGAGATTATAATGCGGATCTCTAAGTGGTAATGAAGATACATTAGACAGACATGAAGAAAATTACTGATGCAATAGAATGAAGTAACAACTCCTAAGGGATCAAGGCCTTGTTCAAATCATTTCTTTTTTTTTTCTTAAAAAATTATTTCTGTTTTTTGTTACCCCTACTTTGTTGTTGATGATGGATTTCATTCAGACTGGTGGTTCCAAGTACTTCATGTGTATAAATTTTTTGAATTATTTCTCTTTCTTCATTTTTGGCATACTAGTCAAAATATCTGTGCATATTTGTAAATAATCAATGCAGTAACAAGAACAATTAGCCAGGTAAGTACAAAATAAATTTTAAAATTTTCCATTCATCAACACTTGGTTGTTTGCGATATTTAATTTATTCAAATCACTGTCAGGTGTTGCTGAGATATCTCAGTTGACAGGTCACTTGTCTGACAGTCAGGAAACCCTATGCTAGGTTAGGTTCCCAGCTCTGCATGGCCTGTGTGTGGCAGTACACCTCCATCCCTATTCAGAGGAGGTCAGGGGTCAGATGTTCAAGGCTATCTCTGGGCTCATAGAGAATTCAAGTTTGAGATACATAAAACCCCAACTCAGGAAAAGAAAAAGACAAGAGAAAATATTCTTTCAGCAATCAGCCAGAGTAAAGCAATGGCATGTATTCTTAGTCATTTCAGTAATAGTCAACTATCCAGACAAACTCCTTGCCTTTTCTAAAACCCAGCATTAAACGTTAAGTATGAAGCTGGCTTCCTTAAGCTTGTGTGTCTGCCAATGCAATTCATGTAATTAAATTAATAAATTTAAGGCAAAATTAAAGAAGGTGATAATGAGTTTGCTCAAAGAAACATAAACGAGCTGCGCTGCTGAAGGCAAGTGCAGAAGCTTGATGATCTACCCGTTCTAATTAAGGCAGGGATGGGAAATGCAAGCACAGGCAGACTGCCGAGTGACCTACTTCCCACCCTTGAAGC